>NC_047543.1:1637179-2294699 GCF_012275295.1 Melopsittacus undulatus | reverse complement strand
ATTTCTCCTTGATCAGCTGCAAAAGAGGGAGCTTGGGTTAAGGTGGGGAGGAACAGGTGAGACACCCAAAGACTGCCCACATGGGCATCCACCAGCCTCACCCAAAGGGCCCAGGGGATGTACTGGGTTTCACAGGACCATTGGGGTTGAAGGGACCCCTGGAGATCATCCAGGCCACCCAGAGCAGGTCACACAGGAACGTGCCCATGCTGAGTTTCAATGTCTCCAGAGAGGGAGACTCCACAGTCCCCATGGGCAGCCTGTGCCAGGGCTCAACCACCCTCAATGGAAAGAAGTTCTTGCTCATGCTGAGGTGGAACTTGTGGTTTAGTTTATGGCCACTGCTCCTTGTCCTGTTGCTGGGTACCACTGAGAAGAGTCTGGCACCATCCTCCTGGTACCTCCTTTGAGACACTGATTTGTACTGTTGGGATCCTCTCTCAGTCTGCTCTTCTTTAGGCTAAACAGGCCCAACTCCTGCAATCTCTCCTCATAAGATGCTCCAGATCCCTGAGCATCCTTGTGGCCTCCAGCTGGACCCTCTCTCTTGTGTTAGCTGTCCTGAGGAGCCAGGACTGGGCACAGGACTCCAGATGTGGCCTCACCAGGGTCAATAGAGGGGAGGAATCACCTCCCTTGAGCTGCTGCCACACTCCCCAGGGTACTCTTGTCCCCCCTATCAGCTCCTCATCCACCAGCACTCCCAGGTCCTTCTCAGCTGAACTGCTCTCTAGTGGGTCACCCCCAACCTGTGCTTGTACTTGGTGTTCTTCCTCCTCAGGGGCAGGATCCTGCACTTGTCCTTGTTGAACCTCATTGAGGTTTCAATTCTCCAGCCTATCAAGGACCTGCTGAATGGCAGCAGACCCTTGAGGTGTATCATAGAATCACACAATGGTTTGGGTTACAAAGGAGCTTTGATCACCCAGTTCCAACCCCCTGCCATGGGCAGGGACACCTCACACTAAACCATGGCACCCAAGGCTCTGTCCAACCTGGCCTTGAACACTGCCAGGGATGGAGCATTTATCACCTCTTTGGGCACCCTGTGCCAGTGCCTCAGCACCAAGAACGTCTTCCTTAGATCCAACCTGAACTTCCCCTCTTTCAGCTTGAACCCATCACCCCTTGTCCTATCTCTACAGTCCCTGATGATGAGTCCCTTGCCAGCATCCTTGTAGACCCGTATCAGCCACTGTCCCCAGCTTTGTATCATCACAAACTTGCTGTGGGACCACTCCTCCAGCCCTTCATCCAGGTCGTTCATCCTATGGAGAAGGAGACAACCTTTCCCAGAAAACCACCCCATGGGTCAAACTGGAATTCTTCACATGGAAAAAACCCCAACCCAAACCTCTATTTTTGTAAATGTATTTAGGAGTCTATTGAGAAACGTCAGCTCTGGGAGTGCTGTTTCCCTTCACAGCCACGTTATTTCCCTGGCAACTGCTGCTGAAGGATGTATTTCCAAGGGAAATCCCAGAAAGGTTGAAAAGTGAGTGTTTTCCTGAAAAACTGCCACTGGAGGAAAAGAAAAAGGAAAGAAGAAAGCTAAAAATGTGAAAAACGGGGTCAGTTCCCAGGGAAGTGAGGTGGATGCTGGGTGCATGGATGCAGAGATGTGTGGTAGGGATCCAGGACCCCAGTAAGCCCAGGGGCATGACTTGGTCCTGTGGCAGAACAAGAGTAGGACTGAGGTGAGTGAACAATGCAAACCAACATCTCAAAGGTCATTATTTCATCTGCTTTTGGCTAAGCCACATGAAAAGGATGTCCCTTTGCTGACCACGTCAGGGTTTACAAAGGCTTTGATTGAAAACTCAATGAGTTTTAGGTGCACGGAACTGTGCCTTGATGTAACCCTGAGCAGGTTAGTTCAACCATGTGGATTATGCATCATTTAAGACATTTTATCCCTGTTTGGTGTGGGTTAAATATGAGTGACCATGAAGATGCCCTGTGTAGGACATAACTGGGTGAACCTGCTGCTGCATCCTCAGGTGTGCACAGGCAGCCTCTCCAAGGGGACAGGCTCCTCTCCTAAGCCATTTTTGCCCCAAAAGAAGAGAAGAAAAACACCAACAGGAAACTATTTGCCAAGTTTTATAAGCAGATGTCAAACAAAGGAGTAAAACAGGGATGAAAAACCCAAGCTTTGTGAGGTGCCTTATTATCTTCTTATGAAAGAACCCAGAGAAAGGCAGGAATAGGTGGCTTTAATGAAATACTGTGTGCATTCAGGCTGAGATCTAAACCCAGGCACAGGTTTTGTTTGCGCTCCAAAGCCATTATGAGCTTTATGCTTGTAATTTCCAATATATTTTATTGCAGAATAATGCCACCAAGTGCTAAGAGCTGCCCGGAGGGGGGCTGTGATGGGGACTTAAACTGTGATGGGTTTAAAACGAAAAGCCAGCATCCCAACTTTAATAACATGAAGCTTGGAGTAGAGACTGCGAGTGCCCGACATCCCTGTGCACCCATCTGGCCTGGATGCAACAGCCACCAATGACCCCTGACTGCAACATTCCATGGGATCCTGGTCCCATTGCAATATGGGGCTGAGAAAGAGCTCTGCAGGTCTGAGGTGTTGTATATTTGGGTGCAGGGATGCAAAGCCACTGCACTGAACTCACAATGAGGGCAATGAGGAGAGGGGCTGACTTAGCAGAAAGCACTTTCCCAGGGACAAGGGGAAAGGCCTTGGGCTGGAATGAGCCAAATTTGCTGGGAATAACCCATCTCCATAGGTGTTTGCATCCTCTTTGAAACTATCCCAAGCCATAAGCTCATTCTTCCCTCCTATGAAACAGGACACACGCATCGGTGCTTGGGTCCCTGGGGTCACCTCAGTGCAAACCAGATGCTCCTCAGCAGCTCACACCCAGCTGCAGGCCTTCTCCCTGCCTCAGTTTCCCCTTTCACAAACACAATCATGAGCCTGACCCCCAACACGAAGCCATCTGCAATGGAGACTGGGAAGGGAAATCAGTGGGGAGGATGCTCCAGGAAGGGTTAGTTTGGACTGGGGCCCATTTAGGTGAAGAAATGAGTCCAAACAGCAGGAAGGTGCAGAGAGCAGCTGGAATCTGTGTCTGCGCTTGCAGGGGCAGTGGCAGAGGATGCTGGAGGGGTGATGCCCACAGGGGGGCTATGACAGCATGGCACCACTGAGGCCTGGGTTGACACCCTGGCATAGGAAAGCCAAAATCCTCTGGGAGATGCTAACCTATGCTGGGGGACTTGCTTAGGCAAAAAGACACTCAAAATATACAAGGGTCATAACTCTGCTGCTGGGGGGCAGGAGGAGGGATGCTGCTGGAAACCAACATCCTCTCTGGAGTACTTATTGCATTAATTCCTATTAATGGGAATTGGAGGGTTTCACTGTCCTCTGGAGCAGATGCTCTCAGCCACTATGGAGACACATGGCCATGCTTGAGCTCCTCTTTGTGCTTCCTATAAAGCTCTTTGCTCCAGAGCTGCAGACAGCAGATAGCAGGGACTGGGCTTCCTCCACTCCCTGACCGTGGTACAAGGTCTGGACTTGCTGCTCCTCCTGCCTCATGGCTGGACTGGGACTCAAGCATTGATTAAAGGTGTTTTAAGGAGAAGATGGTAACATGCTGCTGGGAGAAGTCCCATTGGGAATGGGGTCAGGAGGGTGCAGCAGCAGGTCCCAGCCAGCATCCCAGGCAGTACAAGCTCTGGGGGGGGGGGGGGGAAGCAGCACAGCCACATGAGGAGAGCCCCTCCTGAGGCAGGGATCTCCCCATCCCATTACATAGTCATGACTGACTACACAGCACTATTGTAAAGCATTAATTATATAGTATCATTAATTAAACTTAATAATCACACATTGGGCATGGAGAGTCCTGGTCCATGACCACCCCAGCCTGGTGTCAAGGCTGGCAAACGCACACCCTGGCAGAGGAATAAGGAAGGTCTTACCTCATATATATAATCGAAGAGCTCTAGTATAGTGAGGATGCTAGCACCGATAAAGAGCCCCATCTGGCCTCCAATGTCACCTAGGGGAGAGAACAACATGTGGATGGGTTTTACTGCTGGGGTGGAAGCTCTTCAAGGCATCCATGCAACCACAGTGCAGCTGCCCTGGGAGCCGCTGTCCCCAAAGAGTGGGGAAATGACCCCAGAAACACTTCCAAGCATCCCGGGAAGGATGCTGCCTGCCACCAAAGTAGTTTTTCTGCTAATGAGGCCATCAGCTGGAAGCCTAATGGGGGTGTGATGCTGCACAGTGGCACCTGAGGAAGCCATCTGTGAGAGTGAGACAGCAGGCTCCATCCCAGGCATCCCAAAGCCCAATTCCCAGACTGGGTGGGGGAAGGAGAAAGATGCTGGAGCAGAATCAGGTAACGTCACTGGGAGCTGAGAAAAAACCCAAACCTGTCAAAGAGAGTTAAGGGAGATGTGCTGCTTTGTAGGGGAGCATCGCAGAGGTGTCTCTGCTGCAGTGCTCCAGGGCATGGGGAGAGGAGACTTCCAGGAATCTGCTGGGAAGGGAACTGCTGACATGAGATGCTGTGCTTGGGAAGATAAATCTCATGGATTCTGCTGCAGAACACCCGTGGTTTGACTGTGATGCTCCCCAGAGCAAAGGCATCCATGGGTGGAGGAGCGATGGGGCCTTTGCTGTGGGTATCCACAAGACAGAGAGAAAAGAAAGAGGACTAAAGCACCCAAGAAGGTGCTTGGGGGCAAAGTGCTGGTTCAAAAGGGGATGAGAACTGGGGGGAGATGAGACTCTGCCCAAAGCCTGCAGTGCCCTGGGAGCAAGGCTCATGCAAAGTCATGCAAATAGGGAGCTTTGTGTTAAAGAGGCTTCATTACCAGCCTCCTCCTCCTCACTGCAGCACTCATAGGGAACCCATGGCATGTGCAGAAGGGCTGGAAAGGAGGATGGATTTGGAGCATCTAAGAGGTGATGGGTAAATGACAGAAGAGCTGTCCTCCTCCACACATTGCACTTCCAGCATGGGAGCACCACAGCGAGCATCCATCACCTGCTTAGCCCCAAACAATAGGGCCCTGGTAGCAAGTAGAGATGGAGCAGCTCATGTTAACCTGTCATAGGTGACACACGGGCTAGCTGTAGACCCTAGGACATTCCGGGGATGGCTTGGTGTTGGAAGGAAAAGAAGAGATGGGGTTGAAAACTGGCCAGGAAGGTATCTGGACCTTGCTGTGGTTTTCAAGGCAACGCACTATGAGCATTCTGTCCATCCCTTAACCACATACGGACTTCAACAAAGGCTCACACAGACTCCACATTGAACCCCTGATCTCCTCTTACCAAGTAAGGCTGCCACTTCATAGGCTTTCTTCTGCTCAATTGTCTCATAGTTGAGTGCTTCAAAAAATATGTCCAGCACAAGAATATTCTCTCTGTAGAAAGAGGAGAACAGCATCAGCCCATCAGCCACCAGCAGCCTCGTGTGCTTCGGGGTATGAAACAGGAACTGGGGCTTTATTCCCCTCTCTGTCCTGACTGTTCTTATCCTGGGGTCCTCAGCAATCCACAGACACTTGGTCCTCTTGGAGACCAAGACCATAGGGCACCATTAGGATTCTGGCAGCCTTAGCAGAAGATGGAAAATGATTCCTCAGGATCTCTGAGGATCTGAGTTCTGGATCTCAAGTTGATAACAGCAAGAGTCTAAGGGATGCTTCATATGGAATAACTCTTGCTGCCTCCACAATACCATGGCCAGGGCTGGGAAAGGACCAAAAGAGCTTGTGAAGACAAGGCCAGGGAAGGAGCATCCAGTTGTCTGGAAACACATCAACTGAGAATAAAGCAATGTACACATCACCTCTTCAAGGGTTTGGTCCTAACGCTCCCTGGAGGACATAACTTAGCACAGGCTGGTTTAAACAGCCAAAGAGGGTGTACAGACACTGTTCCCCATCAAGCAAAGGAGATCTGTGCTCTCAAACACTCACGAGATGTATTTTTCTGACTTGTTGAACTTCTTCTCCAGGTACTTGGCCGAGGTCTTGCTGGGGATCTTGACCATGGAGAGCTCTTTGTTGTACCTTGTCAGGTTACAGGGTGTCCTGCAGATGCAGTAATTGCTGTCCTTTTCAGCAAGCAAACCTGGAGATCACAGAGTTACATCTCATGGAGTCAGGGACATACAGCAGCTGTGGGAGCAGAGGTTGTGCCACCCAGAGAGGGCCCAAGGACCTGCAGGAAACCCATTCCTGGCCAGTTCTCTCCCACTTCATTGCATGGGCATCCCCACTGTCTGAGAGATGCCTTCTGCTAGAGACTACACTCTGTTACCAGCACGTGCTCAGGGAACATGTGGTGATGGAGTCCCCTCAATCCAGACCTAGAATGGGTGCCTCCATCCCAAACCCAGATCCAAACTCAGACCTGGAGATGCCCCCCTCCAACATATCCTGGGGTACCCATTATCCCAAGGGTTTCTGCACTGATGGAGCCGATGCCATGCGTTCAACCAGAAGAAACTTTATCCCAAGGTGCACCCAGCCCTTCCCATAGAGATGGATCTCATCCAAACCCATCAGATGCTCCAGATCACCCCAGTCCTGCCACCCAGGAGGACACAGGCTGCTAGAAGTCTGCCCAGGTTGGGACACCCGTGGTACCCAGGGAGATCTCTTGGTACTCACCGAGCGCAGGCTCTGCGCATTCCTTGTACTGCTCCGGGGTACAGAAGGGAGCATCCCCTGCATGGCAAGGACACATCCATCAGTGGGCATCAGCCACAGCTGCTGGGGACCACTGGGCTCTCTTTGGGGACCACAAGGACCTCCCTTTCGCAAAGGGAACCCAGGTTGGGGATGGGTGGCAGAGGTAACTTAAAGAGGGGAAGTTCAGGTTGGATATAAGGCAGAAGCTGTTCCCTGTGAGGGTGCTGAGGCGCTGGCACAGGGTGCCCAGAGAAGCTGTGGCTGCCCCATCCCTGGCAGTGCTCAAGGCCAGGTTGGACACAGGGGCTTGGAGGAGCTACTCCAGTGGAAGGGGTCCCTGCCCATGATAGGGGTCAGAACTGGATGATCTTAAGGTCCTTTCCAACCCAAACCAGGCTGGGATTCTATCTGCCTGCTGCAGTGACCTTTTCTGGCAAACAGAGGAAATCACACCCATGGGTGTTAAGTGCAGCTAAACAGGGCAAACCAAATGACCCTCTGCCACATCTCGCCTCTATTTCAAGGCATTCTGCAATGGCTATTAGCATCTTTCCTTCCATAGGGAAGCATCCTTTAACCCATGGTCCCCTTCCAGCTTGTTAACACTGAATTACATGGGCTGGGTGAGGTGAGAGGTCCCTGCTCCTCCATCCCTTGCCCCCACGCACTGACCTGGCATGTGAACCATTCTGCAGTTGCAGTTTTCCACAATGTAGCGGGTCTCGCAGTCGATCCTGCAGGCTGTGATGCTGTAAACGGGAAAGAAGTCTAAGCCCATATCCGACGAGCGGCATTCACCCCACGGCGGAGGCAGGTACGTCAGCTGCAAGAGAGGGAGGAGTGGGGTGTCAGGGGATGCTGGGGACTGGCAGTGAGGATGGGGCACAGCATCTCCCTCCCCTTGCCAGGGAGGAGCCCCCGGAGCACAACTTGACTGATGCCTTGAAACCAACCGTATCCTGGGATGCATCAAAAGCAGCGTGAGCAGCAGAGAGGAGCTGATCCTGCCCCTCTGCTCTGCTCTCGTGTGACCCCACTTGCAGCACTGTGTGGGGTTCCAGTGTCCCTAACATAAGGAGGACTTGGAGCTGTTGGAACAAGTCCAGAGGAGGCCACGAGGATGCTCAGGGGCTGGAGCACCTCCTGTATGGAGCCAGGCTGAGAAAGTTGGGGCTGCTCAGCCTGGAGAAGAGAAGCTGCAGGGAGACCTCAGAGCAGCTTCCAGTGTCTGAAGGGGGCTACAAGGATGCTGGGGAGGGACTATTCGTTAGGGACTGTAGTGACAGGACAAGGGGTGATGGGTTCAAACTGAAACAGGGGAAGTTCAGGTTGGATATAAGGAAGAAGCTCTTCCCTGTGAGGGTGCTGAGGCACTGGCACAGGGTGTCCAGAGAAGTGGCAAATGCTCCATTCCTGGCTGTATTCAAGGCCAGGTTGGGCAGAGCCTTGGGCAACATGGTCTAGTGTGAGGATTTCTCTTATGAACCATTCAGTCACTAAAAACCCATAATGGGCTTAAATTGCAGGCAGGAAGAGAAGGATGAGCTGTTGGAATGAACATGGCTTGTGGTGGTAACAGTTGGGTATGGGAACAGTCTGCCTTGGAGGGGCATGAAACCTGGAAGCTAAAGGAGAGTTTGGGGAGAGTTCAGAGTGTGACCCTGCCCTGTGGGGCTGGATAAGTAATCCCTTCTAGAAGAAGAACTTTTCTGCATGGCAAAGCACTAGGATGCTGTACATGCAGGAGCCAGCATCACCTAAGGTTGTGCAGGCTGCTCCCTGAGGAGCCCCATGCCCCATGAGCAATGGCATTCCCCAAATCTGCCTCAACCCACACGGCTGTTCAAGCTGCTTTGAAAACCAGCAGTGGCTGGAGCTGTTCAGCTGCTCAGGGTGATAGGCACAATCTCTGTGCTCAGCAGCTCCCATCTGAAGAGCAGACGTACCTACATGGGGTGTGAAGACGCAGCAGGTGATGGAGGGATCCCATCTGTGGGGACCAGACAAAGCATCAAGGGAGAAAAAACCTGGTTGCCAGCAATGTCAGCATCCAGAAACAGGCTCTGAATGGGATGGGTTTGAGAGCCAGCAAAGCAGCACCTTGGAATGAAAATCCCAAGAGTGCCTTCCTGACAATAGCAAAGTGCTGTTTGAAGGGGATCTTTTCTCATTTGCTTTACACTTGCAATATAATAGAGTACCAGATGCCATCACTTAGTCATCCGTGGTGGAGAAAAGAGCCCATATGTTGCCTGTTGTATGATAAAGGAGAATAAATAATTGTGGTCTCAGATGGTATCAGCTTTCTTTCAAGCACAGCTACACACAAATCTTTTAAGCCCTTTAAATTTTGGCCTGAATGAAGGTGATGGGATCCGAAAACGATGGATTCATGATCAGATATTTTATCTTAGCCACTCCTTTGCTCAGCCAGCGTTGGGTTGGAGCCACGGTGCTTGTGAGCTGGCACCGTGTCCACACGAGGTGCATGGGCTGAATGATTAATTACAACTCTAATCAATGCAACTTCATTAACAGAGTTACAGCCTGGTTTGTAGCCAGGACCACAAGCACTGACTACCCCATAGCACAAAGCAAAGCTGGTTTGCATCTCTCCAAAAGCATGGAGAGCTCAGAGCAGCTTCCAGTGTCTGAAGGGGGCTAAAAGGATGCTGGAGAGGGACCCTTCATCAGGGACTGCAGCAACAGGACAAGGGGTGATGGGTTTAAACTGGAACAGGCTGAAAAACACACACAACCCCATGCACACACACAAGTGTACAAGTGTAATTCACTTCTCTTCAGCTCCTTGAACATGCAGCACATCCCCCCTGCCACAGGCCAAGACTTTTGCTCTCCCTCTGCTTTCTGCATCACTGATACTCATGAACAGAAAAAGCTTCTTGGCACATTTAACACTGGGTGAGTTCTTGGGTTTGTTTTGCTCTGCAGTACAAAAGCTTTTCCTGTGTTGGAGAAAACCTCATCACATCTGGGATGGAATCTGGGATGGAAAAGTGACTCCAGGGAAGCTCCAATTTCTCCTTCCAGAAGGGAATTTCCCCAAGCAGTAACCAAAGCATCTCCCACATCTGGGGGACCAGCACTGGGTGTCCATGTGCTCCCTCCTCCATCACTGGCTTGGTGAAGCAGCAAAGGTTCCTTTGAAGTGTGACAGGCAAATCTGTGCCTCTTCCTTATGGGCAAGAGCTTAGAGACAACGCTCCCTGGGGTGGCAGGGTCAGACCCTCCCTGCCTAGAGCAAGTCAGTGAACTCGTCTCTCTCCAAGGGGCTCATCAAGGGTTATTACCTGGATCCTCCATGGTAATGACAGCTTGAAAGGCTCATCGCTTCCCTCCTGCTCTGTAATTTGCAATCAGAAGCAAACTCTCACAGAGTGAAGCACATCATTAGGGACAGGGCTCTGCAGTGAATAGGGGGGGCACATCCCTCAGCATCCTAAGATAATCTGGTCCCAAGAAAGCTTCTGTTGCATTTCCCAGGTGGTTTTGGTGAGCAGGCCCCAGTGCACCAAGTCTGTGATGAAGACAACTCTTGTCCTGACCTTTTATTTCCAGTTAGCTCTGAAGGCAGCTGTTTGTAACTGCCTGTGCTCGGAGCCACAGCAGCATCACTTGCAGGTATGAGGTGAGTGCCAGGACTGCTGTGCTGCATCCTCTGAAATGCTCAGCATCATCCTTCCAAGAAGCCATTATCTAGATGCAGAGCTGGGCAGGATTTTACCTGTCAAATACTGCACCTTGCACTGAAAGACTCAAACGAAGGGATCAAACTCTTCTGCAGAGCTTCCTGCCCTGAAGGGCAATGGAGCAGGATCATAGGCTTCTCCCCTGCAGACCAGCCCCATCCTTACTGAGGTTTCCTTTCCTGCTTTGGCACAGGAGTCCTAGTGCCCTGCAAGCCCTGGGGTTAATGCTCCATCCATAAGAGCATCCCTCCTTAACCCCCTCCTCACCAAACAGGGCTGCAATCTCAAGCAAAGCCCTGACATCCAAAGCACTTGGCCACAGAGAGCTACCTGAGAGACCCATTTTACCCATTTGACATCTGAATTTCCTGCCCATGATGCTAATGGGGCTGACAGAAGAGCACACTGAGGAGCCAACCCAGGAACAGGAACACACACGATCATAGAATCATGGAATAGTTTAGGCTGGAAACAACCATTATTCCAACCCCCTGCCATGGGAAGGGACCCCTGCCACTGGAGCAGCTGCTCCAAGCCCCTGTGCATTGAACACTGCCAGGGATGGGGCAGCCACAGCTTCTGTGGGCACCCTGTGCCAGGGCCTCAGCACCCTCCCAGGGAACAGCTTCTGCCTTAGATCTAGCCTGAAATCCCCCTGTTCAAGTTTAAACCATTACTTCATGGCCACATAAACAACACGAATGGGACAGACACTACTTGGATTTGATTCCTCCCCCTTTCAGCCACACAGACATCTCCTCCCCTTCTTCTAGATGCCGCTGATTTGGGGTTGGCAAGAGGGTTCAGACGCTGGACCAGTGGAGCCTGTCTAAGGATGCTGAGCTGCTCCCTCTCATCTGCTCTGCTATCACCAAAGCTGCTTTTCTTTGAAGCCAGAAAGGGAAAAGAAGCATAAAAGCAATGAGAAAAGCAGGGGCAAAGACAGCTCCTGCCCTGGGTTCCCACAGGAAAGCAGTGCTGAGCTCCAGCTCTGCTCTGCTGCTGTGGCAGCTTCCCAAGGGCACACATCCTTCCTCAGCCCTGCACTGTCTCATGCTGACAGAGATTCAGCTTCAGCCTCTAATTGGGGTTGACAAACTCCCATCCTAGCACTTTCACAATCATTAATACTTCATTAATTAATGAAATGCCTTTTAAGTTCTCTTCATCCCAGCTATTAGGAATTACCACGATCCGTTACAAACTGGAGGGTACCAAAAAGAGGAGGAACAAACTGACTCGTCTCCCTAAGCTTGGGATGGATCTTGCTTGCCCGAAACACAAGGGAAGGAAGGGCTGCTTTTGGCAAACAAGGGGGAAGTGGGTCAGGGTGGTGGGGGCTGTTCAGCACAGCCCTGTCCTTGTTACAGCCCTTTTCCCTGGCCACGCTGCTGCCCTTGACACACTGCTCCTGGCACTGAGCCTCCCAATAACTGCTAACATCTGCCTGCAGCCGGAGGGGTCTTTTTTTGCCCATTTATTTTAAGTGGCATCTCTGTTTTTTTCTGCATGTGTAATTTGATGTAATAGGGACAATGTGGAAACACGGCAGAGATGCTTCCAGCATGAGGCTGGGGCAGTTTCAGCTCATTTTTCAGCTGGGCTCTGTGATGAATCCAGCTTTGGGGATGTATCCTGCATCCTGCTACAGCTCAGCCCTTCTCCTGCCTCCTCCACATGTGGGTCCCGCCTGATGCCACCAAACTGAGGCAGCAATTAGGGAGAGGGAATGCAAACCTCTCCTGAATGAGGCAAAACCTGTATGGGGTGTGTTTGCATTTGCTTCAATAAGCAGAAACCTCTGTTCTTTAATGAGACATCAAATAACATCAAGTTAATAGAATTTCAATCCCAGGCAGCTTTAGCACTTGTAAAATACTTAAGAAACTCAGCCCAGACACAGCTGGTTGGCACCATCTCCCAGTTAATGATGCTGGAAGTTGTCTATTTGCTGTCTCTTTTTGCTGGGTGCTGTTCCTTCCCATTTGCTCCCTTCACAAAAGCACTAAAGAAGTCATTGTCTTTAAGGATAACAGCTTAACCCTTCCAGCACCAGAAGAACATGATTTTGGGTCCCTATTTCTGTAGAAATAATTCTGCCAATCGAATAGCAATATTGAAACTTGTGGCTCCCCAGAAAGTCAAGGGCAACCAATGCTGAGCCTCATCCCGGGTTCGCTCCCAGGACCCGCTGGATGGATGCTCCTGGCATTTGCTGCACTGACCATCCACAAGCTCACATCTAGCACTGCTCTCAATGAGTGGTCTCCTTCATTCATGTGCAAATTCACTCTTGAATTGCAATACACTGTGCCCTTTCCCTCCCGCTCCCCTCCTTGGCACATCTATAAGCATCAAAAGTGTCCCCCTCATCCTGCTGGGCACTGTTGGCTGGATTTGTTGGGCTCAGTGGTGCCCTATTTGGGGCTTGTGTGGTGGAGTTGGACTCTCTGAAGCTCTCCTGTCCTCAGTGAGCAGCTTTCCATCTTACCCATATAATACGGTTGGCAGGAGCACCCAGACCATTACACCATCTACATCCCTGATGTTTTCCTGACCTTCCTAAGCGAGCCCTTTCCAACCCCTGCCCGTTCAGATGCACCGTTCCTGGCCCTGACTCATTTCCATCAATTACCCCTAAACCCATTTTCTTTTGTATCCTTTTACCAACAGGCTGAATCACTCCTAATGCTGTTTTTGAGGCAAAACCTCTCTAATGCCCTACAAAACCAGCCGTGCAATTGTCTCCTTCCATCTCCTGCTTTGAACCACCCCCTATTGCAATGATGTTTTCTCTGCGGCTGGCCACTGCTGCCTGCCAGTTCTGCTTCTTGTGGTTTGAATTAATTCACAGTCTGCCCATATACTGGAGGAAATCAACTGGGAGAGTGTGTGGGATTGAGGGAAAGAAACCAGAGAGTTAATGTTTCTCTAGGAGGAGGTGTAAGACTGTAGGTAGGAGAAGATGCTCTGCACAAGGGTTAGAAAACATGGGAAATGCTATTTAATTGCTCCTCGTTTTCCAGTGCCACTGCCTACACCCTGTTGGGAAATGCAGGTTTCAGAGTGATCACTGCCAGACCCTGAGCCCCTTTTTCCTGCCTCTGTAATTACACTGCAGTTGTTGGTAGCTGATGCTCTCTGTCCCGTGCAAGCTTTACGAGGGGATGAGTCTCCAAGGCATACTAGAGCCCTATTAAACAATACTGTTCCATCTTCGAACCTGTTGCTTAATTGAAGCCTCTTAAATTTTTATTGCCAAGTTGGCAGAAATTGCCATTTTTAGTGGGCTTTTCATCTTCTCTAACGTGCCGTGCCGATGGGGAGCAGCTGAGCTGGGGAAGCACCATCATCTGATCCCATCCATTATGGGAGAGGCTCGGGTGGTGCTGCCAAGATGAGGTAAACTCAGCTGGGAAAAGGAGAGCTAAAGCCAGGGGGGATTTATCTTTTCCCAATGGGATCAGCCCTCTGACATGGAATGTCCAGTGTGTCCACCCAGCCCTGATGCCATGGTCTGATGCGGGGGGATGCTGCAGCCTCACCAGGGCTGTGCACAATACAAGAGGCTTGTTAAAGCACCAGGCTCAGCCAAAAGAGCCAGGAAAAGGGAAGAATTGAGATGGATGCCTCTGAAGCCAAGGAAGCAGGAGCTGAAGGCACTGCCCTGCTTGGGGCAGTCCTGCCCTCTCCGGGACCCATCAGGGGGGTGACAGCACAGTGTGCCCCAAGCCAGCTCCTGCACAGCTCAGGGCTTTGCCCATTCATGAGAAAACAAACCTTATTCATTAGGCTCAGTAATTGCCATGGAAACCGCTCCTCGGTGTGGCCGGAGCATCTCTCGCTGTATAGGGATCTCCCCATGTGAAATGGTGTGAAACTCCCCCAAAACAGCAGCTATGGCTTGGCATGTCCATGTAAACCACTCTGGCTCCTTCCACATTGCATTCAGGCACCGTTACTGCTGCAGCAAGTAACCCAGAGATGCTTTCCACCCTTCTCCATCAGGACTCTCTTGTTTTAATCGCAACTGTCCATTATGTGCTTCCTTCTGCTGTGCTACCTCCCACATCACTTTAGGGAGCTCTGTCCTGGCTCCCCTTAAACTTCAGGGCATGGCTTCGGTCTGAGATTTCAGACAGAAAGCATCTTCCTTCAGCCCAGCACAGAAACAGCTTGACCTATACAACCCAACAACCCTGTTTGATAGAGGAAACCTCCCGCTGGCATCGCCTTTGCCGACTCAGCACACACAACCAATGTGCATGTAAACTCTCTCTTATGATGCTACGAGTGCAAACCCACAGGACATCATTACTGCATTAATGATGCAGTTGCAAAACTGGTAAATGCATCTTAAAAGTGTCAGTCTGCAGGAAGCAGAGGGCTCAGCCACTGCAGGAGGAAGGGAAAAGCTGATTTTGTTCATCTTTTTAGACTGACAGCTAATTTTAAAGGGAGATTTAAGGAGATCACGCACCATCACGGAGCCAGAGTTTGCTGTTGACAAGGGGCTTTTGGAAAGCTCTGGGTATAAAGATCCAGGGTTTATCACTCTGGCACCAAGATGAAAGCCCTCACTTGCACTAAGCGGCTGCATACCTGGAAAGACAGGAAATCAGGAAGTAAAGCCCAGTAAATACTCTTATTTCCAAGACTGGGATGGGGGACAAAGGGTTCCACTGGAGCACTGGCAAAGGGAATAACAACAGAGCCAGAAATAATGCCAGGAGCCTCTAAGCCAGCCACAAACCAATCCCCTACACATTAAAGCCTGTCTCAAAGACGATGCATATCTACCATCACACCAAGGTGAGTCTGCTCAGTTCCACACCTGAGAAGTGCTTTTAACTAACACAGAGCCTGCTCTGAGCTGCAAGATGTCTCTACTTCTATTTCTATACCTCTGGAATAGCTGGAGGGTCATTTCATTTATGTTTCATGGCTTAGGACCCCAGTAACTGGCTGGACTCAGCCCTCTGGGTGCTGCTCATGGGCTTTTCCTTATGCTCTGCTTTAGTGAAGGAGCAGCAGGTACCTGCCCCAGATGTGGGTGATGCCCAGCTGGCCCCTATGGGGTACTTTAGAGGAGGCAGAAGCATGTATGTGCTGTAATTGCTGTAATTAGGTAGGAAAAATGACTTTATGGAGAGGAGAGACTGGGGGAGGCAGCATTGCCCATGGAGCTGAGGCTGCTCCAGGCAGGCAGCTTGAAGAACCTCTGGATCTTCACTTAAAGCCTTTACAGTCTATGGTACAACTTTAAACCAGGTACAGAAGCCCTGGCCCCAACCAGAAACGTGCCTTTCCCACTCCCAGCATCAAAACAATGGGAAAACCTGCAGAACAGGGGACCTGCTTGAGCAAAGAGCAACCCCAGTTCTATTTTTCTTGTCATCTTCTCTATCTTCCCTGTCTGGCAGGAGGGATGTGGTTTTTTTCCCTCTCAGCTTCCTGTCTTCTGGATAGGAAATCTGATTTTTTAATAGAAATAATGCAATAGTTAATGCTGGCAATGGGATGGGGAAGATTTACAGCAGCTGTCTGAAAAGTCTCCAGCATTTATGCTATTTCTATCTTAAAAGCAAGTCCTTGAGATGCTCGCTGCAGGCTCCAGCTTCCAGCCACGCTCCCACATCTTGCTGAAGCAGGGATGTTTAAGGAAGACAAATCGTTCCCATTACCATTTGTGCTGCCAAGTGAGTCTGATTCAAGGAGGTGCTGCCAAACCCCTTCGGCATCACGCACAACACATCCCCAGCCTGCTTATGGGGCATGCAAAGTGCCGGGTAAATGGGTGGTGATGCCAAGACATGGGATGCTCTGCTCTGACACCGACTTCTTCTGTCCCTTTTGGCAAGTTGCTCTCTGGGGCAATTCAGCATCTCCAAGCTTTCTGCCAGGAGCTGCCATTTCCCATCTGGAGCCATTATAGGGAATATCTGTCCCTAATCCTGGAGCTGGTAACCCTAACCCTGGTATCCAGACCATGCTGTTCTGCAGTGTGTATGCCCACAGCAGCCACAGGCATGGGGCTCACCCAGTGTGCTCCCTGAGATGCCCAGGAGGCAATGGATAAGGCATTCAATGCCTGGTAATTGCTGTCAACAGTTCTCATGCTTGTTAATCAGTTTTCCAGCCCTCCAGCCTCTTTACCTTGCAGAATGCCCCATGGAAGCAATGCTGGGTGCCCTGGGGCAGCAGAAAGCAGTTGCAGAGGGAGGTGAAGACCTTGGGGATGAGTGGAAGGGCTTATGCCAAGGGAATGGGTGTGAAAACAGCCCACAATGGCTTTTCAAGCCTGTTTCTGCTTTGGGCACCAGCAGCTGCTGCCTCAGACCTGAAAAGCTCTTTGCCTTGGCTGCTACACTCCCAACGCAAGCCCTGTGTGCTAATAAAGCTGCTCATTTTCTCCTGCCCACCAGACTTCCCACCAGATACAAACCGAGAGCAATGGAACATTTCTCTGCTCGCCCACTGGGATCCCACAACGTTCATCATCTCCTGGGTGATTACACACAAGCCCACCGTAATGAAGGAGAGAAGAGCTGCATCCAGGCTTGCTGAAACACAGCATCTTCAGGTGTATTTTGGTACCTGGTGATGCATTTGGGGGTGAATTCCTCACGTTGCTCTGAGCTAAAGTGTGACAACTGCAGCTCTGATCTCCACGGACGTTTAGTCAAAGCAAACTCTTCAACAGCTTGGGCTTGCTTTCCTCAACTTGATTTATGTCTCATTTGAGGGTGGATGCAAGAGCAGGGAAGAAAATGAGAGAAGCAATGAGGCAGGAGGGCTGGAATGAAAGCACCAGGGCCAGGATGGGGGGAAAAACTCATTCTGCTGGCCTGCTTCCATACCCCCAATGAAGATTTGGGTGTAATGACACTGCATCACATCACATCCATCCACACCATGATGATGTGTCACCCACAGGAATCAGGGAGGGTAATCCTGAGCCACGAGCATCCCACCACAGTTTATAATGAATAATGTGACTATTTCTGTGTTACCTGAAAGGATTCACGCTGTTCTACATAATGAAATACTCTCCTCTTCATCTCTTTTTATGCCCCTGGAGTGTGAAAGCTTTTTGGCAAAAAGCATCCGTTCTTGGTGGGTTGGAAGGTACCCAACGCACAGAGCAATTGCCAGAGCTGAACCACAGAATTACAGCATGCTTTGAGTTGGAAGGGACCTTAAAGCTCCTCCAGCTCCAACCCCTGCCACGGGCAGGGACCCCTTCCACTGGAGCAGCTGCTCCAAGCCCCTGTGTCCAGCCTGGCCTTGAGCACTGCCAGGGATGGGGCAGCCACAGCTTCTCTGGGCACCCTGTGTCAGCGCCTCAGCACCCTCACAGGGAACAGCTTCTGCCTAAGAGCTCAGCTCAGTCTCCCCTCTCTTGGGCAGGTTCAAGCCATTCCCCTTGGCCTGTCCCTACATCCCTTGTCCCAAGCCCCTCTCCAGGTTCCCTGCAGCCCCTTTAGGCACTGGAGCTGCTCTCAGGTCTCCCCTTCAGGAGCCTTCTCTTGTCCAGGCTGCCCCAGCCCAGCTCTCTCAGCCTGGCTCCAGAGCAGAGCTGCTCCAGCCCTCGCAGCATCCCCATGGCCTCCTCTGGACTCACTCCAGCAGCTCCAGGTCCCTCTCGTGCTGCTGCCCCAGAGCTGGATCAGGGCTGCAGGGGGTGTCCCCAGAGCACAGCAGAGGGGCAGGATCCCCTCCCTGAGCTGTTGCTCATGCTCTGGGGGTGCAGCCCAGCACAGGGTGGGGGGGTTCTGGGCTCAAGCGCTCACTGAAGCCGGGTCATGGGGAGCTTCTCATTGACCAACACCCCCAAGCCCTTCTCAGGCTGCTCCATCTGGTCTCTCCCAGCCTGTGTTTTTGCTGGGATTGCCCCGACCCATGTGCAGGACCTTGCACTTGGCCTTGTTGAACTCCATGAGATTCACACGGTCCCACCTCTCCAGCCTGTTCAGGTCCTTCTGGATCCCATCCCTTCCCTACAGCGCATCAATGACACCTCACTGCTCGGTGTCATTGGCAAACTTGCTGAGGGTGCTCAATCCCAATGCCCACGTTGGCAACAAGGCAGGGAAATTACCACGGATGAAGCCCCTTCTGTGGCCAACATTAAAAGGATCATGGGCAACGCACAGGAAGCAACAGTGAAAAACCTGCCCTCATCCCAACCAAATTGAAGCAAGGTATAAAACCTACTGTTAATGATGAGGATGACTCTCAAGGGGCACTGGTACATAGAAGCAAGCTCTCCCACAGACCCACTGGAATGATCTTGGTGTGTAATGAAATGCAGGACTTACCCTTTGCTCCTGGGTGGCCACAAAGGTCTGGAATCCAGGGGCCACCCCGAATCCCAGCTCCTGGACAAAGGGTGGCTCAGACTGGCTGTGGATCTGGACCTTGACTCCAGCCTCAAACGTTGTCTCCTCTGGAAGCAGAAGGGAGGAGGTTAGCAGGCTGTGGTGGGTTGGATGGTGTTCACCTGCATGGGCCTGTCTGCCCCTCCATGCAATATGGTATCTGGTAAAGCTGTGCTGCTCAGGAGCAGGAGGCAAGCAGCTGGGATGCTCCACCTGCATGGGGACACTTGTGGGCACTGAGGAAGAAAACCCAACAGCAGCAGCATGAGCAGAGGACAGCCTGGACCCAGCACACATCACCAGTGCTGCCCGTTAGGACCAAGAGCATCCCCAGGCTCCTGGTCCTTTACACTGCTGCCTATCCCAAGGGCTCACCCTCTCTGTGGCACAGATTCATGATTCCTCCAGCTTGTTCTGTACTTCCAAGCTAGGGAAAACAGGAGGTGACATCTACGTTCTAGCTGCTATTTACTTACAGAATTCATTCCCTTATTACTAAAACAAATAAACTCTTTCCTCCAAACAGAGGTTTCCACTGTCCATAAGGTCTCCTATGCTGAAAGCCTCTGATGCAGCCTGAGGCCACTTAGAAGACAATGTAGGGAATTAAATAACCAAAAAGTGGGTTACATTCAAAGGAGCTCATGTTTCTGGCAGCTGAAGTTGCTCCAAGCTGGACAAAGGCATTTGCAGCCCAGGGGCTGCCACATCACTGAGCTAAGGGTGACGTGAGGTTCCCACATCCCAAAGCTATGCTGAATACCAAATAACTCGAGGTCAGTCCCCCTCTTCCACTAGAAGCTAAAAACCAACCCCAAAGAGACTTTATGAAGCAGAATTAATGGGATGCAAATCAGCCCCAGTGTGACATAGGAACACTCTGGGCTCCTCTCATCACATCGGCATCTTCATGCAGCTGGGGCATGCAACCTTCCTCTCCTTAGTATTGCTGCTATGGTCTCACACCTCAGCCAACTGGAGGGAGCATATGGGCCTAAGGGGTGGGGGACTGATTTGCAAAGGAAGTTGTTAACTCTGCATAATTTGGCTTAAAAACCATGTTACCCACTAATAGGAATCCATGCCTGTGGCCAGCAATACCACCTCCACGTCTAAACAGCTTCTGCTTAAAGATGAATCATTCTTTGTTTCCTTACTATTTCGTGGTGTTTTTCTACTATTTTGTTATGTATGTTGGTTTTTAACAGCACTGTGTTCAGTCTGAAGCACTGATAGAAACTCAGCACCAAGGAATCACAGCCACAGAGCTGCTACACCAGGGACTGCACAAAGGCAGCAGGGGACAACAACAGAAGACACCAGACCAGTGGATGATATAGTCAGAGGAGAAGGGCAAGGGTTGAGTAAGGTGATACTGGATGGCATGAGGCTTACAGATCAGATATTGGGACCCCACTGCTTAAGATGTAACTACTGACTCAACTGGGTATCAAACACATCAGCCTTCCTCTCCCAAGAGGACTTTCTTGGACCCTGCTTACCTGGTAGCTCCCAAAGCAAATGAAGCCAGAGACTGCAAGGATGAGAATGGGCTTATGCATGGAATTGTCATGCTAAACATGAGCAGTCACAGTGCTTAACAAGTGATGGTCCAAGAAGGTTGGAACAGAGACCCCTGGAGACCCCAGCAAGATGCGCGGCTGTCACCTTCACTCCCACTGAGCAAATAAACCCTCCTGCCAACCTCAAACCACACATTGCATAAAATCATATCACAGAATCCCAGACTGGTTTGGGTTGAAGGGACCTTAAAGCTCCTCCAGCTCCAACCCCTGCCATGGGCAGGGACCCCTTCCACTGGAGCAGCTGCTCCAAGCCCCTGTGTCCAACCTGGCCTTGAGCACTGCCAGGGATGGGGCAGCCACAGCTTCTCTGGGCACCCTGTGCCAGCGCCTCAGCACCCTCACAGGGAACAGCTTCTGCCTAAGAGCTCAGCTCAGTCTCCCCTCTCTTGGGCAGGTTCAAGCCATTCCCCTTGGCCTGTCCCTACAGGCCCTTGTCCCAAGCCCCTCTCCAGCTTTCCTGCAGCCCCTTTAGGCACTGGAGCTGCTCTCAGGTGTCCCCTTCAGGAGCCTTCTCTTGTCCAGGCTGAGAACTGCATTCAGCTTTTAGGAGCAAACAACATTTTAAAGCCCCGCTGTGACAGCAGGGCTGCTTTACATGTTGGCTACACAAAACCTGATGCTCTGCACCCGCAGACACATCTCATCCAGCAGCATCTCCACATCTCAAGCATTTGACCCTGGCAACCTTTGCAGCTGGAGCTATGGAACCTTCAAACCCCAGCTTTTCTACCTAAGGCACAAACTGAAGACAAACAGGACTTACTCAAGGTTCCCTCCCCTGGTCTTGAATACACCTGCAGATGTCTGGGATGGCAGTGAGCTCTCCATGCACTTGGTCAGGGCTCAGCTCCAAGCAGTTGGAGTTGGACTTTTAACCAGAGATGTACTGACCTCATCGATTGATGCCTCTGGTGCTCACGCTTATCTACCTGCCTGTGCATGAGCTCTGCAATGCTCCAGGCAACCTAATCACTTATTTTTGCCTCCCTGTGACAAAAGTGCTTTTGGTAACTAAATACTGCCATGACTTAGGGCACAGAGCATTGCTTACTGCATGGGGTGGCACATGGTGGATGTGGAGCTTGAGGTCATCTCCCTTGAATCCCATACTGGTGGGATGCTGGCACAGAAGGTATGAGCTGATTTTGGCTTTTCCCTACACTGAAGCCTCCCAGAGCAAGACTAGCATTGACCATCCTTGCTCTTGGCCTGTACTTGTGGGCAAGATCCAACAACCCAAATCACTCCCTACCACCTACCCCTGATGGAGGCAACACAACCCTAATGTGACAAAACCCTGCCTTGCTTTTGCTCAGCTGTAATTGAGCTCCCCTTGCTCCAAGAGGCATCAGATGGATGGTGATATATCCAAGCTCCCTGTCAGCTCACACGGGGGGTTCCATTTGAGGGTCTCCTCCCTGCCAACACCTCCCCAGTGCTGACCCTCTGCAACACCCCAGTGCTGAGGGTCAAGGCACCTTTCCCCCTTTGTCAATGCAGTGTCCCCATCCAACCTCATCACCGCTCACCAGCACCACAGCAGAGGGGTCAGCACCCAGATGCCCAAGCCCCATGGGTGAACACACACCAGAACGGGTTCAAACCCTTTCCAGAGCTCCCACCAACTCCTCCAATGTTAATCCCAATCCTGCTATTCCCACATGACGCCCACTCCTACTGATCCCACCTGCTCCATCACTTTGCCTGGTGTTGATCCCCTTCCAGCGCTTCAGAGGAGATACCATATGCTCCCTCCAGCAATTACCTGCCAAGTTGGAGGAGAACGCTTCTATTTAGTCTCACTTGTTGGGCAACGGGAACTGCTTTGTAGAAACATTTTCCATCCCAAATTATTCTGCCCTTTTTTCCACCAGGATCTGCTCCACTCTGACTCAATTCCATGTATTTCCCATGCCCAGGCGCTGCCCTGTAGTCTATCTGTGGATAAACCCCTGTACATTCATATCAAATCCATATCAAACAAACAAGATCTAATAGAATCATACAATCATAGAATCAACCAGATTGGAAAAGACCTTTGAGATCAAGTCCAACCTTTACCCCAGGACTGCCTATAGCCTGCAACTATCCATAAGAGACTTAAAAGCAACAGGATTTGTATCTTTAAACAGAAAACCATGGCACATAGGCAGCTGTAATCACGGCTGGGGAGCGGATAGGAGGTTTTAAGCCATAGAAGAAGCTCTGCTCTTAAAACACATGGTTATTAACTTTAATCAGTGATGAAAAGCAGCATAAACAGTGTTTTTTGTGCAGAAGCTGCCATCCCCCCGGCAGCATTCCATGATTTTTCCTGCAAGACCCATGTGAGGATGAAGCTATAAACATGAAACTGGCTTTGAAAAACTCTGCTCCTAAGAAATCATTTACTACAAACTCCTTGTTTGCCACCACAAGAGAGAAATTAAACCCCCAACTATGAAACCCTTTGATGAAATACGCCTGGACCAGTCCTCATTAGCTGCATCTGAAATGTTTCCAAGCTCCGTGCTGGGGTTGAGAAGCATTAATGTGGGTTAAACACTTGCTGCAAGCGTAAGGAAGAGGGAGGTCTCACAGGACCCAGAAGCACAAGACTTGTCTGGTTCTGGGGGCATCCAGCTAAAATGAACACCCCTGAAGCAGAGCAGAGCCCAAAAGGTTCTGTGGCAAACCCTGGCCATCACCCTGATTCTGGAGGGGTGCATCCAGGGCTGTGAATACCCATAGAGACGTGTCCCAGCCATGGGTTTTACCAGTTCTTGCAGTTTTAGCATCATTTTGAATGGCTTCTTCCAGTAGTACCTGCTGCAGGCACAGGGCTGAGGCACTGGAATGGGTTGCCCAGGGAGGCTGTGAATGCTCCATCCCTGGCAGTGTTCAAGGCCAGGTTGGACAGAGCCTTGGGTGCCATGGTTTAGTGTGAGGTGTCCCTGCCTGTGGCAGTGGGGTTGGAACTGGATGATCTTAGGTCCTTTCCAACCCAAACCATTCTATAATTCTACAACTGGCTCAAATGGCAGAAAACCCAAAACTAAATTCAGTGACCCAGGATTTGGGTCATACCTTACCATTTTAAAACTGATTTTGTGATGCTGGGAAGCCCACCCACAGCTCTTTGCTCCATCCCCATTCCCACTTTTCAGAGGACCAGTGCCTGTAAATTCATTTCTCAGTGCATCCAGGTTGAGAACAGAGCAAAAACTGCTTGAGGACTGCATTTTAAAATACATTCATATATATGACTGTACACAGCACTGTGTTTCCAAACAAATCCTGAGCTGCTCTTTTCATGGAAGGATTAGAGGAGCGTTAATTAAATTGGGGATTAATTCAGCATCAAGCTGGCTGCAGAGCATTATATGCTGCAGATTGCACAGCTTTCTATTTCTGGGTTTGGCTTTCCATGACTTCGTCTGGGCTTTCTGCTCACAGCATCGCTTGGAAGAGCTTAATAAAGCTCCAGTACACTACAAAGTTCATCCCTGTGAACATGCAAGAAGCTGCAATTAGAAGAAGCAATGCTGCCAAAGGCACGTAGTGACCCTCTCCCCCTGCCTGATTATGTCCAAACTGATCCACTTCTTGCTGGCAATTGACATCTGAAGCTGTGCTTGACACTGATTGATTGAGAATTGAAGATCCAGCCTTGTGTTGTGTCCTTTAGAGCTGGAGCTGTCACCTGCCAGCACAGAAGATGCTCCTATACTTGGAGACCAAAGCAGATCCTACACAGCTCAACCTGAGGAAAGCAGGTAGGGTTTTTTCAGCTGGTTCACATTATGACTGCACTTCAGTGGCCTGAAGGTTTATTTTGGGTAATAAACCTTCTCCTGTGCTGTGCAGAAGTAAGCACAGAGCTGGGAGGTTTGGGATCTGTCTAGACTCTTGTTGTCCCATGCCTCAGTTTCCCTCAGTAAAAGGAAAGCAATGACACAATCAAGTTGGAAAAGATCTTTAAGATCATCCAATCCAACAGTTACCCCAGGACTGCCAAGTCTACCACAAAATCATGTTCCTACTTAACTCATTGGGCTGGAAGAGTCACCAGTGCCTCCTCCATGCTCTTCAAAGCTCAGTTCACATCCCACTAAGGAGCAAAGACAAGGACAACCTCATGGGAGAGTGTCCACAAGTGATACGGGCAGCATCAAGCACAGCATCTGGAAGGCAGCAGAGGTTCATCCCTGCGCTGGCTGCACTGCACCCATGAAGGGTACATTGAGACCATGGTTTATGTCTCCCTTAGAGAGGAAGGCTCCCCAGGAGCAGGGGGTTGCTGCTGCAGCACAGACATGCCCAGAAGATGCTGTGAGACGTTGAGGTTCACCTCTAGTTCTTACAGCATCCTTTGCTCATTATCACCATGGAAATGATGGGCATCAGAGCAAGTGCTCCTCTGCCACCATCCCATCGCCTTGGGCTATGGTGACATCTCCAGCACCAAGCTGAGCACCCTGAGTTCCTCTGGCTGTGCAAAATACCATGGCAACACCCCCATTCCCACCAAACCCTTAAATCCCTCCTGCACGCCTCCAATGTAACTCAGTGGCACATGGGACTTGTCTGTGTCCTCAGATTACCCACCAGTGTCTGTGTCTGCAGCATTGTGCTCATCACACCAGTGGGGCAGCCAGGACCCACACTGACCCAGAGGCTGTGCCTTGTGGTCCCAACCCTGGGGAAGCCAACTTGCTGTTTCACCCAGTTGTATCCATGCAGAAATCTCAAGCAGTGCCCAACATTTACATTGCTCCTAGACAAAAACTTACAGATGGAACAAAATCCCCCCAAGAAATCACCATGGAAACCTGCAAGAAAGCAGGACCCACAAGCCTACCATGGAAAATGGGGAATGATAAGGAAACCAGTTTAGCACCAGCAAAACCAGTTTCACTCCCCTGTGCGTGCTGGTTTCTGTGGAAGCGTCATGTTTTGCTTCACTTGAAGTTGCTTGGTAACAGGATTAAGTGAAGCTGAAATAGGAGTCTTCACAACAGGGTTTAGGGAGGCTTTGGAGCATCCGTTTGACAGGCGACTGAGTCGACGCCGCTTTCCCCACTCAAAAGCAGCAGCTTGAAATTGGTCCTGTGTATTTTGCTGCCGTG
The DNA here is from genome assembly GCF_012275295.1 of Melopsittacus undulatus. NCBI lineage: Eukaryota > Metazoa > Chordata > Aves > Psittaciformes > Psittaculidae > Melopsittacus > Melopsittacus undulatus. The sequence goes on along the minus strand of NC_047543.1, from coordinate 2,269,227 downwards.
GGCTGAGCTTTGGCTGCTGGTTTGGGATCAATCAGGGACTTCAGATCTCCCCAGGGATGAAAATGAGATGTCTGGGAAATATCCCTCATGTCCCACTCAGCTGCAGCAAGAGGGAGGGCCCCAGTGGGGCTGTGTTGAGTGTGGGTGACCCCAGCCTGGCTGCTCACCTGCATTGAAGAGGTACAGAAACCCCCAGGCGATAGCAGTGGGGAGCCCATCATGGTCTTGTCCATCTGGCCAAGCTTCAGAGAGCTCTGGCTGCTACTGAGCCCATCATAGGGTCAGCACTGGACCAAGGGAATGGGAATAAGTTGAGGCTGGAGGAGACTAAAACGTCCTCAAAGCAGCTGCAGAGCCCCTATTGTGGAAGAGGTGAAAACCTCACTAACAGCTTTTCAGGAGGTGTTTATTGCATTTGGGCTGTGGGTGTTATAGGATGGGAAGTCCTACAATCTACAGGTTATAGTCCTATAGAGAGGATGGATACAGCCCCATATAAAGGATGGATATAGGCCAACCCAGTCCTTTAAGGACAAGTCCTCATTGTCTTTCTGCTGGGAGTCCAAAAAGCAGGACACCACCTCCGAGGCTATTCCCTTCACAACCTTTCGAGCACACAAGGAACACTGCCTTTTGTCTCCAATGTGATCTCCTTGCCATGGTCCACGCTGGGTCGTGTGGATGCTGCAGTGACATTCCCAGGATCCCCACTGCTGCTGGAGGACCCACTGCTGCTGACAGCACCAACACAAGCTCTGGGTGAGCCCTGTGCCCAGCTCTGGACACTTACATCTATTTTCAGGCTTCTCCTGTCATTGAAGGAGCAAGGCAGGCAGCTCCAGAGTGATTCATCCCATCCCAGGGAGCTGTCTACAGCAGGATGAGTCACATTCCAACTTCCCTCCACTGAGCCAAGGCAGCTCCTTAATCTCCATAAGCAACTACAATAGGGTTGGATAAGCAGAAGTGAGTCCCAATGGGAAATCCAGGCATTTCCTTTCCAGAGCTTAGGAAACGACAGAGGTAACCAGCTTATCTCTCTACAAACCCTTCTCTGCAGCTATGAAACCAAACCTTGCTGCTTCAAGGTGCTGCTGGCAACCTGCAGCAGGAGCTTCATGTTCCCCTGGTCCTCTTGAATAGTGTTGGGATGATGGGGGGAGAAGGATCGTTTCCTGGTGGATTCTTGTGGTGATGGGAAGTGATCCGAGACCCCCAAACATCGGCCAGGAACCAGAAAACCCAGGCAGACGTGGCTCCAGCACATCGGTGATGATCTCGAGAGTACTGGAGGCTTTGATAATGATGGAGAGCTTCCCCACCTTGACTGCATGGCAAAGGGGGCAGGAGCAATGCTCTCACCATGAAACCACCCCTCCTGGTTTGTTATTTCTCTTTGCTTCAGTGAGAAGGGGCTTGCACCCAGAGAGAAGGGAAAAAGCCTCGTGCCCACAGAGCCTGTGAGAGGGAGACTGAAAGGGAGATTTGGGAAGGGCAGGAGATGGATTTTGTGTCCTTCTCCCTATTCCAATGGCCCAAAGGCTGGAAAAGCAGCAGCAAAGCCTCTGCATCTAATCCTAGAGGGATAAGGGCAGAGAGATGATGTTTTCATCCTGCACTTCTGGGATTTAACTACTGCACAACCCCTACAGTGTGAACTCTGATACTATATAGATGCTATAAACCCCAAACCACAAGTGAATGCTCCACTATACAAGGCAAGAACTACACCTAGCTGGGAGCCAAAGCTTTTCCCACCGCACTTCATCTCCCACTGAGCATTTATTTGAGCATCTTCTACTCGATTATGTGGTCACCGTGCTGGAAGAGGCAGGAGATGGAACGCAACCGAGCTCCTTCACCACAAAACCTAAGCCTGGAGAGGAGATTTATCCCTGCTCACCCCATTCCAAGCTCTCTGTAAAGCGCAGTCGCGATTCATTACTCACCAAGTACCAGAAGGTGTTATAACAAAACTACATTAAGCATATCTGCTATTTTTAGTAGAGCATATTGCATTTGCATACTAAATCTGAGAGGCCATATGTCTCAACGTATATTATTAAAAAGCTCCTTACATAATATACGGGGCAGGAGGAGTGGGCAGCAAGCCGAGCCCAGGGCTCTTAAACTGCTTCTGCTGGACACGAGGAGCCAGCAAATGAATATTTCAGTTCCTTGCTTCTCTCCTGTTAAGCTCAAGCTTCAATCATTAATAAAGTGGCTCACAACCTGCTTCTCTGATGGGGTCATACCAGGGCAGGGAGGGTTCTTCCTGCCACGTTATGCTGCTTATATGATGCTTCTTAGTGAGGAAGGAAAAGAAATGCCCTTCTCACCTCAGCATTCTTTGGGAAGAGTGACCATGGGAAGGAGGATGGCCAAAACCACAGGTATCTCCCCCATCCCTGGAAGCTGCTGCCAGGAACACTGCAGGAGGAAGGGAGAAATTCCCTCTGGAAGGAAGCAATATTCCCCACATCCAGAGCCGGGGGTGCCAGCCTCCTGGGCCACCCATCTGCCGGCTTTTGCTTCAGCAAGCTGCTGCCACCGCAGGGATGGGGATGATCCAAAAAGATGAAAAAAATCCCCAAAAAAGAAGGAAAAAAGGAAAAAGCCGAAGGAAGGAGAGGCTTTAAAGGCACAGGAGCAGCCCTCACATCCCTCCCTTCAGGAGCCTCGCTGCTTCCCCCAGAACATCTTGAAATATTAAACAGTGAAGGAGCTGCTGCTAATTTTGGCTGGTAGCAGAGCCAGATGGAAGCAGATTTCCCAGCGCTGGGGCTGGGCTCTGCTGCTGCTCCTGATGGGGCAGATGGATGGAGGGGACTGGGATACCCCGGAGGCTGAGCCCAGGGGTCCAGCCGGCTTTTGGCATTGGTTAAAGGGAGATGGCATCTCTGTGTACCCGGTAGTCAGGAGGATGTGGGTTCTCCAACTGGATATCTGAAGAGGTGCCAAGGAGATCTCCCACCTCTCAGTATTGCTGGCCTCCAGAAAGCCCCTCTGAATCCTGGCACTTCTCTAGGAATGTGGATCCCATGGGAAGGCACAACAGCCCCAAAGTGGGACTACAGAAGATGACTGGGGTGTGTGACCACCCCAAACAGTCACCATCCCATGTGGTGATCCCACTGTTATCACCACCCTGACCTGTGCTGAGAGCCTCCATGGGACTGTAAGGTCCACGTGGGTCATCAGACCCACATGTGCCATGTTCAGCACCTCCGCAGGATCTGTGCTTAGCTTTCCAGTTTGGAGGATGCTGTCTAGCTTACAGTGGTCCAGCACCACCAGGATCTGCTCCTGCAAGGACAAGACTTCCCTCTGCAGCCAAGCTCATGCTCCCCATCACCTGCTCGCTCTTCCCATTTTGCAGCCACTCCGATGAGTAATAACCTTGCTCTATTTCCTCCTGGTCCCTCTTCAGGCTAAAGCACAGCAGTCCCTGCAGGCTGGATTCAGCTCCAGAGCTGGTCCCATTTGTTTTTGCATCCTTTAGGAGAAAAGTGGTTTCTCTCCTAACGCAAACCTGGCTGGATGGGAAAGCTTTGAAGTTATTGTGCGATTAAATAGACTCACTGCTGGTACAAGGACATTTGAAGACAGGCAATGGGCAGAGAGGTTTTTACCACTGCAAGAAACCCTGACTCTGTGCCCTGCTGGAACTGCTCTGACAGCTGTGGTTATGTCCATTTAATTGGCATCGCCTATAAATGTCAGTGCTTCAAGTGATGTGATTTCAAAGCACTCTGGTGAACAGGGCAACTAAATAAACACTTATTTTAATGGAAAAGGATGTGCCTCAGATGGGGGCTCTGATTACAAACACCAGCAAAGAGCTTGTCTATCAGAGCAAGGAAAAAAAACCAAGTAATTTAGTTACATTGGTGAGGGAAATGTTTCTCCTGCATCCAGGTGGAGCTGGATGAGCTTTTAGGTCCCTTTCCACCCAAACCAGTCTGGAATTCCATGAAACTCACGCTCTAATTCAGCATACAGGAGTGTAAGTCTTGGTTTCGCATCCAAGGCAATGCTTCAGCAATGGGATGCAGGATATCTTAGAGAGATTTAGCTTTTTCCACACATTTCCACTGAAGTTTCAGGTCCTCCTTAGACAACTCCCCACCAAGGAATTTTTATCCCAGGAGCCAAATGGATTTTAGAGGTCAACAGAAGAAAAACTAAAAGCCCATGGGCCTGGGGAGCAGAGAATTTCCTATTTGTTACCTTATTTTGACATCCTATTTTCTAGCAATTTTTCAGGATGAGAGTTATGACAGGGGGAAGAGCAGGTGGCCACAGGAGGTGATGGTCCCTTCTGCTCCTCCAGCCTCAGCTTCCCACCAGCAGACCCTTTATGATTCCTTCACCTCTTCCATCATCTGCTCACCAAAACCAAACCCTTTTTCCTCCAGCAAAGGATTTCCCCTCTCTTATTCCCTGTCTCACCTGCAGCCCAAAGCATCCTCACAGCACCTCCACGTCCCTTTGTCCCCCCAGAGCCTGCAATGATCCCCCCCAACCCTCTCTCCTCCTTCCATCCCCCAATACAACATATGGAGGATGCTATATATAAACCTCTTGGTGCTGTGCTGTGGGTGCTGCCCACGGGAAGGCCGGTGGGGCACAGACATGCCATGGCAGCAGGCAGTCTAGTATTTTCCTCTGATATAAATAAGCTGTGAACATCACATCTAGTGCAGCCCGCGGTGCTGCAATGGGTTCTGCTGGAGCTGGGGGGAAGAAGAAGAATCCATCAGTGCTTTCCTGCAGATCTAAGCTGAAAACAGCGTTGCTGATACCAACTGCTGCTTCTGAGTTGTTGCAAGGAGAAAACAGCAGCACAACAGAGCAGGCAGGAGGTGGAACACAGCAACAGGACAGAGCACAAGGGAGGGCTTTTCCTTGCGGAGCTTTTGGGGAAATGGGGGGATTTTGCAAGAGACAAGGGGAGGGAAGTGTTTGGCTCCTTGAGTTTTGTCCATCAAGCCCCAGGAGGTCCCTCCACAGCCCATGCTGTGGGATGGGTGATTAACCACCCCATCCTTTGACTTATTCAGATGAGAAATCTCTTTTCAATGGGTAACAGAGGGTGGGATGCTTCCACTCGAGCTGTCAGAGCTCAGTCACCATGTTCATCACCCAAATCCACCTTCTCAGGTGCCAACACACACAAAGAAATGATGCCTGTAAGCCAGAGGACTCCAAGAGTCAACCTGATCTAGTGGGAGATGTCCCTGCTCATTGCAGGGGGTTGGACCGGATGAGTTATGAAGGTCCCTTCTGACCCAAACTATTCTATGATTCTATTCTCTATGAGAGTCTCAGTAAGGGAACCACATCTGAAATACAGTCATTGGTTCTGGTCACTGGAGCCTGATGGATGCACAGAGGGAAAGGAGCACACCAAAGCTGCTGGGATGGGAAGAGGAATGGGGAGCCTGGTACTTGGGAGGAGTCCAACACAGCTTGGGTTGTGTGTCGTCTGGCGAGATGAAGGCTATGAATCCTCTCTATAAATACACCAAAAGCAAACACCAGACAGGAGCAGAGCATTTCCAATAGGAAAATATTTGTAATAAACCATAAATCCAAGCTAGGTTAAGCTAATGATGCATCAATTTAACCTAGAAAAGGTCTCGAGCCAACAATACAGAGCTGTGGAGGAAGTGTATTGGTAACATGGACAGCTTAAATACCACACTGCAATCATCTGCTCTTTGAGAAGAAGCATTGCCCTTTTAAAGCCCAAAAGGATTCTGGCTGCAAAGGCTCATAGACAGCCTCACTTTAGGGCTCTACAGTTCATGGTGAAAGGATGAGGTCCTTCTCCATCCTGGTGGGCACCATGCATGTTCTGCACCTGCTTTTGCACCCAGAAAGTGAAACCATCAGGGAAGTGAGCAGCGGAACAGACCATCAGGGTGATGGAGATGCAAAAGCTGCCTCCTGTACCTCCTCACTCGCACCCAGCCCCAATGATCTGCATCATTAAGTTTTATGGACCCCAACTCCAACCCCTTTTGCCTCTGAACACCTCAATTCTCACCCTGGCACAGTGAGAGGGTTCCTGCACCCATGGAACCCAGTCACCATCTTTATGGCAACAGCCCTGGGCTCACCTCCATGTCAACATCCCGCTCTGGGGCATCAAAATGCCCAAATCCAGCCCCTAAAGCCTTGGTCCACTCCAATGCAAAGCCCAGCCCTGCCCTTTGGCTGCAGCAGTGTGGGATGGAGCCAGCAGACACAAGTTCAATACTAACTTGTATGGCAGCACTAATGCTTAATTCTTGCTTTGCTTACTGAAGTATTTATGGAAGCCCATGCACCATGATACAAACAACCCCGTGAGGCCATTGTTACTGTTAGAGAAATAAATATCTGCACTGAAGGGCATTACAATGGGACACTGAAGACAAATAGTTCCTGAGATGGAGTATAAGAAACTGCTGTGTAATGTTAAAATGTGTCACTTTTTCCCTTGGGAACACAGTCAGGTAAGAGTCTGGAGCATAAGGAATCCATCTCAACTGGGACATCACTAAAATAAACAGGACTTTTTACCATTTTCCCCTCCAGAATTGGCTCTGACATCCCTTGAGATGTGTCTACACCAGAACAGTTTCAGCCCTGACCTGGAATTAGATGGGAGTAAAAACTTCATGATGTGCATGTCTTGGAAGAGGAGGCTGGTGAAGTGATGGAGAGAGGCCACCAGTGAAACAGCCTGGATCATGAAGGAGCAAACTGGGGGGCCCTTCTGCCCCGCTACTGTGATCAGCAGCCTGGACAAATTCAGATGTTTTGGCAAGTGAAGAGGATAAAGTGTGGGGAGGATGCTGGATGGTTAAAACACCAGTGTCATGGTACTCAGAATGGTGGAAAATGGGTTCTTTGCCTGAAACTGAGACTGCCTGGCACATTTTGGGACACAGAATCCCAGCCTGGTTTGGGTTGGAAGGGACCTTAAAGCTCCTCCAGCTCCAACCCCTGCCACGGGCAGGGACCCCTTCCACTGGAGCAGCTGCTCCAAGCCCCTGTGTCCAACCTGGCCTTGAGCACTGCCAGGGATGGGGCAGCCACAGCTTCTCTGGGCACCCTGTGCCAGCGCCTCAGCACCCTCACAGGGAACAGCTTCTGCCTTAGATCTGACCTGAACTTCTCATTTCAGTTTGAACCCATCACCCCTTGGCCTATCGCTGCAGCCCCTAATGAGAGTCCCTCTCCAGCATCCTTGTAGCCCCCTTCAGACATATACAAGGCTGTTTAACAGCAGGAATCTCTTTCACATCCCCGCCTCCAAAGACACCTGATTTCCTTTTCTCACACTGACCTTCCATGGGAAGAAAGGAGACTTTCCCTTCTGCATGCATACACTTGAAGGAAGGCAATGGCAACCACTTCCCTGCTCTGCTGTTCCCACTCTCCAAAATATTTGAGTAACGACATCGCGTACTAGGATTTGTCACTTGGCCAAACTCTGCAGATGGCATTTCCCTCTCCTCATCTTTCTAAGCTTCTCCTTAAATAGGAGCAGTGGAAAGAAGAACCACAACAAAAATATTAAAATCGATCAACAAAACACAGGCACAACCCTCTTCCCTAAAGCTCCCCAGTTTCACAGTGTGGTTGGAAGCACAGGGTACATCAGTGGTGGCAGCAAGGGAAATTCAACCCCAGGTAGCCCCAGAATGCTTGGGATTCTTCCCAACCTCTGTGTACCTCACAGCACTAAAACAGCTCAGTTTTTATTGCTATGTGGCTTTGCAGTCTCACTCTGCTGTCACTGAGCACAGCACTGAACACATCCAGCCCCATCAACAGTCACGGCCTGGGACACCTCACCTTGCCAAACAGAAATGAGCAGGAGTTGGAAACATGTCCTGAGGAAGCAAAGATGCCAACACGCCAGCTGCATGGGTCACCAGTAACATCACCCACACGTGATGTGATGTGGGCTGTGCCACAGCCATCCCAGCCTCCTCTGATGGACCATCACCAAACCTGTACCTAAGGTTCCAGTGAAAACAGCTTCCCTCAGTCCATTATGGGTACAAGGGACAACAGCAGAAGGCACCTTTTCAGGGCTTTATGTCCTACCATTTACATCCATTCATCCTTCCCCTTCCCACCATGCTTGCCCTGCTCTTCCTACCCAGCTTAGTCTCTCCCATACCTGCAGATTTATCAGGGTTTCCCCTTCATCCTCTCCAAATCAGTGTCAACTCCTGTATTTCAACCATCTCAAGTGAACCCTGGTGCTGCTGCAGGTGACACTGTGCAGCAGAACTCACACGGTAGCAGGTCCCACCACATCATTGAGCTCCAGCACAGACTCAGCAGAGACGAGAAAGACCTTTAACACTCAAGTTCTCTTTCTCCCTTTTCTTTCCTCCATACATCTGACCATCACAGCTCTCCTAAATACAGCAGCAGGAGTGCACTGCTCCCAGGCTGATGAGAGCAGCTTTGACTCTTCCCTGCCCTCCTTTTAACCTCCATAAAAGCTGAATGATTAATCACATCTTTTTTCCTTCTTTCCTCCCTGCTCTTCTATTCTGCTGAGTCTTTACCTGCTCTCCAGCCACCCAGAAGCATGCCCTAGATGCTCTTTGCCATCTGTGATTGCTTTGAGTGCTTTGTATTACAGCAATGAGCCACAGAGCAACCAGAGGCAGCTGTGCTCTTCAACAGAGATGCTCAACATGGACCGTTGCCTATTTTGTCTTGTAAACAAGACAGGAGAGAGCCATAACTGAAAGGACAACGAGAATTAGGTGATGCTGCCTGAGGATGAAATGAGATGAGGGAAGGAGCAGCCATCTAGAGCTGCAGGAAACCCCCAGGGAACACATCCAAATGGTGCATGGCCACTGGGGCTGCTCAATTGCTTTCATGAAGTCCTGCATTATAGCAGGAAATACATAGTTTATTTACTCCATATCTCAGGAAAGACAGAACATTGGCTCCTTCAGAGCTGGCTGAAGCAATAACACTTTTAAGAGACCACCGTGCTCTATCTGTATTGCTCAGCACACATGAAATACATCCAGAGCATCAACAGGAGTGGAAAGCCTTTCCATCATAGAATCAAATAGTTAGGGTTGGAAAGGACCTTAAGATCATCAGGTTCCAACCCCTCTGCCATCAGCCTCAGCACAGCTTTACACCACCCAGGGACTACAGCAGTTTGCCTTCAGAAGCACCTGGGAGGTCTTAAACATCAACTGGAGCCCGTGTCACTCCAGGCTGGACAAAGACAGAGCACAATGATGATCCCTGTACCATAGAGATGAATACAATTAAATCCAATAAGTCCTTGCAAAAGACTTTGATCTGCAAAGCGCTTTCTAGCTGCAAAACCTCCTGGTACCTCTGTGACATTGATTACCAAGTGCTGAGGTCTTCATCTCCCAAGAGGGTAATGAAGACACTGTGGGGAGGGTCAAGACCCAGTATGGGGGATAACGACCTGAATGATCCTCACATACAACTGGTGCATGCAGAGAGCATCCCAAAACCCCACCAGAGACACCGATACCTCACTCCCCCCTCAGAATAAACAGCAATAGAACTGAGATGTTTGCAGATGCCCTTGCAGCTCCTGGGACAGCAAAGGCTGAGGCTGCAGCACCCAAACCTTGGCACCTTGGGGTGAGCCCCCCCCACACTGCATGGTAGGCACAACATTGCCTGTGCCAGGCTTTTTCTCATGTCTCCTTTTACCCCATGAATTCTATTCTGAGCTCTGCTATTTTGGCTACAGACATTAAACTTCACCCACCAGCCACAAAGACTTGAATGAAAGCCGCAGCATGAAATGCGTATTTAATTCTAATGCTGCATGGCCTTGCTTTGTCATGTGTCTGCTGATTTGAGGTGCCTTTTCTCTGCTTTACCACATTTCCAAAGCCAGTTTCTAGCTTTTATTCCTTTAGTTTTGTCTTAAATGAACATTTCCTGACTTTGGGGCTTTTTTCTTCCTTAAAGAAAAGCTTTTGAAGCATCCTCATGCCTTAAAGGATTTTCCCATTAAGTCACTGATACGTATTTACAGCCTTCACTTCATCAGCATTATGTGACCAGGGACATCTGCCTGTGCTTGCTGCACCAGTCCTGTGGTGGATAAAGCCTTGCTGTCATACACTTCCTCAAGCAGGAGCACAAGAATAGGAGCAGCTTTCCCAGCCACATCTTACCTGCTCTGCACATACGCATCTGGATAGTGGACAGGGTGCTGGGAAAGGAAGAGATGAGATACCTGCAGCAACAAGCACTGTGACTTCATCTTATCCTTTTAATTCCTGGTGTTTAACTGCCAAATTGGACCTAGAGGACATTGTGTGATGTGCTGATTGCACTAGGATGGGCTGAAACGCACTCCTTAGATGAGCCTGTGGGCCAGGACCTCAGCATCGAGCTCATCCTGGGGATCAGAAGGGTTGCTGGACAAGACATAGGGATGCCACTGACTTGCCTGCACTTCTTGGTGAGGAAATCCCTTGCAAAAAGCCCACAGGCTCATGTCCACTTACAAGCTGTCAAAACTGTTGAGATGCTCTCCACAACGGCTACAAAAAGCATCTGTTTTGGGCTCAGAAACCAAAAAGCTAAAAGGCTGGCTACACATGAAAATGTCCTCCTATTTATTGAAAACACACAAGCATTTGATTTTAAAACCAAGTTGAAATCTTTCCCCCTCCACTTCCCTTCTCTCCAGGTCACAGAATCATAGAATGGTTTGTGTTGGAAGAGACTTTAAAGCTCATTCACTTCCAACCCCTTCCATGGGCAGGGACACCTTCCACTGGAGCAGCTGCTCCAAGCCCCTGTGTCCAACCTGGCCTTGAGCACTGCCAGGGATGGGGCAGCCACAGCTTCTCTGGGCACCCTGTGCCAGCGCCTCAGCACCCTCACAGGGAAGTCCTTTCATTCTATAAGCTGTGTTGGATGGCCAACAACACCAATCCTTGGGCAACCCAAGCCTGGATCAGCCCCTGACAATTTCCTATGGCTCCATCACAAAAGAGGAAACCCAGCTTTTCCAACCACGCATTGGCTTTTTCCAGCTCCATGATAACATCAAGAGGCCCTGGAGAGCAATTCACCACAAACAGGAGTCTATTGGTTATGTGACAACCTTAATGACATAGCCCAGACACAAAACCCTGAGTAACCTCTGAGCTGCCTCTCTTCACTCTGGAGCTATTGATGAGTGTGTTCAGGCAAACAATTAATTGCAGCAGCAGCCTCATTCTGTGGATGCTCTGGTTGTCAGGGGATGGTGGAAGGTGGAAACAGCATTGACCTTTTCTCCCTGGGAAACCTGGCTAATTGAATGAATTCTTGCTCTCATTAGGAAAAGGTCCAAGATGCAGCACATTTTATGCCTCCCTTCAGGTGACACCAACCAGCCTCCTAAAGGTCAAACTGTCTTTGATGGGTTCATCAGAGATCAGAGTTTCCTACTGCAAAAAAAGCATTGAGTTCTCCTAGCCCAAGCCCCTCAGTGTTATTTCTGCTGAAGGCCACTGCTGCTTTATAGGTACCATTTATCTCTTTGGATGTTTAAGTCTTCAGAAGGATGAATCAACCCGGTGTCATTGGGATTTGGGGTGTTCTTCTGTCGCATTGGCTAATTATGGCTGCCTGGTAATGCCAAACTTTCACATCATTTCAAATAAAGCAGTGTTCTGCCTTTGCAGCACTGCCTGTGGTGCAGCAGAAGTCATTTTGAGGTAGCATTTAATAGCTTATATTAAAGCAAGTGAAGATTTATGCAGCGGAAGCTTGACTTCATTTTGCAGAAAGGGGCATCAGGGATAATTTGACTCGAGGATAAAGCAGCAAAGGACAATTTGACTCTCTAAGGATGAGTTTGATGTCACTCAACCAATTACTGTCCTAGTTCAATCTTCCTCATTGCTTTTATGGGCTCTCACTGCAGATTGTAATCTACAGTATTTCTGGCACAGAGGTGTCTGTGCAGGGCTCAGCACACTGATCACTCCAGCCCCATGCTTTCATAAGCAGCCAACACTTGCAGCTCGCCCTTGATGATGGGGGTACCAGCTTTATGGCTTTGTGGCTGTCTTGACTTAGATTTTGTGCCTCTCTGGGGCTCTCTGCTCCAGCAAAAACTGAAATCCAGCTCTATCCAAGATTCATTTCTCTGCTCTGGCTTGCTGGGAGACGGGATGGGAGAGGAGCCAGGGAGGGATGCCCACCACTGCTGCCACCACATGGCATCACCAAATCCATTGCATCAAGGCAAACACCTCAGTTAAAGCTGTCCCCCTCCGTCTCCCCAGGTCCCAGCTGCAGTTTGCAGATAAATTCAGTGTCATTTTCTCCATCTTAAACCATTTTGCATTCTTACTGTGAATAATAAAAGCTGTTTTTGGTCTTTTTCCAGAGGAAGCAGCATTCATTTGCCTGTGCTGTTACATGTTAATCAGCAGGTGAAAATGCTCTGAGCTGAAAAGTGCTGGAGAAAGCAAGTTACTCATACACACACCTTGGCCTTTCTTCTTCTGTTTTTAATACCTTTTGTTATTTTAATTGATAAATGAATCCGCAAACAGACCCTTCCAAGGCAAACAAGTTTCATCTGCAAAGAACTGCCCTGAGGCAGCCACAGCTGCATTCCGGAGGCAACATCCCATAATGGAAAAGAAATTGCCAAGGATCTGAGAAGCCCTGGAGTCAGCACTGATCCCACTGACTTTTAAGGACGTGTATTCCTGCTTTAAATGTGCTCATGGTTTTCCATGCACACATGTATGAGGTATCCCCCCACAACCCACTGCCGTACCCCACCACTGACCGTGGTGTGGTACGTGGTACCGAACCTGCTGCTACCCATCACTTCGTTCCCTGGTCATTTCCTACTTCCTTTCTATTTACAGATGAGTTGTATATTAAATAGGATTATTCCACTTAGAACTCCACAAACTGTGAGTGAAGCAGATGCACAAATTTCCTATTCCCAAACTCTGTGGTCAATGCCTGTAGCTCAAAGCCTGCAGACCCCATGGTCTAAATCTAAATCCAAACCCAAACCAGCCCCTTGGACCATGTCAGGAACCCAGTACATCTGCAGCAATGGCCTGGGAGAGCCCAGGCTGCCCCTTCCACCCCTTGAACTCACATCTTTGGTAAGGAAAAGGAGGCGTGGGTTTGTGAAGAGCTGCCACGAATCATCTTAATATGCAGAAGTAAATGACAGCGAGGGCTTTGTGCATCTCCACAGCTGGCAAAGCAAATGCTCCAGGGCTTGGGCTTATTATGCACAGAAGCTGCACAGCTGGAGACCAAGTGCTGGGGCTGGAGGGGCTTTGGGGAAAGGGGGGACATCTGACCCCTGAGCTAAACCAACTGTCCTTGCTCACTGTCAAAGCCCTTGCCATGATGATGCTGTAGTAGAGCAGGAACCCTGCTCGGAGATGCTGTTTGAATCTGTTTTGCCTGGCACAAAATCCCAGAGGGCAGCGGGGGGGAAATAAATAAATAAAAATCAAAGAAACCATGGAAACGCTCTCAATTTGTGCCCACACCAGGAAACCTTCCTGAGATGGATTTCCAGGGTTAGCAGCACTGGGCTCCAGCCACCCCATGCCTACCTGGAGTCACCCTGGTCCTCTCCAGGTCCCCTCCATAGTGACTTGGCTGCAAGATCCCAAAGGTTATCTGGGCTTTTGTGAGCAATGGCAGGAACAGCCCTGCCTCCAGCTGAAAGCATCACTTTGGTGCTGGCTGCAAGGAGTGAATGTGGATGATTTGTGCAGCAAATCCCTTTGAACTGATGCCTGGAGCATCCTGTACTTAGGGCAGGTCCTGGAGATGCTCCACTACAGATCCCCAGACGCAAAGCAGGCAGTAGATCCATCACCACAGCCTTGAATACCTATTCTTTACCAGAAAAAAGCTACCAGAGACACCTTCTATAAAATATAACCCACCCTAAGCTGTGCACAAAGCCAGGCAGAGAGACCTGTGCCCGTGTTGGCATCATGACCCCCCCACCCCCCACACTCCTTCACCCAGCTCTGGGGCAGCAGCACAAGAGGGACCTGGAGCTGTTGGAGCCAGTCCAGAGGAGGCCATGGGGATGCTGCGAGGGCTGGAGCAGCTCTGCTCTGGAGCCAGGCTGAGAGAGCTGGGCTGGGGCAGCCTGGACAAGAGAAGGCTCCTGAAGGGGAGACCTGAGAGCAGCTCCAGTGCCTAAAGGGGCTGCAGGAAAGCTGGAGAGGGGCTTGGGACAAGGGATGGAGGGACAGGCCAAGGGGAATGGCTTGAACCTGCCCAAGAGAGGGGAGACTGAGCTGAGCTCTTAGGCAGAAGCTGTTCCCTGTGAGGGTGCTGAGGTGCTGGCACAGGGTGCCCAGAGAAGCTGTGGCTGCCCCATCCCTGGCAGTGCTCAAGGCCAGGTTGGACACAGGGGCTTGGAGCAGCTGCTCCAGTGGAAGGGGTCCCTGCCTGTGGCAGGGGTTGGAGCTGGAGGAGCTTTAAGGTTCCTTCCAACCCAAACAAAGCTGTGGTTCTGTGACATCCCAAGGCAAATCTCTGCTTTGCAGGCATCCCATGGCCAGCTGGTCCCCAGAGACATACAGGAAGAAGGTCAGGGCTGGCTGAGGAGTGTTGCTTGCTACAGCATGGATGGCATCACTGTCACTCTTCTCCCCTTTAGAAACTCAAGAAGGGCCCAAATGGCCCTTTCCAGAAGAGCCAGCAGTCACAAACACATCCAAGCTAACTTCTCCAGCATCAGGGCTTTTGTGAAGACCCTGGTCAAAAAATAAATCTGTGCTAATTCGATTTCCCTAAATTCAATTTGGAAATGGAAAGAGATTAGCAGAATTAAGCTGCTTTAATGAGGAAGAAAAGCAGCAACATGGAAATTTGATGCTACTGAAACCACCTGTACCTCTGGCTAATCTGAATTAATCCTACAGACAGGCCTCAGCGATGCCCAGAGGGAGGGGAGCATCCAGCACCTTGGGCATAGCAGAGCTCGATCTCCATCTCTCACCATACAGGATCAGCTTTCCCTTTTGCCAAACCACAGCTCCCTGGAGGAGGGCTTCTTCCAGCCACCAACAGATGGTTTTCCCTTGCATCCATAATTTGATGGTAGGGGTTGGTAGGTTCCACTTCTAACAGCATGAAAAAGCCCTGCAGGGAAGCAGAGAATCAATTCCAATCCAAATGGGCTGGGTGTGAAGGAAACAGGCTTGAGATCTTCCTCTGCATGACCTAGATCAGAAGTCTTCCTTGTAGCCCATGTTTTTCACCAAGCTAAGTAATAGCAGCCCATAATACTATGTGATAGTCTCTTAAGTGGATTGAAGCCTCAAGCTTTATAGATTTCATGCTTCTTCTTAGTGCAGTTTTATAGCGCGTTTCTCATCCCCTTTCTTTTTATTCCGCGTGTTACTTGGTTAATTGGGATGAAATGTTCATCTTTACCCAACAATTCCTGAAACACAGATGCAGAACTCCCTGAGTGTATTTCTTATTTACAGCTCTGTAGCCTGAGTGACTTTCAATTTACTGTGCTGCTGTGTCAGGTCACTATATAACACCATGGACCACTCCAGAAAGATTAACCCCAAGTGGATTCCCTTCGCAATCAAATAGCTGCCATTATAAATTAGTTTCTTTTCTCTATTTGATGGCATTCCTGCCACTTTCCCTATCAAGTACAATAAAACAACCCCCCTCCACAGCCCTGCCACACTCCAGTGCCTCATCCTGCGAGACAAAGATGTGTAACCATGGAATTTGGGAGACTCCGAGCCATATGTATGGCTCCCACCTACGCTGCTCTGAGTCTGTGGTTTGCCTTTTCCCTCTCCGTTCCTGGAAGGAGTTTTCCCTGGTATCAGTTTTTTCCATCTCCAATTGAACTTTCTGCAGGATTGCTGTTTTGGGGCTGTTTGCATCATGATTCCCACCTGGAATAAGGCTTTCTTTAAAACCCAAAGGTGATGCAAAGACTTCAGCCACAACTGACTTCCTCAACTCCTTCCATATGCAGTGCGCTCACAGCTAAAGCACAACCCTAGAAGATATAAACCCCAGCAGTGCAAAACTCAAGAGACAAGATTTCCATATTTTTTCTTTGTACCATCATATTTTTCCCAGGATTTTGACAGTCCTGACACAATATTTTTGCACCCCCAACGATGGCAAAGCTGCCTGATGCTGTGCCATCCAGATACAGTCAAAATACCCTGTTCTTTGCACTTGAAATTAAAGACTGAAGCAGTCTGTGTACACTCGCTGTTCCAAAATTAGACTGCACATAAATTTAACATGTTCAAATAATGGGCTTGCATATGCAGACAGTCAAGCTAGAGGTATATTTTTCTATTACAAGTAACTTGTTAGAGAAGATATTTCATCTTCCCAAGATATTAATGGATACTCAGAAAAGGCCTTTTCAAACTGACAATGCACTTCATTTTGTTTGCTGAGCCAGTAACAATTAAATCACTTTTTAGTTTACAAAGCATATGCCAATGTGACATGGTGGCAGCAGCTCCTGAGCAGCCCTATCCCAAGCTATGAACCAATATTTTCCTTCTTAGCTTCTTGTTTGAATTCCAAAGGACAAGTTTATAAAGGAAGACAAGATCCTGAGGCAGCAAATGAGGAGGTTTTGGGGCTCTGAAGGACAATCTGGTTTTATGGCATCTCCAAATCTGGAGTAAAAAGACAAGCAACCACGGGACTAAGCACAGTCACTGTTTGGGCCTGGCATTGGGAAGAATCAGCCCTGCATCCAACAGAACCACAACTGCTCTGAGGGCCTGAGCATCCTGGGATGCAGGAGGAAAGGTCCCAGTGAGATGCTGTGGCCACAGCTGGGATGAAGAGGCAGTGAACTAGAACCTGGATGGTTCTTTGGGTGGCTGTTTTCTATGGGACAGACCCTTGCAGGAAGCATGAGCCAAGGCCACCATAATGGGCCAGAGAAATGTGTGTTTTTCCATGTGAAGATCTCCTTCTGGTGATGGAGTCAGCATTTGGGAAGTCCTAAGGGGGTACAAACACCATGTCTGAGACAGCAGCTCAGTGGGGGCAGCTCCAGATAGTTCTGGGAAAACTCAGATTAAGATGGCACAACCAGCTTGGAAAAGGTTGGGTTTTGAGTAGGTTTTGAGTATCCATGTCTGAGGGATGCTGTGGAAGTTGGAAACTGAAGAAAAGAAGGTCATGTAACTCAACCACATAAAAATCACTGCCTAAGAGGCCATTAGAAGACCAGTTGCTGGGTACAGCAAGTTGGGAAAAAGGAGCAGCAAAACTGGGCTGTAGAAATACCTGGAGTTAAATACAAGGAGTGAATGGAATAGTTCAGGTTATAATGGAGATACTAACTCACTGGGAAGAAAAAGCTCAACTCCTTCCATCCTGGAGGCATCCTCATGGCTGACCTCCCCATGCCTACATGTGTACTGCACTGTGAAGATCTCACCCCATGCCCTCTTCATCCATCTCCATAGCCAGGGCTGAAGTTCACTGTCAAGAGCTGTCTCCTTGCTATAGCTTTTCACTGGAGAGCCAAACCAGTGCAGTCCCAGTGGAAGCAGCTGAGGGGATTTAATTCCAAACACATTTACATTCTTATGCAAATATTTGGAAATAATCAACTCCCTCACTTACCTACAAAGCTGAGTTAAGTGTTTCCATGGGAACAGCAACTGTTAACCACTGTAGTTAATGTTTTCATTCTGGTACTGTCCAGACAGCTCAATGAAGATTGAAGACAGCTTGTACAAGGCGCTGTGTGAACACGGAGGATGAAGGAGTCCTTTGTTGAAAGGCAAAGATTAATGTTTTCTGAACTTCACAATCAAGTACCAGTTCTACCTAAGCCTGTAAGAACATGGCCAAGTTTGCTTGCAACGAGTCCAGGAGCTTGTCCTACACCATTTAACCAAATCAAGAGTCCTATTCACATAGTTCCACCTTGAATCCTACAGCATTTCACGGTCAGGTAAAGACCTTAACAACTAGCCCCATAACATGGTTCTATGGCTCTATATCAACCCAGCTCTAGAGGTGTGAGAATCCCTCTCTATGCCTCAACCTTTACCTGAGCATAAATGTAATTTATGAGATTAGGAGTGGTGAGGCCATATGGGGTCAGGCATCATCAGGGGCATCTTGAAAATCAAACTGGTCCATTTCTCCCTTCCACTTGCAGTCAAAAATCAAGTCGGAGCTTAAAGAACCCTAAAAGGCACAAGATTTTGGAAAAATGAATGCATTGGGGGTCGTTTGCCCCCCCCTCAGGTTTCACATCCTCAGCCATGGCCAGGTTTCAAGCTCCTTTGCCACATGCAGGGCTTGAAAGCTGTCTGATGAATGTGAGCAGAGCAGGAGCTGCCATCCCACCTAACCTCTGGATGACAGTGATGCTCACAGACACAGAGGTACCAGACCGGAAACCTCCTCCCCATTGCCACAGGCTCTCCTGCCAGATGGCAAGAACAAGACCTGGCTGATCCTCTTCCTTCCCCTTTTAACCTCGCACTTTAGTTCTCCATTTGCTTCTTTAATACCTTTTCTTTTTTGCCTCCTGTATAATGAGCAGCTGGTTCACCCACCTGAGACCTCCCCAGAATGGCAGCCATAGAAAAGCACAGCTCTAAAGGCAGCACATTCCTGGATGGGTTCCTCCTAAAGATTCATGGAATCATCAGACTGGTTTGTGTTGGAAGGGACTTTAAAGCCCATCCAGCTCCAACCCCTGCCAGGGCAGGGACCCCTTCCACTGGAGCAGCTGCTCTAAGCCCCTGTGTCCAACCTGGCCTTGAGCACTGCCAGGGATGGGGCAGCCACAGCTTCTCTGGGCACCCTGTGCCAGCGCCTCAGCACCCTCCTAGTAAAGAATTCCACAAAACAGAGCTCCATAAAGCAAGCCTGAAATGAGAACAGTGCCACAAGGTCTGGAGGCTCCACAACCCAACAACACTGAACACAGAGAACTCATAGTGTGGCTGTCCAAGCCTGCTACATCCCCAAGCCATCAATGTGGTGGTTTTCCTGCCCCCATGAGCTCCCCCAAGGCAGCCTGTAAGCAATAAAGCATCAGAGGTAGGAAATGCACTTCATCTTCCCACTCTGTACTGAGGTTTGCCTTTAAAAGGACAAGACTTCAAACAAATGCAAGGAGTCAGAAATGATGATTTCAAATCACTCTCTCCTCCTCCTCACCTGGGCCACATCAGGCTGATTCTGAGTACAAGCTAAGCACTGGAAGGCAAAGCCCTTGCTATAAAAGCCTGTGCAATTTGAAATGATTGATGGGACCATGGGAATATGTTTAAATTGCCAGAATCAACCACCACAAAATACATCCTAAGTTCTGAATGAATGTAACCAACTCTCCTCTTCACTGTTGAGAAGAAGGTGCTTGAAGAGACTCGTTTGCACATGATAACAGTGCAATGGTGACATAAAACCTTACCGGGTAATTGCTCCTCTCCCTTTTCTGACACCCCATAATAAACAAACAAGCTCCCACCACAATGTTCTGCCTGCAATTGCCAGGGGAATGGAGCCACTGGCAAGTTTTCCAACCCTTTTGGGGATGTTTTGCTTCAAATGCCAACATGGCTCCATGAAAAGTGCAGCCACTGCTGCAGAACTGATGCAGCTTGTTCTAAATGGGTGGCTTTGGTGGCACATGTCACTCCCCATGCTGTCCCCTGCCCATGTCACCCACCTTGTAGAGCCCAGCCTCTGTTTTGGCAGCAGGATGCATTAAAGGAACTGGTACCAGCAGTGCCAGCAACTTCCACCATCATCCAGGGTTCAGATGATGGGAGCTGCTGAGCTGCTCTTGCAGGAGGCAGTTTCCCTGTTCACTCTGAGTGCTGCCATCCCAACCCATGAGACCTGCGAGACAGCCCCAGCCTTTCTGATCAGCACCTTCTGCCCTTCTCTGTGCCAGGACTAGAGAGGGCTGCAGTGCAGCATGCTGGCTCTTCAGAAGATGCTCAGCTTAGCTGGGTTCATTAAAGGAAGGTGCCATCCATCCCACATGCTCCAAGTGCAATGAGCCGAGTCCTTGGTCCACCCATGCAGCAACCCACACAAAGACAACAGTAAGGACAACATACATCCCCAGATTCCAAGGAGGAGGAAAACACAAACAGGTTGATCTTGAACAAGGCCTCCAAAGTCCCCTTCAAGGGAAGAGGGAGATGCTGGAGCATCTGAAAGAGGCACTACACCTCCTGTCACACACAAGCATCCACCCTGGTCCCAGGAGAGGTGGTGACATTGCCAAACTTTGATGCCAAGACATCCAAGTCCAGCACTCACTGATGAGCTGAACTATAGAAATGCTGGTCCCAAGTGGCGGCTACAGACACTGCAAAGCAACTGGTTTCAGTACAGACTGAGCTCCTCTTGCTTTCAAGAGCTGGTTTAGATATTGGCTGGGAAGGGTGGGATGGGATGGGATGGTCTTTCACCAAAAATCACCAATACATGCATGTTTGCAGGAGGAAAAAGGTCTTACCTGTTTCTCCCCATATGGGCAAATATTCATCCTGCTGTATGTCTAGCATGATTTCCAGTCCATTGCCTGTCCCACCCTTAACTGTGGTAAGAAGAGGCCGTCCTTCTTCTCCTGAGTTAAACATGTAGCATTTCCCATATTTTGTAAACACCTGCAGGGAGACAAAAGAGAAATCATATAACATGTTCCATATAATCAGCTCCTTTTCCCACATGAACAAGGGCAGAGCGATGGAAACAGCCACACACCAGAGCTCCAAGGGAAATGTCTGCAGGTAAATCTAACCTGGCTTGATCATTTAGTGTACGGTGGTCTCCTGAGAGAAAAGATGGAAGAGAGGAAGTGAAAGGTGGTCTAGAGCAGTGAACAAATGTCTTCAGCAGCTCACCAGAGTCATATCATGTTGAGTCTCCAAGAAGCACATGTACATGCTGTGCTGGAGCTTGCACTAAAACATAATGCAACCGAGATTAAACCACAAGTCCCTCCTATGGCTTGCACTGACAGACATGGGGACATAGTAGATGTGCAGGACTTCCTACTGTATTAAAGAAGATAAAATGGCTCAGAACCAGAGAGCCTGAGCTCTGCAATCAGGAAGCAACCAGCAAACATCAGAAATGAATATTCAGAGGGAAGGGATCCCACCACCAACAGCACACGCTGGCGCTGGCTGTGCTCCCACCAGGAATCACAACTCACTAACGCAGTTGCTGAGCTCATATGACCCCACGATGACTCATAAGCCTAAACAGAAGCTGGAGTCATCAGCAATTTATTCCCCTCAAATACTGACACACGCCTTACATTTATGGCATGAGGGAAGCAGGTGGGATCAGAGAAGTCGGAAATCAGATCCAAGTTTAAAACCTCCAATCAGAGCAAAAAAAGGCTGTAGAGAACATAAAACATTTGTGGGGCGGTAGGGGGGGGAATATGCCCTTCAAAACATCATTTATATCCAAGTGAAAATGTCATTTTAATACTTGACCTATTAAACCACTCAAGCTGGGAAGATAAGCTGCACAACAGCAAGCCAGTGTCAGCAGCCAGTGCCCCGTAGATGGGTTTGCCCAGATAAGCTTTGAAGGCAGAAGTCAACAGTTTCTAATTAGGATAGTAAAAAATACAGCAAGAACAAAGCCTGCATTAGTGAGAACGGTGGGGAAGTAAGAGAGCAACCATGCAATGTAAATGCTGATTAAGGATTTAGATGCTGCTGTAGCCAGTGCAGGCTTCAGCCAAATACACGCAGGCAACTTTATTGGGCTTTTTATATGGCCCTTTGCAGCTGTAAAAATTGAAGTGTAAAACCTCCAGTTAGGGCATGATTATCCAGCAAACAAGATGTAAAGTGACAGGGCCCAAGGCTGCATGTCTGGGACCCAATCCCAGCAAGAGAAAACCAATTGTGACTTGGAAAAGGAAGGGATGTTGCTCCATCCCCTCCAGTCCACACTCAGCAAGTGACCATCAAAGTCCATGAAAGGTGCTGGCCACAGCCAAGAGCTCATCTGTTACAACCTCAGTAGATGATTCCCTTGCACAGTAGGAGATGTGAAACCTGCCCAGCCACACACAACCTGGGATGTGTTGACACATGTCTGGACGAAACGCAACTGCTTCTCCCTGCTTCCCAACATCTGCTCCCCAGCAGCAGCAGACCCCAGGGACCATCTGACACACAGCTTAAATCCAGGTGCTGCTGGCATCAGCTGCATCACTCCCGGGACTTGTTTCCAAGGAAGCCTCATGATTTTCTGCTGCTCTTCAGAACAGAATCGTTCAGGTTGGAAAAAACCTTTACAGTCATTGAGCCCAACTGTTACTCCAGCCCTGCCAAGTCCACCACTAAGCCATGTCCCTGAGTGCCACATCTACAAGTCCTTTAAATACCCTCAGGGATGGTGACTCCACCACCGCCCTGGGTAGCTTGTTCCAGTGCTTGACAACCCTTTCAGTGGATAACTTTTCCCTCATATCCAACCTAAACCTCCCCTGGTGCATCTCGAGTCTGTTTCCTCTTGTGCTATTGCTTGTTACTTGGGAGAAGAGACCAACCCCACCTCCCTACAACCTCCTTTAAGGTAGCTGTAGAGAGCAAGGTCCCCCCTGAGCCTCCTTTTCTCCAGGCTAAACAACCCATGCAATTGGCATCTGCCCATTGATCCAGCCTGTTCAGATCCCTCTGTAGAACCTCCTCCTCTCCAGCAGATCAATGCTCCTGCCCAGCTTAGTGTCATCTGCAGACTTCTGAGGGCAGACTCAATCCCCTCATCCAGCTCCCTGATAGGGCCACCAGCAAGCACAGATCCTCATTAAAAGCCTCCTGGCATTTACCCATCATTTCATCTCTGCAAATCAGGCAGTTACTTATGGCTTTGTACAGCCAAATACCACACCAGAGCCATGACTGTGATATGACAGAGAACTTGAATGCTTGCCCTAATGAGGAATCAGGCATCTTGGATGAATTACCCAGAGCTAGTAAGCAGCATGAAAACCCTGGGGTAGGGCTATCTCCAGGCTTATTAGCTAAGCAAAGAACTAGTGCTCAAGAGGACACCAGCATAGGGATACATCAGCAAACAGCATGGACAAGGAGACCTACAGAGCAAAAAGGCTGGGGAGGAACTGTTGGGAAGATCCAACTTGTTGTTCCATTGGATCTTCTTGGTTCTGGGCTCTTTTGGGCTCTCTGATAACAGGGAAGGATTCAATGAGTTGCCAGATCATCCAGATAAAAGTATAGAGCTGTTCAGAAAGGGCACCATCAGTTTATACTAACTGCCACGATACACCTGAGACAGTAGACATGAGGCAAAGCAGAATGATTTCACCTCAGTTTATTATTCTTAGGGGAACACAGCACTCCTTGCTGTTAGTAATGCTTTAACTTGCAATAAAACAAAGGTCCAGCACAAGCCAGAAACAAAAAGACAAACATGAACCTTGAGAACAGACTATAAAATACCAATGTTTCTTTATATTGATGGATCACCCGTTACTTTTGACAGCTCCTCTGAAAATCCCCATTGAAATACCAGGGTAAACATGCTCGAAGTCTGTAAAATAGTATTTGAGTGACACAATGAGCCCATTTTTTACTGTGTGAAGGGAAAAATGCGTATCCTGTGAAATTAAAAGCAGACCATGTGTATCGTAGGCTCCACATACAGAAAAGAAGACACAAGCATCAAGAGCTCTGAGACATCAATGTATACCCTGCTGTGTGTCAAACCAATAGTCCAAAAAGACTGATATTCAAAAAGCAAGCAAGCCTGACCAAACTAATAGAGAAAAGGGTATTTCATGCTTTATAACCAGCAGACACAGGACAAGCATGTCTGCTGATGAATTATCCTTTCAGTATGGAGCAAAATGACGGTAAAAGCAAGTAATTTGGAGCCCATAAATTACTTTTCTAAATCCAGACAAAGACACATGCTAGAGCCCACTGACAAGGCAAGACATTAGCTGTCAGATAAAGGTTCTGACCATTGAAGAGAGTAAATTAGCATCCTTCACTAGCATCTTCTCTGCAATTGCAGTACACATGGTTCAGAGACACATATCCTATCAAGCCACATCCAACAGCATCATGGACAACATAGCAAAAAGGAAAACAAAGGGGCTTTCCAGATAGGTCCAAGAGAAAGTGAATATGAAGCTGAAAGGACTGGAGGGAATGGAAATGGGTTTGGGCAGGAACAGACATGAAATGATGGGGAAATGATCCCATTTAGGAGGAAAGAAGACCTTATTTCTGAAGCCTTAGCAGAGCCATATATCCCCATCACTACCAGGTCTCCCATGGCACCAGATGTGCCAGCGGTGGCATCGAGCCATGTCATCATTTCACTCGAGGTGTGAGGAGCAGCAAGGTCTGGTTGGCTCCATGCAAGCACATCATGATGGTCCATTTGTTGCCATCCTGGCAGGAGGCTGCTGTACATATTTGAAAGGAAATGATGGCTGTGAAGAGCAAATTGCAACTGATGCCTACAATAAACAGGTTTCTGAAGCATCAGAACCCAAGGGGATCTCTTTCGAAGGGAGAACAAGCCTCCAATTACAGCCTGGTAAAGAGGGAACTCATACTAATGGGAAAAAAGGACTTAATCTCCTTTGCAAAGTGCAGAAGGAATTAAGTCCCTATCCCACACAGAGGAGGCCCAAGCCTAACCAGCCTTCAGGGCATCCTCTTTGTTGGCAGGGATTATGTATCCCAGCCCTACAAAAACACTGGGGGAATAGAAAAACCTCACAGACCCACGCATTCAGAAGGTGATTTGGTCTGTCGGTCTCAAGAGACTGTAAGGAAAGGCACAGCTCTTTCAGATATTAACATAAACCAGGAGGGGAAACACATACAGGTGACATACTTTGCTATCTACTTCCTCTCGAAGGAGATTTAGCCGTGGATTTCTCTTTAAATCCATGTTTTTATATTGGAAATCTGGCATAGGAGCATGTCAGACAAGCAAAACATGATCCATCCTTCATGGTGTCAGGTTTAATCTCACAACAGAGAAAAGTAATGGAGATGGAGCTCTGGAAAAGAGAGCTGTAAAAGTTGTCAGAGATGTGTTCACAAAGAGGGTTTTCCTTTCGGCCTCCAAGATGGAGATATCCCAGTGGGGCTTGTCAAGCAGGGAGATGGTTCCTTGAAATCAGTCCAATGTCTGCCCACATCCCGCTGGGCACTGCTGTTCCATGGCTGCATGGGAACAGCAGGGATGTCAGCTCTGCTTTTAGACATGTCTGCTGCTTTGAATAAGAAGTCATCCTAGGTACCACCTGAGGCTAAGCTAGAACATCAATGCCAGCACAAGACTTGCTTTCACAAACTAGCACTGACCAGCATCCCCAATGTAAGCCTACCACTGTGCCAAGCTGCTGTATATAATGCATAACACTCCTAACACATCCATCTCCACCTCCAAAACCACTTTTTGCCACTGGACAGGACCAACTTTCTTCTTCATTTATTAAAGGATGGCATTAAGCATCGCTCAGTGCATCACAATTCATCTCCCTGCATTCCACCCTTCAAGAACAATGCAACTCGAGCAGCACTAACGCAAGACACCACACACTGGCACATTTAATTCACTCAGAGATATTGCCATTTTCTTCTTATTTGTGCTATCAGCCCCTCCCTGTAATGGCACATTGGGGCAAGCATTTGTTGGAATGGTGAGTGCTTATGGAGGGTCCTTAGAGCTGCCATAAATCACCTCCAGAGCCCTCACTGCAATTTAGCGTGGGTTGAGTAGATATATAAAAGAAATATAGCACTAATATTCTGACAGCAAACGAATAAACTATAATGGTGAAGCTCCAAATATTTGAGAATTATGTTGGTCCATAAACTAAGAAAACTGTTATGATCTTCTCTGATTGCCATCAAGCCCTGATTACTTCCACACATAAAGTGATGCAGAACCATGCGGCAGGAGCTCTGTTCTATCAGACCATAAGGTATTAATTGCAAGAAACAGCATGCTCCCACAAAAGTTCATCTCCCATGTGAACACAAATTAACCCATGAACATTTCTTGCTTCCCAACACTTGATGTGGGGAACAGCATCCACTGGTCCTTCCATACCGTGATGCAGAACAGTGTCCTCTGCTTTTTACTGGTTTGGAAATGTTGGGGAGGAGAAGGTGAGGGCTTTTGAATGAGAATATCTCATGTTATGAAAATCAATGCCCCAGCGCAAGCAAGAGGGGTGCATATGAATATGCATCATACGCAGGTGAAATAAGGTCAATGGCCTGAGACACATCAGGCTAGGACTGTGGTACCACCAGACTCGGGTTGAATGAGGTCAGACAAGGCAATAACCTGGATGATGCCCTCAGGAAGCAGCAGATGGTGTGGGAAGAGGAGCATGGCGGGTGATGGTGCACTGTGTGTCTCCTTCATGACCACCAAGGCTGTCCCTCCACCAGCAGCAATGCATGGACAAGCTCTGTGCATCCCAGCAGCAGGAGCCCTGGAGCCTTTTACCAGGTGCCAGCACACGGTACGAAGGCCAGGATTCATTCTGATAATAATTACAATCTGTCTTCCTAACCTCTCCCCACTGATTCAGTTAATGAATTGTTCGTCATTACCCTTTGCTGAACTCCCTCCTGAGCAGCAGCACTGCCCTGTCTCCAGCTCAGCAGCAGCTCTGAGACTGGCAATGGCAATACTGCGGCATGGCCCTGCCAAAAACACCTTGAGAGCATCCAGCAGGAGCCCATGGATCTCCCCAGCACTCAACCTTGGGAAGATACCTATGCAGGTGCTATGGAGCCTTCTCATAGAGGGTGGATAAAACATCTGGACTTGAAATGTCAGTGTCAGATCCAAATTCCTCAAGCTAAGGAAGGGTATCATGAACCAAATGAGTTCTCTGGAAAATGCTGAACAAACATCTTCAGATGTCCCATGCACCTTAAAGCCATTAAGCAGCACTGCAAAACCAAAGGAGAGATGGAGAAATGCTCCTCAGCTGGACCATCCTGGTCATCGAGGGCAAGACTGGCTGAAGACTCCTTAGCCACAGCCTTCAGCTCCTCCACAACCATCCTGAGATACTAAGAACACAGATTCCTCCCCAGCCAATGCCAGAAGTGTTTTGCTCCTTGCTACAGAACTGTTCTCATGTCTGGAGCTATTTAGGCTACTCCCTGCCTTTCTGCAGAGCTGCACAGGAGTCAGTCTCGTGGAAAAGGACAAACAGATCCAAATACTCCCAATGGGACAACTTCATCTCACGCCTTCTGTGAAAGAAAAGCAGCAACTGCTCCCACATCCTTACACAGAACAGTACTAAATGTTGTACTGAAAACAACATTTCTCTGTAGCCAGCGAAGCTTAAAACCCTGGGAGGCTTTTACTGCTTAAGACTCCTGCCTGGAGTGAAGTATTTGGGGCACAAGAAAAAGTAAAGCCTGTTCTCACCCAGCACAGGGCTTGGGGTGATGCTCAGGACCACCCTGGCCAGTATGAAGGACCATGACCACATGGCCAGGTGATGGTATCATGCTGCTGCAGCCAGGGCAGTGCAGACACCCTTTTAGCATCCTTTGGCTAAAGGATTAACCTCAGTGAGCCCTTTCATTTAAATCACCACTCAAGGAGCCGATTCAGCAAGAGATTTTATAGCCACTATAAAAGCCCCTTGCTGCTCCAGGAAGGTGGTGGGACACAGAACCCCACAGTGCAGAGCTGGTGCTTCAAGTTACATTAGGCCACACTATGAGTCCCAGTTTGTCCTCTCTTGGCTTGGCTGCTGCTCTCTTGTGTGCAGGAATAAGACAACTTAAAGGGAGCTGAAAGACAGCAAGGGTAAAACAGGTTTGAAATGAACTAAGCTGTGTGGGAAGGAGACAATGTCCAGCTTTGCTGTCTTTCTTTCTTTTGCTTTCCTTTTGCTTTCCTTTCTTTCTTCTCCTCCTCCATCTCTCCTCCAGGGCTGGGGCAACCTTGTTCCGTCAGTGATGATGGATGAAAGCTCAATTAGTCCAAAGGCAAGATTATTTTATCCCTTAATTCTTCATTCAACTCAAAATGTGCCCAAAAGATCCTGATACATGTGGAATTTCAGGTTAATTCTCATGACATTTTCTTATTGGCTTTGTGCAAGGATGTCCCCAAACCCTGAGATGGGGACCATTTGCTTTGGAAACACAAGTGTGAAATGCAGCAAGTAGGAAAGGGAGATCATCAGCGCAAGCATAAGTTTGACAGGACACAAGGGAGCTGGGCAGCTCATCTCCATCCCTTCCTATATCCAACACATATGTTTTTGGTGGATACCTCTGCCTATTACTGTCTAGTACAGTCTAAAGTATATTTACTTGTTACCAAAGAGCTTAGTCATCTGCTGGCTCCTTCTTCACAGTTTTACTGCATGTCACACTCAAGGAGGTCTCAAAGGTCTTTATGGGCAAACACAGTTTCCCAGAGCATCCCAGATTTTGCTTTTCTTTAAGAAATATAGAGATACAGACATATTCCAACAATGCTACGTGGGGCATATGAGACACAGACATGACAGCCTGAACTAGAGACAGACCCCAAGCTGTGAGAGAAGCAAGGAAATGTGCAATTAAACTTTAGCTTGATCCACACCACCCCTCGGCTCTCTGGAGCATCCTCAAGCCAAAGGTCTGGAACTTGGGGCTGAGCACATGTAAAAACAGAACCAATGTGGCTTGATTCAGTGCTTTTTGCTGTTTCTAGCTCATAATAACCTCAGAAAATATCCATAACCCAGGCAAAGGAAATGAGTTTGTTCCATGCACACAGCATGGTTTTCAAGTAGAAAAATATCCTTTTAATTAGCTTGCCAAGTGTGTATATATATATATGTATATATATACACACATATATATCTGTGTATGATATATAGCACTTGTTGGCCCCTAGAACGTGCTTCCTGTTCCAGCTTCACAATGCTGAGATGAGGCTTTACCCACACCACAAAGACCCTTTTGGCATCAAGTGCTAAATCTTCAGCCCAATTACTCAACCTCCATCCAAACTACACAGTTTGGTAGCCAAGCACCTATAGAGATGTTTCTGTTTAACGTAAAGGCAGAAGCACTTTGCCTCTGGCCAAGGCTATGCTGGGAGGGAAGAGCATTTGTTGGCCAAACCCCACCACTGTGAAGCCATGGGAAGAGGCAGGAATTGCAATAATGTAAAATGCTGAGAAGCTGCGCTCCAAAAACCAAACATTTTTCCTTTCAAGCACTCCCTGGGATGCTGCTTGACAGCTCCACTTCACCTTCGCTCCCATTCACTGCAGTGGAAGTTCACAGTACAGCAAGCAAAGCTGCTCTGAGGAAGGGCAGATGCCACAGCGGTGGGAGCATCCTCTGATCCGAACGTGAATGACCCTAAAAGCACAGCATAAAGGCTTCCAAAAGTACTTCATAAAGTGTCTTTAAACCTGTCCTCTTTCTGCCTTTTATTTTAGCTTTGATGCAAGCAGCACACATCAGGTCCTGCCCTCCTAACTAATCAAAGCCCTAGAAAAACTGCCTAAAGGAGAATATACACACCAGGAAAATACCCAGGACCAAAATCCCTGAACCCTCAGCATGTGTACGCCAGTCAGGCCCTGAAATTACAGGTATCATGACTCCTTTAACAGCTTTCCTTGGTCTTATTTTATGGTTCACTTCACAGGAGTAAACCTATGGTAATCACGAGCAAAATTCAACTCTAAAGATGTTAAAACCAGCTGCTGAGAAATGTAAAGGCTTTATTTTGTAATTAATTTGACTAGAAGTCCCTGTTCTTCAGCACTCTGCTTGAGGAACTCACCTAACACAGATTTTCCTTCTCTCCATTTCAAAGAATTGATTTGATGCAATTTCTATGCCCAACGATACCCTGCACATCCAGCACACAAATACATGCAGCTCCATTTCCTTGCAGCACCAATAAGAAAGCCTGTTTCATAAATCCCTCCAAGTGGACTTCAGAGGCATTCTGACACCAAACCTACCTAGAAAAAGGGGATTTTAGGTTAAGCCATGCAATTCCTATGCAGGAAAACCAGGAGCTGGCACATGGCAGCATCCTGCAGGCAGCTGGGAGAGGAGGCAGCACTCTGCAGGCAGGTGAGGGGCTGGGAGCTCAAGGAGCTGCCTTGTGTAGATGCTGCTGAGAGTCAGGATGCTGCATGGATCGTGGTGGCTGGATGCTGAGGACACAAAGCTACCACAGCAAGGATGCAAACAGGGAGTGATACCCAGCTGCAGTCAAAACTCTTTTGACAGCCAAAACTGGGCTGTGTTTGAAACAAGGGTGTTGCACTTGGATGTAAAAGAGGCACTGCATGACCCAAATGTCAGGCTGATTGATTAAACTATGTTGATGGAGAAACTCTTCAGTGGGATCAACTCTTAAAACACAACCCCAAGTGAATATATTTCATCACCCTCCTTCCACTGGCAAAGCAACTCTGCAGGTCTCTGGGGTCTGCAGCCTGTCCCACATGCCCAGGAAGCAAAAATGGGCATCATCAAAGCAGCTAAACCCAAGAGCCCCAGCCCAAAACCTTCCCCTGGGTGCAAAGGGGGAAAGGATCATTTCTTGCTGGAGATTCTACCACAAATGACATTTCTTTTTCCTTTCCAAAACCACTTACCATTGTAACTCCAGATACACATCGTTATCTGCAGAGACTTCTTACACAGAACCATAGAATGGTTTGGGTTGGAAAGGAGCTTAAGATCATCCAGTTCCAACTCCCATGCCATGGGCAGGGACACCTCACACCAGACCATGTTACAAAGGCTCTGTGCAACCTGGCCTTGGACACTGCCAGGGATGGGGCAGCCACAGCTTCTCTGGGCACCCTGTGCCAGCACCTCAGCACCCTCACAGTAAAGAACTTCTTCCTTAGATCTAACCTGAACTTCCCCTGTTTCACTTAGAAACCATCACCTTTTATCCTATCACTACAGCCCCTGGTGAAGAATCCCTCTCCAGCATCCTTGTAGCCTCCTTTAGCTATCGGAAGTCTTCCCATGGAAGTTTCAGCCTCACCAAGGGAATCTGTGACAGCTTCATCAGGGCTCTGCATTTTTAATACAGTCAGTTTTCCTTTTTCCCCCTGGATTTGCTGCCCTGAGCATTCCCTTGGCCGTGGGTGAGCAGACACGGTCTCACCGCCTCCATCCTTTGCAATGACATAAGAAATACGGAAGAATTTCTGGAAGCTCTCTGCACTTTCATGTCTCCCTGGTGACTTCCTAAAAGCATTGCCAGATCCTGGAAAGCCTCATCTGCTCTGTCGAGGGCCTTTGCAGCTACTTGTTCCCAATCAAGTCAGCTATTCCAAGTCAGCCTTGTAGATAAGACTTGTCTGAACTAACCCAGCCTGAGCTGGTGCATCTTGGATCACAGCAGCTTTCACAGTTGATCTGTTTGAGATGACAAAGCAACAGAGAAAGGAGGAAATTGAGTTAGTGGAGGAAAAAAAGTAGCTAATAGGGAAGAGCAGGGAGGAGTCTGTGGTGTGGAGATGGTCCTGCTTCAATGGGAAAGGCTTTCCTTCTTCAGCTTTGGCTGCCAGAAGGCAAAACACTGGCTCATCCTGAAAGCACCTTTTGTGATGTTTTCCCTCTGATCACTTGTTCTGCTTCTGCCTTCACCCTTACTGAGTGAGGGAAATCTCTGTCTCCACACTTAGATCCACACCAGTAAGAAAGGCTCAAACTGCCTCTGCTATGAGACTGATGCTCCTACCCAAGCTGGATGCAAACTCCTGAGGCAGGGACCATCCCCGTGCACCTCCTGCTCCAGCACTGTGGCCAAGGCTGGGCTTGGAGCCATAATTAAGTTCTGCAGCCCCAGTCCTGGCCACCACAGTGGTGTCCATCATGGATTAACCCCATTTCCCAGCTCTTTGGGTTTCAACAAGAGGGAACATACCAAGCATCCTCTGTGCTGCGTCATGCAGCCTGGCATCGTAGAATCAGTTAGGTTGGAAAAGACCTTTAAGATCATCAAATCCAACCTTCACCCCACGACTGCCAAGGCCACCACTAAACCATATCACCAAGGGCCCCCATTGCACACATCCAAACACACTGAGGGAATACATGCTCCCCACTCCCCTTGGTTTTCTTGGATCTTAGCAGCTCAGTGGGTCTTGACCAGCCTGTCTTACACCCTCTGAGAAGGGGCTTAGCTCCTACACCAGTTAGGTGCCTCTAGGAGATAAGCTGCTCCATATACATTATAGGTGTACAAATACACACCTCAAACACAACACAGTTATGGGACCAAGGTGGTCTAAAAGGACACTGACGAGGGAAAGGACGAGCTCCAGTGACAGGAGAACAAGTGTTTCCTTCATCTACAGCAATATGAGCCAAAAGCAGTTCAATGGAGATGGATTATTAGAGACGCAACCAAAATAGGACCCCCCCTGCTATCCAACCAGCCAGGAAATGCTCTGTGTCCCTACCAAGAGTCATCTTCACAGACCAGCAATTAGGAGTCAATTAAAAGCAAAGCAGCATCAGGTTAGAAAAGCTGTAGCTGTCCAAGACGCTAAAAGCTTCTGCAAAGCGATGTAATAACTCGGGTCATTATTCCCTCCACACCTTATCATTTTGTAGTCATCCACTGGGTTATTTCTCATTCTCCCGGGCTACTTGGCTGCCCTGCAAAGCTGTGTTGTTCCCAATGCATTTTATTCTCAGCAAAGCAGGGGCTGACAGCTTGAAAGTTGATTGTTCTTAGCAGAACAGACCTGGTGTAGAAGCAAATTACAATCTGCAGAGGCAAGGGGCTGACCCCACACAAGCGAACTTGAGCTGGAAACCAAGCAGAACTAAAATCCCTCCAGCCTTCTCCTTCTGACATGTGCTGGGATGAACTGTGGCCAAATCCACCAAGAGCCCAAGTTGCAATGGAAGCAGGGAAGTGATGCATGGATTGCTCCATGTTGGTGTTACCCCACTATTATTTGATGACCTGTAGGACCTGGCAGGGTGGAGATGGCTTTTGTTAAGGTTCCTCTGCCCAGAGAGATGTTACAGCTGAGCCTAGGGCTGGTCCTGATGTGGCAGGTTGTGGTATGGTGGGATGCTGCTGGGTTTCACTGTGGAAAGGCAAGAAAAGAAGTTTGGGTACCTCAGGAGATGGGTGCACAATGATGGGAATCCAAAGAAAAAAGCTGAAGGCAATGGAGAGGTCTCAGATTTGATGACTCGGATGCCTTTGCTGTGCTGCTCTTTTATGTCCCTATTACATTACCCATCATTTCCTGACATTTATGAGCTCAGATGAATCCCATCAGCTCATCAGTGTTAACAGCTACCTGGTCTATCTTATCCAGGTCAATGGATTTTGAGGAAAGCAGATTGATGTTTAAGGACCTTCAGGTCTAAAAAGTCTTTTAATGCTCTTCATATACATGTAATGGATATGCACAACTAGATCAAGTAGCTCATTTTGCTATGACCAAGCACCACAACCAGCTGCCTTTGGGGTCCATCCCTCTGTGTCTCCACAAGGTCCCACGGCATGTGGGTCCTCCATGGCCACTGCTCTCCCCTGCATACAGTGGCCATATGAAACAACTCTTTTTATCCAGAGTAAAACATGGTAAATCTCCCTGGTTAAGGTTTCTAAGTACTTTATACATCTTGAAGAGTGATGGAGGTTAGACAGCAAGAACACAATTAATCTCACTTAATGTTATCTATCAGCAACATGCCAGGTAAGACAATAAATGCACAGAAGCACCCATTCCCTTCCATGAGCACCTTAGGATAAGCTGAATTATGCCTGTGTGGTTCTACCTCTCTTTGCTGACTAGCAGGGAAACCTGTGGCTCAGCTCCTCTCTCCTTGCACGTGACCAGCACCCCAGGAGCATCACTTTGCTTTCATCAGGTTTTCAGGTTTTACTTAAAAAAAGAAATATCAAAACCTCCTTGCAGATGTTAAAGTATCCCCTGAGGAAGCAGCAGACAGGTGGGCTCCTGCTGTGATGATGCCTTTGGTGCACAGTGATGCTCCACACCGCTCCCCACTGCCCTGTGCCCAGTGAACTCCCTGCTGCTGTGCTGTGGTGAGTACAATGGAGCCAGACTCTCTCCGCCCATCTTTGCTCAATCAGTTCATTTTTGGTGAGTGCTAGGAATGAGCCAACTGCTTCCCAACTTGTGGCTCAAATTCCAGCTCCTGTGCTAACCCCAGCCACCCACTGTGCCTGCATTAAGCACAAGCAGCATTCAGAGCAATAATGTCCCCTGCTCCCCAGCCTCTCTGATGCATTGATCTTACTTACTTAGGAAGTGGTTTTTGCAAATCACAGAATCCCAGACTGGTTTGGGTTGAAGGGACCTTCAAGCACATCCAGTTCCAACCCCTTCCGTGGGCAGGGACCCCTTCCACTGGAGCAGCTGCTCCAAGCCCCTGTGTCCAACCTGGCCTTGAGCACTGCCAGGGATGGGGCAGCCACAGCTTCTCTGGGCACCCTGTGCCAGAGCCTCAGCACCCTCACATGCAAGGACCACAGCAGCAATACTGAAGCATGGGGAAAACAGCCAGGATGTTTTGGCTTCAGAGCTCAGGGGAATTAAGTTATCCTCTGTGCTAGGATGTATCATAACTGAGATGCAAATGTGCTCTTAAAGCAGGTATCTGAGTTGCAGAAAAGCCTTGCTTGCACCCTAACAAACCACATATTATAGCTCTATTATATATATTACTGCTATTATAGCTCATAAAAAAAGATAGATGAAGCAATATCTTAACTAGCAATCACTTCTGTGCTGTAGCCACCCTCTTCCCTAATCCAAACCGCTAGTGAGGCTGCTCCATGCCTTGTCCCACATCACCACTGTTCTGCTCCATGCCCTGTCCACATTTCACATCTGCTTGATGTAAAACACTTCCAAAATGAAGTCTTAAACTCAGGACAGCCTCTTCACTATCCCCACTGTCTCTACACAAGCAGGTGCTTTGCAAGGGCTTTGCAGCCCAAACCTCTGAAGGTCTTCTCAGGGATATTTCCCTTGCCAAATTCCAGACAAAGGGAATTCAGCCCATGAAAAGAAACCTTGGAAGTTGAACCCAACTGACACAAAGACCCTTTATGCCACCCTGATATATCTGAGCATGAGCCTTTAGGCAACGAAACTGCCATCTGTCCCCATCCTCTGCCATGGACTCTGCATGTGACCTTGGTCATGTCACTTGTCTTACGTGGTTCCCACCACAGCAGTGAAGCCCCATGTTGCTCTCCTGTTGGATCTCACCGTATCCTATTCACAGCTGCTATTGCCTGGCACCTACAGAACAGAGCTCTAATCCCAAATCCCTTTTCAATGGAGCTATAAATAAATCAGATATAAGCACTGACTAAATCTGCTTCTACACATCAGTTATGTTTGTGGTGGTGCGAGTGATGCTCTCTGAAGCACTGCTGCTCTTTAGCCCTACCAGAAGCTGGGGAGGTGTCACCCCACCAGAGCCAGGAAAACTGTGTAGATATAAATCCATTCCCCTCCTCCATGAAGGAAGGGGGCTGAGTGGCAGTGGGTGATAAAAACCTGGATGGGACCAAAGGCAGCTTGGAAGGGTGCAGGGCTTGTGGTTGCACTCTAGCATGGTCCTTGGGCAGGTATCTAAAAGGAAACAGGTTCTTGGCTCAATAGTGGGGTTAGTAAGTGCTGTATGAGCACTGAGAAAAGCTCTAACTCCCTAAAGCCAACACTGAGCTGGAAATAACTGGAAAATCAGAAGTGACAGAGATCATGAATTTACCTGGGAATGGGGGAGTTCGGCTTTAAAGTGGCTGTAGGATGGACTCAGGTACAGCGTGGCTAAACTCCCTACAGCCAACTTTTAAACCCATCCCAGGATTAGCAGCCAGTCACAGCATCAAATCAGTGGAAAAAACCCACTTTTTATGTTTGACTCTTTCCCAAAACCTACCAAAATGTGCACTGATGCCCTGTCCCATGGTGGCTCTCAGAAGCAGTGCTCTTGCTTTATCCTGGGACTCAGCAAGGCTTGTCTGGATGAGCACATGCAGTAGGCCGGTGAAATGGCAGAGGGGATTTAAAGTGGATTGATAAAGAGCATTAACCTCGGAGCAAACTATCCCTTCCCATCCTGCCATGGCCAGACTTGGCTTTGAATTTTAACTAAACAAGGTTAAAGCCTCTAATTCCAGAGAACCATCTCACAAAGAGCTTTAATGTGCTCTAATGAGCTTCTCTGAATCCTAACATAATTTTCCACTCCCAGCATAAACTAAGACATTGAAATCATAATAAAGCTTGAAACTAGCCTGTAGTTGGGAAGAGAAGATGGTGCAAAAAGAAATGAAGCTTATTATTATTATCTTGAGCTGTCAACAGTCCCTGGAAAATACCCAATGCAGGCACCCGGCTATGGGCATGAGTCCCAGGTCTCCTCTGTCCAGGTCAGTGCAATGTGCAGGCTCTGCAGCATCTCTGTTATCTCCAGTTCAAGGAAAGCACAGAGAAATGCAGTTACTGAGCCAAGAGATGTGAATCCATGAAGGCAGTGAGGAGAAACATCCTGGGCCAGCATCCCTCAGGCTCACTGGAGAGCTGCTCCGCTCTGCTTGGGAGATGGATGAGAAAAGCACTGCTGGGGAAATTGGATGCTCTAAAAGCTTTTCCAGCAGGAAAACAAGCTGGCCGAGCATGCAGAGCTATAAAAGCAGATATAATGTTTAAACAAGCACAGCTACTCCACAGGTTTCACTATGAGGCTTTCTACACACCCTTCCTCACACACTGTCTCTACAGTCACGTCTCAAGCTGACCCACAAGTAAATCTGGCCAAACGTAATCCCAATTAAACACGGCTCAGAAAGAGCTCACACTAATTGCAGGCAGAGGGCTGTTTACCATGGGGCATCAGGCTCTTCATTACCTGCTCACGGCAGGAAAGCCTGGAACCGGAGCAGGAAGGAGATGCATTAACAAGGAGGACAACGGCGTGACAGGCACACGTGCTTTGCTCTTCGTCACCTCAAACCAAGGGCATGGGCTATAAATTGGGTAACAAATTGGCTACCGGGATGGAGGTGGGAGGTCACCTCGAGCAGATGTGGGTCAGCAAGGCCCTGTTAGCTGTTGGCTTTGCTTATTAATGACCAGGCTAAGTCTGTCGAGTGGAAGTATTAATACCGGCAATGGCACAGATTGGGATGCCTGAAAGCCACACGGCGAGCAGGCGTGGGGAAAAGACACAAAGGCAACAGATTTCTGCATGAGTAAGTCAAGAAAGATGCATTTGGGAGGGAGGAATAAAAACACCACCAAAACACAGCAAGCAAGGAACAGCCTCCCCCACAAGCGGGTAGTGAGGGGAGGAGAGAGGACAGGGAGCACTTGGGGATAAGTGATTTGTCTCCTCAGGAATGCAGCTATCAGCAGGCTGTGGTACCAGACACACACCAGGGCTGGCTGAAGAAAGGGACTCGTTTTCCTCCCCTCTTCTCATTCTACAAAGATACCTGCACCCTGCAGCCCTTACACGATGGGGAGGTTGCCCAGATCCCCATTTCAGAGCTGTTTCTGGTGATGAGGCTGAGAAGAGGCACTAAACAGCAGTGATTCTCCATGGAGGTTTGCTCTCCTTTGAGGAAAGGAACAGGGAGGGACCTCCAAAGTGGTCCCTGCCACCCATAACCATAACGCATCTATCATCCTCCACTGCTGTTTGCAGCATAGAGTGGTGGCTGTCCCCTTCTTGTCACTGATGTGTTTTGACAGTCATCACAACACGCATGTGATCCACATACCTTGGACTCCCTTTCCCTGTTCTTTGACAATTTAACCTACTTCAGGGAAGCCTGGTTTGAAAGAAGCAAGGAGATACCTAAAACTGTTAATTTAGAGATAGCCTACTTCCAGTTCCTTTGAATAGAAGCACTAAAGTGGAAGCCAGGGACAAGCCAGTCCTACCCAGAAGCTAAGATCAAGGGGCCTTGAAAGTAAAGCAACTCCACAAGCATTGCCAGATGGCTCAGTCTTCCTCTGCAGAACAGCATCTCCAGCTCCCCAGCATCATACGGCAAGCTGGGGAGCATCCTAGGAATCCT
The DNA here is from genome assembly GCF_012275295.1 of Melopsittacus undulatus. Taxonomy (NCBI): domain Eukaryota; kingdom Metazoa; phylum Chordata; class Aves; order Psittaciformes; family Psittaculidae; genus Melopsittacus; species Melopsittacus undulatus. The sequence goes on along the minus strand of NC_047543.1, from coordinate 2,231,064 downwards.
TGATTTGAAATTCCAGTCTCCAAATAGGGGTTTTCTCGATTTCCACGCTTTTTTCCAGTCATTTGTACAAAATTCAGAAGTGACAACTCAAGAAGCACCCAGGAGTGGGTGTTTTTACATGGTAACACCCCATGAAAGCACAAATCCCCTTGGGCAACGGTGGTGGATGGTAAGCATCACACACCAGCTGGATGCCACAACAGGGGAACCTTCCTTCTGCTGAGGCAAAGAACAAGGTGGAGCTGCCCATGGAGGATAAGAGGCTGGAAGCAGGGAGCTCCAGGAGCAGAGTGGCCGCCCATCACGAGTCATTTAGATTCACAATGAGATGAAGTGGATGCTGAGCACGTGTAAACCCAGATGTCCCCTGGACCAATGCTCTCCAGAGGCAGCATTAAACTACCTGGAGGTGGTTTAGGGCTGCACGAGGGTCCAAAGACTACAACATTTGAGCTCAAAGAAACAGCAAACTTACACCTCACATTTGAAACTAAGGCTGAAGCCCAACAGGACTTGCACCTTGCCATAGCACACCCAGCACAAAGGCACCCACCTCCCCAAGGCTTTCTCTGTCTTCCTCATGGAAACCCCTGGTACCCGGCAGCATCTCAGATGATGAGGATTAAATATGAGCATCTTGTTGTCATTACCATGTCTAAGGAGCTGCTGGGACACACAGCTACACAAACCAAGGGTGGCAGGACTCATCTCCCCTCCAGAGCTTCTTGGCAGTATAATCTGCTATCTGAAACAGCTTATTCAGTGTCTCCTTTCATGAATACATGCGGGTGCTTTGTGCTGGCAGGCTGTTCACATTGCTCTGCAGTGGTCTTTCTCATTTCAGGGACAGTCTCTGCCTTATATATTCAAAATACGTATATCCTGCCAGTGACATTTATGGATAAACTACAGCTCCTGTAATGCCACAGCACAGTAAAATCCTCAACATCGATGCTCTTCTCTGCCTTCCAAGCTAAGCTAGAAATCTTTGTACAGCTACAGGTAAATAACACACTTTGATGGGTTTTGTGGGCAAACAAGCAAACCATCTGATGAAGCATCACTGCTGTTTCTGGGCTCCAGTCCTGGGGAATGTGTTGCTCCTTACAGAGCAGAACATCACCAGCGTGATGAGAGCAGAGCATCACCATCAATCACCTGAGCACCTAATGAGGTGAGGGAGCCTGGCAGAGATGCACACTTCCAATTATCCCCCAGGAATAAGAAGGGCAGATCTCATTTTGAGAAGTCAGCAGAATGTGCAATCAATTCAATGTTCTGGATTTACTCTGCTGCTGCCATCGGTGTGGAGTTAAACGTGGATGCCCTTGGGTTTTGCATTACAAAGGGTTCGCCTTCATAGCACCAATACTTTGAGCTTTGGTGGCCACCCCTACTCACATCATGGAGTGACCACAGGGAGCAAACCAGGCAGATAACCATATACCTGCAAGGTTTTCAGGCCACACAACAAAAGGCAGACAGAGATAAAGCTTCCCTGCAGCTCCATAAAGCCTTGTATTTATTGTCTTGGGCTGAATAGGTGCCAACATAGAGCCCCTTTGAATCCCTGGTGCTGCCAATGCCCATAGGGATTTGTTTTACAGACCCTTAACATATCTGAAAGCCATTTCAGACAGGCAGATGTCTTCACATGTGCTGGCTTTAAACACTGGTGTTGTTATGGGTGGGGGGAGCCAGCCCTGCCCCTGTGCCATCCAGGACAGCATCTGCTTACTGTGGAGCATTATGGTAATTCCTGCAGCAAACCCTCATATAACTCATGCAGGCACAAGCAACACCTCTGCCCAAACAGCTCAAATCCCCACTTTTTCATTGTAATAGCTGATGAGTCTCCCATACTTTGAAGCAGAGTCACATTTTCTGCAACAGACCCATTTTTTCCTCAAAAAAGAGGGGAAAAAAGGGAGCTGCAGGATAGGGAGGAAGAGCAATGGAGCAGGGACTGCACTCTCCTTCCCCAAACTTGCTGCTGTGCGCACTTAAAACCAGTCCAGACACACAGACATATACGAACATGGTATCAAGGTTAGTTAATTAAAAGGCATAAGGAAGTTTGGGTGAGAGCCCAAGCACCAGTGTGAAACACACAGTCTTTGGGGTGTATCAGAGCCTGCATTTGCCAGAACAATGTGTATTTCTCCTCTAGACAAACAGGGAAGCAAACAGGAATTTGCACATCACTTGTCTCTAATGGCAGGATCTTTAATTAAAACATCCTCGGAGCTGGCAACACTGATTGTAGCTCTCAAGGTTTTATATGTTATTACAGCACAACCCCCTCTAAAATGCTGATGCCTTTTGGCAAAATGCTTAATATTCCCTATTTCACCCCTGGTCCATGCGAGGCTATGTGGATGCTGGGTATTTAATTGATCTCCCCATCAGATAATAAAATAACATATTAAAACCTGGCAGTGAAGGGAAGCTCCTTCTGCTCAGCTTGGAGAATAAACCCAAAATGATTAGGTCCCATGAGGGATTCTGGGGGGAAAGCAGGGATTTTTCTTCCCCTCTTCTCTTTCTCTTTTTAAAAGACATAATTGGGATGCTGACCTCCTGGTTTCCTGCTCCCAAAACTGTCAGGCTCAAGAGCTGCAGCAAGGAGGGAGGAAACACAAAACTCATCACACAGTAGGAGCGGTTTCAGGTTGGGGCCCATCTCCAGAAAACAGACAAATCCCAGCTTCCCAAAGGACAGAAAATCATCCCGAAAGTCAAAGTCCAGCATTCAACAAGTGTAAAAGATCAAGCCCTTCCATTCAAGATCAGTCACTGGAATCAGCTCAAATTGGAAGTACATGGCTATGGAGAGGTGACACATCCTGCAGCACAGAAATGCTTTGGGAGCTCACCCGGAGACATCCCCACACCATTCAAAATGTGAATTTGGGATAAAACCCACAAAATGTTCAAAAAAACAGCAAATCTGTAGGAAAAAAGTGTTCAAGGCCAGGTTGGAGGAGCCTTGGAGCAACCTGGTGTAGTGGAACACATCCCTGCCAGCGGCTGGATGAGCTTTATGGTCCCTTCCAACCCAAACCAGTCTATGGTGAAATAACTGTCTCGTAAAAGCACAATCATGCTAAACGATGCACATGAGACAGAATGAAGGTTGGTGCTGGGATGGTTAACGAAGGTTTGGTCGTGATCTCCATTGCTGAAAGCACGTGACACTGCTATTTGTCTTTGGGGATAGCTTTAGTGCTGTGTCTTCTGACCACACAGCAGCTTTAACTGTAACTATCACTGGTAGCAATACAAAGATGATGTTATGAAGGCTAACGAGTCATATCAACATAGTTATTATGCAATCCAGCCCAATCATGTTATTCCAAAAGTCTCCATGTGAAAATTACCTCTAACATACGTATTATTTAACAACAAGAAACCTTGTTGGTAAACCACAGCTCCAGAGGCTGGACGGGAAAGCCATGATTAATGGAATCACTTAGCCATGTCCATGCTTTCTTTTTCTCTTCTAAGTGCTCCTGATTATACGATACACACGGAAATGAAAATTAATAAGTATATTCTAACCCACACAAACACTCTGGGAAAGGATGTGCAGCAGCACAGCCTCTCTGCTGTGACAAAGGTCCTTAACTACAAACCACAGAGCTGCTGCTTTAATGTTGTTCAACACGATTAAGTAGGAAATTACATCCTCGAAGCAAACACTGCTCAACACACGTGGTTTCACCACCCAGCTTCTGGGCTGTGTGAGGACAAGTCCATGATGTCCATGTGGCTACATCCCCTGCAGCACCTTGGCTCTGCTATGGAAATAAAAAGGCTCCTATGGTCCCCTCTGCTCCTGGAAACCCAACATGATGCTAATCCCTGCAGCACAATCCTTGCCATGCCCAGGCTCTCTCAAGAGCCCCAAACCTCCCATCTCCATGCCCCACTGATGCCTTTAACAGCTCACAATTAAAACCCTGCCTGCAGTTACACAATCTTTCTCTACTTCCCTCTTTTCCCCTATTATTTTCTCTTGCAGAAAGGCAAAATCCCCTCCATGCCCACACTGGGGGATTTACACCCCTCCTCTCCCAGGTTGAATGTACCACCCAAAAGCTGAGCACTCCATCACTCTTGTTCCAGGCACTGAGAGCATCTCAGCATCCCTACAATACCTGAAAATGGACTTTCCCAAAGAGCCAGAAATGAGGGGAATTAATTTGCTTCTAATCTTTCAGCTGCTTTTTATTTTACTTGGTGATGGTGATTTAGAGCCTCCCCAGGCACCCACCCACTGAACAGGCAACAGAAACCATCCAACCTTCCCAAAAGGCAGCTAAGACCTTCTGAACCAAAGCTCAAAGAACAGGAAAACCACCAAATAGCAAAAGGAATTCCTTCCTCCATCACCCTAATCTCAGCTGCATCTAAAAAGCTGCTTTAAGTGACCTTGAGGGAACCCATCACTGGGACCTGCCTGTAAATCCCATCAGCATCAGCCAGGCTTAAGCAAGGCAGGGAGAAGGGTCCCTATGGCTTCATGCTGCAGTAGAGCTCGTACTGACCAGCTCATAGCATCACTGAGAAGAAGCAATCTCCCACCAGGCAGTGAGATTATTAATTACAGCCCCAGGACTCACACAGAGCTGCTGTTGGTGAAATAACCTGCTTTAAACCCACTGCCATACACAGGCCACAACCACATCTTATCTTAGACATACATATGCTGACAGGGCACTGGCAGCCCTGCGGGTTAGAAGCATCAGAGAGGGAGGACTGACAGAGTTGTCTCCATCCAGGAGAAATCCAGGTTAGATCTATGGATGGATCTTTCCCACTCTCATCGTGGAAGCAATGAGCATGGAAGCAATGATCTCAGCCTTCCTGGCAGCAGGGGAGAGCCATGAGCATCCTGCCCTGATGCTGCATTTCCTTACCTACTTAGCAGGGGCTTGAAGCTGGCAGCATGGACACAGGGCTGCCCAGGCAGAGCTGGCATTAAAGCCTGCTATAAAGCAGCTGGTCAAGTCAGTATTTCTATGACACAAAAATGCACTTGCTGTTGTGCTTTCTCATCAGCCAAATAAATTGCAGTGAGACCTTAAAGCACAAGGCAGTAAGAAACGAGAAATTCCACTGTGGGTGTCTAGAGAGGTCAGCAGGAGATGCTTCATTTGTCCCTTCCCTACATCCTCGTTCAACCAGCCCCTTTCTGCCCATCAGCCCAAAGCTGCAGCTTCCATCTCCCTCCTGGACAAACCCAGCAGAGCAGCCTGCAGAGCAGCTTGCCATTGCCATCAATCCACATCGAGGTGCATGAAAGCAAGGTACCTCCACCCAACCAGCAAGGGCAAGGGAAGGGTTTGTGTTAAGAGACATGAAGCAGCATTTCCACTCACCATGCTACATAAAACAGATACAACTCCCCATCCTCCCTCCTCCTCCTGCACACACCACAGGCTGAACCCACCAAGGCATAAAACAACGGCGCAGGTAAGCAATCAGGCAGCGCATCAAAACCTTCCTTCCAAACCCATGACTCCCGTAACTCACACAAAGAGAACCATTACATCTGGGGCTTATCACACACACATGCCAAAGAAAATAGGTCAAGACAAAACGTGCTTGCACAGCATAAACAGAGGGTGGAAGTTGGACGGGCTGCAGCAGTGCTCGGTCCGTTGTAGGTCGATGTGCTGCACCCGCACCCTGCCAAAGACTGAAATAATGCCACTATTTATAAATGGGATATTAAAAATAGAAATGTCACTCTTCCTTGCTAGGAAACTGCCTGATTATTTTCTTATTTCCCCTTGAATACAGGTGAGGGGGGAACTGATGCATTATACATGGCAAGATTCATTTCTCTATTAGACTTCTTGCAGCTGCACCATCGCTGCATCGTTGCGGATAATGAAGTAACACTGCAACATCTCCCAAGCGAGCAGCCTCCTGCAAAGCCCACAGCTTGGGGTCCCTCTGCAGCACAGCAGCCCCCTGGGCATGAGATGGAGCCACCATCCCCAGCATCAGTCATAGTCACTGTACTGGTGTCAGAGCAGTGATTTACACATCACTAACTCCACAGGGGCACTCGCTGCCAAGTTTCCACAATGTCTTTATGTCCTTATGCCACCAGTCATAGAATCCCAGACTGGTTTGGGTTGAAGGGACCTTAAAGCTCCTCCAGCTCCAACCCCTGCCACGGGCAGGGACCCCTTCCACTGGAGCAGCTGCTCCAAGCCCCTGTGTCCAACCTGGCCTTGAGCACTGCCAGGGATGGGGCAGCCACAGCTGCTCTGGGCACCCTGTGCCAGCGCCTCAGCACCCTCACAGGGAACAGCTTCTGCCTCAGAGCTCAGCTCAGTCTCCCCTCTCTTGGGCAGGTTCAAGCCATTCCCCTTGGCCTGTCCCTACAGGCCCTTGTCCCAAGCCCCTCTCCAGGTTTCCTGCAGCCCCTTTAGGCACTGGAGCTGCTCTCAGGTCTCCCCTTCAGGAGCCTTCTCTTGTCCAGGCTGCCCCAGCCCAGCTCTCTCAGCCTGGCTCCAGAGCAGAGCTGCTCCAGCCCTCGCAGCATCCTTGTGGCCCTTCTCTGGACTTGCTGAAGCAGGTTCATATCCCTCTTGTGCTGGGTGCCTCTCTTCACTTGCAGCAGATGCCAGACCCAAAACTGGGAGTGATCCTCACCCAGCTCAATGGAAGTACCTGAGCACCCTCTGAGCAGCAGCAGGACCACAGCAGGGCTGCCCCCACCTTCCCTCTGCTCCTAAGCCAGGTAGTGTCAAACACTACAGCACACCATAGCTTCCACAGCATCCCTGCATCGCTGCTGCTTCCACCATCCATTTGACCACATAAAGGGCTCACTTAAAGCCAGGCAAGAGGAACGTTGAGGAGCTAATGAGGAGCTTGGGCACTTGGCATCAGTAATCGCCGATGTGCGAGATGACACATGTAGGAGTTTGTGTTGAAACACATGAAGTCATGTAAGGTTTGTGTTAACAAGGAAATCACAACCGACCTTTAGAGCTGGGGAACAGGCAGAAAAGGTGCAGTGGTTTGATTGCTTCCAGCCTAAATCCCACATCACCTTGGTACAAGACATCTGGATGAGATGGCTGCCAGGCCTGGTTGTAACACCATCCCCACAGAGCAGAGGAGTAAATATGCAAACCAGACAGGGAGTATAAGGGATTGAAGGAAGTGAATGTGTAAAGCAGATAAAATGACACATTTAGCTGGAAGAACCTGGAGCTGTTTTCCCAGAGATGGTATTTTTTACTCCTGTTAGTCACTGGGTACAAAAGAGGCAGCAGCCAACGACTGGTTTCTCTGCTGTGAGCCTTTGCTTTCAGTGTAGCAGCCCAGAGAAATCACTCGCATCTTGTGTGGAGTAAGCACATGCATCCCTATCCTAAGAACAGCTCTGTGACTGTAAATAAAGAAGCCAGCGACCCTGCCTTCCCTGAACAAACACCTTTTTGGCTAGAAGATCAGAAGTGTTCATCAGCCACTCATCCACATCCTCACATGTACCCGCGCATGTGAACACACACAGAGCATCGGTGGCTGCAGGCTAACTTTAACCCTCATTAACCCCTGGCTGCAGCTCAGAGAGAGCAGAGCCTCTGGGAAAACACATCTCTGGTCCAAACACACAACTCTGATTGTCTCAGTGGGTTCCTTTATTTATCACTAAATAAGAGTAAGTCCTTCGCATGCAAACTTCGCTGCCAATACCAAGCCTCCAGCTTCATTTAATTATGAACTTCCTCCATTCGATAGCCATGTGAGACAGGAAGGGAAACAGCAATTCCTTACTGCACGTGGCTGTGATGGCCAGGAAGCTGGACACACACGTGTGTGGCATCTGCAAAGCCTCAGTGACTTGTGAAGGCATCTGCAGAGTGGGAGGGCCACGGTCATTAGGGTTAAATTAAAGCAGCTTGCAAAAATCAGCTTCATTTCTTTCTTGATTTGCTCTTTCCTTAGGACATTCCCAAAAGTCACATTGATTATTTCCCTTCCCCCACCTCCACTCCTGAGCCTTCCCAAGGATTAATTTGCTTGGAGTATTTGAGCCATTACGGTTTGGTGGGTTTTGGAAAGGAAGATGAATGAAACAGGATAGGGGGAGAGCAACAGAAACTGTGCAAAAGCAACAATCCTGTCTCCATTTTTCTTTCCTAATACAGGGATCATTTTTAGAAAGGCTCCTGGGAGCAGCCCAGCTTTGAAACACACAGTCTGGACCAGCACAAGGTTACTTAAACCCAGATGCCCAACTTTGCTTGGGAAGAAATTGGGTTTGCTTTTAGCAAACTGGGGTGGTTTAAACCTCAAAGCAGTCCACAGCAGAGCCCACAGCTCAGAGCCCAGCCAGGCTCAGCTGTTTTCTGCATCAGCCTTGGAAAGAGCTTAAAAGATGTGCCCTAAAGCAGCCCTGAGTGTGTGGACTCAGGTGCAGTGATTTTCCCCTCTGTTCCTGCCACCCAGCACCCCAAAGGGCACACATGAGGCTTGCAGCCATCAGAGCTGCTCCCCATGGGTTTGTCTTCCCCTGTCAGGTCCTAGCAATGACAGTATTTGTGCCTAATAATGGGCCAGTCCTGGCCAGGGAAGCAAATCCCACCAGGAATGGCTAATGGGACTATGAGCAACTCCCACAACAGCATCTGTTCATAACCAAGCCTCATAGATGGATATCCTTCAAGACATCCTCCAAGGTTTGTCCAAGTCCTGACCACACAGCTCAGGTTTATTAATCCAGCAAGAAAAGATGGGGCAGGAACCCAGAGCTCTGGGATGACCCTTGGGGGCAGCAGCCAACTGCAAGGAAAAGCTCAGCCCGATCAAAGTCCTAGGTCAGCCCTCCAACGTGTCTGCAGTTAGGTAGAACCTATCCATGATTCACTTCCAGCCGGTGAAGCTGGCAAAAATCCAGGCTCTGGATCAACAACCAGGACAAGCCCCACACTGCAAAACCTTCCTGTTCCCCCAGAAAGCATCCCCTGAAGCATCCGAAGCACATCCCGTTCTCCCCAAGCTGTGTTGTGCCATCCATGTCTCCTTGCAGAGATGGGTAGGGCTGGGTTGGAAACAGACTTCCGAGAGAATGAAGTTCTTCAAGGAATTCCCAAACATGCCAATTAGGAGAGAAGGCAAAATTCCCAGGCTGGAAATGTTTAAAATAGAAGATACATAGAATCACAGGATCACATAATAGTTAGGGTTGGAAAGGACCAAAGATCACCCAATTCCAACCCCCTGCCATGGGTAGGGATGCCTCATCCCAGACCATATCACCTAAGGCTCTGTCCAACCTGGCCTTCAACACTGATAGGGATGCAGCATTTACCACTTCTCTGGGCACCCTGTGCCAGGGCTCAGCACCCTCACAATAAAGAACTTATTCCTTGTATCTAACCTGAACTTCCCCTGTTTCAGTCTGAACCCATCACCCCTTCTCCTATCACTACAGTCCCTAATGAAGAGTTCCTCTCCAGCATCCTGGTAGCCCCTTTCAGACACTGGAAGCTGCTCTGAGGTCTCCACGCAGCTTCTCTTCTCCAGGCTGAGCAGCCCCAACTTTCTCAGCCTGGCTCCATATCCCCAACTGATATGTATATACAAAGCCCCAAATTACATCTGTGTATTATAATCCCAAACTATCCACAAAAGGCCAAAGGAGCTACCATAAGCGTGAGCCACTTGCGCTGATGCGTCCTGCCCATCAGTCTTGAAACCATTTATATTCCAGCCCCTCTCCACCCAGCTCCCATTAAAACCCCACTTTCCCAATGCTGAGTTCCTTGCATTGCTGCTCCCCGCCACGGCAGCTGGTTCCAATAGCAGCTAATTGCTAACAAGCTCATTACACGATGAAAGCAGCGGGAGTGTGATGCTGGCAGCTCCTCTGCCTGTCTGCAAAGTGAACAGCTGGCCCCCAAACCTCGAGCACCGATCTCATTAAACAGCAACAAAAATACCTTCAGCAATGACACAAAGAAAAACACCCCTTTTTGCTCCAACATAACTGCTCCCTCCTCAAGTTCATCTGAACTTTGTCAATGCAGAGGTAGTTCCAACCCTTGCGCTCGCAGGGAGACTGAAGATTCATGAGCTGAGCCCAGCTGGGTGCTGGGAGGTAAGAAGCAATAATGGGAGGAGGCAAGGAGATGCTGGTGAGGTAACCTTGCTGGAGGAACAAGGAGTCAGGGGGGTTAGTGTAGGGCTGCTGCTTTGGAGCTGCGGTGTCCCAGCTACACCAGAGAACTGAGGAACTGCAGTGTGAGCTGGTGGTTGATGCACGGATCTGTCTCTTTGCGAAGTCTCTTTGCCATTGCTGTTTGTTTTGCTCTGTGCCATGCTGGACATCAAGGGTCCTACCTACCCCACACACCCTCTGCCATGGACAACAGCTGAGAAGCAGGAGGGACATGAGGCAGCATCCATCCAAGCACAGCTCGCTCTATCCGTGTTTGGGGGAAGCACGTCCCTGAGCACAGGGTAGGGACATTGGAGGAGTTCTGCACCCATCTTCCCCGCAGCTCATCACTGCTACAACATGAGCCCATGCTCACATGCAGGATGCACATGGGGTGATGTGGAGCCCAAGACCAGCTCCTCCACCTCAAGGCATAACAGAGGATCAGTGCAGAGTTAATGCCACAGGGGGGCTGAAGCCCTTGGGCTGACACCTTCAATCCCACCACCTCCTCCATCACGAGAGACTCCAAAGCTTCTTCTGATCCACCAAAACTCACCAGCAGCTAAATATTCTCCTGCTTTATCACATCAGGAGCAATTTGTATTGCAAAGTTTATGAGTCTTCCCTCAAGGGCCCAGGTTTTACAGCATTTGTTTAAGCAGGATTTCACTCACTGCATGGTTTGCACTGGGTTTTGCTCAGCTTTTGAACCAAGCCCTCCAACCATCAATGCCTCAATGCCCTGCCCATCCATACACGAGTGCAATCCCCCTTCAAGGCTTTCCACACCGGTGTTGATACAACACTAAATAAAGTAATTTATAAAGCAATAAATGTGCATGAATTCCTCCTTCCAAAAACCTTATTCAAGAGGCAGAGCGTGAACTATCCCACAGCATATCCCAGCCTGATGCTGATCTTCTTCCACAGCAGCAGTATGCCTCCATCACAGTGAGTTTTAGCTTTATTATGCACTAGCTTTTCTTCCCCCCATCATTTAGTTGTGGGTGCTTTTTACGTTTAAAAGATAAGGAAGTATGAATTAGAAACATGAGCTCTGTGCATAATGCAATCAGCGGGCTGCAGGCGGGCTGCATTCCCCCGCGCTGGCTGGGATCCCCAAATCAGCAGACAGGAGCCTGTTTTCTTGATGTCTAACATCAAAAAAGCACTGCTTTTCCCCACCCAGAGGAGAGCAAGATGAAAACCAAGGAAGTGTCAGATTAATGCTAACAAGCACTGTCTCAGGAACAGCTTCTAAAACAAACAGGTTGCCAGATATCAAGTATTTTGTCTGGGTTTCTTCCTGCTCTTCTTTAGTTGCTGGGAAACTGCCTCTTTTGAGGCATTTCAGACCCTTTTGCACTTATTCCCTGTTCCTTGACAGAAGTCAAAACTCCTGGAGTGAGTCCATCCAATGCCAGCAGGGAGGTGAGAGGAGACTGTGATCCTATGGATGGGAAAATGAGAGGTGAAGACCCAACCATGCTGCTGCCGCCCCTCTCAGCACTGGGCTTTTTAAGACAGAGCACTCAGCAGTCCCACTAATAACCTGTCTCAACACAGCAGAAGGGCTCACACGGTTGGCACCAATGGCTTGGTCTTCCTTTCATCTCCACTGGAGATCATCTTTAATAAGACAGGCAGGAAACGGAGGCCAAAGAAACAAAACCACTTCTAAACGGTGGAGGGGAACCAAACCACAATGCAATATGTTCCATGGGAAGTTGCTCAGGTTTGTGAGATCACACCAGCTTGGTGCTGCTTGACAAGGTTGTTTTCTCCAGAGCCACACTGAGGATGTCTGTCTACTCTATTTTCTCATTTAGTCATCCAACCTATCTTGGTACCTCCAGCAACACTCCTGGAGAGCATCCCCATGCACCCCTCACTGTGGAGCATCCCTCATAATAGCACTGCAGCCAGGCTTGCTGCTAAGAACGTATTTAAAATGAAGAAGAGCTGCCCTAGCACTTTCATTTCACCTTCTTAAAACTCTCCTCTTAGAAACGAGGCATTTAAACATTTGGGGTTAGTAGGCCACAAAAACCTCAGCATAATGATGATCACACAGATGAAAACCCTCACGAGCATCTCTCTTCTCCCCTTGCAGAAGCTGCCCAGTATGTTTCACAGCTGCTCTCATGCTTTATTTCTCTCCTTCTTCCTCTTTTATACCTTTTTCCACAAATCTATTCTCTTCTCACATCACCCTGGGGAGCTCAGCCTGGAGCTGAGGTCTCCACCATCTGCAAGAGGTGAACATGGACTGGACTGTAGGTCCAACTGACCTATTCTGTTCTAGCATCTCTAAGAAGCCAGTGGACCAAACATTTCCATTAACCCTACATGACTGGTGGCTCCACACCAGTTCCAGAAGCCCATACAAACACTTGCCTCCCTACACCACGTATTCCATGGATAGCAGCAGGAACCACATCTGCCAATCCATGGTTTTCAAGCAATGACCTGAAACAGGGAGGAGAAGGGATAAAGAGTCAAGAGCAGTGACCAGGCATGGATCAGGTTCATGAGATCCCAGACAAAATGTAATTGCCCTTGCAGAGATGCAGGCAACAAGGAGCCCAGGCCCCTTTCTGAGGCTAGAGGGGATCCCCAGCTCCCCTCATCCTAGCACACTATGATAGGATGAAAGACTTTCTGTAGAGACCCTTCTCTGTTCTTTTCCCTTATCACACAAAGTTTAACTTGCTCTTTGAAGCAGAAGGCTGTTTTCCAGTTCTCTTATATATATATTATGATTGTGTAGGATGCTGTACAAGAAAATCTTCCCCCTTTTCCAAGTCTCCTCTCCATCACTCACCCTGGGAGCCCAATCAGCAGTGCAAGAACTCAGGCAAATCCCACCAGCATCCTCCCTGAGAAGCAATCACCACCCAAGACAGGATGAGAAGCCAACAAGGAAGATCCCCGACACAGCAGCGCCCATAGTGCTAATAAAAAGGTAGATGGATGACTCAGCCAGGCTATAAAATGCAGTGAGGAGAGCATCATGTGCTATTTTTGCTGTCTGGATAGCACAAATCCCACCACCCACCTACCACAAACTCAAGGCTCTTTCCCAGTACTTGGCATCTTTCTGCCTGTCTTGGCTGACCGTCTGCAAGCCTCTGCAGATGTTTCCATCAGCATGAGCAGAGCTGTTGAAACAGATCAGAGCATCCTATCAGACCCACACCGCTTCTCCTTGCCTGAAGCAAACGATAAAAGAAACCCCCTTGGCAGGTCTTATTGGGATGGTAAAAAAAACAAAGTATTTCCTACTAACTCCCATATTTCTCATGCTGGTTACCTAAAGCTAGTAACCTTTTTTAGGTGAGCCCATTGTTAACAACATACACAGACATCACAAAATCACCCTGGGCTTTCATTCCACTCAGCCAAACCCCTGCACTGTGTGAACACACAGTATTCAATGTTTAAAGGCCAACACTAAGAACACCCATGAATGTGAATTCACCATGGGGTGAATGGGTTTTTTAATCTAAGTGCTTAATCCTTACAACCATAAAGGAAAGCTTGGATGTTTCACCTCTAGCAATGCCTGAGACAGAAAGCAAAACACAAATACCTAAGAAAATCTTTAACCATCTTCAAATGGGATTAACTGTCAGGATTCAGTCTTGCATCTTCAGGTGTAACCCTCTCCTGTGCCGATACACAGGAACTGCAATAGAGCTGCTTGCACGCAGGGTACCAGCCTGTGTGAAGATACAAACCCTGCAATTCATGTTGACGTATCTCCTCCCCATCTATGGATTATCCTTCCCAAGAGGTGACAGATCTTGAGTCCAGGAGTCACTCTCAGTATAATCCCTACAACCTCTTCTCTTGGTTAGAAATAGCTCCCTCATGTTTGGTCTGAACCTCCCCTGATGCAGCTTTGAACCATTCCTAGGGGTCCTGTCCTCTCAAGAAGAGCTCAGCACCTCCCTCTCCATGTCCCCTCCTCAGGAAGCTGTAGGGAGCACACAGTGCTCAAGGTAAGGCACTGGTGTGCACACTTCTGGGCCCCACCATTTAAGCAGGATGCTTAAAACTCAAAAAGCTTTGTGTTCAATATTACATGGAAAATGTAATATTTCCATGCATTACATTGCTCAGCCAACAGAGCAATGGGGGGTGGATACAAGGGCACCAAGCAGCAGCACAGCTGGATGCTCAAAAACCAACCACAGCCAAAAACTGGGAGTGGAAATGGGAAGAGGACAATGGCAAATGCGACAAGAACAGCAGGCAGGTGATGGAAAGGAGACGGAAGACCAGGGAAAGTCACTCAGAGTGATGCGGAGCACCAAGGAAGGAGCTTCCTTCCTGTGTGTGCCAACAGTAGGGAGTAGCTGGGAGCTTGCATGCAGGAGGAAGGAAACCTAGCCAAAGCAGGAGCATCCATCTGTCCTGTCTATCTCCTTGCTCCACGTGCCTGGCAGAAAAGCCACTGCAAAGCCTCTGCCCTCCAGGGTCATGAAAACAGATGACATTGGAGTCAGGAAGATCATACTTTTAATGACTGGAAACTGCATTTTAATTATTTAATGAGAGAGCAGCAAGCAGAAACAGTGATGCTGAAACAGCCTCTTACAACCACAAACCCACCCCTGCACAGCAAGGGGCCATTATCTCATCAAAAGGTTGGGGACTTCTGTGTCCCCAACCTCATGGTGAAGGGGGAAAGGGATGGGCTGAGAGCAGAGAGGGCAGGAAGGATAGAGGATTAATGCTTCCAAACAACTGGAGACTGATAAACCTGAATGGAGGGAGAAGGATGGGGGAAATCAGAGCTACGTTCAACACAGGGGCAGAGAAGGGAGGTGAAGTCTGTAAAGGCAGAAAGCAAAGTCTTTTCAGGGGAAAACCATCAGCCAGTTTTATGTGCAGCCTTGGCTGGTTGCTCAGTTGAAATATACTGGTGGATGCATGAGAACCAGTGTCATCAACCACTACTAAAGCACAGAGCGCAGAACCCAGCCGCAGCCCCGGGTGCACTAAGTCATCCCAGACCTGTGGGAGGTTTTGACACAGACAGTATATGGATGCAGACACTATTAGAAACAGAGTGATTGATGTGTTTGATATTATGGAGCGTGTTGATTTGATGATGATGTAGGTTGCTGGGATTATGTGCACGCAATGTCTGGATTTGTCACCTTATGCAGTAAATATTTTAAGGATTGTTTCACTTAAGGCAGGGTGATACCTTACATTGAAAATACACTATGGGAGGAAGGCATTTCTGCATTCAGCTGAGCATAAACAAGATCAGGAGATGCTTCATTACCACTCAGTGCAAGGAATTAGCTGGTTATCTTGACTAGTACACAGCAAGATGCTGCTCCAGCTCCAAAGGGGTATTCCAATCTCAATGCTCCCCATCCCACCATAAGCAGCACACAGATTTCCATGCATTATGCCAGGGAGGTGGTAGGGGGAAGAAAATAGAGGGTAAAGACCTTATGGAATCCATTGCTATTGCAAAATATTTATTATAAAGTCATATGCCCCCGGGGGGAACCATATGACACATACTGGTATGTTCTAGGGAACCATATGACACTTATTGGTGTGCTTTAGGGAACCATATGACACATATTGGTGTGTTTTAGGGAACCATTCAGGTTGCTTTCCTTCTGAAGTACAGCAGAAAAACTTGCCTGCTTTCCACTATTTTTGGAGGCATTTGGGATTTCTCCTAAATCTCACAGGCAATAAGGTCTGAGAGATGAAGCTCCACGACACAAGCCTTAGGGGAGCAGTCTGGTGACACAGTAGTGGGTGTCCCTGCACTCTCCCATGTGGTTGTGCAGAGAAAAGCAGCCTCAAGGCCTTGTTTCCATTCCCTATGGAGCCAGGAGGTGTATGAGCACATCTGCAGCTCACCTTGGGACCTAGCACCATCCTCAGCATCTCCTCACCTCCCTACCTGCAGAAACCCTCTCCCTGAGCTCTTGAAGGTGATGGGGGACAATTGCCAAGAGAAGGAGCAGACCAAAACAGACACACTGCTTTCTAGACTGCAATGGGAAAGGACCATTTGACCTTCTCACTCTCCATCTCTCTAACATAGCTCATTAAATCTCTGCAGAAGTGGAAGCAGATCCCAGCACCTTGAGAAAGGGCTGCAGACACAAATCGACTTAAATTTCACTTACAGTTTTGCAAGTGATTTCCAGACCCATTTTCCTGGGTATTTTGGTCACTGTGTTTGCCCTCAGGCAGAACAGGAGATAATCAGGTCTCTTGCCACTGCCTGGTTAAAGACAGAGGCAAAGGAGCAGTTTTCCTCTCCCACATATAGAAGGAAGTTATCAGACACCCCATCCAAAAAGCAAGAGGGATAAAACACCCAGGAGTAGCTATTAGTGACATTGCCACCTGGATGGAGAAAAGGCAAAGACTTTTCCCTGGAATGACAAGGTTTCAAGGAGAGCAAGCCTAAGTCAGACAGAGCCCAAAGGACTTCAGGCACCAACTCCATATGAGTTTGGATGAACCCCAAAACATCCTCCCACAGAACACACAGTTTGGGGTGCACAGCTCCAAGCAAGTCCTCTAAAAGGCCACAGTAATGAAATGCAACCCTGAGCAGACCCACAGCACTGCACATGGAGATGCTCCAGCAAGCCCTCAAGCCAAAAGGAGGTAGAATCATAGAATCCCAGACTGGTTTGGGTTGAAGGGACCTTAAAGCTCCTCCAGCTCCAGCCCCTGCCATGGACAGGGACCCCTTCCACTGGAGCAGCTGCTCCAAGCCCCTGTGTCCAACCTGGCCTTGAGCACTGCCAGGGATGGGGCAGCCACAGCTTCTCTGTGCCAGCACCTCAGCACCCTCACAGGGAAGTACTTGAGTTGTGGAGCTAAAGGAACACAGCTCTAAGGCCAGGCTGTGAATGCCTTTGCTCCTGCCCACTGCTCAGAATGAGGTCCTTCCACACGAGTGGGCTGCGATGTGCTGATGCACGAACTCTAATAAAGCTACAGGATGAGAGTATTTGTTTCATAGCATCTGCTGGGAGCCTATAAAGGTTTACATGCCACATTGGAGACACTTTCAATCATGATATAAATTCACTACAGAATACGGAGTGAATTCCCTTTCACGGGTTTTCCCTGGTTCCTGTGTTCTTTAAAAGGCAAAAAGGAAAGGAAAAAGCCCCAAACCACCAAAGTTTCAGTCTCTTCCAATCATATTATGCAACTTTTCCCCCACACTGGTGACAGTAATTCCTACTTGTGATTCACAGCTAATTGTATTATAATAGGCCAGTCTTCTTGATTTAATATACCATATGAAAATGGGTCTGTGAGAGAGTGTGGTCATAAGGATTAGTAACAGCTTCAGCTCTTAATTGATGTTCACACTTTATTATTGAGAAATGGAAAGCTCAGGGGTGCTGAAGAAGATGTTTTGCTGGAGTTTGTTTCATTCCAGAAGGAAATTAGGAGGGAGGGGAGTGGAACAATTGAAAACAGATTACAAATACCTGCTCCCACTGCATGAAATTACAGTGCTCAGGGTAGAGGGAGGAAACAAAGCCAAGAGGAAGAGCTCCCAGCATTGAGAGCAAAATGAAAGAGCTGCATTATCACCGAGGTTTGCAACAACAGGGTACCCTGAACAGGGGAGCGCAGACCATACTCCACAACAGAGCAAGGCTCATGGGAGACTCCTGGCTGGGTGACAGAGCAGCCAAGAGAGGGGAATGGAAAAGGGAAAGGACATTAGGGAAGGGAGAAAATGCCAAAGAAGGGGATTGCAATCAAGCAACAGGGCAGAGGAAAGCAAAGGAAGAAGACATAAAATAGCCCTGCTGCTAACCCTTGGCTGAGCCTGCTGATGTGCCAGCATGGTGTCTTTTGACTCGTATCTTATGAAGCACTGGCAATCCATTACAGGCAGGATCTCCCCAGCCAGTTTCAGGCCCCATGTGCACACAGGGGCTGCTGTCCCTACAGGAGGAAATAAGGGCATCCAAGGCACCATCCCTGCCCTGCAGCCATGGGGAATGGTCCCACTCCAGGCTGGAGTGGACAAAGAATGGAAAACATGATCCATGAACGACAGCAAGGTGCAGAACTGATGGCCAAGCAACAGCCCTGCAGGCAGGCTTAGCCCTAAGCAGGGATAATGCACTTGCAGTGGCATCCTGCTATCCGGTTGGAGCAGCTCAGGAGGTGAGGAGCCCACAGCCAGGATGGAAAAAGCAAACCCAAAAGAAAAAGCTCATCCCAACTGCAATTTCAGCCATCCCGTGGGGAAAAGCAACTGCTTCTGGAGCCAGAGAGCTGCAAAGCCCTTATGGCACCATACAACCAACACTGCGGCAGCCTGGGGATTGAGGATAAATGACATTATCCCCAATGACACCCAGAGGAAAGAGCAAACCCTGGAGCCTCTTGGGGATAAGGGGCTCCCCACAGCCATTTCCACTAACCAAACTCCTGGCAGCATCTCCCAAGTGTGTGGGACCAGTAGGGAGCCCAGCTCCGACTTACTCCCATCCTGCAGAAGACCTGGATTTCCACTGTGTTTATTTAACCTCCTGACACCAGTTTCCTTTGGTACCTACATAACAATCCGAGAGTTATTATTCTTCGTGTTCATTATGTATTAGGAGATGGTCGGCGGATCCTGAAGCAATTTGCAAATATTAATTAAGCCTCAGCAGCATCCCTGAGTGGTTGGTAACTGTAATTATGGCCATAATTATATTAATTCTGCTGTAGGGAGGCAAGTAATTATTTGGAATCTATTATATAGCTAAAACAAACCTATGTTGATGATTACACGTTTAGCATGCAGCTAACCGGGATTTCACTTCCTGCCTGCTGGCTTTGCTATAAAGGAAGGAGGAAAAAAGAAGCACGTAGAAAAAAATATGGAATCATGGAATGGTTTGGGTTGGAAGGGGCCTTAAAGCTCATCCAGCTCCAAACCCTGCCATGGGCAGAGACCCCTTCCACTGGAGCAGCTGCTCTAAGCCCCTGTGTTCCACCTGGCCTTGAGCACTGCCAGGGATGGGGCAAGCAATGGGGTTTCATCCTGTGCTCCAGCTCAGGGAAAAACAAGACACTGGGAGAAGCTCAGAAATGTCATGGTGGGAGTGGCAACACCCGAGCTGATGGTTGCCTCATGGAACACATTTCTCTTCTTTCCTGCTCGAAATAACAGTCCCCATCGTTTCCACCCCAAACACTTGCCCAGATTTTGTTAAAAGCTACAATCCTGCAAAGTTTAAACAGCTGTTTGCATCTGGACGCAGGCTGCAAAGAACAGGATGCAAAGGATTCAGGAGCATGTATCAGCACCAGCAGAATCCAGACCTGTGCTTCCCAAATCCAGCAGGTTACAAAGCTGCAACCCACCTCCCTTTAGAGCCACACAGTCCGTAGCACATCTATTCTCCACCAGCCCAGCAAGGAGCCCTAATACAACAGTCTCTTCCTGCTGCAGACTGGTTTCTGGCCAAACCTAGAGGAAAAGTGACCCAAGTGCAGCCTCCCACACCAGAAAGACTTTAGTCTTTATCCTCCACACCATGCACTTGCAGCACAGCACTACCCAGAAATAAAGACCAAAGAGGTGTAAGGGCTTAACATATAAAGAAACTTCCATAGTAACTAGCAAAGCAAGGAGAGCAGGTCTCCATCAACACCCTCACCCTCCCCAGCCTGAAGGAAGAGCCTGGGCAGCACATCTCCACATCAGCTTGAAAGATGTCCCTGTGGCCCTGCAGGCATGGTGTATTGATGGAGCTCGAGACATTAGTGCTGACCCAGCAGCCAAGCACGTTCCTCACATCAGTTTGATGCCAGCCCTTAAAACCCAGCCTCATTTTTCAGATTAAAAGACCAAAGAAGAGGCAAGAGTCTGAGCAGCTTTGCTGGACTAAACTGATCACCCTCGAGAATGGAAAGGATTGCTCCCGCAGCCTGTTCTCAACAGCCTGTCTCCAATAGAAGATCAATTAGCCAAGTTTCTATCCACCCTTGAAACCTCTTGGTCCATATTTCTCTGCTCCACCCCAACCTCCTCATTTGTTTGCTGGTACTGATGTGGCACATCAATCCCAAAAGCAAGACTAATAACAGTAAAAAGGACTTAGGTACCCACATTCCAGCTGCATCCCATTTCAGACTCCTAAATCAAGAAGATGCGACAATAAAAAGCCTTGCAGAGCTGCTGCTGCAGGAGCTGGCTCCCCGCAAGCATTAGGCTCCAAACTCAATAAGGTAAGAAGAAGCCCATGATCCCAGTCTGTGCACACTGCCTGGCTTTTCTGGCTCTGTGGATTTAGTTGGGATCTCTTAAACTCTCCAGAGGAAACCTGCTTTGGAAGGGCTAGTGCAGCACCAGCAAAGGGATGCCCCATGGTCTCTATCCCTCTTCTTCATTAGCCTGATGCCCATCTCACACCCAGCCAGGATCCAGCAATCAGGTACCAAGTCCCAAAACAGCTCATCTCAATTTTTATTCCACACAGCTAGAATCACCTCAACTACCAACTCTGCAGGAAAACAAGAGTATCTCACTGCAGTACAGGACTGATAGACCCAAACATACCTGAAACCACCCCAAACCTCTTGCTGGACCAGCCCATCTTTCACAGCGAGCATCATTTTGCACAGCACTTAGTACAGTTTGGTCCCAATTTCTCCTTGGATTCTTTGACACTAACTAACACAAAATGAGCAGCATCACTTCGAGCTGCTGCAGTCTGGTGAGGAGAGCATTGACTTGGCACTGGTGCTTGAATGAGCCAGACCGAATCCAACTGGCTTCACTCGCAGTTCCGTTCAATGGCAGTTGTACAAATCAGGAGCATACTTAAAGCTCCAGCCCCACATCAGCAGAATTAAACACTTCCCTTCCAATAGCAACAGTAACTGCAAGCCAGACTGAAGTTACGTTTGGAACTGGCACTAAAAAAAAGATTAATTAAAGTCAAAATATAACAGAATAGGGAAATAAAAAGGAATTTGGTAAAATAGTTGGTTTGTATTGAGTGAGCAAAATTCCCAAACAAAACCACACACAGTGGAATTACTGTGCCATTAGTGATGGTGGTGCTAAATCTGGTGCTTGCAGTTACTCCCAGGCTCAACCCATCCCAGCTCATGGCACACAGCTTCCCATCTGCAGCCACCACAAATCCCAGTGCAACCCAGTGCTGGGAGTGTCTCATTCATTTACTTTGATGAGGGTCAGGTTCACACTCGGGACAGCTGATTATCTGATGGGAACACAGGAAAATAACCCACCCCAGCCCCAGCATTCAGGGGTCCTTTTAAAAACACCCTTTCCTGCAGCAAAGCAGCACCTGGGTCTCTATCCAACTGCTATTCCATAAAGTCCCTGTTCTGGGAGTAAGTAAAATAAATGAAATCTAAAGATATGTAATAAATTACGTGTATATAAACATAAATAATACAAAAGAAATTAAAATGTTTTAAAAGCTAAATGGTGAGCAAATAAACGCACTAACAGGTATTGACTGCAGAGCCCTGAGGCAGCCCCATAAATCACAGCCTTCATCAGGGCTTGTTTCACCAGGTGGGACCAGGAATGAGCCTGTCCCTCCCTGCAAGGCCCATCTCATCCCTGTGCAATGGACAAGTCGTGAACTACAGTGTCCCAGGCAGAACCATGGGTGACAAGTTTCACCTGGGAAGTTCTGCAATCAGGAGGAGGGGATTAGTCCATAAATCCCAACCGGGAGATGCTTTAATAACTTGCTCAGAAAGAGGAAAAAGCAAATTAAATACAAAAAGGAATCAATAAGCACAGGACAACCAAGCCTAATATGAAATATCTTGGAAACAAAGGGAGCTCAGTGGAATAAATCAACCCCCAAACTCGAAGGATGCAAGGCAAAGCAATCATCCACTTAATCCTGATACACAGTTACAGATAGATGGGGCTGTTCCTGCAAGGGAAAGCAAATACCATCTTGGAGCATTAAATTGCCCAATTCTGACAGCTTTAGATCAGAAACTGGAAGAGGTTTCTGACAGACACCAACAATCAACTGCTCCCCTTTGAGTCAAGGGTTTAACATGCACAGAACCACCACATAGGGGAAGAGACAAGATTTTAGGTCCAGCCTGTGGACATAGGTAAAGCCACATACACTGACTGAGGGGTACAACCATCCTCATGCAGCTGGAGAACACTGTCCACAGCCAACAACCCCTGCCCAAGCCAGAGAATAACCCAAACCTGAGCACTCATGAATAGAACAGACCAAGCCCAACCAAACCCTGTTAGTCCTGCAGCGCTGAGCTCTACAAATCAGTGCAACCCCCCTGTATTCACATGTATTGGGGAATCAAAAAGCAATGGTACCTACACGTTGTCTTTGCTGTGCCTGCTCTCAAGTAGCCCTTTGTGCAATTCCCACCGTACCCTAATGGCATACACAAAGTGAGGTTGAAAGGAGAGGCAATTTCTTGTATGAGATGCACTATGAGTATAAAAGGAGACCAGCTCTCTCTCATCCAGAGCCTTTTCTTCTGCTTCAGATCTAAGGACTTGTTTGCTCAGAAACAAGTCTGGTTTGGTCTTGTTTGTTTTTCTTTTACCCAGTGAAAGCTATAACCCTGCAAACATTACCTCACTCCTATCTTTTGAGCCAGAAAATGCTTTCTGAGCATCCAAGTAGGTATAAAAACCACAAAACCCTCTTTACACTATTATTTAATCACTTTGCATTTGATCTTTCGCACCCACTTTGCTTCATATCTGTGCCCAGCTCAAACCACACAATTCTCTTGCCCTTTATTGGCGTTATTCCCTCTCAACTCAGGAGGAAAAGCAGAAGCTTCAGCTAATCCAGACCCAAAGGAACAACCTGGGCTGCCCAACTCTCAGCCCTCACAGAAGCTGCCAAGCCTGGGTTTAGCACCTTGATCCAAGCCTACGTGCCCCAGGAGTGAGGTTCAGCAGCTAGCTCTCTGGGCACAGGATTGTGCCCAGCATCTCCCTTTCCCACTCGCAGGTGGGAAAGCTCCTCATGCTTTACTCAAGGACAACGTAGAGGTCACTCTCTTCTGCTTTAGACTTGAGAGGAGGATGAATGAGCCATGATGGAGGAGTTGGCACTAACCCCCCTCACCCAGTTCCATGCAGCAACCTGGCACAGGGAAGGCAGGTCTAATTGCTCCGCATGGCACCCAGGGTGCCCATCTCCCTCCACCCTGGTGTTCCCCCAGGGCCACACACCCTTTGGGATAGGAAAAGGGGAAAGAATTCGACTGTATTTCCTCAGCTGAGTGATTTTGAGTGACAGCACACATCTAATGGGAGATGGGAAGCGCTCCCCTGTGCCCCAGGCCAGGTCCTGGTGTGCCAGAGCCCCCAGCAAGACTCTTGGGACTGACACTCACCCATCTCCTCCCCTGCCACCCTTGAGAGGCAGCTCTTCACATCTATGCAGGGTGGCTGGAGAAGACCACAGTCACCAGCCCACCTTGGTGGCACAAAGAGCTGCTGCAGAGCACTGAGTAACCTGTTACATCAAAGAGCCTCAACTCCTGCATCACTCCCCACAGCATCCTTTGCCAGCATCAAGACAAAACCACGCACCAGGCTTGATGTTTCTTGGGACACCATGGGTCATGTTGCCTCGCTCAT
The DNA here is from genome assembly GCF_012275295.1 of Melopsittacus undulatus. NCBI lineage: Eukaryota > Metazoa > Chordata > Aves > Psittaciformes > Psittaculidae > Melopsittacus > Melopsittacus undulatus. The sequence continues at coordinate 2,207,218 of NC_047543.1, read as the reverse complement.
GGCAGCATGAACAAGAGTTCATCAAATCCTGCAGTCAGGCCCTGCTGAGGGCTGGCAAACCTCATCACACAGGTGAGCTGGGGAACTGGAAGAGGGAGGCCAGTCCTAGCTTCCCAGAGGTTCTGCCTGTTATTCCCAAGTTGCCTTATGCCACTGTATGGGTTTGCAGGCTTGTCCTGCTAGAAAGGGTCCATCTCAACGTGCTATTTCATTTATGTTATTTAAAGTGGGCCAGTTCTGCTCACCTTTGCAGCAGCATACGGTAACTCCAAAGTCCTAGGCAGCTCAATTCACCCCACAGGGATTTTCTCTCTCCTCCCCTTTAGCAGTATAGCAGCCAGCTCGGCTGATGTGGTAAGTCCAAAGAGACAATTTCCTCTCATTTTAGGCATGCATCTCAGGCAGCACTCACAGAACTGGGAATTCAACTCCTCTCCTGCATGCGGAGCAGCAACAGCTCGAACTATAGTTATCTCTCTCCACAGACACCAGCACCACTCCCAGCAGCAGGAGTGTTTAATCACAGCGTACACCGCTCCCTCCTAGATAACTGCAGAGATTAAAAGGGCAGAATATTCCAGCACAATAAACATCCTGCTGCTATCAATGGAGTATGAAAGCATCATTCAAGAGAGCCTGGTTTCAGCTCTCATTTAGAGCTATTCCCATTCCATATCCCCTCTTACCGGCTGTAGCCTGCAAACAGTCCCATGGGAACGTTTTCAAGCAGAGATACTCTCGGTGGCTTGGAATGCAGGCCCTGAGTTCAGGGCAAACTCCTGCCTGGAGCATCTGGGCTCACACAAAGGGGCCCAGGGGCCTCCTAGGAGGTGAAGGCGCCGGCTCCAATTACCGGAGCTCATCATTTGTAAACCAAATCACGCTGTGCAGCCCCACACAGCTGCGCGGGGTGCAGCTCTATCAAACTGGGAACGCACTGGGATCGGGCACCAAACTCCTACCTCGGGAGCCCAGCCCGAAGAAACTTTGCTTCCCACCTGGAGAGCAGGGAAGCAACAAGGAAGCAACAGGGAAAGTGTGACAGAAGCAGCCGCGATGGCCGCACTATTACGGTTTTAATCCAAAACTAAGAGGGCAGCCACCCTTTAACATCCACCCCCTCTGCCCATGGCCAGGATTACCCTGAAAGCATCAGCCGCAGTCGGGAAGAGAAACAAGCGATCAGGATCACGGGCAGGGATCGCTTGGGGATGCTACGAGGACCAGTGGGGTGCGGGAATCGTGGGGGGGAACTCACCGCGGAGAAGTTGTGGGGCCCGCAGAGCTCGCCGCGGTACTTGCAGGAGAGCAGCATGTCCTCCAGCTGGTGGCCCAGGCGGTCCATGAACTCGGCGCTGATGCCTTCGTAGTGCCGGGGGGGCAAAAAGAGCCGAAAATCGGCCAGTTTGGCGAACCAGCGGAGCCGCGCCTCGTCGCCTCGCAGCAGCTCGGTGAGCAGCGGGCGGGCGGTGCGGTTGGGCAGCAGCAACCCCAGCCAATGCCCCGCGTAGTACAGATCCCCTTTGGAAAGCCGGGGGAAGCGGAGCGGGTTGTTGTTGCAGAGGGTGACGGCCGGGAACGGCAGCTGCCGGCTCCACTCGGTCCGCACTTGGGTGTGCGAGGGGAACGAGAGCCAGTGCAGCAGGCGGTTGGAGGACCAGGACAGCAGCAAGCCCAGCGCGGTGCAGAACGCCAGCACCCACAGCGCCCGCCGCGGCAGCGCCGTCCGCCGTGAGCACATGTGCCGCAGCCCGTGCAGCCGGGTGCGCAGCGGCGGGGCCCGGCACCCCCGCGCCATGGGCGCTCCCCGCCGCCGCCGCCGCCGGGCCGGGATCAGTGCGAGCAGCGCCGCTCCATGCCGAGCCCCGCCGAGCCCCGAGCCGCGGCCGGCAGCGGCCCCGAGCGGCGGGGGGAGCGGCCGGGGGCCGCCCGCCGCACCGGCACCGAGCGCTCCGCCGGGCAGCAGTTCCGGCAGCGCGGCATGCCGGGCCCCGCTGCCAACGCCGCCGGACGAGCCCCGAGCCGGGCCGAGCCGCTCACATGCTGCGGCAGCCCCGACCGCTTCCCGACCGCGACCCCGGTACCGGGCTCCCCCAGCCCGGCTCCGCTGCGGCTCCCCGGCACCGACCGCCTCCCCGCGGGGTGAGCGCGGCGGGACCCCCCCTCCCCAGGCCGGCCGCCTACCCCCTCCGGCCCCCGCCGGTCCTCATGCTGCCCGCCGCCTGCCCCCTGCGCGGCGAGGAGGAGGAGGAGGAAGAGAGGAGCGCAGCTCGCCCGAGGTGCCAGTCCCGGCTGCACCACTCGGCGCCAGCCCCGTTCAGGAGGCGGAGGGAAGGAAGGAAGGAGGGAGGGAGGGAGGCTCGGCCCCGATCGCGCCGCTGCTTCAGTGGAGCAGCCCCCCCCTTATCGCCCGGCGGGGGGGGGGGGTGGTTACTGCTCGCAGCTCCCGGACCCGTCGATGCCACCGGTTGGGATTGAGGGAGCCGCCTCCCTCCCCCCCCCGGAGTTTTCTGCTTTTCAGCATCCTCGGGGGAAAACACGATCGCGCAGCCACAAACGAAGCCCCAGACACCCGTGTGTGTGTGTGCGGGTCTGAACAGGCTGCTCGTACCGGTTGTTCTCGGGGGGGGAAGCGGGTTATTGTTTCGGGGAGGGGGAATGATGCGTTTTCCATGGCAAAGATGCTCTGTGGTTCTCTGTGGAGAAGCGGACTCATGGAAACATCACCCCCGACCCGACCCTTGCTATCCATTTGCCTGTGTCACAACGAAGCCCTCTGGGGGACCGAGGGCTCATTTTGCACCGGACACGCAAAAAGAAAGCCCCTGTCCCCCAACACCTCGATGAGACACCAGTAACTTGTGCTACCCGTCGGCATCTCAGCGGGTTTGCTTAGCTCTAATCTCCGCAAAGCAGCTTGCTGTTACCTTCATTTTGATTTTGAATAGTACTAAGAAGCATCCCTCTAATTGTGTCCAATTAAGCTGTAAGTGGCGATAACTGCTTTGAATCCCCTCTGATGTTGGGTGTTTTTTCTCTCTGAATTCATTTTCCATGTGCATTTTGATCCGTTATATATTTTCACCCAATAGATGGAGTCATTACAGCCTGCTTGGCTCCAGCCTCCCGTTAGCAGAGTTTTTGGCTGTGCCAAAGCTGCGAACCCCAATTTGGGGTCAAATCCTTCTCAAGCCCAGGAAGACGGCTGTGACCTTTCTTAAGCCGACTGGGAAAAGGGCAGGAGTCCCCATGCTCATCCTAATGCTGGCTCTGGCAGCTCCCATTGCGCCTCCCAGCCAGTTTCGAAGCAGAGCTCGCCTTTTTTCCTGGCGCCTGTTGAAATCAGTGGGAGTTTTTTCCCCTTGGCTCACTCGCAGGATAATAAACATCCCAACTGCTTTGCCACCAGTTTGTTACACCCGTGATATATTGACACAAACCCGAGGAAATAAAAGGTGCCTGACTATAAACAACCTCAAATACTCCCTCCCACAAACCTTATTGCTACCCTGCAGCAAAGGCAGGTTCTCTGGCAGCGCCTGGACTCTGTCCACTTGCTTGTTTTCAACCTCTTCCCCTTCTCTAAAGGGTTGTTATCATCTTGGTGGGTTTCTCTCAGGTGTGGGTAGCTCAGCAAAAAGGGGTTGTAAAGAAGAGCAGGTTTGCATGGAAAGCTGCTCTTCCCCCTTCAGTGCACCCACTCTGAATTAGCTGCTCAAACCTCCTGATTTGACTGATGGTAAATAGGGGTAGGGTGGCCAAGGCTGACTTCACCCTGTGCTGCAATTCAAAAGCTTCCCATGAAAAGGTCCTGAACAAAGCAGGGAAAGCCGCATAGAACCTTATGGCCATAAAACTCAAGCCCTGCACACTGGTGTGATGATGCTTCACTCTGCCTGGTCCCCTGCTCCTTGGAAACTATCCCCATTTTGTGAGGTATTGGGGAAAGCAGCTCCCATTCCATGTGCTCAGTTCCCATTCCTGAGCACTTGCTTCTTCAGAGTCCTGGTTAATTCTTCTCGCGGCTAGAGCAGCTTAAAAGCTTATTCGGCTTAATGCATGGATGGAATAATAGAGCTAGAATCAATAAATATTGCTGGTTAATCAACATGTCTCTTTTCGAATTATCCCTTGGGATGGGTGAGTTTGCTGCTTCTGTTGGAGAAGGAATTGGGTTGGGAAGAAAACTGTGGGAGAAACTCAGGGCATAAATTCGGGTGAATCCTACCCCTTCTCTCCTGGTAACCTGTGTGCCCCTGGCAGGTATGGAAAAGACAAACATTCCAAACCAAAAGCATCACCTTCTTTTGAAACCCCATTTCCACTTCAAACATTGACTCAGGTTAAGACAAAAAGGATTGAATAAAAGCTTTACAACCCCCAGGAAGTAAATGACAACACTTTGTTCTGGCTGCATCCTTCTGTTGTTATTATTTAGCTAATCCTAAAAGGGAGCAAAAGGAGAGAAAGCTCAACCCCAAATGCTTTCCCCTCCAGACTCACAATGGGACTGGCAAGCTGAAAACCCCCCAGGCCCCATTTTAAGCCCTGAGGCCCTGAGTTTAAGCAAAATAACTGTGATTTTGGCAAAAGAGTTGCTGAGGTTACTGGGTTTGGCTCATGTGGCTGCAGCTTCCCTTCAGCCCCATGAATGGGAATTGGGGCATCCCAAGGGGTTTATGGGATGCATCCCATTGCTCAGTTCTGCAGAGCAATTCCTGGTGAGTGGGCAGGTGTACCTCTGGCTCGGTGCCACAAGGAGTTATGGGTTGGTAGTAGCAGGATGTGGATAGCTTCACAAATGCTGCAATATCATCTGCTTTATAGCAGTTCTAGTCCCTAAAAGCAGGAGATAAGATCACAGGGATGGGATCAAAGGGTGCAGGACTCTGATCTCCACCTGGCAGCATTGGGTTTTGTGCTGTCAAAGCCCCTGAAAAAATGAAGGGCTCTACTGTAGCTCTCAGGAGCAGGACTGACACACTGCAAGGCCCATTGACCCCAGGCAGGAGGCTCAAGCAGCTGCTGGTCAGGAAAGGGACCCCCTCTCCCTTTACAGGAGCATCCCTCTGAGCCACTGGGGATGCTGATGCAGAAAGCAAAGGCTGATCACAGCATCACAGAATCACAGCCCGGTTTGGGTTGAAGGGACCCTAAAGCTCATCCAGTTCCAACCCCCTGGGATGGGGCAGCCACAGCTTCTCTGGGCACCCTGTGCCAGCGCCTCAGCACCCTCACAGGGAACAGCTTCTGCCTAAGAGCTCAGCTCAGTCTCCCCTCTCTTGGGCAGGTTCAAGCCATTCCCCTTGGCCTGTCCCTACAGGCCCTTGTCCAAAGTCCATCTTCAGATTTTCTCTCAGCTCAGGGCTTTTACCTCCTTTCCAGTTCTCCCACTGTGGATGTGAGTGAACAAGCGGCTGTGCTTGTTGCTTGGTTGCCATCTGGGTTTCAACCACCACAAACACCTTGGAAGCAGGATGGGGAGCTGGGAGGATGCATGAGACATGGCCAGAAGCTGGAGCAATGATTCCATCTTCAGGAGGACAAGGAAGAAAATAGGATGTTATCTCCTGTTTGGAATGAGAGCATCTCTGAACTTCAGAGCCTTGGGGAGCTCTTTGCAGAGCAATGCTGCAAACAGCTTTTGTCTTGTTTATTTTTCCTCCTTTTTTTCAACCCTGTCTCTGAAGGGCTGAAGTATCTTGGGTCTCCTGGCATTTTGCTGCCTGAGCTCCTGCTGGTTTAGCTCACATCTTTATTTCTGATGGGCTGTGCAGTGCAGGAGCAGGGGTGATGCTGCTGCTCCTTCGCTTGGTGTTCAATCACGCTCCAAAGCCTTTTAGTGCTTTGTGCACGCTGCCACAGAAGATGTTCTGGCTTAGGTAAGCATGAACCTAGGGAATGGAAAAAAACCTAAGCTCCCTTTACTACTCAGACCTGAGTAATTCAGTGCTCTGGTCCTGGGCTGATCCAGGTGGGGATCAGACATCACCTACAGCTCGATTTGTGGCAGTGGGATGCGATAGTAGGAAGCATGGGTGGGAGATCCCAATTCCCCTGGCATGGGGGATAATTTGGATGCTACGTGGCATGTGAAAGTGGATCTGGAGGTTCTTTTGGACTTCACCTGACCTCAAAACTCATATTCCAAAGAGCAACAGCAGCTGGAAGCTGGGAGCACGGTGCTTGCCTGTGGCTGGACAGGGCACCAGCCCAGCAGCCCCTGCAGTCACCTTAGGAGTCCTGCTGAATATTCCATGTCATCTCCTTTGTCTGAAAGAAAATGCCCTTTGTGCCTTAATTCCACCCTTCCTGCCCATGCTGAGCCCTTTTCCCTCAGGTTAGATTTACTGGACTTAGCAAACAGGGAGGAAAGCTGCTCTGTGTCTACCTGCTGAAGGGGACTGAAAATTATATCTCTCCCAGGGAGTTTTGCTTCTAAATCAAGTAAAGGGAGCAATTCCTTAAGTTAATATTTATTCTTTGTCTTTCCGAGGTACTTGAAGACTCTTCTGGGAGCCAGTTGGGAGATAACTCCTTTCTTCTCTTAAGCCTGTTGCTATTATTTCAAACGCAAGTGAAGGCAGAGAGGCTGCCACAGCCCTGTTCTTTATAGCAGCAGGGAGGGAAGCAGGAAAAATCGTGCTTCAGATGCTGAGATAGGAGCACAGCTTGGCTGGGATAAAGGGGAACAGTCACCTCATGCATGGAGCACCATCATTTTCATCCCACAGCACCAAGGCCACGTTTGAAGGCTGCTTTATTTGCTGCCTGAGGATCATTAGCTGGAAAGCAAATATCACCCTCACTGGACCAGTTTGGGGTCTCTCCATAGAGGCTTTGACTGGAGTTTTGAGGGTTAAGCACCCTTGGAATAATCCCCCAGGCAGGATCTGACCCAAAAACTGCCCTTGAAACCTCCCGGTCCCCAAATCTCTTTCCTCCTGGGAATGATTTGTGGCACAAGGGAATGCACAACAATTTGCTGCTGCACACGGTCTAGTTTAAGGGTTTTATCCTTCCTTTGTGAGCAATGGAGAGCAGGCAGCGATGTCCACAGCGAGGGGTGTCCTGGAGATGGATGTCTGGAGGATGGGAGCCTGTGTTTGGGAGGGTGCGTCTCACATACGATGCACACCTCGTCCTTCCTCACACCCTGTGTCTGGCTGAGCGCAGAGGTCACATTGGAAGAAATCAATAAATGCAATGCTCATAAACCATCCTGCTGGACCTGAGGGATGAGGATGGAAGCAAGGGGAAGGCAAATCCCCAGCGCATCCAGCTTTGACCTAACTCTGCTTCTGCTGCGTTCACCCTGCAGAGCAAAAGCATGTGGAGACTCCCAGGGTGACACATATTGAGGGTTTTTAGGGATATTTCCCAAGGGAAGCAACCTCTTTTCCACACAAGGAAAAGACTCCCCCTCTCTGTCAGAAAAAAAACCTAAATTCCCATCAAAAGCCATTTCAAAGGAAAAATTTTGACAGCCCCAAAGTTGCTCCAGCTCCTTTCAAATTCAGTTCTTGAATATATTGCCAGGTATTTCAGTGTGGGTTCTTTTAGGCAATTCCCATCCATGGAAATCCCAGGTCACTGCAAACTCCCCTGACACCAACAGTGGCTGCAGAAGGAGATTCTGGGGGCTTTTACCTTCTTGATGTGATTTGGCCACAGCCAGAGGACACTGGATTGGTGCTAAAGGCCTGACCCCTTTAATATTGCCTTTGTCTTTAGCACTGGTAAAGCATATCCACTGGGATGCTGGGCAGGATGGGGGCAGGGCTGGCTGATGGGGCAGGTAAGTGCTACCTGCTGAGCTGCCAAACAGAAAGGATCCATCTAACTGCTTTGGCAGGCTAATGGGTGACAGCAGTTGTGTGGGAAGACTAATGGGGAAAAGGTTTGATAAAATAGAAGCACCAGCCCCAAGTTTTTCAGATGCTTTTTTGCAGTTACATAATTTTAAAATGACGTTGATTTAAAAAGGAGGAAAAAAAAAAACCAAGGCAAAAACCTTCCCCCAGCACTGGGAAACTTGGAACACTTTGGGCTGGATTCTGCTGCCAGCAGGGAAAGGTTGGGTCCCTCGCTGGGAACTTGTAGCACGTTTTCCCTGTACGGGGAATGAGAAACTGGATTTGCTGGACCCTTTACAGCATCCAAGTGCCCCTGGTGCTGTACAGGGAAGAGAAAATGGGCTGAGCTGTCACCCCCAGGAAGTGCCTGTGGTTTGCATCCAGGCAGTATTCCCTATGCATGTTGTTACTATGCCGACCGGCACAAGGGCACACAGGGATGGAAGAGGGGTTTGCACATCACTTGTGGACACTGTCCTGGCCCCTTGCAGGTGCCTCTTGTGAAGCCACCATTGCAGCTCCTGAAGGGCTCTGGAGGGTGCCTGGCTCCCACTCACCCCATTGGAGCCGGGCTCAGGGCTTGTTGTATAGAGGAGATGATGGCAGAGGTTAAAAGCAAGGATGAGAGCACATGAAGGAGCAGCAAGCAAAGGATGAAGGATGAAGGATAAAGCACATGAAGGACGGCAACGCAGAGCATGAGGCCTCCATCCCTGGTTCCTCCACGCTGGGGGAAAGCCAGAAGGACTCCCAAAGCCCCACTAGGCTCACAGGGCTCTGCTGCAGCCCTTTGATGGGCTGCAACCTGCTACCAGAGCACAGGGAAATGACTGCTCGGAGGTGTGAAGCTGGACACCTTGCCCTGTGCCTCAGTGTCCCTGCCCAGCTCTCATGTATAGACCAGCAGGTTTCCAGGCACAGGCTGCTGCAGTGTGAAGGGCAACAGGACCTGGCTCACATCAAGCCTGATCAGAAGCCAGCCCCTGACAAGGTGTCCCCTCTCCTATCCTATCCAAGCCAGTTGGGATGTTTTTATTGACACTTCCCTGTAGGCTCCATTTGGCTCCTCTGATTGCTGATGCCTTTGTTTAATTGTTATTAAAGATGCCTGCTTTCTTCTTTACTATAATCCCATGGGAAACTGAAGGGAAGGGAGCTCTCAGATGGAAAACGCTCCAAAGAGATGGAACTGCAGCAAAAAGAAGGCTCCTTCAGGAGGGGTATATGGACTGATGCTGCCTTGACACAAAGTGAGACGTCAGAATTAGCTTCCCTGAACAAACACCCTCAGTGCTCTTTGGGAAGGTTTGAATTGATTCTCATACCCCTCCAAGAGACCTGTGCTTGCTCCAGGTATACAATAAGGCACAAAGGTGAAGTTTCCCTCTAGCAGTCCCATAACACTGCAGACATTCCTATTCACAATTCCTTTCTCTGACTCTTAAAAGTCATTGGATGTGGCTGGGTGAGTGTGAGGTGGGTGCACACGGTGCTTTGGTGCCTCTCTGGATGCTTCTCATGGAGTGAAGGATTCTCCAAGTGTTTCATCCATGTTTCCCTCTTGTCAAGTCATTTGTTTGTCCCTGAGTTGATGCTTTAAAACAAGACACCCGAAGGTATAAAACCTCCATGGGGAACTGAGAAAGGGTGATTGGAAGGAAACACACTCACCAAACACCTTCTGCTCTCCTCTGTGCCCTCCTTCTGAGCAGTCCCTTCTGCTTCCTGCTTCATATCTGTAAGAACCTGAGTTAACAGCATCACGAGTTTGGGTTTGATTTTGCCATTAGCCTTGTAAACAAGATGCTTCAAGGAAGCAATTGCTTTTGTGCCAATGCACCAGTCTTTAAGACCTGGGCACTGAATACATCCCCATCTTCTTTCCCTGCTTTGCCAGGAGCAGCTTCTTGGTGCCATGAAAGGTGATGGCAGTCAGGAATCTTCAAGTCAGGGGGAATCAGCAGCTGGGAATCTGCCAGTCTGCCTATCATGCTCCTCCTCAAACCTTCCATGAAATAGAGGAAAAGCAGGACTGTATTTTCCTTCTGGCTACTCCTAAATATTTGCAGCATCCTCCCTATGTTCCCCATTTTGCTCTTGAAAATAGTGACACATTCGGTTTATCAGGTCTCTGAGGTGGACAGAAAGGGTCTGAAAGGAGACATTTCCATGTGGATACTAAAATACCTTGACTATGTTCCTCTTGGTGGGTGTTTTTCATGACAGTAGGGTTTCATTCGCTGACATCACATTATGCATTAAGGCCCCAGGGAACTGTTCCCAGAATAATTGCACAAGACAAATAATCAGCGTTTCCAATTTATTTTCTCCTTCCCTTCCAGATGAAGTAACGTGGCTCTTCTTGGTGATAATTGGAAATACCTGATGCTGACCTTCGAAAAAGAAGGGATGATTCAAAATATTGCTCTTAAAGGCAACTTAAAGGGAAAGCTGGCATCTTGTGCTTGGGAAACCTGGCCTGGGATATTGCTCTCCACAAGCTCTTGTGCACAGACCCAGCTTTGGGGCAGCAAATCAGTGCTGGGGTGCAATGCATTCTTTGGGGAGGTGTTGGCATAGAGCAGCCACCACCTCAGCTGCAGGTCTGGGGGTTACAAACCTCCCTGGTGGCCCTGCCCAGCTAATCCCTCCTTTGCTTCTCCAGGGGAGTTTACTGGGATGTTGTGTTATTGCTCCTCAGTGCTTAGCAAAGGATTGGTTTGGATACCAGTATCCTCTCTGATGGGTACAAACTCGTATCCCTTCTGAGAGCACCCAGAGCCTGGGGTGCACCCAGGAATCATGCAGCCATAGAAACAGAGAATGGATTGGGTTGGAAGGGACCTCAAAGCTCCTCCAGCTCCAACCCCTGCCACAGACAGGGACCCCTTCCACTGGAGCAGCTGCTCCAAGCCCCTGTGTCCAACCTGGCCTTGAGCACTGCCAGGGATGGGGCAGCCACAGCTTCTCTGGGCACCCTGTGCCAGCGCCTCAGCACCCTCACAGGGAACAGCTTCTGCCTAAGAGCTCAGCTCAGTCTCCCCTCAGGCAGGTTCAAGCCATTCCCCTTGGCCTGTCCCTACAGGCCCTTGTCCCAAGCCCCTCTCCAGCTTTCCTGCAGCCCCTTTAGGCACTGGAGCTGCTCTCAGGTCTCCCCTTAAGAAGCCTTCACTTCCCCAGGCTGTACAAGCCCAGCTCACAGAGTCATTCACTGCTCCACATTATGCAAGGTGAAAAATCAGTTGAGGGCTATTAATGCACCTTTGGCTTTGAGAGAACAACCACAAGCTGGTAGAGATTAGCAGTGTTTCGGGGAACAGTGTTACACTCTGTCCTTATTCTTATCCTCCTCTCTAGGTGTATGTGTTTATCAGAGACAGGATATTGGAGAAGACGAACTCAATCTGATTTAATGCAGCTGCTGTTACAGTCCTACATTACATTCCTGACAGTCTCCAGACTCTGCAAAGTGGGACATGCCTGAATCCAACAGCTTCCCATTAGGCTGCTGGAAAGCAAATGGATTTCAGCTCAGTAAGACAGACAACTCAGTAAAACCAGACTGAACCATCGTTTCTCTGCCCTGCAAACTGCATGTGCAGGGACCTTCTCTGAACCTCTAAAGCCAAGACCCAGGTTTGGTGCTTCCCAAAGGCTGAGGTGTAGCTTGCAGCAGAGCACAGAGGCACCTGTGTTATTCAGTCACCTCTTGGGAAGGAGCAGGGGGCAATCACAGCTCCTGACAAGCTTCCAACACCACCTGGGGCAACAACTGTCCTGCATTGCACACACTGGGATTCATGGACACAGGCACGATCAGAGGGCTTGTGAATAACCCAGTATCACTTGCACTCTCTAAGCATTCTGAGGATTGTGTACTTTCAATTGATATCATATAAAATGTTTTTATGCTACATGTATTTATATAAATATCGTATTAAAAAGGTGGCCACAAAGAATACAAAGACTCCCTTTTTACAAGGAGTTACGTGGAAAAGAGGAGCAGTGATGGGAACAAATCACTCCTGGGGAGATTCCAACTGGATGCAAGAGGAAGACCAATAGTTTTTCCCAATGAGAAAAGTCAGCCATTGAAATAATATCCCCAACACTGGACACCATTAAGATCTGGCTGGACAGGCAGCTGGGCCATCTAGGCTAGGTCATGCTTTCCCTAGAAAGGTTGGACCAGATCACCCTTGAGTCCCTTCCAACCTTGGATTCTGTGGGTCTATATGAACATACACAATGATTTGGGGTTTGGACAGCAGAAACTGCTGTCCTGAACAAAAGCCACTGTTGCCCAAACTTCCCAGCAGGATCCATGCTGAGAGCAGTCAGGACTGTGGCCACAGCACTGCCAGTCTGTCCTTGGACTCCCTGAGGGCTGGCATCCATGCAGCAGGATGCAGCTCAGAAATGAAGCATGATGCTCTCCTCTGCCTTGTCTAATAGGGCTGGATCTCCTCACACAGGTCCCTTTAGACTTCTCCAGCAGTACAAAAGAGACTTTCAAGGTAATACATGCCTAAAGCTAAGTGAATTGGCCTCAGTGCAACCCAGGATTGTCTCATCTCCAATAGGTTTCCCTAAGCATGGACCAGATTCTTTCTTGCTGGTGTAAACCTAATGCACAAGAGCTTGGTGGTGAAATTCAGATGAGCACATGGCCCGGAGCTACTATCATGAGTAACAGCTTCATGCATCTTAAAAGGGACTGAATCAGCTACCAGAATAACTCTGGGCTTCTATATCCAGGCAGCGGCATAGCCGCCCCAATTCCATCCACGCTTCCTGCCAGGGAGGTTTGTGTACACACTGTGCTTGCTTTTAGAGTTGTAATCTCTGGGTTGTTTTACAAACAGGAGTTGCTGTAAGGGTGATAATCTGAGCAAATTCCCTTGTTTGGTAAGAAAACAACACGGCCCTGATTAAGAGATGAGTTCTCCCTATTGCTAAACCCGGGGAGTGCGCTGGGTTCAGGAGGGTTATGCATGTGCTTAATGGGTGGAGATGGGTTCCTCACTGAATATTTAGTTTTCAGCATCTTCTGGGCATGAACCTTTCAAAAATGAGACATGATTCCTGCAGAGCCACTGATTGCTTCCCATTGCACTGCACTGGAGGGCTGGCTAAATCCATGCTGTGATCGTGGCTCTATTTGCTGTTCTGGCAGTTGCAAAAGCCTCAGTGGATCCAGATGGGCTGAGATGGTCATTTCCCCACCTGCAGTGGGTACAACCTGGAGAACCAAAGCCCTGAAACACCAAGGGATGACCCCAGTGAACCAGAGGGCAGGTGTTTAAATAAGTGAAAATGAACCCTCCTTGGAGGTGCACAGGGCTGGATTATTGCCCTGATCCTGCCTGTGGGCTGCTAGGGATTACACCATGGCCTTGCTAAGGCAATGGTGAAACTCCCTTCTGCTTTCCCAGCACCAGGGATCACCCTATTAAAAGGCAGACATTAAAGCACAGCTCAGCACAGCCCCAAGCACCCCAAGACCATTTGGCCGTAGCAAGTAATTTGGCAGCTCAGCCTTTTGGAAATGAGGAGCTACATCCTGACCTTAGGTGGCTTCACAAGGAGGACTGGCATTGCCAGGGATGGAGACGAGCAGGCAGGGCTGGGTGGGAAATCACATCCCATGCTGTGAACATAGCACCAGCTTCCAGTCTGGGATAAGTGTGTGTGCTTGCACCTATGGATGGACACTGAGCTGATTCTTTCCTTTGTGGAGCCTGGATCTGGGGGATCTGAGCACTTCAGGTGCTCCCGTCTGTGTGTCCGTGTGCCACAATAGCTCAGGTTATAACTGTTGCTGCCTCTCCAACCTACACCCACCCCTGCTCCTGCCATGTGTGACCCTCTGCAATGAAGACCCACTGCAACACCCAGCCCCTGTCACTGCAGGGGCTGCTTAGGTCCATCACTCTCCATCACTGATATCATGATTGCCCAAGGGAGCAGCTCTTAATCACACCTTGCACTGAAAGCTGGGGAAACCCAGGGCTTTTTTCCAGCCCACCAACAGCCCCAGGAAGGGAGGTGGCTTGGGGAAGAGTGGCTGGAAAGCTGGAGGTGCTGACTGATGGTGGAACAGGAGCAGCTTGTGCCCAAGCAGGCAGGAATTCCACCAGCATCCTGGTCTGTACCAGCACCAGTGCAGCAGCAGGACCAGGGCAGTGGTTGTGCCCCTGCACTGGGCACTGGTGAGGCTGCACCTCGAATCCTGTGTTCAGTTCTGGTCCCCTCACTGCAAGAGAGACCTTGAGGGGCTGGAGGGGGGACAGAGAAGGGCAATGGAGCTGGAGCAGGGCCTGGAGCACAAGAGAGATGGGGAAGGGCTGAGGGACCTGGGGGGTTCAGATGGAGAACAGAAGGCTCAGGAGGGACCTGATGGCTCCTCCAAGTGCCTGACAGGAGGATGGAGCCAGGAGGGGCCGGGCTCTGCTCCCAAGGAACAAGGGATGGGACAAGAGGAAACGGCCTCAAGCTGCACCAGGGCAGGTTTAGATGGAGCTGAGGAACAATTCCTGCCCCACAGGGTGCTCAGGTATTGGAACAGGCTGCCCAGGGCAGGGCTACAGGCTCACACACCATGGAGATGAGGCCTCAGTGCCATGGGGCAGGGGTGGCCTTGGAAATGGTTGGACTGGATGAGCTTAAAGGTCTTTTCCAACCGAATTAATTCTGTGATGCTGTGATTCCATATGCGGCTGGCATCCAGGATCAGTCCTTTGGCAGCGCTCCCGGGAGCAGAGCATCTCCTGGAGCCTCTTCTCCCATTGACACACGTGTGCTGTCAGCGCAGTGACTCTCTGTTTGCTGCTTAGCCCCAGGAGGCTGGAGCTGGAAATAAGAGAGATCGAAATCAAAGATTTCCTTTATGCTCACACTCTTTGTCATTCTCTTGTTTGCCTGGTGTTTGGTTGGAGCCTTGAAGAACGTGTGACACGTGGTCATAAATAATCATTAACTTCACAAGCACTTTCTAGTCTAAACATTTTAAATAAACAGATGTAAGCCTCCTAAAATGCAAACTTTCATACATTTGTGTGCGTGCTGCTTTCAGTGCGAAACCCCTGCTGAGGAGCAGGGCTGGCATGGGCTGGATTGGTATTCCCTTATCCGCACTGGGGTGAGAGACTGCTCTGTCACGGGGAAATAAAACACCAAGATCAAACACCAGAATATTTCATCTTGCTTGAAAGCGAGCCCCTTCGCACCATGCACTGGTTTTCCAGCTAATAAAACCAGCCTCAGGCTCACAGAGCTGCAGAGCTTTAGACAAAGTGGTGCTGTCAGAGCAATATGAACTGGTTTTGGCAGTGGGATTGAATGGGGAGGATGGTGTTGAGATCAGACCGCTCTGAAATGATCAGTGGGATGCCCTGCCCTGCCTGGGAGCAGCCAGAGCTCCATGGGAAAGGGGGATGAGCCATAGAGGGTAAAACTAGTAGTTAATTTTGGGAGTCCAACTGGGGGCTGGTGGTGATGTTAACAGCCAGCTCTACTGATCTAGACTGAAACACCCCCAGCAATGCCCTGATTTTAGAGGCATGCTGGCTGATGGTGTTTCCTGTGAGATTGGAGTTGCTGAGTCACTTCCATAGACAGCATCACTTCTCTGTTCTTGCAATGAGTGTTTTTAACCTGCCTCCTTACCATAAGGAAGTCTTGTATGCTGTTGGTGGCACCACCGTTTGCATCCATCAGGGTCAAGTTTTGGAGACTGGGCACTGGACAAAAGCCAATAGTGAGAGGTGGCTGCAGCTTTGGGCATGGCCTGAGCAGCACCAGCTTGAGGCTTTGCTGGGAAGCTGGGCTGTCTGGACTTGGTGCTGCTGCGACCATGGGAACTGGCCAGGCCAGAGCTTTGGCCACTGATGCCTTTGGAAAAGGCAGAGATCTGTCAACACAGCTGCAGAGGTGACAGAAGCTTGGGGATGCTGAGGACAAACATGCTGCCTTCCTCTGCGGCAGGAGCTTGGTGTGACCTCAGATCAGACACAACTAGCCAAGAGAAGGCTATGCAATTGGCAGGGTGCTGCTGGGTCATTCGAATTGAACTGTTTAACAACCACAGCAAAGCAAGTAGGCAAAGAGGTTAAGCCCAGTGGAAAAGGGACGTTCACTTGGCACACAGGAAAAGTCACAATGAAACAAGAAATGCCACTGATGGAAATTGAGTAGTGATGATGCAATGGGTGACATCACACCAGGGATGGGCAAAACCATTGCTTTACACCTATGTCCCCCTGACATGTTTGCTATCAGCTTTTCCAGGCATCAGTGCAGAGCAGGAGCCAGGGGATGCAGGCAGAATACCAGCCCTCTCTTTGTGCACGGCCATCACACAACGCCAGAGCTGGAGCAGGTGGGGTCTGGATGAGGACAGTCATGTAGCATCTCTTAGGGCTTGGCAAGGTAAGAACAAGGGAACTGTAGCAGGAAAACCAGCAGCTGCAATACAAACACAGAATCCCAAACTGGTTTGGGTTGGAAGGGAACTTAAAGCTCCTCCAGCTCCAACCCCTGCCACAGGCAGGGACCCCTTCCACTGGAGCAGCTGCTCCAAGCCCCTGTGTCCAACCTGGCCTTGAGCACTGCCAGGGATGGGGCAGCCACAGCTTCTCTGGGCACCCTGTGCCAGCGCCTCAGCACCCTCACAGGGAACAGCTTCTGCCTCATACATGAAGCTGAACACAAAGCTGAATGCTGCCCTGCAGTGCTGTGCCCATAGCTGCCCTCCACCCTCCATGCCAAACCCCAGTTTGGCTGGGATGTGAGCCAGATGGTGAATATGGGAGATATTCAGCTACTGAAATACGGGAGTGGGAGTCTCAGAAAGAGGAGTTTCTCTATGACCCCATTCTCTATGACCCCCATCATGAGCAGGGCTCTTAGAGTAGCTCAGAGAAACAGCCCTTTATGTCAGCCACCATCACTGCAAGGCTTGATGGACTCCCAGAGCAAAGCTGTGGAGGTGGCACCAGCATTGGCATGATACAGACATCGGTGGCCTGAAGAAAGGCAGTGACAAAGCAATCTCTGCAGGAGACAGAGCTCAGCTCCCTCAGCCACTTTGGTAAAGGCCTGTTTAATTTAGTGCACAGTGGTTGAATTAAATATTTCTTGGCCTTATTAAAACAAGGATTTACTCCCCGCTCTATTATTCATGGGGCTGTATAGCAAGTACCAGCCAGTCAGAGCATAATTAGCAAGGAATTATTTACAGAGATGAGAAACTGTTACTAAACCCAAGCAAACAGTGTCCTTGTGCTCTCCTGGAAGGGCCTGGCAGCGGGATAGCTGCACGCCACAACCCATCAGGGCATCACCTCTGCAAGCAAGAGTAATGATGCCTTTAGAGGCAGGCATGGGAGTAACTCCGAGAAACAGCAAACATGCAAAGTGTCAGCGTGATTCACTGAGTAATTATAGAATAACACAGTGTAAACTATTAGGAGATAATAACAATAAGTCAGGATTGACTCGTCTCCTTTAGCACTTCAGGCTGTCTCCTGGTTGTTATTCTCTCAAAGCTTGCTGCATGCATGAGAGGAGAGCTGAAGAGCGCTGCTCTGTAGGCTTTGGCAGCAGCAAACTTCTGAAGATGGAGCACATAAATCACCTTTGCTGATGATTTTGCCCAAGGGAGGTGTCTGCTGGAGGCAGACAGAGGAATGGCGGTGGGGAAGATGGCACTGGAGCAGCTCTGATGGGATAGGGAGGGTTATGAGGCTGTGTGCTTTTGGATGGATGAAGCTGTGGGTTAGGAAGTGGGCTACAAGGATGCTGGAGAGGGACTCTTCATCAGGGACTATAGCGATAGGACAAGGGGTGATGGGGTCAAACTGAAACAGGGGAAGTTCAGGTTAGATCTAAGGCAGAAGCTCTTCCCTGTGAGGGTGCTGAGGCACTGGCACAGGGTGCCCAGAGAAGCTGTGGCTGCCCCATCCCTGGCAGTGCTCAAGGCCAGGTTGGACACAGGGGCTTGGAGCAGCTGCTCCAGTGGAAGGGGTCCCTGCCCATGGCAGGGGTTAGAGCTGGAGGAGCTTTGAGGTCCCTTACAACCCAAACCAGTCTGGGATTGCATGACAGATGTGTTGGGCTTGAATTTTGAAATTCAGCCTTTTTTTCTTCCCAAATATCACTAGGTTCATTTAAATAAAATAAAAATGATTAAAATAAGCACTTCAGACTGCAACTTTCTGCTCTGAAAATGGGAAAGGGACACTGAGCTACCTGTGAGCTCCACTGCTGCCTCTCCTCTCTGCTCCAGCTGCCTTTGGGCTGGGAGAGCTCTCAGCTCCAGCCCTTCCCTACAAACCACTTTAGTTTGGTGAATGACATTTGGAACTTAATCCAAATATCTTCAGTTGGCAGATCTTGGTGTTGCATTGCTGAATCCCACTTATGATGGAAAATCCTGTGTTCCAGAAATGCTTTTACAATGGCCAATGCCTAAATAACCCATTGCCTTTAAATTGTGGGTGCTCTGAGGGGCTTCTGGGGACTGACCAGTGTTCTATGGTTAATAGTGACAGAAGATGCGTGGCAGGTGGTTTATGGACATTTCAGGTACCACACAACCCCTCTGGGACAGGCTCAGATGGCAGAGGATGTGTCACCAGAAGGCTGGTCCCTGCCAGCAGTGCTGCAGAGCCCTCTCAATGCTCAGTCCATCATTCATGGTTATTTGTTAGGGCAGGAGAGCAAGCAGCAAGTGTAACCGAGCCATTGATCAGGAGGTGACGACTCAGCAGGCAAGGAAAACTCTTGCCCATCGGCTTGAAACTCAATTATCCAAGCTACAGCTCTCCTTTCTATAGGTGTACCAGCTCCTTATCCATTATATTCACCAAAAGGGTTGTCAAGCACTGGAACAGGCTGACCAGAGCAGTGATGGAGTCACCAACAATGGAGGTACTTAAAAGACATAGTGACACTGTTTAGTGGTGGGCTTGTCAGTGCTGGGTTAATGGTTGGGACTTGATGATCTCGAAGGTCTTTTCCAACCTAAATGATTCTATGATTCCATACCATGCATTCACCTAATGGTTATAATCCTCTGTAATGCACTTTCTGTACAGGTCAGTACTTATGCATGCACTAAACAGATATCCCCTTGGTGGGACTAGCATTACTCCTGATGGATGCTGACCCTTTTCCCACATGGAAGAGCATCCTATGGACAGGGAAGCAGCTGGTGGTGCTGCTTGCAAGGACCTGAAGAGAAGCTGGACCTAGGAGAAACCCTGCAACCCTTGTAACCACTGATAATAAAAGCCTGTGGGGTCTGTGATCGAGTGGAAGCTTCACTCTGCTCTTAGCAGTTCTAAAACCTGGATAAAAGTAAGCATGGCCTGTTCCTTTTTCCTTCCTTTTCACTCCATCATGATATTTCCAGGAATCTGACTCCAGGCAAGTTTGCAACTCGTATTCACAGCTGAATTCTTTGGTGGCAAGAGCAATGAGCAATGATTTTTGTTCTTTAGGCTTCAATACTCATAACATTTCCATTTTTATGGCATTTGATTATGAATTAGACATTTAAGATGAATTTATAATATTAACCTCTCCAAAGAGGCCACTCCTCAACCAGCTCTGTTTGCCTAGTTAACATGCAGCCCTCACTGTTGTCTGTACCTCAAGTGGTCTGAGTTGATGAATCAGAGCTCTGAAATGCTAAAACAAAAACCACATATATAAAAAGCCCAAGGGGAGGGGGGGAAGCCTCCCTCCTGACAAATGACCTGTGCTCTAACATCAGCCACTTACTCATTTGTCAAAGCTCCGCTCAGCTGCACCCAACGTTGTAATCTGTGAATCTGAATCCGATTTGATGCTTTGTCATCTTGTGACACTGTGGGAGGGGAGAAGGAGACTCAGCACCAAGCGGGTGGTGGGAGCTGTGCTGCCCTCTGGGGTGTCCCACAGTCAGGATGGGGCCAGGCCACCCCTTCCCCAGGCTGTGGGGCTCTGTTGAGATTTGGCAAGAAGAGGAAAGCACCAAGAGGGTTGTTCCGTGACTGGGAAGAGCCAAAAGAGATGAAGATGCTTGTTCAAGACCCCAGTGTGAGTCCAGCTAAATACAGAGCCTGGGGCAGCACCAGGGTTTCCTCATCCCCAGCCAGTGGCTGAGCCACTTGACCACTCCAACCATCCCTTACCCTCCAAACCAAGCTGGTTTGAAGCTTCATGAATTACTCAGTCTCTGTAAGTCACTGTTTTGTTTGTGTTGTAGAAGCAGCTCAAGATCTCACTGGAGGACATGGACCTCTCGGTGGTGGGTGCTGCCCATGCATCAAACCACAGAAGAGTTGTGACAGTGCAAGGATGGAGCCAGGGACTGCAGAAGTTGGATGGCTGTGACAAACCCAGGGGTGAGTGAATATCCATCCTGCAATGTGACCTAAAACTGTCCCAAAATCAAGAGGTAAGAATGTCAGGCTGCTCTGAACTGTTTCCTGTCTTCTCTCACCTCCCGTTATCCATTACATTGGTAAGCATGTCCTCTCCTTGCAGAAAATTCCCTTGTGTTTAGGAAATGCTCAGCACAACCACAGTGAGAACTGTATAAACCCTCAGCAGATAACAATAACTGTCTTTTTCTGCCCTTAATAAGCACGTAAGAACCAGAAATGAGCATCAAGACAGGGATGTGGTAGGAAAACTGCTCTCTTTAACCAAGCTCTGTCCATGCCTGATGCAGGCAGAAGGCTTCCTGAAAGCAGTGTGAAAAATAAAGACAGTATCATAACTCACATGAGAGGTGAAGAGTGGAAGTGATGAATGAGGAGTATAAAGTGTACCTTCTATTCCCTGTATCCGAAGCATTTCATTTTGGAGCTGTAATGAAATTCTTATCTTTCCTGGTCTGCAGCTCTGTACTATATATACCATACTCAGGTTTCTATTCAACAGCACAAGTAGTAACCAAGATCAGATGCACATCCTGCAGTGATGCTGGAGGAGCCTCCAGGTTGTTCCTGCCCTGCTGTTTGTGCTGCTCCATGCAGGTTGAAGGCAGTGTAGTTATCTCACTACACATGTGTTATTTTGCTAGGCGGTGCAGGATCTTAATGTATGTACACTATAATTACTTTTAGTTGCTCCCTTCTCTTTTGTTGTAATTTGCTTGCTAATTATCGTTACAGAATCTTAACTCAGTTGTTCCCATTAATCTCAAATTAATGATAAGGTAGTCCATACTAATTTAACACCAGGGTTGTGCGTTTTTCTTTTAATCACACGTTTTTAGGCTTGTTGCTGGTGTGTTAGAAACAGTTGCATTGGGAAAGCAGCTCTGTCCTGAGAAGTGATGTTGAAGAAAACTCAACTGCAACCCAAGGGTGTCCTGTTTTATGGATCTGGGACTAAAGAGGTTAGATTTGACATGGGAAAAGAGCTGATTTCCCATCTGGCCCATGCAGAGACCACATTAATGTCTTTAATTTCCCAGTGCCCTAAGTGTTTTGACACAAGCCTTTTGGATGACCAGCCTCAGGAGGTAAGGACAGACTCCCAGATGTCAGACTCCCACCTCCCAGATGTTCCCTTGCAAATCCCTATCTCACTTAAGCATCATATTAAGGGAGCAGGAACTTCAGAGGACTCATCAACCTGCTGGTCTTGAGGGGCTAATGGATCTACATCCCTCTTCTAATAGATCTACACCCCAGGGGACAAGGTATTTACCAACCTCCAGTGAGAAGCATTCCAGTTCCTGGTTGGCTGTCAGGGGACCAGTATTTCTGGAAGAAGGATTTATAGGACTGCCTCTTTTTGATAACACTGAAGGTTTGAAGTTG
This sequence comes from Melopsittacus undulatus, assembly GCF_012275295.1. Classification (NCBI taxonomy): domain Eukaryota; kingdom Metazoa; phylum Chordata; class Aves; order Psittaciformes; family Psittaculidae; genus Melopsittacus; species Melopsittacus undulatus. The sequence goes on along the minus strand of NC_047543.1, from coordinate 2,185,542 downwards.
GATTATTGCACCTAATGCATCTCAGCTGGGTAAGAAGGTTTGGTTGAGACTTCCCTTGGTAAAGATGGTGACTTGGTGACACGAAGGTAAATTCACATCAGTCAGTTTTGCTCCAACAATAAAATACCCTCCCCTGAGTCAAGGCACTTTCCTTGAGTCATCATCAGAGTAGGTGGCTCCATGTGACTGGCTCTTGTCTCCCAGCCAGACATCCATGGATCCACGGATGTGATGGTAGGACACACATCCCACCTCCACAGTGTGTACAGCTCTCTCTGTGTACATACTCCAGGAGACCATGGTGACTTGCCCACGTTCAATTGTGTACCCCAAATGATCTGTTTACATTCCTATGATGAAGCCTTTTGGCCTTTTCAATATGTCATGTAAAAGACACGCTCAAACCTGGAGGAACACTCTTCTTTAAGTCCATCAAGATGCTACAGCCATGCAGCACACAGGAAAAGAGCTGCTTTCCCATTTTAGGCCTTTCTCATGATTCCCACTCTTACCTGTGTATATATTTTAGCCATTTTAGAATGCACTCTGCATCTGTTTGTGCCCTTCTCTGTGTTGTGCTGTGGTGTGTGGGGGTGTATTTGACTCAGGCAGTGTCTCTGGATGCTGTTCTAAAGCAGGCAATGATAAACGAGTTTACACCATGCTGTGCTGGTGTAATTAGGGAGCGTGGTTGACAGCGTCTTGGATGCCCTCGTTTCAAGGCAGCCTGAGTCGAGGGCCTTCCACATCTCATGTCTATAATGGGAACTCACCAGGCCATGAGCCTGGGCTAAAAATAGCCATTGTAATCAAAACCAGAATTCAAGGCACAAGCAGGGGTACCACAGGCAAATGGATCTCCTTATAAATACAACATTTAAACACCTAATCAGCTTGCAGCATATCAGCAAGGAAGGAGTTAGGAGAAGGTCAGTCCTCCTTCTATTAGACATGCAGAGAAGCAGAATGTATTTGATTTGTTCAATATATGTCAGACCTTTAATGGAACTTTCATTTCCCTGTAATATTTATCATAAACTTCTTTGCAAGAGGAAGGCTGGCAATATATCTGCAGCAAAAATGTCTTTGTGCCCTCTTTACTCTGTGTTTCTCTTTGAGATGTTCCTTGGGGAGCTCTGGCAGGAAGGGAGTGATGAGGTTAGAGGTGACTCGTGCCCTGACCAAGAGAAAGGACTAAGGACTTTCCATAAACAAGTGGCCATAAATGTGGATGCTGAAGCCAGTAGGGAAGAGTAGCACTATTGGCAAGTGTGTGCTATCACACAGACAATACAGACCTGCAGAGTCAGGGTCAGTCTGCTTTAACTGGTGAGTAGGAAAAAGTGAAGACTCCAGATCCAGAATGTCCAGAGTCTTCACTCCAGGAAGTGATCCATCCTCCTCACTGCCTACCCAAACCCTGCAGATCCGAAGCCAGCTCATTCACAGGGCAGCCTGGTACATAGTGACAAGATCACAGCAGAAATAAGTCTGGAAATGATGAGTATTGAATCATAGAATCATAGAACAGTTAGGGTTGGAAAAGGGCCTTAAGATCATCCAGTTCCAACCCCCAATTGACTTGGGAGAAGTCCAGGAATAGAGAGACTTCTAGTAAATGTTGCATTGAACCTCAGGACTTGGCTCCATTTTCATGTCCTATCCTTGCTGTACCAGCCTGGGGCAGAGTGCCTGGTGGATGCATTGGATCAATGATGTTCCATGCTGGAACGACTGCATGCAGAACTGGGATGCAGTGGCTGAAAGAAGGGACAGGGGATGCTTTGCTTTCCAGCCTACCTCTATCACTCTGTTGATGCTTTTAGTTTGGGTTCCCTGGCTCTATTGCTACTCATTATCAGTTTCTCTGGGTGGGTTTAGGACTCATTTAAAGCCAATGAGAAAGGTGAGATGCATTAAAGAGTTACACTGCCAAAAGCACAAGCAGAGACGCTGATCCTGGCCCACTGTGCCCATGGTTACACGTCTTCATCAAAGTGACATTTCTTGCTGCTTGCAGAGGGAAAAGCTATTATCTCCCTGTCTGCTACTAATGAACTTCACCACAGTGAGCAAAGTCCTTTGGTGGGCAAGGCTGGAGCTGCTCATTCCAATTAAACATGCACAATGAGCATCTCGTGCCATCCTCTCCAGCACAACTACTGGAAATTGTCCCTCACCCTTTCCATTACACTCCCAGGCTGGGCAATACCTGCCAGGAAGCACAGGGGAACTGGAGTTAGAGATGTTTCAGCTCAGAGCAGAGAGACAGCCTCCAAAATGTGGTACCTAGTGATGTTCAGCACACTCCGAGGCATCCCAGGCATGCGAATGCCTGAGCACATGCAGGATCTACAGATGCTGAAGGCCAGGAGGGATCTGAAACAGACTCTGGACATCCACAGTGGCAGCAAACACCTATGTGAGGGCTACTGAGTCCTGCCTGGATGAATAAAGAGCACGAGAACCTCCCAAGAATGATACAGGAGAAGGAAATCTCCACTGGAATTGCTACTTTTCCTTGAAGCTCTCTCTCATCCATAGGGAAATGCAGCTACCAAAGCACCCACTAAGAGCAAAGCAGATAGAGAGGGCTGTAGTACTGCTCTTGGAGGGGGAGGAGGAGTTAAAAATCACTCATGGATGCTAAATCTGACAATTAAAGAACCTGCAAAGAATCAGACGCAGAATGGCAGAGAAATAAAAAACATATATAGAGAAAGAGGGAATGGGGTCTCTGATGCAGGGGAACACACACATATAACCCACATAGACAAGGAAGAGGGGACAAAGTTTCAGAGTCCCTGAGAAATATGTTTTCTCTGTAAAACCAAGCATGGGAAACTGCTAATGCTGGTTTACTCTATATAACCTGAAAGAAAATGTCTTCTTAAATAAAAACCAAGCATAGATGCTGTGTGTTCCTGTGTGTCCTGAGATGCAGAACAAGAAGATTACCCTCACTGGGCTGCAGGGAAGGCAGGAATGAATTGCCTGCAAATGTTCATTCATCTTTACAAATGAATTTGCTTTGTCTGGGCAAGGGTCCATTTTGGATGTCAATTCACTTATTGTTCTAATGAAGGAATTCTAACAGCCCCAAAACTGCTGCCCCTGCTCTTACCCAGCAGGCAGGATCTCCATGGTTCATGCTGGAGAGTTTCTAGCCTGAAGGTGAGGATAGAGCTGGACAGATGAGAAGCCAATTTGTTGAGCCTGAAATACTTAATTGGAAGTGTCTTAGCCAAGACTCCCTCTAATCACATTCAATACAAGTCCTTACCAATAGCATTTGGCTGATCTGACTCAGAGTGGGGGAATGTGATTTTCAAAGACATGTTTCCCCCCTCCGCCCCCCTGCTTTTTTCCTCAGGTCTGACATGTTGACACTTTAGAGCCCTGTAAAACCATGGAAATCTTTGAAATGGATGAAATTCCCAAGCTCAGGAGCAGCTGTATCATCAGGGCTTCTGAAGCACTAGGCACAGGAGCTCTAGCTTGAAGCTAGTGGAGATAAAGCTGGGGAGGGTTTGGCTACTGATAATGGTGCTGCAGCCAGAGCAAGCCCTGACTCTGCACACAGGCAGAGATCCCCATTGGATTTCTTGCTAGAAACCCCAAGATGCAGCTGGAGACACAACCCAGATGTCTGTAGTCAGACTTTTTATGTTTAAAGGGAGAAAAAGAGACAAAAGAAGTATTTCCTTGGGAGTAACTGTCTATTATCATGTACCATTCCCTGAGGGATGAAAACAGAAGGTACCACGTCATTGGTAGAGCCAAAGATCTTTCCTGTGCTCCCTTTATTCCTTCACCCTTAGCCACAGTGGGCACACAGGAAGTACTACAAGGAAGGAATTTCCTTCTCCGTTGACTCACCCCTTGCTCTCACAGGTATACAAGCAGGTGTCAGCAAGCACACACAGCTCTTTCTTCTCTCTCTCATCCATAATGCATGATTTATTCATTCACAGATATCCATGGGGGATGTTTATGGGCACAGTTTAGTTCAGTGCTTTGGTAGCTTTAACAGAAAGGTGAATTTATTTAGGCTGATAACTGCAATTAAACATTCACTTCGTTCTCAGGTCCCTCAGCACTAAGCCTTGAGGCAAACGGGTTAGGAAGCCCCTAAAAGGAGGACTGGGGACTTTCAGCATGCAGTGGACTCATAATGGTGAATGCCAGTGGTACATTGAATCATAGAATCATTCAGGTTGGAAAAGACCTTTAAGTTCATGGAGTCCAACAACATGGCTCTGTGGACACCACTGGAGACCTTCAGGCACCAAAGTTGTGGACCTTTCTACACCCAAGGACAGCAATGCCTTGAAATGCACTACTGGATCTCATTGCTGTCATGCTGCCATCCCTGGAGGGGAGGGAAATAGAGAATCCCATTCATGAGATGTCCCCAGATCACACCCTTGTCTTTCGGAGGGGACAGGAGTCACTTGCCATTCTTTATTCCTACCAAGAGGTGGCAATAGGCAATTCTGTATTGTCCTCAGCAAGGAAGAAACCCTACATTGTCATTGACTCCAGTCAGTGCTGCACGTAGTGTCTCCACTGGATATAGCATAAGCAAAGCCCCTGGGCTGGAAGGTGGAAAGCAATAAAAGCAAAAAAGGACATTTGCAAAGCAAAAATGACATTGATTTTAAAGAGCAAGAGCAAACCTGCCATTTACAAAGGGCAAAGCATCTCTAGGGAAAACTGGAGAACATTATCCATAGGTGGAGAGATTGGAAGGAGCACAAAATGAGAAGACTGTTTAATAATGAGGCAATGAAAGCTCAATTAGCTCACGCTAAAAAACGCCTCCCATAAGCAACTGCAGATGATCCAGACATGGTAAAGCCAAACACAAGACTCGGAAGTTCATAAGTCCTCTCCCTTTCCCCCTGGGTAGTGCTACTGGCTAAACATTACAATGCTATCATCAGATGTGCTCATGTATATGCAAACATTCATTTCTTTCTCATTTGGCTTCTGAACTTTGGCGGATGTTTGCAGATCACATTTGCACAATACAGAGGGTCAGAAGCTTAGTACAGAAGATAAAGTGAGAGGTCTTCTCCCACCACGTGGCTCCAGCAGGCAGGGATGTGTCTCTACAAGAGACACAGTGACATGGAGATGGGTGGGCAGGGAGCACTGGAGATCTTGGGGGATGACTCAACCCATCACCTACTCAGTCCTTGCGCTTTGCAACTAGCTGGGGCTGTTCCTATTTCATGTCATGGGGATTATCAAAACTGATGTTTGTATTTCTGCAGTTCCTGGAGCAGCAGCTCATCATCCGCTCCCTGCAGAAAGCCTATGGGCAGCGTAGGAGGGCGGTGGGTGACCCCTGCTTGGACACATGGTATTGAGTGCTCCAGAAGATGCTGTAACCCTGCCTCTGTCTTTGTGCTCACCATCAGCCTAGGACGTATCTCAGAAGAGAGACATCTTGGCCTTTCCACTACTGACCCTTTACTCTGCAGTTTCATGTTATGACAAAGCCCCTCATCTTCCAGGAGACGATCCTGATGTACAGGCAGCTTTAGGAGGTCGATAATCAATTCTCATCCCTCTGAAGGAACAGCTTTCACATTGTGGACTCTACTTGGCAATTATACTCCTGTGCTGACCTTTAAATCACATCTGCTTTCCCTAGAAAGCACTGAGCTGAGAGGTCACAGCCACACCATGGGTATGCACTGAAGTGCCTGACATTTAGGGAGAAAACATAAAGGCGATTTCAATCTTCCTGTAGCTTCAAGGGGCTATTGAAATAATATGACACGAAATAACATCTCCTCAAGGCCCAGCAGCAGCTGCTTGATAATGGAAATATGGAAGAGAGATTGTTCCAAGGGATGGCTCAAGATCTTAGGGGAGAGCTTAAGTCCAGTCGTAACAAGTTTGTCCCCTTGGGCAGAGCCTGCAGGCAGCAGAGATGTGGGATGGATGCAGGATGCTGCAGCTGGTGGCATGGGCTGTCTGCTCACTGAACAGGGCCAGTATGTGAGCCCAGCACTGGAGGAGACAACCCAGGACAGCTCTGGCCTCTGGTAAGGTCAGGGCAGGACAGATGTGTCCTGAGAAAGCTCTACTCAAAGTAACATTTGGGCAAAGCACTGAAGCTATTTGGGGTGTTTTATGGCACAGCCAGAGCCTGTGGTTGGGGTTGAGGCACAGAATGGGGTTCAGCAAGTTCCCTCTGCCCAGCCCAGCACCTCCAAGGAGTCACTCAACCCATCCCAAAGCAGCCACATGGGAAGGAGGAGAAGGCTAATTGCTCATGTTAGCTGTCATCATGTACTGGTATTTCAGGTGACTGATGCTCTTGAGAGGGATGTGCCATCTCGTTTGAGCATACAGGATTCCTGCTGCAGATATGGCTGGCATTGGACAAACCCACATTTCTGAGCTGTGTTTGCAAAGGGGAAGTCACAGGTAGGAGAACTGTATGCCTGAGAGCTGTCAAAACCACCCTGGGAGCATGGCATTGTAAAGCAAAGCTTGTGCCAGCTGGGAGACTGCAGAGATCTCGGGCTCTCCATTTTAACAAAAGGTGGGTTTTTTTGCCTAGAATTCTGAATTTCTTCCTTTTCTACTTATATTCAATATGCTGAAAACCCTTAAGCATTCATCATCAAGGAGTTAACCAAACATTTGAGCTCATTTGAGAGAAACAGCTTTGGTTGGTTGTTAGAGCACATGAAACCTCCCAGTTGTGGACTCCCTTTGTAGTCAGTGGAGATCTGCTCCAGACCAGCACTGGTGATGGTTTCTCAGTTTAATCCCATCTCCACCCAAGATGCCCTATCCAAGTGGGATCTTTTTGCATGTCAATGGCTTAAGTACCTGTGTAGACACCTAAGAGAGGATAAGGACATATATATTTGTGTTCTGAACTGAAAAGAGATAATAAATGACTGCCCTAGGTTGCTTTTTACTACTCTCAGTTATGGGAAAAACCACAAGCATTGCTGACAAAGATGTGTACATTTTCCTGATGCTTCAGTGCAGAATCAAGCAGATGAATTACACCTCTGCTGAAGGTGATCAAACCTGCTCTACCTTATTCTGCACTGACCCCTGTGACCTCCACATCTTCCAGCTCAGGAAGTCTTTGAGATGAAGATGCCAAGGGAGGGAGATATTAGCATTTCTATAGACCTAACCTGTATGTACACACAACCCTCAAGCATCCTCTACAAGCCACTATCAGAGATGGGAGCAAGGGTTGTGATACACAAAGATTTGTGTAGTTCTGGCTGAATGTGAAGTATTATTTGAATGGAAATATTTGTATTAGGATGGAAAACCGAGGGGAGAACAAGTAGAGGATGGTGACTTCCAGATGAGAGCTCATCCTGACCAACTGCAGCTTCCGGCTTCTTCAGCCCCACCAGTGAGGTTCACATCATACACCCTTTGCAGAGGGGTCTGGCAAGCAAAGTGTTTATTACACACTTGAGTTAAGCACATCCTAAGTAGAAGAGAGTAAAGAATTGATTTTTTCCTTTGTTGGCAATTTCAAACAAACAAATAAACCAACAGAAAATTGCTTTGGGTCAACTGGAAATTCAAATCTGCAGCATTCTTTTGGGCAATCAAGAAGTTGGAAAAAATAAACTTTGGAGCAAGTGGAACATTTTGTTTGTTCTAACATAAAACATTCCGCTTGGAAGCCAAGTATTTTCTTTATCCACTGCATAAATATAACTTCAGGAGGTTTCTCACCAAGGAGCAGTTTATTTGTAACATTCCTACACTTTCTGATGCTTTGTTTGTGTGTGTTACAGGCAATTCTTCATGGCTGAAATTCATCCAGGGAACACTTTGCTGAGTCGCGAGTCTTTTTGGGACTAAATATTCCATGCAGGTGAAGCTGTAGCTCTTTAAGAACCTTTTCTCTTATGTTCTCAAATCACCTTTTACCCAGCAGACTTGGGACGTATTAAAATGTCTGGTTTACCTGTGAGCAAAGTAGGTGAAACCTACCCTGGGCCGTGAGCCAGCAGAGCAGCTATTTGTGGAAAAACCAGGACAGAACTAATGGGAAGCCTCATTTTCCTCTTGCAGGAAAGGCCTTAGAGTGCAATAGGGAGATTTTGTGCAGTTTCAGCTTCACAAAAAGGACTCCTGAAGGACCTGCGTGGAAAGATTTACCTCCACAACACTATAAACCAGAAGATCATTCCTAAATCGTTATGATTTGGCTGGTCTCTGTCATCCCTGTAACCCAGTTTTGGGGGTAGAAAGCCTTATGAAGTGATCATGCTGAGCATTCCACTCATTCTCCAATCTTACGATGCCAATAACAGAGCTGGTCTGGTCTTGTTGAAGGTCATGCAAAGAACCATTCATGGAGTTGATAACTGAACCCAAGAGACCCCATTGGTTGCACGTTACTTAGAAATAGCGTTTAGTCTGATATCCCAGTGGCATTCCATTAGCCCTTGTTTCTAAGCACTAGATACAAATCTTCCCCACAGGAACAAATAGCAGAGATTAGTAGAAACAGGAAATTCAGATGTAAGAGAGAAGCTGACAGTTTAAATGAACTAAATCCTTATTCTTTTCATGTTTGTACCATTCCAAAAGGAGGCTCTGGAAGCCTGAAATGAGAAGATCCTATCAAAGCACTGGGAGATAACTCACCCAACGCTACGTGAACAGCAAAGTCATCACCCAGCAAAATCACTTCTAAACTCAGTGCAGCAGCAGCCTGACTAATTGCATTTCAGATTAATGAGTTTTTCACTAAAGCCCTAATTGCATAATGAGAACCTTATAGTTCGCTTCTGACTGCTGAACTGTTTCCAAATGAAGCAGGCGATGCTCACACACCCAGGGCAACCTGCACTTGCGTTCATTTGCATGCAGTAATTACAAGTGTTTCACTCCAGAAGTGGCTCTCTGCTCGCTCTTACAGAGCAGTTGTTTCTGCTCCAGCAAGTTCTCTTCTTGGACATGCGTGTTATCCTTCAGTCCTGAGTGGCAAGAAGACTCTTAGTGTTGTTTTGAATTAGATTCGAGTAAGAGCACACAGCTATAAGGATGCTGTAGTTGTGGCTTGCCAGCTGTCTATAGGATGAGCTCTCCCAGACCTCAACCCAGCTGGGAGCAGGGCACATTTCTGTCTCTCGCCCTTCAATATCATAGGTCTTTTCCTCATTCCAGAATGATTATTTTGCCTGCTCCTCTCCGCTGCCTGGTGCTATGACTGATGGATTGTCGTTTTCTGCTTGGTCTGCCTTGTCAATACAGGGGAGTCATTTTATGTCATAGATAAAGAAAGAGCTCAGGTTTGTTCCCTACACTGTTTGTTGTCCTGGCTATAACATGAAGGACTCCCTGCTTTCAAAAGAAACACATCACCAATCTTCTTACAGACACTGCAGATGGCCTTGCAGGTCTACTCCAGGTCCTTGCTGCACAGCTCCTTTTTGTGCACTGGGGTTTCATCCTGTTCCTATAATAGCTTCTCATCTTTAGCCCCACATTTCTCTGCCTTTCTCCATCTGCACTAAAGCTCAGCCTGAACTCTGCTGAAATCTGCTCCTCAGCAACCTCTCTGCTAATGGCAGGATAAGCCTGATCACCCCATTGCCCCAAGCTCCTGCATCTCCATCCATCCAGCATCACCTTCTTTAAAACCAGAAGGACAACTTCAAGGCCAGGCTGAATGTGGTTCTGGGCAACCTGATCTAGTTGAAGGTGCTCATTACAGAGGGGTTGGACCTTTGAAGGTCTCTTCCAATGCAAACTCTTCTGTGATTCCACGGGCTTCCTTGTGCCACAACACCCCATGTCCTGACTTGTCTGATGGGGAAGTGAGAGGTACAAACTGCCCCATTCCACCTCCTTCTGGAAAAGACTGAGTCTTTGAGGATACATCTTTTCCTTGAGATACAAAGGGACACCTGCCAGCACGATAACAAATGGAATTTTCATAACATTCTCCTAATGACAGTCATAAAAATAACAAGAATGAGGTTTGAATACAAGGGCAAATAGTAGAGAAAGGTGGATTTTATTATCGATAACCTTAAGGTTGAAGAGTGACATTCACGGATAATGGTGTATTATATTCTGATTCTTCCTGGCTGGGAAGCAGATTGCCTTCCATATCCACGTGCATACATGGGACAAAGGCTCTTGTTTCTATGCAATAGAAAGCAAACAGAATCTGTTTCCTGCGGCCAGGCAGATATCTAATTTGAGCTTGCTTGTGCTGGTGGGAATTGCAGGAATTCTTTGTTTCTCATTAATGTTAAATGTTGCCCGCACAGCATATGCCACCAGCACACACTCACCATCAGCAGCACACACAGCAGACTGTGCTGCTTCAGAGGTTAAATCAGAAATCTCACAAACACTGCAAAGAAAAATCCTATTTCCAATGTTCAGGGTTTGTTTTGTGTTCAGTAATAAGCAGCTCTGCATTATATGGGGTCTTTGTCCTTTCCTTTCCTTGACAAATCAATGATGGTAAATAAGCTCACACCCAGTATGCGAGGAGCATTTTTGCATGAGAAAAAGAGAATGACTTGATTAGACACAAGCATTTCTCTTCCTCTCATGGTACAGGAGCCATATTCTTCCTCTGCCATGAGGAATGAAGACAGATTGTATGGCAGCAAAGAGAAAGAAACTTAAATCAGTTTATCCTCTTTCCAAGCTGGAGTCTATCTTGCTCTCTATATATATTTATATATATGCACATACATATATACTTCCATATGTATTAAATACATATATATGTGCACACACATATTTGGATGCATGCATTGTGCATGGCCATTATGGGTGCTCTGAGAACTCCGATTCGATTTTACAGCTCAGCTTAACCAAGATGAATCTCCCTTCACTGAGCTGGAGCCAGTGAAGTGGAAAAGAGGAAAAGCTACCCAGGTAACTGAGAGCCTGAGGTGACCAAACACATGCTGCCTACATATTGCAAACTACTCCTTTCTACACCCTGCAGGGGGTTGTCCCTTCCTCTGGAGAAGGGCTGGATGCTGCTGATGCTTTAACACAGCGCACTGGGTTTAAAGGAAGAGTCTGGTTTGCAATTGGGGTCAGACTGCTCAGTCCTTGCAGAGGAGTTTGGCAGGCAGGAATCCAAACACAGCCCTGCAGGTGGTTTTTGTACTCCTGCAGCTGTCTGCCTCTCACTCTGTCCTGAAGCAGGATTTCCCCTCCTCCTAAGCAAGCTCGAGCGGGATTAGGAACAATAAAACCTCTCATTTATCCTTCACAAACACAGAACCCGCGGGCGGCCTGTTCAGCTTTGTGTAGCTTGAGACAGAATTCAAACACCCTTGGATTTGAGTCAGCTGAAAATCTGTATTTTGTTTGCTTTGTGAGAATACCTAGCGAGCCATCCTTCTTCAAGAAGGACTTCATAAAGTCTTGCTTGCAAAGAACACATTTACCCTGTAGAGAGCATTTAAGCCTTCAAACCTCAGAGCCATCAAACACCTACTTGTTCACTTCTGAGTCAGGTTTAATAGCAGCAGGATGGGGAAACTGAGTCAGGGCACTGCAGAAGGATGTAGCCGAGCAGAAAGGGCTGATGTGGCTGACATCCCAATGGGAGCACAAGCTGCTCGGACACCAGCTCTCCCCAAGCCTTTTTGAAGGAATTATTTTACCCTATCCACAACATTTCAGCTTTGGCTTTTTTGCCCCTAATCCATGAAATTACCTTTCTGCAACAATTTGCCAAGTGGAAGTCCAGTTTTCCTACTTTTAATGTCATGTTTTACCTTTCAAGCTCGAGCAGCCTTTGTGGCAGTGGAAGGAAAGCATCTGGCAGGTGAAAGAATAAAACACCTATTTCTGCAAGAGCAGGCACAGTGTGACTGTCACACTGAAGTGATAGCTGCTCCTTATACACAAAGGGGCTTTGGCAATGCAATATGACAGTGATGGCAAAACCTGATTGCTGGCTGTGTTAAAGACCTTGGTTGGGTCTGGTGGGGGCTGTTCTCTGCCTCATTGACAATCCCTGTCTTCAAAACAGCTGCTCCTTTGAGCATGATCAACCCTGCCCTCCATCTCCCCTCACTGGCACAGCACCTGGGTTCTATGTGTGGCTTGTTCCTGTGTGGGTTCCCTGGACACAGCCACCACAGAAAGAGGAAAAAGGAATGCTGCAAAGAGCTAGCAAGGCAACCAGAGGCACTGAGTGACATCAAATCAACCACAGTGTGGCCTGAGAAACTCTCTGATTCAGGTTAGTCCTCACCTGAAGCTGAATTTTGGGTACAACGCTACAGTCCTGGAGTAGTGAAGCTCCTGATGCAGCCCTGACAGTGCTGGCAGCAGCCTGTCCCTTTGTTGTGTGTGTGTTGGGTATAGAAATCTGGTGGAAAATAACACCCTTTGTGTGACAGGATCCCAGACTGGCTTGGGTTGGAAGGACCTTAAAGCTCATCCAGTTCCAACTGGATACAGGGTTATCTTCCACTAGAGCAAGTTTCTCCAACCCATGTTCAACCTTGAGCACTGTCAGGGGTTCCAGCCAGTCCTCAGGGACCAGAGGGGCTGAGTTAGGCCAGGCTTAATTCCTGATTAGAGTCAATTTGACACCTTTGCTCCCATTCAATAAGAATCTTCACCATTACAGACTCGTGAATAGTGCAGGTTACTGAAGCATCAGAGTCAGAATTGCCATCGATAAAATCGCTTACTGCATCAATAATAAAATCCAAAGCTAACCAATGATTAACTGAGCCCATATGGAAAAAACAATTGGTAATTCATTAAGCTTAGTTCCACATAGGTATCATCTGATGTAGTCAGAGGTGCAAATCTTACCAAAAAGGCATCCCTACTTGGGAGAGAGGAGCAAGTAAATGGTCTGTAAATGGGGTCGTATTCTCATTCTCCATGAACAGAGAGGTTGAAATGACAAGTTTATACTTTTGAGACAAGTGGTGTTGAAACTGTTGTCAAAGTCCCTGTTGCTGTCACCATAGATGGTGTGGAGAGCAGCCACTTTCTCACTTTGATGTATTTACTACATGTAAATGAGGGATAAAGAGTTTTGGCCAGGCTGCTCCAGGGCTGTGGGTCTTGTGCAAGGGTGGAATGCAACAATTAAATGTTCCCATCACCTTCCTGGGTAGAAGAAGCAGCATGGTATCTTCCCATGTATCTCATTACAGCTCTATTTTAATCTTTCCTGGGCCAAGCTGAGCTCATCCAAAAGTGCATTGACAAATACATCAGGCACTCCTGAAGCTCCCAGCAATAACCCATGCAGTCACAAGTCCCCTTCATGCCAGCATAAGCCTATGGGTGGGAAAAGCTGTCTGTGCAGCAGCAGGATGAGATTGATGAGATTCCTGAATCCAGCTCCCACGCGTGACTGTGCTTTTACATGTGTATTTTTATCCTCTGGCTCAGCACTAAGCTCTCTTTCATTGCAAGGCTCTCCCCATTATGTGCAGCACTCAGAAAAGTGGAGTCACTTCTCAGAAACGTCTTTGTCACGTTTTCAAATGCTCCTCAGGCATTCCTGAAACTCTGCCTTCTGCACCACGTTATCCTTTGGGTCCCAGCCTAAGCCAGTTTGCCAACGTAGGAGGTTTTCCCTAAATTGGATTGCAGTACTTTTTGCCCATGGTTTGCAATGAGACGCCTTGAATATACAAGAGTGTATAGTGCTGTGCATACTACTAGTACCTTCTGCAGTGAAACATATCTAAGTAGATAATTGACTACACAAATTACCTTCTAACAAGAGCTGGAATGTAGGACTGAGCATTTGGGGATTCTTGGGATAATCTTTAAACAAGCTCATGAGTGAATCACAGAATCCCAGACTGGTTTGGGTTGGAAGGGACCTTAAACCTCATCCAGCTCCAACCCCTGCCACAGGCAGGGACCCCTTCCACTGGAGCAGCTGCTCCAAGCCCCTGTGTCCAACCTGGCCTTGAGCACTGCCAGGGATGGGGCAGCCACAGCTTCTCTGGGCACCCTGTGCCAGCACCTCAGCACCCTCACAGGGAACAGCTTCTGCCTAAGAGCTCAGCTCAGTCTCCCCTCGGGAGGTTCAAGCCATTCCCCTTGGCCTGTCCCTACAGGCCCTGATGAAGAGTCCTTCCCCAGCATGCTTCCTGCAAAAGGAAATTCCAGAATCTTCCTATAGAAGCTGGAACACCCCTGGATGCTACGGCTAGCTGTAAGTCAACTTCTCTTTACATGCACAAACCCCAGCACTCACAGCCCCAGTGCGGAGCTGTCCTTCACATGGGGGGTCCACACATCCCATCTTGTTGGCTACCAGGAGCCAAAGAAAGGAATTTAGGACAAAGTTTTGGAGACAAAACCACCTGTGTGCAGACAATAGTCACAAACTTGTAGTATTCACAGCAATGAGGAAAACGAACACTTTCATTAATAATAATACTAATAATTCTGCAATCAGTGTGCCAGCATGTATCTAATGGCCTGTTCCCCTGAAACAGAGACAAATTGGTTGTATGTGATTCAATTACAGTTTGGGCTTTGCTTTGTAGATGTATAATTGCCATAGAGCATCTCGAAGGAGCACATGGCATTGCTTATTGCCAAGTCGCGTGTCTGAAGTTGCAGGAAAAGTTGTTGTGGACTTAGTGAATTGAAAGAAAATGACATTTCTGTGGTTGTTTCCAGCCTGCTTGGCAGAAAACATGAAGGATCTTTATCAGGAGCTGCTGAAGTCAGAAGTGTTGCTTCCAACACAATTAGTCTCCTTTTTAATAGCCATAGGTAATGGCATTTTTATAGCAGTTATGGGCTAATATCTTACTGTAAAAACTACTATGCAAGCGCCAAGCAAAAGACAACCTCAGCTACAAGAAAGATGAAGTCCTGTAATTAATCCATGCTCAAATGAAGCCATTATTCAGGGCTAAGTGATCAAGCACTCCTTTAAATGACTCTGGGGAGCTCGGGGTTCCTTTCTTTCTGTTGAGTTCAGAAGTCCTCAGATCAGAGGAGACAGGCCAGGGTAATCTCTCTGATCCACATATTGATTAGTCAGTCAGTGGAGACTGGAAGCAAAATGCAGTTCAAAGATACCCGGTCCCTGCAAGCAGCTCAGGGTGTGTGATCTGCCTGGGATGGTGCCCAAGCTGCCCACGGATGGCTGCTATGTGGGATGCTCTTCTTCAGCTTCATCCCAAGCCATTCGCTACATGAGGACACTTGCTCTGGATATCGGAAAACCAGTGTAAATCTAAAATGGGTGCTAAATCCCTGGATAGATCAATGCTTGAAGCAGGATAGGGTAGTAAAACACAGCATCACAAGCTGAAAAGCCTGAGCTATGTAATACACGTGTCCCTGGGGCAGCAGGTAGCTTGGTGACCTATCCCTGAGCACAGCCTTGCATCAGTGAAGGACATTTATCCCCATCATCAGGGCTCAAAGCAGTTCAAACCTCACCCAGGTCCAGCCTGGGGCACAGCTGCTCTGTCAGTATGAAAAGTTGACATTTGCATTTCCCTCTCAGAAAGCAGCTACTGCAAAGAGAAATGTGTCAGGTGAAAAACCACCACTTCCTCCAGAAACGTGCAATGGGATGCTTAGGAGACTTCTTCTCAAGAAGCTTTATCGCCAGAGATTCAGAAACTCATCTCTTAGCTCCTACAAAGCAGCAATTCCTGTCCAGAACACCTTTAGCTGGAGCTCGTCCAGCTCTCCGGTAAACAAGAGACATGCTAAACGTGCAGCAGGTCACTGACAACCTGCTGAATTTGATGTCCTGCCATGTCCGTACATTCACATGACTAGAAATTGGGATTTCAAGTGGAAGAAAACGTCCAATGCCAAGAAACAATGAGATCACAGGTAATGCAGTGTGTATTTTATAGCTTCTGGACAGCTAAAAGAGCTGAAAACAATGTCACTCTCTTTCCCTACTCACCCACTTTTCCCATATGGTGCTTTCCCACCTCCGCATTTCCTGCTCTCAGCTTGGCACCATCTGTCCTTCCCATGCCTTCCCTGCAAACCCATCCTACTTCACCTGGCACCCTCTTGGCATTGCCTTCAGCCAGGTTTCCTCCAGCAACTGATCCTTCCCTAGGCTCTGCTCTGGTTTTGCTCCTTTTCTGCTGGCATTTGCATCACTTGAGCTGGGATCAAGGTGGACATCCCTTCCCTGCACATCCAGATGCCTTCTTGCTGCTTTGCCAGGCATCAGGAAGGAAATAGGAGGTAAGAACAGATTTGTTTTCTCATGTGATGCTCAATCCATAGCCAGCCTCAGCAAGAGAGCCATACAGAAGGTGCTGATGGCCCCTTGCACAGTCAGGATTTAGCTGTTCCTGCTGTCCTCTGAAGAAGCCTCAAAGCACAGGGCAGCATCCTCCTGGCTTCTGCTGGCCCTGGGAGCTCACTGAGCTCCAAAGGCAGAGCCTGGGGCAAGCTGGTAGAAACTCAGCTGTGGATCACACCCCCAAGCTCCTCAAAGCTCCTCAACCCTTCAAGACTATTGCAAGAGGGAAAAAATCAAGCTAAAATACTTGTAATCTCCCCAGGTATCACTGATGCTCCCTTCCTGACCCCAGGCTTCCAGGAGCATTCAAAGCATGTTAATGCCCAAAGCAGCTTTCTGCAGGGGAATAGGAAAAGGAATCAAATCTCTGCCATGGAAAATGATTTCTTTATATTCACTCACTCTTTACCCTAACAAGAGCTTCAGCTCACAAAATCACAAGAAGGTATGGAAATAGGTGCCCTCTTGAATGCACTGTTTTAATGTAGCCCATCCTTCTGAGAGAAAGGCCTGGAGCTAAAATCCCTGTGGAGGCAAGAAGGGGCTGGGGAGAGAGCTCAGGGGTGCTTGCAGACACTCTCTTGTTTCTCCTCTTTGCTTCCCACACTGTGAGATCCTAACCTGGGGATCTAAAGGGTGGATGCTGAAAGTCACTGACCACTAGTGGTCCCTTTGGAAAAAGGCAGCAGCTCCTTTCAATAGTCAGAGTACACCAAGTGAAGAAAAGGTTTGGAAATACAGATGTTTTCAACCACATTAAATGTTTCACTGGAAAAATCAAAGAGTTTTGTGCTGGAAGGTATTTTATTTTCATTTTCATGCTGTTTGCCTATCATTTTGAGGCACCAAGAGCAGTCACACAGTGCTAGGGTACAACCACACCACAGCACAATGCCTCTAGGCAAAGTCATAACCTGGCAGGGGCTGGGGCTGTTGCAATGGCTCATTCCTGCCTCAGAGCCAGCTCTTGTCCTCATCCTCCCCATGGTGCTTCCTCCTGCAAACTGCTGCCTGGAATTCTGCAAACTTCACATCTGTTTCTGACCATCCCTTTGCAGCAAAGGCTGAGAGGTGCAAGAGGTACATGGACCACAGACACACGGTGATAGGGCTGAGCCAATGCTATAGCTCTGCAGGATCCTCACCCTGGTTCCCATCAGCAGCCAAGGGATGCTCAGCACATGGGAACACTTGCCTGAGAGATCCTAATGGGAGGAGGCTCTGATTGCATTAATCATCATGTTCTAAGAGGACACAATTCCCAGTACAGCACACACTGCTATATTAGGAATATCGTTACTCAGATGGTATCCATCAGCATATTCCCATGAGCCTGTTCCATCAGTGGCTTTAAACATCCAAGAGCTGAAAGAGCTTCACCAAAAGAAAAGGATGAGGGCAAACTTCCACACCATCCTTAACACCCAACATCATGGGCTTTAAGGGGGAAAAGGAACATTTTTAAGACTGGTAGTTATCTGTAAACCCTGAATTTAGAGGGTTACTCCAAATGTGACCACAGAGTGGGCTGAACTGTGGTATTCCCAGCACAAGCCCTAACCACAGAGAAAACTTGTTGGAGATTTTCTCTCCAAATAACACTTAGGCCTTGAGGATATCTTTTAGCAAAATTCAATATATTCCCAGTTGAAAAGGGAAAGAATGGCAAAGGTCTGGAAATAGCATTTACTGTCAAGCAACTCTCCTTAGTTTGGGGTAGATGCTCCCTACCTCAGTGTTATTGCGTTATCCCTAGTTAGAATTCCTTGAATTGACTTTCATTCCTCTCCTTACATCACACAAACATTGCATGCTTACTGATAATCAGTATTGTAATTTAGTTGTAACTGAACGTGTCCCTTAAGCACCAAACTCCACTTCCCTGTTGGTTCTTTTCAATGAATCAACACTTATTGTGGTTTCTAGGCCTGCAAACATCAGTAGAACCTCACTGATGCTGCAAACTGTATTAGTGAGGGGATTTTCTGGGTGATTCTAATGACTCCTGTTGCCCTGGTTTGATATTGTGGAAACCTAAAAGACAAGAGATTACCTGGCTGGTTTGGTTTTATGCAGAGACGAAGTTACCTTCCACCCATCACAGTCCTGGTACCACGAGCAGCAGCATCACTTCTCCTATAACCTCCTTTAAAACCTCCTCTCTTCCAAAAATAAACTGCAGAAACTGTCATTCTGTCTACTGTCATTAAAAAAATATATAAAATATAACCCAATGCCAATACATTCCTACTTAAATAAAAGAGAGTGATTACTATGACTCTGAGCTTTTTAGGGCTGAAAATATGTCACATTTCAGAGCTGTTACCCATTCGAACCCTCAGCAACGTTGGAAATGCCCTGAGGGGAACCCAGTCTGTTGTGCACATACTATTCAAATATATTTTTATAAGAGCAGATTGTGGTTTTGTTTATTTAGAGCTTCTTCTCCCTGCATATGCTTTGCTATTTTGGGTTAGTTGATGAAATATTACTGCCTCTAGACTTTGGCTACTGTATTGTTGTTACCTACAGTAAATGTAGGTATTTCAGGAGCATTAGGAAATAGGAGCTAATGGAATTCAGTGGGAGAAGAGATGATAGTCACATTTTTCAGTATTAGATCCACACAGGAACAGGGCATTGGAAGGGACAAGCAGCACTCCCAGGTCTTCTGTTATCTCAGGCATGGCTGCAACAGAGATTGAGCCTGGGAAGCCTGAGCCACAAATACTTCTTGATGCTTTATAACAAACTTGGAACCCTTAGTGGAGACCAAAGGTCAGACAATATCAAATCCCACTGTAGAAAAGAGATGAGTTCTACTGATTTTTAAGCAAGTGGTTTACTCATGAGCAGGGTGCTAATTAGAAGGGGTTTTCCCAAACAGGACTAAAGGAAGGGATGTCTTGTGTCAGAGGGGGTGAATGTCCATCACAAAGGGTCACAGCAAGGAAAGGTTTCTGAGGCTGAAGGGTGTTGAGGCGCTGGCACAGGGTGCCCAGAGGAGCTGCGGCTGCCCCATCCCTGGCAGTACTTAAGGCCAGGTTGGATGGGGCTTGGAGCAACCTGCTCTAGGGGAAGGTGTCAGGATCATGGAGGAACAGCAGTGGGGCAGGTCAGGATGGGAAGGTCTGGAGGACTTCTGCTTGTTTAGTATGGAAGTAAAAGGGTATTTCTGACCTTGCTTAAGACATATGTCCTAGAAGCAATTGCTGTGCTGCCCATGCAGCCTGTTCTTCATCTCCAGAGTCATCCCATGGCTTTCAGGAATCTGCTTCTCATACACAGCTTCTTGCTGTGGAAGAGCCTAATTCCAATCTTGAATCACTTGGCTTACTAGATCAAAGATAACACCATGCAAGGAAATGAAATGACTCAGGTACTAAAGTGGTGATAAAAAGGTAGTCAGTCTCCTGGGACTTTCTGGAACAGATATTCCCAATAGAACAATGGGCTGTTTTATAGAAGAATGGAAGGCAATTAATTAAAGGAAGAAAACAAGCTTAAAAATAAATGCAGGATGTTAGTTGGCTGCAGAACTTTGCCAAAGTAAATCCTAATTAAATCCTAGTTAAATCACTTTTGTGGATGTGCCTTTATCTAAACCAAAACTCTTTGTTATGCAGTTATCTATATAATGACTAATGTTCTAAAAGCCTTTGCTCACACAACACTTGAAAAGAGCCTGTGGAAATTAGGAACTGATTTAAAGCAAACAACAAAACCTGCCAAGCAAATCCAGCCCCAGCACATGACAATGATCATTCCCAGCCAGTGACAAAGCACTTGTCTGAATGATCAACACGAGCTGCTGCTGGTAACTTGTCTAATTACCACTTTCAAACATGATCTACTATTTTTAATGAGAATGCAGCTCTTCCTCCTCTCCCACTTGTTTGCAAAAGGTCAGGAAGACACTTTCATGTTCAGGCTGCTTCAGCCCAGAGAAGCTGGTGCTGCCTTAAAACATGCCAAAATAGCCTCCTTAGAAATCGCTTCAGAGGGATCTGTGGGACTTGGAAGCAGCATTCTTGGAGTTATTCCTGAAGGATTTTTAGCTTTCATTGGGCTTCACAGAGAAGAATTATTAAAATTAACTGGTTTTTCACCTCTTTTTAATAGCAAATTTGGGTTTGGAGCCAAATCCTCCTGCAGAACAAAGGGTGTCAGCACATCCCTTGTGCAGGAGGCGCAGCTGCCTGTCCTCTGCTGTGGCTGAGGGAGTTAAACCCTCTCTGAGAGCTTTGCAGCTCTTAAAGATGTGGGGAGTTTTAGCTGCAGATGCCTCGTGCTTAATCTCATGTTCAGGGGGGTTTAAAGAGCCTGTTCAGGCATTTCTTTAGGAGGAGAATTTATTTTCCTGCAGATAAATATTCTTTGGAAAAAGAACCACCCACAAATAGGTCACCACTTTTCTCTGTTTCTATTCATTTTGATGACTTTTATGACACTTTAATAATTGAAATAAAGTAAATAATAATGTTAACAACGATAATAGTAATGAAAGGGAGATAACAAAAGAAAGTGAGGAATAAACTCCAGAAACACAAGTGATGCACAACCCAGTTGCTCACCACCCGCTGACCGATGCCTGCTCCCAAGCAGCAATCAGTCCCTCCCCGTTTCTATCCTGAGCCTGACATCCCATAGTTTGGAATATCCCTATGGCCAGTTCAGGACACTGCTCCCTCCCAGCTTCTTGTGTCCCTCCTCACTGCAGAGCATGAGACTGAAAAGTCCTTAGTTACGGTCAGCCCTGGTCAGTAACAACCACAACATCCCTGTGTTATCAACATGATTCACATCTTGAATCCAAGCCACTGTCCTAGCTCCTAGGAAGAAAATTAACTCTCTCCCAGCTAAAACCAAGACAATGTGGCATCAGCAAACACATTAAAACTTGGAAGAGATTTGCTGCTAAGAGAGGATTAATTTTATGAGTCATCAAAATCTCAATTGAGATGCAGGGAAAAGGATTGAAGAGAGAACATTGCACTGAATGAGATGATAAAATGAGGAAATCTATCACAGGCTCCCCAAAGGTAGGGAGCACATTCTTAATTCCTATTTAATGGTACCATTCCTTGTGTTAATAGCTCAGCTAAAGATTAACTCGTGGCCTTGTCCATCTGCACACTGAAAAAGAAGCTGGAAATGCTCTTCAGGGTAACACAGAGACAGAAATCAACAATGGTTTCATTTTCCCTGCAACCATGTTAGAAAAGGAAACTGTGTCCTACTTTTTGGAACACTCTGCAGGTAAGCAACAACTTCATCTGCACCACAATGCACCCCAGACTGTGGGAACAGGGACATCTACAGTGGAAGTTCTGCTTTATCCAAAGCATGAAAAGCCTCAGACACACAGGAAAGAAAACCCAGCCATGGTGTCACACCAGGCTTGAATCACAATAAGTGCTCCCATTTTTCAAGTCAAATGCCCTGGGAAGCATTAAGCTTCCTGACAAATGAAGCTCAGGGTCTCTCAACATGAGCTTCAGAACTGCTTGATTTAAGCTTTGCCAGAGCAGACTACTTGTGAAAGACACTTCATCACAGTGTCCTGAAGCTGACTTTCCACTATGCCTACGCTGAAGTCTTCACTTGTGTTCCTACATATGTTTTACCATTTCCCTTCTCCTCTGCCAATTCCACTTATTCAAAGCCCTCCAGTACCAGACTGTTTTACTTTGAACCTCTGCCCATCTATACATGAAACTTGAGTAAAGCCTCATCTATTTTAGAGCCAGGTCACCTCAAGGTCCTTCCCATGGCATCTTCTGTCACCCTAATGCCACCTTTCAATTAGAACCAGCAGGAAAGGACCCAGAAGCAGAAGAGCTTTGTGGACATGTCTGGCAGCAAGGAACACCAGTTCAGGGCTCCAATTCCCACACAGCCTTCCAGTGTGGACAAATCTGTGTGCAGAGTTTTGCCAAATGATGAAAACCTGAATGTTAGAGGTGGAAAAGACCTGAAAGACCAGTCTTCACCTTCCCATTCGTTAACCAGTTCTATTCTCCATCTGATTTTAATCCTTTTCAAGCCCCTATGCTCCTGCCCAGCCCTCTGGGAGATGCCTCTGCAGTCTGGGAGCTGGAGGACTCCCATTTTGGTGCAGCACTATGAGATCCTACCTGGGATCTTACAGCTTGATTATTCCAAGCTGACTGAATGCAAATTCTGTTGCTGAAGTCACTGGATGCTCAAAAGTTCCAAAAACAGTAACTTTAATGCAAAAAGTTGTGTTTTTTGTTCTAGAAACACTTTCATGCCCCTTGGACACTCGCATCCTTCAAGCAATAGAGGCAAGACCATCTCTGTGCACCCAGGCTGGACATGGTTATGCTCTGGAATGTGAGGTTGTGCAGTTGATACCCCTTGACATCACAAAATCACTGCGTGTCTGATGATACCTGATCATTGATGATACCGATGCCACCGATGAGGGTGGCAATGTCACCTCCAATGTTACCATCCATCCCAGAACTAGCTGAACATTGGAACTAGGTAAGAAACCTCCATGTCAGTGAGTGAAAAACTATTTCACTGAAAAGCTTTGGGGAAAGGTATCATTCCTAATATATACTGGGGTTTTTAAAAGGGAAAGCAAAGCCCTTTGAGGATGTCGAAACATTATGACAGTATCACAAAGGAACATTTCAATTCCCCCTTTTGAAATACCCGTATTTTGCCCTGCCATTTCACAAATACACACCAGTAAAGGTATGATTAACAGTAAATATCAGCATCAGCAGGAAATTTTTAGCTTATATAAAAATGAACTGTTCAGATCAATCCCGTTACAAAACCATCTTCAGGGCAGGCATTTCCTCACTATTTTGTTGTTTTGCAAGTTCTCTGGATTTGGCTATTTTTGTGGTAGCTTTCCCTGCATGTTTTTCCCATTAAACAGAACTGTCTTGGCCTTGTCCTGCTCTGTCTCACACACTCCATCCTCCCCTCTCCCAAGTTTCCAATCCCCCATTCCCACAGGTTCCCCACAAGCCGTTTGGCTGCTCCCACAGCATGGATGCAGTAGTGAGGGCATTGCCTCTTGCCTCCCTGACCAGCTGTGCTTCGTGTTGCCTCTTTGCCTTCCGATAGCTAAATCAGAGTTTCACCAGGACTCATCAGCCCCTTCATTTGTCACCAAGTGCCCATCCAAGCCCTGGCAATACAAAGTCTCTGCAGAATTCATAACTGTTGGCCAGCAGCTGGAAATGAGCTGTAATTTTCTTAATGTTGGCTTTGTAGAAGGCAACGAGAATGAGCACTTGCACTGATTGCTGTGAATGCCCAAGTAATTTGCCCAGCCTTGTGGCCCTCCCATTCCCCACCTACAAGGCCATGGCTGGGGTCATGCTCACTGGAGCCATCCATTCATATGCAGAAGAGCAGCTCTGAGCCAGCAGCAGCATTTTATAGCAGTGTTTATCACCTCCATGTGAATGACCAGCAGGGCCAGGTTAGCCACAGGACTGTGCTGTGCTCCTTCTGAATGCAGAGATCCAGCCAGGAATGTAATTTTGGACGCACCAGACTCAACAGTGTGAAGTTAGGGGGGAAACTGCAGCTTTGGGGTATACTGGGGGGTGAGAATGATGCCAGGTCAAAGAGCTGCTGCTCATTCCTATTCCTGCTCAGGCTACATGTTCATCTACACATTCCAGGACACCAACGTCCTGGGCACATTGGGATACCTGTAAAACACCTTAAGCTGCTCTGTGCTAACAAAGCCCTTCCATCAATGCATCACATCAGTGGCTACCCCCAACGCTCACCTCTCTTAACAGTGGGAGTATTCAGCTCATGAGATACAGAAGATGTACCTCCAAGATCCACAAATTGGGAGTGATCTGCATGACATCAGGAGGGCAGCTTCCCTGTGTTACTTACTACTGACCCAGCCAGTGCCCAGGACACAGCTCCTTTAGGGAAGCAATTGTGGTGGCATAGAGAACATGAGTGACAGCTCCTTCTCATGCCAAGTTCCTTCCTTTGCCCAAGGAACTTGGGAATACTCTATCCCTGGCAGTGTTCAAAGCCAGGTTGGATGGGGTTTGGAGCAAGCTGCTCTATTGGAAGGTGTCCTTGCCCATGGCAGGGGTTGGAGCTGGATGAGCTTTAAGGTCCCTTCCAAACCAAATCAGTCTGGGATTCTATACATTCCCCTGGACCTTTCCTGCTTTCACAGTCCAGAGAAGCTGGTTAAATGGCTGGTTTGTGCTGTGTTCTTACACCCTGTCACAGGGTCCTCATTTCTGAAATGATCTCATCACAAGCTCTTGATTAAAGGATATCTACAATGCAAGTAACATTTTGATGAGCAGAGATCACTAGACTGCACGGAGACATTGAGGGCACTTCTTACTGCAGCAGAATCACTGAAGTGAATATTTTAGATACTTGTACTTCTCACATGCTGCTATTCTCAGAGATTTAATTTTGTGCTTGTCACAAGAATTGCTGGTTTGTCCCTCTGCAGCAGAGGCACAGTCACTCATAGACCATGCTCCAGTCTCCACTTGATGGATGGGAAATACAAAACCAAACCCTTCCTTAATATGAAAGCTAAACACTTGTGGATTTCCACCAAGGGATGAATTGAGACATTTCAGTACTGGGTTTTGTCCCAAATGGTGGGAAAGGGAATTGAAATTGTAATGTTCTATTTTCCTTTGTGGAGCAGAATATCAGTATTATTTCACTTTGGAAATGTCAAATGTTACTTATCAGCTGAAATATTTTGTCCCTTCTGAAGCTGATAAGATGGCATCTTCCCATTTGCAGCCACTGTGGCTTGCAGAATTTAACTGATGATGCCTTCCTTGGGAAAGAGTGGCTGCTCCCTGGATCATGCTGTGAGTATCAGGGTGTGCAAGCCCCTGTGGGTGCTAGAAACAGAAATGTCACCTTTCTCCTGTGCATGATACCCATGGTGCCCTGAGCGGTAGGAAGGGAGATGGGCAGCTGAGCCTTCCCAGGCAGAGGCAGGCACCAAACAGCTACTGGCAGGAGCTGCCCTGGGGATGCTTTAGGTCAGGACAAGTGGAAGAGCTCTGAGTGGGATCTCTGCCACATTGTGCCTCACAGAGGAGGCCTCCAGGTGCACCTGAGGCACTGGCAACCCCTAAAGCAGCTTTCTCCTTTCTTTTTGCTGTTCATCAAAGTACCTCAGATAGGAAACTACAGAGAAAGAGGTGATGTCTTTTCCAGTTGCAACTACAAAGTCTGCCATCACTCTGCTCACAGACCTCCCCCAACTCAAGCTCCTTCTCCAACTACACCATGCAGTTAGTGGTCTGGTCTTTGGATCATGAGATAGCTTTACATTGGGTATCACATGAGCTATCACAGCACTGTATCTTCCCTGGAAACTTCATGCCCTTGAGAGTGCGCTCTCCACTTGTGAGCTGGACACTCCATGTTAATAGACAAAGATCATTCTGGAGTAGTGGGGGGGTTGGATTTGCAGACTTCAGGTTGTCTGATAAAATAACTCCTGGGGGCTGATAACTCTTTTACATTCAGGAGCATCTGAATCTCACTCATGTTATCTAGACAAGAATCACACTGACAACTGTGTCTAACTGAGACAAGGGCAACACAACATGATCTTACAGCACCATTAGTAATAGGGCACTTGGAGGAAAATGTCAACAGTTTTACTTGCCCTTTCTAATGTGTTTTTCACCAAAAGCTCTCCCAGCTCATTTTAGTTATTTGCTAAGCAAATCTCACCACCTTCCTACAAGAAAGGCATTAAACTACTTTACTTTTTAGAAGTGTGAAAGAGGGGTCAATAGGAATGCAGATTGGCAATGGGGAGCTTAAAGACCAGGTCATTGTGAGATTACCATGGAATTTGTGTAAGGAAACAATCCTGCTGTTCTCCATGAACACATCTTGTAATTTTCACTGTACCTCAGACATAACCTTTCGTTATGACAGCTTGACTGGAGTTCAACCTTTCTTATGCCAGAATTATCCCTGTGGAGGGACCTATTACTTGTCAGAGCTCTTGTGGTGGCTGTCTCAGCACTGATGCTTACAGGTAATTCACAGCCTGGACCTTTTTACCTGCTAGAAGCATGTTGGGAGAGGGGAGGGCACTAAGGACATTCAGAGAGTGAAAACGGCAGCAGCCAGAACATCACAGCCACCTCCTGTACCAGCATCATGCTGAGATGCTCTCCAGGTGCTCATGACTTGCAGTGGTTATGGCAGAGGTTAGAGTCCTGGAGCATCTGCTTTGTGTATCTGATCTTGTCTCATCTGCTGGGCAACTTCCAGCCTGTTCATGGCTGCTTACATATTCCAGAGAGAAGGAAGATAGGAAGAGAGGTCATATCAGTGCGAAGAGGGAAGATAAGGAATGGGGCAAGTGAAGAGCAGTTTTGCTGTCCCTTGCTAATTAATTCTTCATGGTGAGTCTGATTTTCCATGGGTTTAGTCCTTACTGATGTTGTTTCCAACATCTCCTGACTGATGCTGCTCCAACAGAGCTAGAATTTGCCTTTAAACAATCCTGTTCTCTTCTCAGGTGCCGAGATGCTCCATGTGCCCATCCACATGCCTGCTCCCATGGATGAGCATCAACTCCAACCCTAGCGTGTTTGTACCAAGAAAAATATATGAAGGCAAACCCAAGTTCTACAGAAAAATCAGACGTTGCAATTTTCTTTTCACCCTCATAAAAACTGATGATTTATGCCTTGTAATTGCCACAAATGGGCAAAATTTCCTGAACCTCAATAATTCAAAGTATGAAGTAAATTTTAAAACCCTAAGCAAAAAAATTAAACAACCATGAAATGTGTGTTCACCTCCCAAGAGGCAGCTCCGTTTCACCATGACAGCTTAATTAAAAGCTCAGTAAATTGGTCACAGCATCTCTTAATACACAGGGTTTTGCAACAGCATGCAGGAAAGGTGCATCACCAAAGTGATCAAAGGTCCCCATTCCTTTGATGACCTCTGCAGTAGCTAAAAGTCGACCTGAAGCACTGTTAGGGGAAAGCTGAAGCAAAGAAGAGCTGGAAACCACACTTCTATTCCATAACAGCCACTCAATGTAAATTAACAACCCAGATTTAACTACACAGCAGTGCATTTAAAGGTTTTAAGGTGAGGTTGTGCCTTTGAAGCTCCAGAGCTTTATGCAAGTTGTTATGTTGGGGAATATTTGCATTATGTCCCATTGGTTACAGCAGATTCCTTGATCCTAGGGCAGCCCCCTTATGCCTAATGAGTGTATGACCACCAGGCTGCTGGTGAGGTTGGACAGTTAGGACCTAGGCTCAGGAATACACTTTGTGAGGGACTGCCACACATCCAAGAGCATCTTGGCCATTCCCACTAAGCTCAAGTCCCTTTTCAACTTCAGGATGTGAGAAAAAGAAGAAAAGACATTTGTTTAAAAATCATCTTCTATTTGATTCCTTTTGAAACACAAAATACCCTGTGGTCACTCAAAGGAAATGTTTCATTTCAGGAGAAACAACACTTCACTCAACCCAAAATGCCTTTCCCTTTCCCATCCAGAAGAGCCAGCGAACCAAAAAACTGGTTGTTCCCTCACCTCTGCTTGTTCCCCATCTCCTAAGCCAGATGATCCCTTTATAATTTCAATGGACAAAACCACATTCCAGGTCCCTTTCTCATGTATTTAGTCTGCACTAAGATATTGCACCCTTTGATGTGCCCCTCTTTTCCAGTTCTTTTGCTGAGAGCAACACTCAGCTCAAAAGGCCTCAAAAAGTGAAAGACAAAACGTTTTCCAAGCCTCTTGTATAAATGCTGTCATTCCTCCCAACACTCTAGCATGGAATCAGACTAAGGCTTCCAAACCTCCTGGCTTTTGCAGAAAGTTAACTTTTCCATCCAGACTCATTTCATTTGGACTGAAACCGGTGAAGTTTGTGCTTCCCAGCAGTTTTCACCTTTGCCTCATGAAGCCCTGTGTTGATCATACTGGATACAAGCCAACCCATCACACCATTCTGATGTCTGTGCAAGGGAGAACCCACCAATACGCAATGAATTCTGACATATTTGTGAACACCCTCCAAAACACTCTAGAGACAGTTTAAAGGCATTTTGATACCACTTGCACCTCCACCTTGTCTTGCAATTCACACTTGACTGGTGTACAAGTGAAAAGAATTCACTTATTACACTGCCTTTAACCAAAAGTTAAAGGCTATTTCCTTAATGCTCTATTGAAGATTAACCCGTGCTGTGGGCTGCATGTTTGTGGGTTCCCATATTGGTAAGCTAACATGGTTACCACTGGATCTCCAGTCCAGCCTCCCATGTAATCCATGTTGGAGAATAGTTTCCTCTATGGAGTCTTCTGACCTGTAAATATGAAGTTTCATGCAAAAGCTGACTATCTGGAAAGAAGCTATTTGGCTAAGATTTATGAACCATATCCAGTGCCACCACGATTGCCTTGCAAATGATTTACTAAACAAAAATGGAGCCGAGTTCATAATGGATGTTACTCAAAACAAGAAATTTGACTGGTGCTATATATTTCATCTATTGAACATAAAATACATTTGCTGTAATAAAGCAAAGATATAAATGTTAAATATGACTTTTCTTTCCCCCCACACGTGGATTTGTGCTTAAGGATTCTTCTCAGCTGCTGGAGCTGTGATTGATAACAGCCTTGCTGACGGCTTTGCTAACACCAGTTCAGTGTTGGGCAAATTTGCTTTAGAGTACACTTGCCTTGAACAAATATACTTTGGAGCCTATTAAAACTGTTTGTGAATTTGGGTTTGAAGCCTTCAGCAATTTCAGCAGCTCCAGAGCTTTTGGGAAGATGGATTGTAGCATCTGCTGGTTCAGAGCTCGGAAAAACACTGATTGCTTGGAGGTGGGAGGGGATCACTGCAAAAACAAGTTGATCCTGCTCATGGCCACTGCTGGAGGGGGGGGTCCTGAGTCTGAAAAGCTGGTCCTACTGCTTATATCTTGGAGTGAAGAGACTAAACTTTGCCCATGCAGAAGCAATAATTATATAATATATTATGGGTTAAATATGTAATTAAATAATTATGATGAGGATAAGGATGATCAGGGCCTGGAGCACCTCCCATATGAAAAAAGGCTTCCAGTATCTGAAGCAGGCTTATAGGGGTCCTGGGGAGTGACTCTTCATTAGGGACTGTAGTGACAGGACAAGGGCTAACGGATTCAAACTGAAACAGGGGAGGTTTAGACTGAATATAAGAAAGAAGCTCTTTAGTGTGAGGATGCTGAGGCACTGGAATGGGCTGTCCAGGGAGGTTGTGAATGCTCCATCCCTGACAGTGTTCAAGGCCAGGTTGGACACAGCCTTGGGTGCCATGGTTTAGTGTGAGGTGTCCCTGCCCATGGCAGGGGGGTTGGAACTGGATGATCTTAAGCTCCTTTCCAACTCTAACTATTCTATGATTCTATATTGCCATCATATTTCTGCTGGAAGTCTTCACATAAGAAGTTCTGCCCTGTTGTGCTCTTCCAGGACAGCTTCACAGCCACACCAAGACTACAGTGGTGCCAGCTGCCAGCAAAACAGAGGTGCTGCCCTTCCTGGTGCCTGGCCCATGTTTCTCTTCCACCCTTGTGTCACTCACACATCCCCATGGGCATCAGAAATCAAGCCCTTGGTGCTTTAACTAGGTTGTTAGAGATGATAGAATTTTTCTGCTGTGATCTCCACATTTCTGATGGTCTCAACCTCTCAGGGGAGAATATGAAAAGGAATCTGGTGCCTTTGATGCTGTGGCCATGGGTGTATTATTTATTACCTCAATACAAACCTGCCTGCACCAGGAATGTTACCTGCTGCGTAGATGGTGCCCAAAACAGCCATAAACCCAGATGGACCCACTCCAAATGTCTCAGAAGCTGTCTGGGCACTGCCTAACACCATCTCACTGCAGTGTTTTGACTTGCACATTCTAGCACATAGGTCTGGGGATGAGATTCCAATCCCGAGGGACAATCCTGTGCAGCCTGTGGACCACAACTGGTAAGGATGAACATGACCTGTAAGCATCTCTCCATACTACGCTATAGTAGCTCATATAGACCCACTTTAACCTCACACTGTGTTATTTCACGGGGTTTTCAGGATGGTTTCCAGCCAGCTGGGGGTTGGAAATGATCAGAGCTGAATTTGAGCTCATGGGCTCGGACATAGGCTACATTTACTTTAATCACAGCAGGACATCAGAATCTTCTTCTTCAAAGAAAAATCTTTAATGTTTTCCTTTTGTGGGATTCTGACATCCTAAAATTTCTGTATTTCCAATAGGACAGAGATGATGAGTTTTGACCAGTTTGTTGGAGAAAATAACTCCTACAGCCCTGAGCCCAAGGGAGATGTTGGATTGCCTTATACCCAAGAGGCTGTGCAGTGCACATGAAGGAAACCTCAGAAATCCCTGATTCAACTGACTTGAGTCCTGATGCTGTTGCACTAAAGGAGGCAAAGACCATGCACAACATCACATGTTTGGCCCCAGACTTCTGGAATGAAAACAGGAGGCTGTGCTGCATGAGAATTACATCCTAATTAGCTAATAATCTCTAATGGCCAAAGGAAAATTAATCTGACCAGCTGTCATTAAGCTGCTTTTGAAAGGCTTTCTTTAGAGTACAAAGCACATTAAAAGTTATTTCATGATCCATCATGCTCTATGGTTTCTATGGCATAAAAGGGGAAATATCAGCAATCATAAAGCACACAATAACCATCATTCAGCTTTGTCATTAACTGCAGCAGAGTGATCCAAAATGTGGCTGTAAATAAAGAACAACTTGTTTTTGGGTTTAGTCCCTGGAGGCTTGCTTTGTCCAGGACCACTGCACAGCATCCCCCTGCCAGGGAGGACAGCTAAGTGGGGATCCATCCAGGCTCCAAGGGCTGCCCCTGCAGGGACCACTGTAGGAGGACCCAGGACAGCTCAGGCCACAGTCTGCTGCCCATCCCCATGAGATGAGGGCTGCACTGCTACATCAAACCTAAGCATTCAGGAGTCCCTTCTGCTGACAACTTCTTCCTTGCAAGTAAAGGGAAGGGTGTCCTTTGGTTTAACCTCACTGTCTCCAGCTCCTCTCAACACTGTTCCTGCCAGACAGCTACACACAGGTTACTCCACTCCAGTTTGCATTCAAGCTCACAAAGGAATTGATAATGTGCCAAGCTTTGGAGCCTACTGTCGTTGATAACTCAGGGCCAAGAAACATCAATGAAAGTGTTTAATTTTAAACTGTGAATACCAAGACTGTCTCAATGGGCAGAATTTAAAAACAAGGAAAGAGAAAAAGAAAGGTCAATGTTCCCTGCAAAAATCCTTCAGGTGCCTCTGGTCCCTTCTGATTCCCAGCACCAGCTGTAAACTGGTATTAGGAGGCTCCAAGCAGCAGGAAAAGATTCCTCTGCAAAGAGTTGTCAGCTTAAATAAGTCCCATCTTTCCCTACAATCAGAGGAGCCACAGGTATAAACATACTCAGTGAGCAGCCGTGCTCTCCACCTACAGCCAAGAGCCAGACACAACTGATTTGGGGGGCTCTGACAGATGCTTTTGCAGCTGGAACAAGGTAGAAATCCATCTTATTAACTCAAGGCTTCTGTCTAAAGAGACTGGTTATTCTTCCTACAGCACAGGCAAAAGGATTGACACCAATTGCTGGTGTAGCTGTTGGCTCTTTTAGATTGACAAATGATCAATGTGGTTCATGTCTCAATAGCAGCAGTGAGCCTAGGAGGTAACTCCTATGGGGGTTTATCCACACAGCTTTAACAACAGCTTCTAGGAGGCGCCCCACATAGTGCTCACTGCTTGTGAGGGTGGCTATAAATCATCTCTGCAGCCCCATCTGTGGGAGCAGCTCTTCTGCCTGCTGTCCCCCAGCTTATACTGGGAGGGGAAGGCTGGATCCACAGCAACATTGGATGCAGTCATAAAGGTACAATTGTTATCCAAGGATTTCCCATGGATCAGAGACTCCCGGAAATGCAGTTGAGTTAAATAACAGATGCACTTCACAAGCCCTTGCTCAAACTATCACCTTCCAGAGCCTGATTTAGGAACAAATCTTGAAGTGAGATATAAATCCTCATCAGCATGGAGAAGCCCATGGACTGGCCCAGCTAAACATCAACTAAACTTACACAGCTAGCAGACCTAATAAGAGTACTTCAAGTATCTCAAGGTCAGAAATGCTTTCCTGCAGCCTTATTTTCTTTTATTAAGTCATTCAGCCCTATTAAAATGTACTGTAGAGGTTTTTATACAGAAACTAACGAACTTTTAAGTCCAGTCTTTTTCTGTTATTGCAATTCTAACAACCACTTTGGAGTTATCACTAAGAAAAACGCAGGTTAAGCCTACTGCTCCCTTACAAGCACAATACACCCCAATGCCATCATTATGCAAATGAAAGAAGAAAAGAGCAATTTACCTGCTTTGAAGAGAGAGCAGACTTGCAGGCCAAGTCTTGGGGGGGAAAAAACCCCATGAGCTTGAAAACACCATACACTGCCAAAAACCACCCCTGCACTGCTTCACATGCCATTAAGTAGGGAGGAACTGCAACAGGGCAATCATAGGAAAGTTGGTTCACATGCTGATCTTGGCACACAGGGGAGGAGGCAAATACAAAGCACCTGAGTTCCAGCTCTAGGTTAGCACTGGAGCACCTGGAGAGGGCAGGACCTTACATCCCTGGAGAGGGCATCACTTCACACCCAGTGTCAATGGAACTGGTGGTTTGGGTCTTGGCAGTCTCAAAAGTAAACTGTTCCCACAGATCCCTTCAAAATCTGCAGAAATGTTTCTCTCCATCATCTCCCTTTTCTCTCCATGCCCCCAGACACAAAGAAATCCCCCAGCCCAGCTGATACACACTATTAACAGTTCAGACAATGGTTTCTTCAGTGCAGAGTCCAACATTGCTCCATATGCGGCTGCTCATGATGGATTTTGGGACCTGGGAACATGCAGAGCCTGTGGGAAGGCTTGGAATGAAACCTCTGCTGGTGTCCAGCAGTTTTATGTTTTCTGGAGCACATTTCTCTCCTGGCAGGAGAGGATAAATGCACTGAATCGGGGCCCATGGGCAGAAGGGGCCTGGTACCCGGCTGCAGGGAGGCAGAAGCTGGAAAGGAGATTTACTTCCATGCTTGTGCCCAAGCTTGATGATGCACAACCACTTCAGCTGCAATAAACACTAAAGGAGTGAGATTTACCCTTGCTCTGGTGTGTGCTAGGGGTCTTCTTTTTGACTTCTGCATTGTTTCTGGGGGGTACATCCCCCTCCACAAGCCTCAGAGACCAGACTTTCAAAGCTGTTTTGGCTCCAGAGAGACTTTGAAGATCTTGGCCCAAAGCCTTCAGTCAGGGGCTACTGGAGGCGAGAGAGGAAAACGTGTTCTTTCTGCAGGGGATGAAAACCATCACCTTGTGTTTGCTGTGCTCTTCTGAGCAAATGAAGTGTTGTCTCTCGAAGCAGAAGTGTGGAAGGAGGCAGGGTTGGTCTGGGCACAGGGGTGGAAGGGGAGGAGCGGGATGTCAGGGGATGGTTATGGAGCTGGTAGCGCTGGCAGCATGCCCTCAGCCCAGCTTTGACACATGAAAGAGGATTTTTATCCAGCTTGAACACACTGCCTGCAGTCTCAGTGCAGATCACGCGGATTAATGGCTTGAAATTAAACCTCTGCTCATGCAAAAGAGCAGTGTGAGTTTCCAAAGGAACATTTCTTTCCTGGCAGGAGGAAGCAACTGCTGTGTGGCATTTGCACATGGGGCTGCTGGTGGGCAGGCATCTACGGAAGAGCAACTAAATCATTCCCTTCCCAGCTGCAGTAATATTCCTCCCCACTG
Organism: Melopsittacus undulatus; assembly: GCF_012275295.1. Taxonomy (NCBI): domain Eukaryota; kingdom Metazoa; phylum Chordata; class Aves; order Psittaciformes; family Psittaculidae; genus Melopsittacus; species Melopsittacus undulatus. The sequence goes on along the minus strand of NC_047543.1, from coordinate 2,151,377 downwards.
CCTGTTACAGCTGAGCTCCTCTGACTCCCACTACAATGGCTGGAGCTCAGTGAAGATGAACAAATCAAAAGGAGCCTGCTCTGTGCTGGGGGGCTCTATGCAAGCAGTATTCAACAAGATGAATCTTCAAAAGACCGGTTCTGCATATCAAGATGATCAAGAGCTTCATCTCTTCCTGCTCTGCTCGTGCCTCCTGGAGCAATAAGGCTGCAGGGGAAAGTAATTGCTTTATACAATGTATAACGATGACCAGTTCTGGGTTGGAGAAACTCAATTGAGTTCTCTTGCTTACACATATCAGCTGTTTTTTCCCTGGTATGTGCAGCAAAGAGTTGTTCTGGATGCATCCAGGGTTGGTAGGGTGATAGCTCAGCCTAAACACTGCCTGAACAACTCAAAGGGTACATGTCTACACACAGCTATATCTACAGGGAACAGCATATTTGCTGTACTTACACCCATCAGTGCCATAACTCACCCTTGTCCTGGTCTACAATGCCCAGAAAATAGGAGATATGAGGCAAAAATACAGATACAGAGCAACAACCAAGAGACAAGGAGGAAGAGAGGGGTGAGAGTTGTCTTTTGCAACCCAGAGACATGGTGAAGGATCTACCTGAGAACATAGTTTCATGCTTATTGAACCTTGAAAGGGTCTCCAGACAGCACAGATAATGCAAAGCTCTTGCCAGCTATTCTGGGGTTAAAGCAGAAGTTGCAGAGTAACAGAGATGGGAGAAGGCACAAGTCTTCTTGTCAGACATAGGAACAGCAAGATAACCCCAGAGAGAGGAGTCTCCAACTCCAGGAACCTGCAGACCTGATTATCCTATGGCTTAGGCCAGCAAAACCCAAGAGTAACTCTGCTTTGTCACTGATTACACTTCAATGTTAGGCTACAACTGCAAATGTGGGTCTGGTTTTTACCATGGAAAAAGAGCATCTGTATTTCTGCCTCCTATCTCCTATTTTGTGTCAGCACACACCACCCTGCGTGCCTGACAGCCACATGGCCAGCACAGCTCTGCAAGTACCAGCTCCACTCCCTCCTCCTCTCCAGGATGCAGTCTGCTATGTATTTGTTGTGATTACTTTAACTTTGCTTTCATCAAAACCAGATGAAAAACCTTCCCCAGAGGCTATTGGCAAGGATAGAAACGGGAGATGCAGATGAGTTGGTATCTACTAATAATTACACTGCATTTCCCAGCTAGTGGTTCCCAGGAGTCAACAAGGTTGGTTCTCAGGATGATGCCTGGGCTGGGAAGTAGCTGTTTGATGCCTGGCTATCTCTTCTCTGCTGTTCAGTGTTTTGATTATTCATTGGAATGAGCTGGGGGAGTTGTTTGTTGGTTTTGGGCTTTTATTACAGTTCTTATCTTTAGTGTTTTCCCCAATAACTGGTCTCTTTTACATGAATTTACATGTTCTGAATCTAGTGATTCAATAGAGCTTGACCAAGGTCATCCTAAATATTTTTCACCTTTTCTTCATGCAGAGAGAGAATGAAATAGCCATCAAATATTCATTTTAGATCCCAGTGATCTAACACAGATGCCTCAGGGGTACTGGAGTCTTTCAAAACCCTCCTAAATAAACTCCCAGATATGTTTTCTTTTTCCTCTCACTGTAGTTGGAAAAACAAAGGCACACACAGTCCTTTTCCTGCAGCACTTCCCAAGCTGTTCCATAGAATCCCAGAATGGTCTGGGTTGGAAAAAACCTGAAGATCATGCAGTTCTAACCCCCAGCACTGAGGCACTGAGTCTTTACTCTCCCTGTGAAGTTCCCTAGCAATGAGGGCATTATGAAACCTCCATCCATCGCCTCTCCCCTTCCATTCCTCCTCCCCCTCCATCCCACCTTCCCTCTGCTTGCAGATGCCTCAGAGCAAACCATCGATCATGGTTTTAGCAGCTCTGGGCCATTAGAGCCAGACCTGGTATTAGTGCTGTGGAAATGGAGAGCTTTCATCGCCACTCCAGAGCAGCTCTTTATGGATAATTGATGGGGAGCCACAGACAGTGTTGACAGTGCAGAGGGATTAAGCAGTTTACTGTGGCGGGGAAGCCTGGCCAGTCTGGCCCTGCTTCTGTGGCCAAGCTCTAAAGGAATAAATGATGCTCATAACACATCATATTTCTCCAAATCATCATGCACTTCCTCTATGGAGTGGTCTTGCAGGCAGGGTCTGATCCAACACCCCCAAAATCCTATGGGAGTCGTTCCTGACAATCTGGCACAGATGCACAGACCATTTAGAGTGAGAATTACTGAAGAGCAGAGGAGCCCAGGGAGGAGCTCAGTGAAATGTACATCCCCAAATGCAGAATTGCAATTACAAAATGCCAGGTGTTCAGTTTAGTCCTCAACGTGCTGGCCATGATGTTCCCTGGGCATCTGAAGTTGTATCTCTGTGCTCCCAGTCCTAACTGTGGGCTCATTTCAGCCCCTTCTTGATACAGACAGGAAAGCAAGGCTGGAGGGACAGTTATCTTCTTTTCCAGGGTGTCCTACTGCTATGAACACCTGCAGAACTGAATCCAAGATCACCTCTCCAGTGAAATTCATACTGCATCTCCTACCAGAAATACAGAGGATGTTTCCCCACCTTCTGCCTTTGTGCAGAAAAGATTTTAATATAATGGGACCAGAGGAAGATGGAGCTGAAGAAGAAGGAATCCGGTGCTGGATCACTGGGGCATGCAGGACAGCAGCCTTGTTCTCCTCAGTGGTACTCTGTTGGCTTTACTGCTGCTGCCCATTTAAAGTCATGTTGGAAACCAAAATTGGGTTAAGGAAAACCAGTGACAGTTACAGATGAGGACTCAAGAGCCAGAGCACATTTGATGGGAAGCTGGATCTTAGCAGCTCTGCAGTATTTAGCACTGACTTATCTGTGCAGGATGGGGCTCACCGGGGACTTGTAGAAGCTGGGACCTGGCTGGGGTTTAATGTGCAAGAGACAAATCCAACCTCTACAATCCTGTTTTGTCCTCTGCTAAATATCACCCTTGAATGTCATGCTATGCACTCCGGCCAGAAAAAAGCTAATGAGCCAAGATGTAAACACTTCATTTCCTGTCTCCAAAGCTGAACACAACTTTAACCCTTGCCCAGCAAGCATCAGCTGCTGTCAGGAAAGCTTTTATGGACTCAAAGGGCAAGATCCTGGCCCTGCTGAAGTCAATGGGACTTTTTGTCTTTGCTTTGGGGCATTTTAGTTAAAAAGGAATGAGGGGAACAGCAAGGGCAGAAGCTGTTATTAGATACTCCCTCCCCAGGAGATGCAGGCTGGCTGCAAGCAGAAGCCCTGCAAGTCAGGATGCCCCACACATTCAACCAGCAGTTACATCAGGACACAATATCCAAACTGGGATCATTAATTTATCAGGCATTTTGTCCCCCAAAAGTGGGCAATCTATGAGGAATGGATGCTTTGGATGGAACTGGGAGGATTTCAGAGGAGAGATGTGCTTCATCTCAGCCTGAAGTAGGTGCTTTTTGTTGGCCAGGTGCTTTGCAGCATAAAACTTCACTGTCTATAGAACTACCTGAGGGTGACTACCTGAGACAGCCTTGGACTTTGCTGTGAGATGAATCTGAGCCTTTCTGGGGACAAAGGGGGAATGAAACCTGATGTTCCATAGAGAAACAAAGACCACTTTAGTTTGCTGCTCCCTTTTTCTCTGTAATCTTCTGTGGACCAACTATGGATGAAGGGGCTTTGCCAGTGATCATGCAACCAACCCTTGGCAAAACATTCTTTGGGCTTGGCCAGAAGCCACAGTACTTTAGTTTAACCCCAAATTCAAGACAATGCTTCCACCCTTTCCCAGGCTTTTGGGGATGTTCAGTACACTGGAGGTCTCAGCAGCTCGATGTGTTACACACCACCTTCCCTCCCTCTGCTGCTCTATTCTCAGAGACACAGGAGAACATGAAGGATGAAAAATGAGCAGCCAAGCCATTATAATTCACTCCCAATCATCATTAATAGAACGGGGAGGGAAAAATGCCCTGGTATAATTAAGCAACTGTTTACTTAATGTTTCTTGTCACGACATGAAAGCAAGGGGCTGATTATTCTCAGTAGATGCAGGATTATTTCTGACCTGAAGGTTTTCTTGCTTATTGTGCAAGCTCTGTCTCAAGAACTGAGTCCTTCTCTGCTTGCTTTCTCCAGATGCCTTTAAGAGATGCAGCTAAAGTCAGGATTGAGCAGCAATTTGGTTTTGGTTACTTGGCCAATTAGGGTCAAATTAATGAAGCATCGGGTGGAAAACAGCATCTCTTATTATGTTGCCACAGCAGCAATTACAGTTCTCTTGAAAGAAGGTTATGGAATTAATAGCAGTGCTTCTTCAGAGACAGAAAATAAACAGAGGTTCTGTCTTAGCTGGTTTGAGGTACGAATTAACTCAACTGATTTTGTGGCCAGCATTTATTGACAGCAGAGTAGAATGAGTTAATTCTTTATTCAGTGTTGGAAAAGCAGGCAGCAGCCTTCAGAAAGACTGGTGAAGTGATGAACATGCTTTCTGGAGCTGCTGGCCCTTGGCTGCCCAAATCTCCACAAGACTGATGTCCTGTGAGGAAGAGCCACATTCTGGTGCATCCACCGCCTGTGCCATGACTTTACCACCCTCATTGTAAAGGATTTTTCCCTCACATCCAGCCTGAATGTCCCTCTTTTAGTTTAAAACCATTAAGCTCTGCTCCAGCCTCCAATGTGCCTTAGAGACCTGGGCTGCTTCTGCCACAGAACTGGAATGGAATCAGAGCAGTCTTCAACCTCCCCACTCTGGCTGCGTTTTAACTCTGATGCAGGTGGCTGATGAAGTGTTCCTCTGCTTGATCAGCCACTGCTCTCAGCTGATGACAGGAGCAGGCTGCTCCTATTTTACTGCCTCAACAAAGTGCTCTGTGAAACTGGAAGTTGAGCTAAGAGCCCAAGTCAAGGGCTTCCAGGTGAACCAATCTTAAGGGATCATTTGCATTAGGGGGAAAAAATGAGACATCCTGGAAACCCAAGACATTAAAATGGAAAGGACAGCATCTGCAGAGGTAGAAGTAACTGAGATGCCAAGCAAAGGGGTAAGGGCAGGAGTCTGGCACACAGAGTTGTGATGATGGAGGGAAGAGACCAGCTGCATCATGGGAGATTCCCTAAAACTTGCTGAATGTCCCAGAATTACACAGTGCAAGTTTATCCTCTACCCACAGAACTTATCTGCTTGTCTGCTGATTTGGCTCTTGGTGCCAGATCGGTGAGGACATGGGGACAGATGAGCCTCTCTTAACCTGGGGAGTTTTTACAGTAAGGAATGAAAAGTCTTCAGGAGAATCCCCCAAAATGCTGAGCAAGACAGTGAGAGGATCAAGCTGCCTCATTTGGAACACTGAAAGTGCATTGCCTAAACTGGAACATTGGCAAAACTCTTTGTAGAGACTAGCATCAGAAAATTGTAGCCTGCAGGTAGCTTTAGAGGAGATGAAAAGGCAGCATCGTCAGGTCTGAATTGCATTTTATTTCTCCCATCAGCAGTCACGCCACAGCTTCCTCCCAGGGTCACTGAAAGCATGATGGACGTTTTCTCCACTGAACTGAACTGATTTTGGATTCCTCTGCTCCCACTCATTCTGACTCAAGAATGATGGAAAGAGCTCTTCTATGCGGAAAGCACTAAGAATTCACCACCTTATCAGTAGGTTTTTGAAAGCTATTTCTAGGTAAATGCCCCAAATTGCTAAATTGCCAGTTCCTTGATAAACCCAGCATTATTGCTAGTGCTGAGCTTAGGTCCACAGCTCTTGAACTCTCTGTGCTAGCCACTACAGCTACAGAGATGAGATTGTGCTTTTGCTCTTTGCCTTTTTAAGGTGTAAGGGCTGCTAGGGAGTCCTCACAGTCTTCTCCTGCCGCTAAGCAGCTCTTCCTGGGAGGGTAAGGAAGCAGAGAGTGTCTGGATTTCCACCCACTGCAAAATGACTTATTAAACAACACAGGCTCAGAGAAACAAAGGAGCAAGCGAAGTGCCATTGAGCCCTGTGACTTCATCCGTGGCCCTCTGTACCTATTGCTGAAGCCAGTATTAATCGTGTCATCAGACACTGCTTTTTCCTCATGGTCTCTGGCTTATTGCAGGAGATGGGCAGGGACAGAGGCTGTTGACTGCAGGATTCTCTTGCATTAGAAAAAAAATAAGAAACAAGTAAAAAAGGAATAATAAAGGCATGTTTGAAACGGAGACGATATTTCTGAGCAACTGCAGAGCTCTCCCCTGCTTGCTCCTGCTACTCAATAACACACTTTCTCTGCCTAATAGATGGGGAAAGCAGCTCAAGCCCTGCTGAAATTAATGGCCTGTGTGGTTTTCTTCTCTCTGGCAGGTTTTGTTTTTCAGAGATGAGTAGAAAGCAATTCATTTTTCAATTCAGTAGATAAAAAAGTCATTTCTGAGTTGGGATCAAAAGCTGTGAGAAAAAGATTTGCACAGCACGGCCACAGAGATGACCTTCGTTGTTTCTTATGTCCACTCCATTTATTGCTTGTCTGACTTTGTGGTGTGTGAAACATCCATAGGTATTTCTGCAGTGACCTTCATGGACTGGGTTGCATCAGTCATCTGTGACATGGACTGAAGTCTGCAAGCAAGAGGTGAATGCTTGCTTTCAGCTTTCCTCCTCTCTCCCTAAGGAGTAAAGCTTCTGGGTAATTTTCATAATCATTATATTCTGCTGGAAAATGATATGTAAATAAAATTTCAACATGCTTCACAAAGCATTTATTGACGGTGATGAATTTCTTGTGAAATGTGATGCTTCCTAAACCGAACATTCATTTTTGGTTGCTGTTGTTTGTTTTCATTCAGGTAGGGAAGGAAAACCTTCCCAAATATGGGAACTCTGAATCTGAGTCAGCTCCACTGAATCTCTCCTTTTCCCATGAAAGCATCCTTCAACAACCAGCATCCCTGTATATCTGGATTCTGATTTCACTGGCTCCACCTGAATCCCTCCTAGACCACAGCCTGATCCCACAACTGGTTCACTCTCACTTCATTCCTGCTCCACATCCTCACTGTTACGACAGAAAATCCCATCGCTCCAAATTGCCTCCTGCCACTTGGCTCACGTCAGCAGCACTGAGAGCCTCTCGGTCAATTTTAAACACGTTGGATGTCTCCTTCCAGAGAGCTCTGAGCAGGTTTGAAATGAGATGTCTCTCCTGCTGGAGCTGATTTCTCTGTCAGAAATCAATCCTCTCCTTCCTTTCCCTCACTGTTCTTAACAGAGCTTGAAATTAATGCACTTCTCTGCTGCCTGATGGGTTTCTCCTTCCCACGCTGCACTGTGCCACAGCTGCAGAGGCATCAGATCTCCCCCTGCTTTCCTGGGACACCCAGCATAGGGCTCTCCATGTGTTGTGGTTGTCCCAGCTCCTGGGGGACACCTCACCCTGTCTGTGGGATGGGAGATCATAGAATCAGAGAATCAGCCAGGTTGGAAAAGACCAGTAACATCATCAAGTCCATCCTTTACCCCAGCGCTGCCAAGGCAACCACTAACCCATGATACTAACCCTATGAGATTAGTAATCCTATAGATCCTATGACTTGGAGCTTCCAGAGCAGCTGAGATGTGTCTTGAGGATACCTTCTTAGCCCTAAAAGCCCTTGGGGACAGCAAAGCTGCTTTGTTGCCCACAAACAGCATGGTCCTGGGTCTCTTATGCCCAAAGAGACATAACCTGTGCCAGTGGTGAGCTGTTAGCACAGGGTGCCCAGAGAAGCTGTGGCTGCCCCATCCCTGGCAGTGTTCAAGGCCAGGTTGGACACAGGGGCTTGGAGCAGCTGCTCCAGTGGAAGAGGTCCCTGCCTGTTGAAATGGGATGAGCTTTAAGGTCTCCCTTCCAAACCAAACCAATCTGTGATTCTGTGAATACAGATAAGGACAAACCCAAACCAACCTCCTGTACAACACAGCACCATACTAAGCATGCTCAGATTGATGATATTAACTGTTTCAGTTCAGGGTTTGGTGTCCTAGGACACAAACAACTTCCTGCAGCCTGGGGAGCAGGACGTGTGTTGGCAGGAGCATCCTTCCCTCGCCCTGCACTCTTGGAGTGTATTTGGCTTGCTTGCCATACTCCCATGCCACTAGCAGGAATGCTTGTGATGGACAAGCTCCTTCCTCCCTCTCCCTGTTTCCTTTTTTCCCTTCACAATCTATTTTTCTTCGCTAGGCTGCAGCCAAGAATTTAATGCGCTGACATTTTTCTGTTTGCTTGAGTTCCAATCTGTTTACACTTCTCATTGAATGTAATGGTTTGAGAGATTAGGAGAGGAGTTAATCAGACCTGGGTCCCCAAAAAATGTGCTGAAATGCTCCAATGAGTTCATTGAGTTTGAAGTATGCAATTGAAAGGACCACACCAAGCTGTTTGCTTGCAAAGTGTTTGTGCTGCAGAGTTCACTTCAAAGCAAGCTGCTGGATGCACTCGGCAGGGGAGATGTGAAGCCAGAAGGGAGCTGATGATCAACAGAGTCTACCTCAGAGCCATCTGTGGGCTGGATGGACAGGTTCAAAGCTCTTCATCAAAATACAGACCAGATTTAAGGGTGTCAAAGTGGGCACAGGGGCAGCTGGGATCTGAGGAAAGCAGAGAGGTTACAGATGTAACTGCAGCATGTTAGTGAGGATGTGTAACAGACTGCACTGTGTTAATGTGAATTGGAGAATCACAGACTTGTTTGTGCTGGATGGGACCTTAAAGCTCATCCAGCTCCAACCCCTGCCACAGGCAGGGACCCCTTCCACTGGAGCAGCTGCTCCAAGCCCCTGTGTCCAACCTGGCCTTGAGCACTGCCAGGGATGGGGCAGCCACAGCTTCTCTGGGCACCCTGTGCCAGCGCCTCAGCACCCTCACAGGGAACAGCTTCTGCCTTAGATCCAATCTGTTTCAGTTTGACCCCATCACCTCTTGTCCTGTCACTACAGTCCCTGATGAAGAGTCCCTCTGCAGCATCCCTGATGAACGGGAAAGCGGCAAAACCTCCCATATGTCCCCCAGATTAGTCTGTACCTGAAAAACACCAACATTCACATCTACTCTAATTCAAGCAGGTCACAGGCTGCCATTCGGACACTTACATCGAGCGATGCAAGCTCCCCCCACTTCTCTTTATCTGCAAAAGATGGATTGGTTTAGATACTTCTTATGCAGACCTCTTTCTTGGCTTCAGGCAGTGTGCTGTAGCAGCAAGTCGAAAGCAACATTCACAAACCCATCACGTCCTTGAGCGCAGAGACATGAGCTGGAGATGGCCAAAAAGCAGATTTGTAAGAAATTCCTTTTTATCCTCATCTTTTTGCTTGATTTTGGTCCAAATTGAAATGAAACCAATACTATTTCTTTAAATATATCACAGAGTAGAAACTCCCACGGTTTTGCAGCTGCTCCCGTGAAACCGTCATCCCCAACAGCTTCCCTGAGGATAAAACGGGAAAGGCTGTGGATGGCACTGAAATGATGTGGGAGAAGACCCTGCACACTCCTAAACCCCCAGCCCTGCCACAGACCTTCTTGGTTGGTGGCTACCAGCCCATAGCTCCCTGTACTCCTGGCCCTTGGGCTACCTGGGAAGAACTTAGAACCTGGCCTTGGGCTTGGTCAAACAAGTGTGAAGCTCAGAATTGTTCAATGCTGCAGGAAATGGGGTTTTCCCTGAGGATGCCTGGTTTCACTGGAGGTTTTGACTGGCTCTAACATGAGCTGGGAGGAGACTGAGCTGGGCCGAGATTGGAGTGAGATGAGAAAAATGGCAAGGAAAAGAATAATTCAAGCATTGGTGGGACTGAGTTAGGAGGGAAGATTCCAAGAGTGGAATACCTGTAGCACCACCAAACACAAGTAGTTTGAAAGGCAAGAAGAGAGAAATCTCTGCATTTGGGGGCTGTGAATACATAGAAGGGAAGATTGATTTGGTGGATGCTCCAGATCCTAAGGGTATCCAGGAAGAGGAAGGGCATCTAGAAATAAGGGGTGCAGAGGGTCACCTATTAAACAGCTCTGAAGGAACAGACACCACCTCCAGGCAGCGCCTCTTCCTCTTGATCCCTCTTGGGAGGTGGAGCAGCTTCCATTCACCTTCCTATGCTGGGCTGGGGTGGGTGCCAGGGAAAGGATGTCACCCTCACAGCTCTTTCTCTTGGCTTCAGAATTAAAGGTTCATGAAGATATTCATTAACTGTTCTGGTTTACATCTGCTGAAGACTTGGGCTTGCACTTCCCACTGTTGCAAGCATTCTGCAACAGGATAATTCAAGGCCAGGCTGGATGCGGGTTGGAGCAAACTGCTCCAGTGGAAGGTGTCCTGTCTGTGGCAGGAGGTAGGAACTAAGTTGTCTTCAAGGTCCTTTCCAACCCAAACCAGCCTGTGATTCTATGATAATTTACCCATTGGCTGCAGACTGCTGCAGGAAACCTGGACCCCATCAGTGCTTTTCAGTCCCACCTTAAGGCTCCACCACATCCCACTTGCCCATAATAACTGATATTTCCTAGTTTAACGTTAAACTTGATGTTCACCTTGGCAATGTGCTTCCTTCAGGTCACTTGTACCTTGTCTGAGCCACCTCTCTGTAGAGAAGGTGTGCTGGAGAAGGGCCCTTCTCATCCTCCCATCAGGGCTGCATCTCCTTCTCTCATTAAACCGCAATAGAACCCAACACAAAGAGAGTATGTGCTTCATTAGAGCTAAATATATTTTCCTCTTTGGTCTTGTTTCCTAAGGGATGTGTTTGGGGACTTGTATAATGAGGAGCTCGTTGGCAGGGCAGTTACAAAGCTAAAGGCAATGAGGCAAGGAGACATAAAGAGAGAATGGATCGACAAGCCTTGCTGTAGAGGAGTGCAATGGTGTTCCCTACATCTGCACATGACAGCAAGAGTCACAGGAGGTCACACCAATCAGTCTTGCTTGACTGGCCCCATTACTGCTGTGCCTGGGGAAGGGCAGTGCTGTTCCCTTGAGCCAAAGGAGAGGCTGAGCTTTGTCCCAGGGACTCTTCTGAGTGTCACAAACTGACAATTTTCAGTATTGACAAAAACAGCAAAGGAAAATTCATTGGAAAGTTCCTGGTGGCCACAACCTTCATTTCCAATCTGTGCCCGTTGGATTTATCAGTGTGTTGCAGTGCCAGTGGTGTTTAAATGAGTAAAGAAATGCTAAACATAGAGTAGAAAGAGTCCCAAACACTGCCTTACCTTCCCCTTTCCTCCCAGTGTCCTGCTTCATGACAAGGTGCTGCTGGACACCTTTGGCCATCTGTAACTAAAACTCCTATTTGGAAAGATCGAGGCTGGTGTGTGATGACCAGGAGCAATGTCAGCACTTCCCAGAGCTGAGGTTTCTACCCCGTGCAAGTGGAATCCTACAGAACAATCAGTGGTAACAAAAAACTGGATCAAGGCATCACACTGTAAAACTTTATCTCCCATACAGGGACTTAGTCTACCATAAAAGAAACAGTGCTGGAGGATGTAAGAAAACACAAGACCCTAGGGATGATTTAATGTCCCAAAGACATAAAGACATAAGCCACAGCAATGCAGAAATGAGCTAGTCACACAGAAGCTATTCCATTTCAATTGGTGATGTGTACTCTACATAAACCACAATCAAACCACTTGTTTTTAAAGGATGTAAATGCCTTTCTCAGGCAGAGCAGAAGCAGCGTGACTGATCTAGAAACTTAAATATCATTTTAGGCTTTAAACTTGAGCAATGCTATCGCCATCCAGCCCAGCTTCCCAGGGAATCTGGAAAGGGCTGTGCAAACTTTGGGCAGTGATAATGTGAGACCTAAATCAGGAAAACCGGGTTTGTTTTCTGTTATAGACTTTGTGCATGGATTAAAAGAAGCCATTTCATCCCTGCCTGCATGTTTATGGGCTTTGGCTAACTCCTGCCTGTCCTGCTTGGTTTAATCCACCCAGCTATAGGGTTTCTGCAGGCATCGAGATGACCAGCCCTGGGACTGCCTTTCTAAACTGAGCAACCTTCTCTTTCAGCACCTTTGAACCCCTCAGGCTGTGACCTTTACAGGGCAGCATTTGCATAGTTTACCTCTTTACTGTGCTTTTGTGCACCCCTTTAAACAGCAGCCAAGTGGAGATGTCCCCACCTGTGGAATAAATGAGCTTTAAGATCCCTTCCAACCCAAACCAGTCTGGGATTTGATGGTCTCCTGGGTTTTGGTTGAGTGGGGAAGGTCTCCTCAAGAAACAAATGATGGAGCCTCCATGGAGGGAAGTCCATAAGGTGTTTATGGAAGTTAGGAGAGAGTAAAGCCTCTCCCCTCTTCTCCTCCTTTCCTTGATCACCCTGTGTCTAAATCCACAAACACAAACCTCCCATCCAAGGCAAGGTGTCTTGCTGAGAGCACTAAGAACTGTACCTTAGTGCTACAACCAGGGAGGGATGTGTAAGGAAACAGGAAATAGTCTCAGGAAAAACCTCTTCTTTTTCCAAAATGGGAAGATCTAAGGAGAATAGAACCCTTGGGAATAGAAATAACCTGTAGTCAGAATGGAGCCCTTCACTTCCAGTTCCTTGTTTGATTGAATTCTGGTTTAACACTACTGTTTTAATGTAACACAGGGAGGTGTAATAAGAATTTGAATAACATGGAATGTGGTAAAGAGTTGATAGGTGTTTCATATTTATGTATTGCATTTGCGTTTTCAAATCATCCTGCTTCAATATTCCAGAGTGAAGCATTTCCAGAAGGGGGTCCTGACGTTCCCAAACTGAAATTCCCACTTGGTTAAACGTTTCTCGATTTCCCCTTTCCTTCTGAAGTGAAAATGAATTTCCACCTTTGAACCTCCCCACAGGCATCAGTCGAGGTCTGTCTCTCATCTTTGCATCTCATCCACAGCCCTTTCCCAGAAAGGCTGTGGATGGTCAAGGCTTCCAGAACCCCTTTGGAGAGCTAAGCCATGGGTGATGTTATTTCATTGTCACAGACTTCGAGGCTCCAAGCCCAGGAACCGGCAGCGCCTGGGGCCATGGCAGCCGCGGCTGCATCAGCCTCCAGCCCGCAGGGTTCCTGCTCCTGCGGCTGCAGCCTCTGGCTCTGAGCACGGAGCTCTGCCACCCTCTGCCGGGGACCAGGCTGCCCCCTCCCCGAGCAGAGCAGCGCATCCTCCCCTCCCAACCCTGTGCAGGGATATCCCCCCCTCCTCCATTCGCTCCCTTTCGCTTCTCGCTGTGGCTCCACACGGCCAGGCTTGGTCTTGCCTTACCAGAGTGCTGTGAGGTTTGGGTTTGGAGCTGGTTTGTGCCACAGCTGCATGGAGGAAGGGCAGTCCTGCACCATGCATAGCTGGTTTGGGATGGGATATGTTAATATTCTACCTAGGATGCTGGTACCGTGCTGTGGTTTCAATTTAGGATAAGAATGATATTGATAACACACCGATGTTTTAGTTGTTGCTCTGTAGTGCTGATCTTAACCAAAGACTTTTCAGTCTCTTGTGCTCTGCAGTGAGGAGGAACACAAGAACCTTGGAGGGAGCAGAGAGAACAGTGCCCTGAACAGGCCATAGGGATATTCCTAACTACAGAGTGTCAGGCTCAGGGTAGAAACGGGGGGGGGGGGGGGGGGGGGAGGTGTTAGGGTTAGGGTTTATCCTTCATCCTGACCCTGACCAACATCAGGAAATGGGCCTGGATGAGCCATGCTTAACAGAGCCATCTCCTGCCTTCTCTGTGGGCTTCCCCATGGAGGAATACACTACAAACCTCACATTTTTGCTCTCTCTGTGCAACTTATCAAGCAAGTCTTGGTTTGTTCCCATGTCCCGCTTCATATGCCCAGTGTCCAGGACACACAGGAGAGAAATCCTAGCCCCAGTGCCTGGCCCTCCTCACTGGAGGTTCATGGCTAAAGGCAGATCTATGGGACAGCACGACACACAGCTCCACATTTGGGCTAAAACAATTACTTTTGGCACCTCTCATTTGTGTTTCTGTACAGGGATGCTCCATTATCTGCAGTTATTCACCCTCCAGCACTGCAATCAGAACTGCAGGGGCTTTCAGATGCTTCTTTCTGATCTTGGGGCAGAGAAATATGGCTGTAGAAGAAATTACCTGGTCAGAATTTATTACAGTTAATGGGCCGATGAATTTGCAGGATTGCTGAACATCTGGATTCAGCATCCACCTAATGGCAAATGAGTACAAACAATCCCCAGGGAACAGGAACCATGCAGATGGCCATTTGAAGAGGCTGACCTTGCCTTTTGAATAGCACAGAAGAGAACAGCTCCTGTGCCAAGGTCTGTGTGAAAGAGCATAGAAAGAACATACAGGGATCCTGTGTATGAACACAACCGGTCACACTCTGAGGTAATACTCTGTGTCCTGCAGACATCCACAGGAGCTGCACAGCCCACACAGGCTTGGCTGTTTGCATTACTGTTGGAAGCCATGAGGATGTGGCAAACCCATCTCTGGCAAAGCTGCTCCTGAGAGGCTGTCATTGAAATTCAGGAGACAAAACCCATATTGCAGCCTGGGATGCAAAGTGTTGCAAGGTGGCCTCCAGTGACTGAGCTCTCAAACCTCATCTCTGCTATCCTGACAACAGCAAATGCTGGGAGGGTGTTATTCCAAAGCTTGAAGCAGTCTCTGAGTTTAACCTCAGCCTCCTCTCTCTGTGCAGGAAGCAAAGCACTAAACACTTTGAGAGGCTGATCTGGAAAACCAGAAGGTGCAGTTAAACAGAACTTGATCCAAGAGGGAAAAGCAATTCCCTTAGGAAGGATGTACCCAGCTCTGCACTGATTCAAAAGGTCTCTGATCCTGTATCTATTAACGTATGGATCCCTCTCCATCCCAGCACCATAGTGTGAGTAGTCTGGGCTCATGAGAAACCCTAGTATCCAGAAGGCCATAAAGTCACTTTCGAAGTAACCTAATCAAAGGTAACAAACTCATTTAGGATGAGATGACTTTTGCCCCTTGCTTATGTCAATCATGTTGATAAACTAAGGGACAGCAGAAGATCAAGGATGAAAAGTCATAGTAGAAATAGGCTGGAGATATGATGTGACCACAACTTTTAAATTCAAACAAAGGAAGAGAACAATGATAAGCTGAAGGAGCATCCCCTCCCTCCACACCTGACTGAGAAATGGCTACTTAGGGATACCTGCACTACAAGAAGGGCACATTCAAACTCTGCTTTTCCTTAGCTCCTAACTGCACGTGTGTGTTAGCAGAGCTCAGACTTTTCCAGGGATGCCAAACCATCTGAATGGTCCTTGGCAAGCTCTAAGCCTGTGGCCATTGGCACCCATCAAAGGTATCAACCCAGGCAGAGCCTGCACTTGCTGAGAGGAAAGAAAAGCCTCTACCACCACACTAGTGTTGTTTTCCTGTTAGATCCAGAGATGCCAGCTCCCTTTCCTGCTCCCAAGGGTGCTCTCTGGACAGCAAGCTGAGATGTAAGGGTGGTGAGGCACTGGAATGGGCACCAGGGAGGTTGTGAATGTTCCATCCCTGGCAGTGCTCAAGTCCAGGTTGGACAGAGCCTTGGGTGCCATGGTTTAGTGTGAGGTGTCCCTGCCCATGGCAGGGGCTTGGAACTGGATGATCTTAAGCTCCTTTCCATCCCTAACTATTCTATGATTCTATGTAGCTTTCAGCAAGGTGTTCCCTTCTCATGGAGCAATTTCAGGGCAATGTTTTGCTGCTTTCAAGAGCAAGTGGATGTGGATGTGGATGTGTCTGCTGAGGATGTGTCTGCTCTCTTGAGGCAAGCCTCAAACATTGGTGTTCACTGAGCACAGCTCTTGTACAAACAAGAGCTCTTGCTGGCTTGGGTTGGATTACTTGTGTACATATGAACATGCCAGAGGAGGCCTGGAGGATGAGCAGGGGCTGGAACAGCTCTTGTACGGAGACGGTCTGAGAACACTGAGGCTGCTCAGCCTGGAGAACAGAAGCTGTGTGGAGACCTCAGAGCAGCTTCCAGTGTCTGAAGAGGGCTACAAGGATGCTGAAGAGGGACTCTTCATCAGGGGCTGTAGTGATAGAACAAGGAGTGATAGGTTCACACTGAAACAGGAGAGATGTAGGCTGTTGTGAGGGTGCTGAGGCGCTGGCACAGGGTGCCCAGAGAAGCTGTGGCTGCCCCATCCCTGGCAGTGCTCAAGGCCAGGTTGGACACAGGGGCTTGGAGCAGCTGCTGCAGTGGAAGGGGTCCCTGCCTGTGGCAAGGGGATGGAATTGGATGAGCTTTAAGGTCTTTTCCAACGCAAACCAGGCTGGGGCTCTCTGAGGAAACTGCTTTCTCCTCCACTGGCTGATGTTAGTTTTTCCCCCTACTCCCCAAATTAAAGATCCCCTGATTCTAGGCAGTTCAATTACTTCGTTTCTAGCATCTCAGGTAGGGGAACACACAAAATGATTGCCAGTCATGTCAAAACCATCTAGCTAGCAATTGTCTTTCAGTATTACCCCCAATGTGGTGCTACATCGCACCACTGAGACAGTGTTTCTGCACTAAACCTTTGTTGTCAGTTTCTTGAAACAGTCACACCAGAAATACCTTTATTGGTTTGACATTTCTCAGATGTTTTCCACATTTCAGCAGAACTTAATCAGCTCTTCTTGAGTTATGTGATCATAAAAAGGATCTACAGCCCTTAGCTTTTTTCACAGCCTTTTTGTGATGAAGTAGCTAAAACCCCTCTGTTTTGAATAGAGCTGCTTGTAACATGTTCCCTCCCACCCCTTCTTTCACAGCAGAACTTTGCCTTTTTGTTAAGAGTTATTTGGGTTTTGACATCAGGGTTCTGTGATGAATACTGAAGAACATAAGAAAACCCTGATTTTCCACATCAGAAGTTTCAGGTTCAGGTGAGTTTTTTTATGTGTCTTGGATTCAAATTCAGACTCACTTTAGAGATAAGTGTAATTTTAGTCTTAAGTTGTAAATGATGGTGACAAACTAGCCAAGAAAGAGTGCCATGCTGTGACAGTCCTATGGGATTCCAGCGGGGTGCATCCTCTGCACCAGCCAGGGATAGACCAAGTCTTCTCACTCCAAAGAGCCCATGACCCAGCCAATGATGCTAAACTCCCTTGTGCAAATTGTCCCTTGCCAGCATTCATGCTAAGACTCATGAGCAATGCCCAGGACATAGGGAGGGTGTAGTGCCAGGGACCACACTCACAACATCCCTGTAAGGATGAGGACGTTTTGGTACCCAAAAACATTCCCTGGCATGCTGCTATTTACAGACGGAGATTTAGCCAAAGAAGCCGTGTGGTGCCTATAAATTCCCCCAGTTTCTATGGCTACAGGGATGTTAGAAGTACATCATAGAGAGAAAGATTCGATTGCCCCGATAGAAAACCTACAAGACAATCACTGCGATTCTTGCTTGCTTCAAAATCAACTTATCTGTTGTAGCAGGAGGTCTGCAGGGCAGATCTGAGAGACCTGCCCAGAGGCATAAGGCTGAAGCAAACAGCTCCATGTGCAACCCCAGCTCGTAGGTCAGACTTCCCCAGCAGCACTGGCTCCTTAGAGAAAGGAGTACCTGAGCTGCTATAGCTGCTGAAAGCTAAGGAGCTTTGATTTGGCTGCAGCCAGCAGGGAGGAGGAGGATGTGCTGAGGATTGGGATGAAGCAGAGCTGCTGGCTGCTCTTATGGAAGCTTTTCTTCACCCGCAGCCTGTCACTAAACATCACTCGAGTACCATCACAGTGGACATGAGAAATGGTTCTCTTTACAGAAGCAAAGGAAATGCTGAGGATCCCCTGCTAGGAGTTGCAGTGCAGTCACACACTGCTCAGAGACTTTGATGATCAAAAGTCACTTTCCAGCCTCTTTCTTCTGCCATCACAAACTCAAGCCCTTTTATAAGACTAACAATATGCAGACATTAAAACTGTGATCCAAAGGAAACAGTGGGGATTATGCATTTGATTAATCTCTGCCTTATCAACCTACAGGGTAGGATATGCTGCTTCTCCCTGCCTGGATAGCCCTGACTGCTCTGGGTTCTCTATAGATTTTTTCCACTTGTTAGATTTCCATTATAAGAAAATAAAATAGGCTCTGCAAACAGTGCAGCCTTCTCATGCTCTCAGGCTCCCTATGTAATTGCTTCAAAATCCCCTCATCTTGGTAGGGCTGCTTTAGGTGCTGTCTGTATCAAATGACTGAGCTCAGACCAAGGATGAGACTGCTGCTTTGCTGGTGACCTTTTACTATCTTTAATACAAATATGCTGATCATGTAAAACCAGCTTTCTGGCAAACAAGAACTGCATATAAAATAACCCTGGATCCGATTTCTCATTCCAAGACTCCTCAGCACAGAAGTTTTCCTGCATGACAGCTGCAGATGATAAATGAACTGACTCAGATGAAGCCGAGTTGTACTGAAACAGTGCTGTCACATTTAGTCCTTCCCTATTAGGACAAACTAAATTCCAGCTTCCAGTTAAACTGAAGAAAAGATCTTAGCAATCTAAACATGAATCACACCTCTCGGATAACTGCTCTCAACGTCAGCAGAAACAGGCTCAGCTTTGTTGCAGATTTAGCAGGAAAGCCCAGGTCTATTTTAAGGGCTTTTCCAGTGTAGAGTTTAAACAGCAAGGCCCTGTCCGCTGTGCCAGCACCCTGGGAAAGCTCCACTTTATGTGAGCAAGCAGAGGTTTGTTTCCCCTGTTCTGTGCAAAGTCTCTCAAGCGATACCCACAAGGACTGTAATTCTGCCCAAAGGTTCAGCATTTGGAGCTTTGCAGAACTTCAGAGTCAGGGTCCTCCTATCTGAGCCCATAAAATACTGAATATTAACACAAAGGTCTTCAATTATTTTAGCAACCACCCTAAGCCTTCACCCAAACCTCAGAGACTGGAGGTAGGTTTGTGTAAGTCTTCAGCTCTAGACCTAGCAGCACTGCTGGTAATCGCACCATTAAAGCAAGGCTCCACTCCAAGGTTAAGCCAGAACATCTGTTTGTCTCCAAATAAGACAGAACTATTCCCAGCTCCCCTCTATTCCTGGTGCATTTTCATTACTGGGTGATTTTTCTTCCAGTTAAGTGAGCTGAGTCAAGGAATACTCAAGGAGTGACCTGTAGGGATGGGGCCACCTCTCTGTGCAACAAAAGGGGTAGACGTTTTGAGGCTAAAATCTCACATTTCCATTTTTCTACACTGGAGCTAGTCAAACACTCAAATCCATATTTTCCCTATTATGAACTTAGCTATAGAATCATAGAAGCGAAGAATCATAGAATAGGTAGGGCTGGAAAGGACCTTAAGATCATCCAGTTCCAGCCCCCCTGCCATGGGCAGGGACACCTCACACTAAACCATGGCACCCAAGGCTCTGTCCAACCTGGCCTTGAACACTGCCAGGGATGGAGTATTCACAACCTCCCTGGGCAACCCATTCCAGTGCCTCACCACCCTTATAGTAAAGAACTTCCTCATATCCAGTCCAAACTTCCCATGTTAACTGGTTAGCCTTTGTTCTATCACTACAGTCCCTAGTGAAGAATCTCTCCCTGGCATCCTCATAGGCCCTTTCAGATACTGGAAGCTATACTGATCTATGGAAATAATTTGTTGGGTGCTGCAGGAAAAAGCAACACAGGATATCCAGTAAAATCCTTGCAAATGCTGTCTCCTGTCTTTGTCTCACCCATCATCTGCCCCTTTCATGCTCTGGTCAGGATTCGATATCTGAAACTTCTTAAGGAGGCAAGAAATAAAAAAGGCATTTCCAATTCTTCTCCCAATATAAAACCTACACATAACAAAAACTCAGCTGCATTTATTCACATCGATCGAGAAGGTATTTACTCCAAGCACTGAACAAATGTCTCTGCAAACATCAATATTGGTATTAGACTCATAAATGTCGTCTATATTTTATAACATGAGAAGCAACGACTTTTGGGAATGCTCAGGCCCTTCATTCATTCCATCTTCTTATTTATTTCCTTCTTCCCCTCTCTGGAAGGAGGCTGCAGGGCTGAGATATATTTAGTCCCATACTTCTGACTTTGCTGCCAGTGGATGTGAATTTAACCACTTTGCTCAACCCTGAGCAGAGTGTTTCAGGAAATGGATGGGGATTTTAAAGGTTTCAGTGTAGTCTTGCTTGGCATTAGGTCCATAGTCCATAAAGGAAATGTAATAGTCATGATGCTGGTTTCTTCCCAGCTTTCAGCTCTGGGACAATATTTGGGTATCTTTGCTCCAGTATCCCAAAGCAGGGGCCATACAAGAGCTCCTGCATTATTTCCAGTCTACAAAGGAAATGGAGGCCCTAAAATTCAACCTGCTGAATTTGTGGTTAAGTTTAGAATTAAACAGGTCCTTCAGTAGCTGCACCAGCTCCAACAGCTTCTATCTTTAGACCAGTTTCTCTCTAAGATTCCCCATTCCTAATTTGTTGTTGGGGGTGTCCCAAGAGGGCAGCCAGTCAATACAGACCCTTTGTCACCATTCTTCTTCGGAGACAGAGAAAAGCAGAGAGCACACTATTCATTTTTAGCAATAAGTCCCCATCTGTTGTTTTAAGAGCTGGATAAATCTGGTCCTCCCCAATACCCACCACTTTAAGCTCCCACTGCCTTTGTCCCAGCCTTATTTTGGGTTTAACTGCCTGGAACAGCCTGGAGAAGTGCTTGGGACCACAGTGCAGGAGCCTTGCCTAAGCTTGCTCTCAGTGCCAGTCAGGCATCTGCTATCAAAGAGCCGGAGCTGAAAGGAAGAGCTCCCCAGCACACTTCAGAAGTTGTCAGCCAGAAATGAAGGAGTAGATTATATCTTTCTGGGCACAAAACCATCTTCTAGGCCAAGAAAGGAAACAAATATGTTAATTCAGAAAAAAGAAGGGGAGGGGGAGGAGAAAGAAGGAGGATTCTGGTTTATTTCTTGCGTTGCCTCAAGAGAGAAATGCCATCTTCCATCTTCTTTCTCTCTGTCTTTTCTTAGTATTTCCTTGCTCTCCTTTCCTCTGAGTTTCGGAAGAAACAGGAACAGCCTGGTTGTGATGTGTCCCAGGGGCATGGAGATGACACGTGGCCACCCAGGCCTGAGCTGCAAAGGCCACATCAGGCCATGAGAAGGGCTAGTCTAGTCTGGGTCTAGCTCAGAAGGTACCTGAGATGACAGCCATGGCTCCCTTTACTCTTCACCCAGTGCACTGACTCCTCCAGTTTGATAAAGGGCTCAGCTTATTAATGATGGCCAAAAAACATGGGCAAGACCTAGTTACAATCTCTGAGAGGCAAGAGGATTCTAATGGACTTCTCCCCACCAGAAGGTCCTGCAGATGCCATGGGATTTAGGTCAAGTCAGCCCTTTGTCTCACTAGGGTAGAAAGCAAAAGCTTATTTCTGCTTTGTTGAGATGATCCTCTGGAGCAGTCATGTTCACCAAGAGCAGAGAGGGCTGTTAAGGTGTGTTCAGTGTCTGCAAAGTGATTTGGAATGCTCAGATGAAAGAGCAAAGCATTGTTTTGGCAAAAGGTTTAGAGTGCTAAAGCTGTGGCTGCCCCATCCGTGCAGTGTTCAAGGCCAGGTTGGATGGGGCTTGAAGCAATCTTGTCTAGTGATAGGTGTCCCTGTATCCAGTTGAAACTGAATGAGCTTTAAGGTCCCTTCCCACCCAAACCACTCCATGATTCCATGACAGTGAGCACCAGGCACACAAATTGGACAAGGCATGATCTGTAACCAGCACTGGAGCTCAACCTGCTTTCTGACTGGTGCTCAAGGATTTCATACAGGATCTGAGCCCTCTGGGGTGTCTGTGTCTGTGGAAAAGAGAGGAAGGCCATGGAAAAAACATGGGAAGTTACGTTTCCCTACAGTAAAATGACCATGATACCATCTTCCTTTGTAATCTACTTTATACTCCAGCAAAGAATGTTTTAAGCCCTGTGACTGCACTCATCTTTTCCCACCTCTTTCCACCTTATATCAGGACATCAGTCTCTATAGCTGGAGAATGACAGCTTTCCAAGACTATACAGTCCTCATATTCCTTGTATCCATACATTTCTTTTTTAAAAGAGTGGATTAAATGACCAACAAACAAAGCTGAAATCTCACTGTTATTTAATAGGATCATCTCTGTTACCCAGACAAACTTAAAGCTGTCAGAAAAAGTAACATTGAAGAATTTAAGAGAAGGCTGCCCGAGGTGATTCACATCATCAGAGATCACCTCTCCAAGTTTTACTGGGAGTTGTGGGATCACTGTGGTTTTATTAAAGTTTCAGGACTCAAAGGCATGTGCTGAGATTCAGCTTTCAGCGCAGTAACTGCAGATAAAACTTAAAAATAACACGTCCCCTCCAGCTTCCAAAGCTCACAAAATTAGTTAAAAAAATGAGAATCTGGCAATTTTTCCATTTAAAAAGGCCCATGTTTCAGAGAACAACCTCCACATCCTCTAGAAAGTGACTGCTGGAGTTTGGAAGGCTCTGGCCTTGGTGGTGGTTCTTTTCCTAGAGCAGAGGCCACCACAGGGGCAAAGTGCTTCCAGGAATCCAGGTGATGCTCCCAGGAAACAGTTGGATGATGTAGGCAGAGATAACATCTGGGTGTTCAAACCTGATAATACTGAAAAGCAGTATTATGATCCCATTGCTTCCTCCAGCCTGGGCATGCCTTCCTACCCTCCCTGATTGTGCTCTGCTCCCCACTGAAGAATGGAGACAGTCAAACACCTCAGAAGAGCATGAGGAGGGTACCTAGGAAGATTGCAGGTCCAGTTCTGGAGCTCTAACACATCAGAAAGCAAAGGCATTACTGGAGGAAACAGCTCTTCCAGCTTCCTAATGGCAGCTTGGAGAAAGGAGGTTCTAGTCCTCAGTACCATGCAATGCAAGCTTAGAACACCTCCCTTGGAAGCATGCACCGCATTAGCCCTCACAAACCACATCCCATGATGTTGATCCCTGCTGTGGGATACCCAGGGAGGTTTGCTGGGCTGTGGATTTGCACCTAGCCTAGAGGCTCTCCTTCCCATGCTCCCAACACATCAGAGTCTGTACATTCAAGGGGAATGAGAAGCATCTGTGTGTTGCCATTACCTAAGCAGATCTTGGTATTGCAGCTTGTAGAGGACAAAGGGACAAGCCAGAACTCCTCTCTTTTGAGACAGGAGTGTGCTTTGTCCTGAGCAGAGATGAGCAATGCTCAGTACTTAGTTAATCAAATACAATGGAATGGAAAACCCACAGCCCTGCACATCATTAGGCTGCGATTCAAAAGCCAAACACAAATAAAACAATTTTGCTGTGAAGTGAAGCTTGCAGAATGAGAGCCCTGGATGGGTTTGTGTGTGCTGCGGCTTCAGAGGAAAAAAGAGGAAGGAAAAAGGAACCTCCTAAATAGGCAAAGTCATTTTTCTTTGTTTTCTCTCATTTACATAGTGACAGATGCACAGTGAGACTGACATAAAGTGCAGTACAAAGGGTCGGTTACACAAGGGCATCTCATGGCCCAAAGATGAGGTTTAGCTTTGCAAACCTCCCCAAGAGCTTGGTCTGGTCACACTGTGTCCCTGTGCAGAGGAGATGGTGGGAAGATAGCACAGGGGTGCATGAGGAGATGTACCCCAACCTCCAGACCTGATTAACCACAGCAACCACAGATACAGACATTTTGGGTGTAAAAACCCCACTCTAACCCCAACAATATTTAGGATCACAGAATCCCAGAGCAGTTTGGGTTGGAAAGGACCTCAAGATCATCCGGTTCCAACCCTCTGCTATGGGCAGGGGTACCCCCACTAGACCAGGTTGCCCAAGGCCCTGTCAGACTTGTCCCTGTTTTATAAAGAATAATGACAGTAATTATAACCTAATGAATAATCTATAATCATGAAAAACTGCAGATGTCCAGCCTTTTACCTAAATAAAATAGCAATAATATTAATATCTGATTGTTATAGCTAATGACAAATACATGTGCAGTGCAATAAGGTTGTTAATGGCTCTCATTTCCACTGATGCTATCATCATGTGAAGAATGTCAGGAATATTTATTGTTCAGCATGATTCAGGATGTCTATTAGGGAATTTTGCTTGTTTTAAGCTAAAAACAAAATACGATTTCCACTTCCAGCACTGAGTTCTGGCTTTCTGAGATGGGCAAACCTCACCAGTTGGTCTTGTCTGCTGAAAAATCCATTTGTTCTAGATGGAAGGTGAAATATGGTGCTCGATGTGAACTGGTGAAACTGGTCAGGTTTAACAAAACCTCTTCTATTCAAACAAAATCCTCTTTGACTGATTGCAGCAGTGAGGGAGGCTGGAAACTGCAGCTCTGAGAGAAGCTCATGCATGAGGAATGCAGGGGCATGGGCATGGCTGGGGAAGGATCTTCTCTGCCCTTATTTGAAGGGGATGGCCTGAACCAGCTGCACCATTATCTGACCTGGAGCACCCCTTGGGATGCTGCATGGGAATGATCATGTCCTGGCAGCTGCTGGATGGGAGGATGAGATTGAGCTTTGATTCATGGAATCACAGCATCATAGAATTAACTCGGTTGGAAAAGCCCTTTAAGCTCCCCCAGTCCAACCATTCCCAGCACTGCCAAGGCCACCCCTAACCCATGGCATTGAGGCCTCGTCTCCACGCTGTGTGAACACTTGTAGGGCCGGTGCCTGCAGCCCTGCCCTGGGCAGCCTGTTCCAATGCCTGAGCACCCTGTGGGGCAGGAATTGTTCCTCAGCTCCATCTAAACCTGCCCTGGTGCAGCTTGAGGCTGTTTCCTCTTGTCCCATCCCTTGTTCCTTGGGAGCAGAGCCCAGCCCCTCCTGGCTCCATCCTCCTGTCAGGCACTTGTAGGGAGCCATCAAATCCCCCCTGAGCCTTCTCTTCCCCAGACTGAACCCCCCAGGTCCCTCAGCCCTTCCCCATCTCTCTTGTGCTCCAGACCCTGCACCAGCTCCATTGCCCTTCTCTGGACCTGCTCCAGCACCACAATACCACAACCTCACTCCCATTCCAGGAACAGGGCTGTTCTTTCCCTACCTGGCCATGTCCTTTTACTGAAAGATCTGTGAATGTGCCTGTCATTGGAGAAAAAAGGATGTGATGCCTGCTCTGAACAATTAATCCACCTTGTTTCTCATCATTTAACTTGTTCTTTCTACCCCACTGGGAAAAAACAAAGGAGCTGATTATGCATGGTCTACCTGTGCAAATATAAGACATCAACTGGAGTACATCAACTAGGCATGAAGGAGAAACAAATTCCTGGGCTCTGGAAGGATTTCAGTCAATGTAACAAAGGAGATGGAGGAGGAAGCTGCTAGATGAATTGTCAACGGCAAATACTTGGTGCAGCTCTGCTCCTCTCTGCGGTACATATCCTTCCCTGTTTCCATTCACACTTGCACCTTAAAAATAGCAAAGTCCCAGGCAAAGAGGTGTCACCCCTCTGGCAGGTTAAAGCCATTCCCCTTGGACTGTCCATACAGGTCCTTGTCTGAAGTCTTCCAGATTTCTTGTCAGCCCCTTTAGGCATTGAAAGGTTGTCACAGGTCTCCCATCCTCACTCAGCTCCATGGCTCTGTTCTCTTGTCACCATTCCTGCTTCCTTAGGGTTATGATGAAAGGGGCCTCGATCTGTCCGTAACTGGGATGATCCACCTGCAGGTTCAGTGTTTGAGCCCTGCTCTGCTTTCCACAGGGAGCTGAAATACCACCAGATCACTGAGGCCATTCCAGGCATTTGTGACCATCCCTCCTTGTCGTTGCCATCAGCTTTCCTGTCTTGGGGGTCTGTGTGTTCCTTTCTGTCCCCATCCCACAAGGCACTGCCCTGTGGGCTGGTCCTGAAGGCACTGTTGTGACAGCTCTGCAGTTCAGGACAGCAGCAGGCTGGGAGGCAGAGAGCTCCTGCCAGATGAAATCACACTGCAATGGAACATGAAGCATGAAGCTATCAGGGACTAATGCTGGCTCCTGGCACTCCTGTCCAGGGCCAGATCTGCTGGCAGAGGATGAGGAAGGCATGAAAGCACCTGAAGATGTCACCCAGTGAGCAGCTTGGCACCCAGACCAAAGGAGATCCTGGCTGTGAGGAAGAGTAGTGAGGGAGGATGAAGAGAAGCCATCAGGTTCTGCTGCAGGTAATGAACCTGGGAAGTCATCAGTGCCTTGGCTGAGACT
The DNA here is from genome assembly GCF_012275295.1 of Melopsittacus undulatus. Taxonomy (NCBI): domain Eukaryota; kingdom Metazoa; phylum Chordata; class Aves; order Psittaciformes; family Psittaculidae; genus Melopsittacus; species Melopsittacus undulatus. Next base: position 2,125,126 of record NC_047543.1, on the reverse strand, counting down.
GCAACTGCCCATTAAGAGGGTTTTGATGAATTGGTTCCTTCTTTGTCCTCTCTTTCTTCTCAGAACAGGAGAAACTGGCTCCTGTCTGCAGTGTGAGATGTGCCCGAGGGCTGGGCAGCAGGAAGGGAAGCAAGCACTCTGTGCAGATGGGAGTAAATGGGCTCTTCATTAACAGCTCTAGTTCTTGATGGAGGGCTGAGGGAGGGTCTCCTGTCAGGTGAATGCACATCCTCTGTCCCATAGCTCTCCCTGCCTCTTCTTGCAGCTTTTTCTCCACGCTCCAGCTCTCAAACTGGATGCAGGAGGAAGAACTGGGTGCTATGATCAGCCTGAGCTTGGCTCATGGATCTCCTCACCCTGGGGCTCAACTGTCCCTTCTCTTTGCTTTCTATTGACTGCTGAAGCTCAAGTTGGTACCACGCTCTTCCTTATCAGGAGGGATCCGGACTTGGGCATTGCCTGTTTGTGTTTGCTGGGGCAGCCTCCTCAGATAGCACAAAGCCAGTCTGCTTATTTCATGTGTCCTTTGATGAGTGGCTGTGGGTTCTTTCCCCTTTAATCTCAGTAATCACAGCCCCAGTTGCCAGAGCCTTAGAAGTGATACAAACACCAGCAATCTCATAATACTCCATCATACAAACCCCTACACCTTCTTCCTCTCTCCCTGCCTCTCTCTGTTGATGCTCTCAGGTGTAACACTCCATCTGGGTGGTGGGACTTGTGAGGGAAACAACAGACCTTTTGCTGGTCTAGCCCAGGAATTCCAGGAAAGTCACTGATATGGTGGAGACACCAGCTCCAAACCCTTCTGATACTGTCTGCTTTGGTCTGAGACCAGCAGCACCTGAAGAAGTTCTTCCTCTTGTGTCATTTATCATTTCTGCTTATTGTTTCTGCTTTCTTCCCCTCTTTTTATCACACATATGGGTCTGGAGATTACACAGGACATGCAGGGAAATGTGTCACAAGAGAGACAAACATTCCTGTTCCATCCTGGCATAGCTCAGTCAGCAGAAAGTCAGGATAATACCAGCTGCTGGAAGAAACATTAGTGATTTTCCTTCCTGGAGAGAGGCATCACTGCAAGTATCACCCGGTTTGATATGAAACCACGATGCCACGTGTGTGACTGCTTCAAGTCCTACAGCTTTACTTGCAGAAATGATCTTATTTCAAGCTTAGGATAGGGGAAACAAAAGGAAATGTTTCTATATTTTAGCAACACCAATCACCAAATAACTAAACGAATAAGTCAACCATGATGGTCAATTATGAAGATTCATTCCAACCTTCCCAAGAATCCAGAATGTTGGAATTCTCTGCTTCAACCCCGTTTAAGGGGTATTTCGGGATTCTGCACTGACTTCAGCTTCTAGTTCCGTTGCAGCACAATGACTGTGGATGTCTAAATGCGCTCAGGCTCAGCCAGGCAGCTCCATCCCGCTCTCTCCGGTAGTGCTTCTTTATTTAAGTAACATAATTTCAAGCCAACCTAATTGAATGTGTAATGAGCACAATAATTGTGCCAAATGAGGCGTGTGAGAAGCTACACATGCGTCAGATGACATTTCCAAAGAGTTCTGGAGTTCTTTAGAAGCATCACCAGGCACCAGCATGGGAACATGCATGTTCATGCTCTTCAGCTTGGACCTGTCATGGCAAATACCCAGAGAAGCTGTGGCTGCCCCATCCCTGGCAGTGCTCAAGGCCAGGTTGGACACAGGGGCTTGGAGCAGTTGCTCCAGTGGAAGGGGTCCCTGCCCGTGGCAGGGGTTGGGGCTGGATGGGCTTTAAGGTTCCTTCCAGCACCCAAAGGAGAGTTGAAAATGCATCAGACAACACAGCAGTGATTGCTGGCATGGAACAAGTTTCCCTGGGTTCTAGACCTCTCCATAGCTGAACAGACAAAGGTACCTCCTCGATCTTTTATCCTTTGCCATCTGGAAATCCAGCTTCACACACACATTTTTACACCCCTTTCATTTCTCTCTCCACTCCAGTCACCCTTCCTGAACTACTTCTCCCACCCCAAACTCCACACCTCCTGCAGGCACCTCCCCAACCAACAGAGAAGGAGTCACAGCAGTAATTTAGTCTCCATACTAAACACAGACACTCTCATAAAGAGTCAGGATATGTACAAAGAGCATCTGGGGAACCCAGTGCTCTCCCTCAGTGAATCAAGGCTTCCAATTATTTTTCAATAAAGGTTTCTCTGAGCTGCAAAGAGCTTTACACACAAAAATGTCTTTACAACATCAAAAACTGGTTAAATGCCAGGAAGAAAGAAAGACCTCACCCATACAGAGCTTTCTATAACTTGGTGCTGTCTTTATGCCTGTAATCCTTACATACATACGTATATCTTAATTTCCTGTCACTAAAAGCCTTTTAGGAAGAAGAAAAGTCGTTCCAGCCGCTCTGTCTATTTTTGATAAGTGCACGAGTATGTACATTAGCGAAACTACATAAAAAAAGACATGGTTTAGAATTATTTTAATTAAAATGTGATTGCACAATTGTTTAAAGAGATAAAAATAATTCTCATTCATTTTAATTAGCTTTTGGTTTCACATGCCTGGAGCATCTGCTCCTGTGCTGAGCCCTTGGCCCCTCCTCTGACTCCTGCCTCTCCCATACCCATGGCTCCATCTTGCCACCCCTTCACAAGAGACAGGGCTGTGAATGTGGGGCATGGTCAATACAGCAGCACAGAGGCGAGGGTTTCTGTGCTATTAGAAGTGCTCAGTGTATTTGCCACACTGATAACTGCAGAGATGGCTGCAGGTGCATGTGCTGCAGCAAAGAAAACAAACTGTGGCTGCCCCATCCCTGGCAGTGCTCAAGGCCAGGTTGGACACAGGGGCTTGGAGCAGCTGCTCCAGTGGAAGGTGCCCCTGCCTGTGGCAGGGGTTGGAACTGGATGAACTTTAAGGTCCCTTCAACCCAAACCAGTCTGGGATTCTAGCATCTTTTCCAACAAGTCACTCCAATGTTTAACTCCTATTGGACACAGATATATTATTGCCCCTCCTTTCCTGGTTATGACAGTTGATTCTGTAGCTTGTATTCTCCTCTTGCAGTGGGTACATTAGAAACACTGTAGGAGATGATGAATCCTTTCTCCAGGTGCTGTCCTTCTGTGGCATTCCCATTCCCTTCCTGCTCAGACACAATATCACTGGACTTTGCTAATACCAGGAAAACAGCAGTAGTGCAGATTCCTTCTCCCACTGCAACTTCATTTCTCAAACCATTCTCCCCCTTGCAAATACTTTCTGCTTTGCAACAGCTGAGGTTTGAAAACAATGCTCTGTGCACAGACATGTCGTCTTTGCTCTTGTTTGCTTTTATCCCCCTGAAGAAAATAGAACTGATTCATTTATTCATTGCATTTAAATGAATCAACTGCTTGACTCTTCTTTTGTTTCCTTATTGTGTCCAAAACAACCTGCTGTTTGGTTTCTACAAGTTTACTCATTACTCACACTTGTTAACCAAGAGATGTGAACACGGAGGTGCCATTCATCTGGTTACTGATCATTCATTTTCACCAGCATTTCTCATCCAGCTCTTGTGGCTCTGTCTCTGCATCTCAGTTTGATGTCTCAAACTTTCCCTTACTAGGAGAAGGATGATTCTTAGTGGTAAATAAGAAGCGATTCAAGATAATTGTCCTTGTTTTTAGAAGTAACTTTGCTCTTTAGCCACACTCTTGACAGAGCTTTTCTTTCCATGAAGAGCTGCTCTCTTGATTAGAGACACACTTGTTTGGATTCTCTGCTCCGGGTGGTGGGGGGACCCTCCTCATGTTACTCAAGGCAACCACTTGAACCACTGTCCCATGTTAGGTATCCCACCCACCTCGCACCAACATTTTCCATTGGATTCCCCCCATTCCCTTCTCCTGCTGCAAGCCTGCTCTGGCTGTGAATCACTCCCTGCTGTGATCCCAGCAGAGCCCTTCACTGTGCTACAGGGGTGCCCTCAGCACACACAACACAGCAGGGAGAGCCTCTGATGCACCACAGCAGGGAATGGCTCAGGAACAAGAATTGCCTTTTGTAAGGTATTGGGAGGATTTACACTTTGTTTTCATTCCCCTCTGATGTGAAACCAGGACCATTCAACACTTTGACCAAAAACCCCAAGGAAAGGAGCTGCTCATTGCTGGAGGAGAGCCCAGTGGTCAGAAGAGTGGTCAGACTCTTCAGATGGAAGAGTCTCCATTCGGGTTCATACCCTACTTGCAGCAGTATGTCTTTGGGGATGTCCCATCCCTGGCAGCACTCAAGGCCAGGTTGAACGGGCCTTGGAGCAAGCTGCTCTAGGGGAAGGTACGTACCCCTGCCCATGTCAGGGGTTGGAACTGAATGAGCTTTAAGGTTCCTTCCAACCCAAACCAGAAACAAATATCCCTGATGGCTGCTGTCCTGACCATTGCACAGGCAGTCCCTACCTACCTACCCACAAGTTCCCAAAAGCTTCACTGAAAGAGACTTATTTCAATGTTTTAAGAAATGGTCTCACTCATCAAAGTACCATTTACTCTGTTTAAGAAGAAAAGGTTGGCTGAAAAGTTGCCAGTTAGCTCTAAGAAGGATTGCTTAGAAAGTCTCTGCCAGGATGTTCTGGCAGGGAATGCACTTTCTTGGGATGCTCACTAAGCTGCAGCAGGCACTGACTTGATCAAGGAGCAGGGAATAGTTGTCCTGGATGGTGATGGAATAGAAAAGTGATCAGCCAGGAGCTCTCATGGTAGAGCAGGGCACATCACCAGGATGGGTGTGAAAAGAGTCTCAGCCTTTAAACCTTATCTTCCATCCCTACAGTGGAAAATTGATGTAGAACTGGGAAACAATAAGTGCCTGTAACTACCAGCCCTGGGTTGTGTAGCACAGAGTGTGTCCTCTGGGATAACTCCTCCAGCAGGAGCAGGAGATGGGTTTCTGGACGCAAATGAGTAATAAGTGTCTGTCCTGTCTTTCCATTGCCTTTGTGCATCACTTCCCAAAGTGAGTGGGCCACCTCTTATACACAGGCAGCAGGGAGTCAGTGGAAAAGCTTTGCCAATCAGACAGTACAGGACCTGGGGACATTTGCAATGTAGTTTGGTTAGCTTAGACAAAAGCAGAGATTTCCTTCACCTCCCATCATGAACCCCATCTCAGTCCTCTTCTACCCACACTTTGCAAGTCAGGGATCAACACAAGTCTCTTGCAAAAGGTTAACACTGTGAGTTCATTGTGGAATACGGACAATAACCCTCGAGTTCTGCAGCACTGCTGCGCCCCAAGGCATTCCTCAAGCAGGGCAGGCAGCAATCACTTACTTTTCCTTTCTCATTCACAGGTTGCTAATATCTGCAGAGGAGCAAAGAAGTGTTATTTCCCTGAGAAACCCCATGTGTTTTATGAGATGACAGCCCTCTCTTCCTCAGCACAGAGGGGCATTCCAAACCACTCCAGGGTTGTAATTTCCTAGATGACCCCTCATTTCAGTGTCTCCATTGCTCACTGCCCCTGAGCACAATTATCACCACCCAGCCACAGTCACCCCAGGCACTTCTGGCTATAGACTTTCATCATTGCACTGAAAGCAGAGATCAGCACTGCTGTCACCCTGTGGGGAAGTGATGAGAAGGGACACACATCTCTGGGTGTCACGCTGGGATCATTAATAGACCGTCCTCACTAGCAAAACCACAGCATTAACCTTCCTAAAAAGCACAACTGCAGGCCTGTGGCATGTTCAGGAGAGCGAGTGACTCACTGATGGCTGTTACATTGATTATTCCAGAGTGTTTTGAAGTTCCCAAGTCTATGGGAACAATGGCTGTGACCAACCTCCCCTCCCACAGCTGCCAAGAATCCTTCAGATCTCCCGGAGTGATGCATTAAGCACAAGGCAAGAAGGCCCATCAGTATTTTCATGTTGAAGGAAGCAGTTGTTGGTAGTAAGAAGAGATGGTTCTGGCTTTTATCAGTGAGACAGGGATCGGTTGGATGATCTGGGGTGAGGTTTTCATCTATGAGGGGTTTGCTGCCTGATCCCCACAGTGAGAATCAGGAGCTGGTTAATGAATGTACCCAGGTCTGGAAACCTCTCCATGAGCTTGCTCACCATGCTTGGTCTGGTGAGTCCCACCTTCAACCCCACAGGCCATCAGCTATAAAGGTGACCTTGCCATCCATGTACAGTGTGGATGTTTCCATGCCAGACACAGGCAACATGAAAGCTTACAGTGGGGCTCGGAGAAGGTGGTAAGTAGGACAAGCACACCTGTATAGGAGCACACCAGTCACCAGGGAGAAATCAACTTGAACCCTCAAGTACACTGAGAAAAGGAGAGGATGAACCAGGAGAACCGGAAGCCCCAGGAAAGAAGTTGTGAGCCTGAAGTACATCCCCACCAGCCACAGTTGAAGATAACAGCAGCTTGAGAGCACCAAGTGAAAAGGATCAGACAAAGCAGCAGAGAGGACTTAGTGTTTTGCTTCAGAGAGCTCATCTCACTGTTAAAGAGAGAAAACAACTTAGAGCATCACTGTGCCTTCAGCCTGCTCCTCAGCAGGGAGATGCAGCCTGGCCAACACAAGCAAAGCTCATCACTGCTGCCTGCCACCAAAGACCCTCACTCACAACTGAGTATCCTCTGTATCCAACACTCACCACCACCATCTCTGGCTGCTGCAAAGCCTCTCCAAGATCTGGGCACCAACTCAGACCCACAGCCCAGCCCAGTGCAGTTATTGGGTCTTCATGAGTTATTGCCTCCAGCTGAAGGCACTCACACTTAATGGCTTCACTGTGACACAAGCAAACCCATCAGCCAGCCTGGAGGGATGCAAGCCGGTGGCTTCCACTGGGCTAGCAAGTTGTTGTGAGTCCTAGTCCATTAATCTGCCTCTTCTGCAGTTGAGTCTTTTGAGATTTAGGCACCAAACTCAGTCCTGAGCATTTGCATTGGTTAAATCATGCAGCAGGTTGAGCCCCGGGGGGATCACCGGTCTCTCAAACCCCTCTCGAGCTACTGCCTACCTGATTGGCCTTATTAAATGCTGTTTCCAATTAAAGATATTCTATTAGAAGCATGAAATGACCATAAAGATGAGCTGCCCAGCTCACAAATGGATGTCTGGTGAATGCTGCAAGCCTGGTTCAGCTCTCAGGAGAGGCATAGAGCAACAAGTGCCTTATGCTGGCTGGCTTTGGCAAAGGGTACCTGAGAGGATGCTGCAGCCCCACGTACCTTTGACAGGCCTGGTTCATTCTGGCTTTAATTGACAGCAACGGGACATGGGGACCTCTGATGGTGTGGTCCAGGCAGCGCAGGCCCCCTTAGCCCTGCAAAGAGCCGGGAGGGAGGGAAGGAGGGAAATGCTTTGTTTAGCAAAGAGCCAAGATAAACGACCCTGTCTCTGCAGCTTGATTATCCCAGTGACAATGATTTGTCACTGCGGGATGCTGGCTGGAATCTCTGTGGTGACAAATGGAAGCTTTCAGGGCTCTAATGGGGCATAGTGGGCAGATCTCGCATCTCCCCTCCCTCTCCCAGAGCTGGCTCTGACATTACCTAAGGATATGCCTCTTCATGGAAGGCAAGGAGATGCTGCCTTCTTTCATGAAAAGCTATTTTTATAAGGAAAAGCTATTTTTGTAAGGAAAATCTGGTTTTATAAAGAAAAATCTTTTTATAAAGGTTTTTTTAATGAAAAAATCTCTTTTTATAAGGATATTTATTTTTATGGTGGGGGAGAAACACCCTTCACAGAGTCTTTTCTTGTCATTTTGGTGGTGGTTCAAAGCAGAGCAAAGGCCTTCAGGTTCTCAGCTTCCCAGATGGAAAGGCTGCAGGTCAATGGGAAGCAGGAGCACGAGAGCCTTCTGTTGCTAGGGACCCATGAGCCATGGGACCCCAGCGAGGAGCAGGGCAGCCTCACCACAGCACATCAGGGTGATGCTGGTGATCCATAAATCCACTGGATTTCCAGCACACCACCCCCTGCCTCAGTTTCCCCATCTGTAAAGCAAGGCACTGTGACTTTTCATTGCCCCACACCAGCCCCACAGACCCCAGGGACGAGGAAGGAATGACATGAAAAGAGCATCCCAGAAAGGCTTTTCCCAAGTGGAGCTGCTCTTTCTTTGGTTGGGGGTGGGAATTTTCAGCTGAAGGAGCTGGTTCTGCTGGGAAGCAGCATGTGTGAACACTGCATTGCAAATCTGCAGGCTCACTCGCTGGAAATGGGTAATGTGCACTCCCAGCTATGGATCAGAAATGATACCTCAGGCTTTATCAGAGCAATCACAGCTCAGCAGCAGTGCTCAGAGCCTGAATGCCGCAGACTGCAAACAGGATTCAAAGGCAAGGAAGGAATGAACTGGAAGAAATTGCAGGCCAGAGCAAATTTCAGCTCCCAGAGAGATTCTGGTGGTGAATTATGCCCCATCCCTGTGCTGACAGAGTGACAGGGCCCTGGGTGCTCTGTGCTGGCTGGGAAGGGGGGACCCAGCCAGTATTTTTCCTATGTATCCAGAGCATTTGGCTTTCCCTTCCTGTTCCTGTCACTTTCCCAGCAAGGAAGGGTTGTAGTGCCTCATCTGAGGACCACAGACCCCTGGAAGCCTGTGGGGCAGCAGGGCAGAGGCAAAGAGCTGCATCCTCCCATCCCTGGGGCACACACAGCTCTTGTCCCTCCTTGTTCTCCTTGGTGAATCCCCCTCTACCTAAGCCTGCAGAGTTCAGCTGCCACTTTAATAAGAACCATGTTTTAGTGTGACACAAGGGAGAGCTTTTTGGCATTCAGTTTTGGGATGGAATTAAAGGAAAAAGCAAGTAAATTCCATTAGAGTGTGTCAGTCTGTGTTAGTGTTCCTCCGGACCAGTGGGAACTTCCTTCTGTTGGAAAACTGACTTTTCCGCTCCCACAGCCAATAAACCCCATTCATTTCCACCCAGCACACACCTGGGCTGGGTGCTGGTTTTAGTTGCTTCTGGAAAAGTCTCCAACCAAACTTCAGCTGCAGATGTCAAGAAAATATTCCAAAGGAGAGAATGGGGAAGTGCTTTGGAGTGTGTCCTGCACAGCAGCAATGAAGAATTCCAGCCTTTAGCAACCCTTCAGTACATTCAGTTCTTCTCTGGCTCTCAAGCTGCTCCCCAATGCAATTCCAAGTGCTTGTATTCACCTTGGGACCAGCCCCAATTCCGTGCCAGCATCATGTTGATATTCCTGCCTTGCCAGGGCAGGTTAACTGAGGATTCTCCACTTCAGTCTCATGCAAGTCCCTTCCTCTCAGAGTCAAGATTCAGGCTCCACTGGGAAGTTCTACTTGATTAGGGTTGATTCTGCAGTACCTGGGAGCATTCATTACATCTGCAGGTCTCTGGAAGGGTCACTTCATCATTGCTGTAGATGAGGTGTCTGGAAGAACCCAGGGATGTAACTAATGAGCAAGCTGAGCAGAGGTGGGAGCAATGGACCATTTAGAGAGACCTGGCCTGAAGCAGGGACCATGAGACAGGAGAGGAGGAAGGAGAGGTGGGGTGGACTGTAGGACTGGTTTTGGTTGAATAAAGGCAGTCACCAGGCAGAGGTTGCCTTTATGCAGGCAGTGGGCAGGGTGGTTGTAAAACATTTTGCAGTAAGCTTTTACTGGTGCCTTCCTCCATCACCTAAGGGCTGCTCCCTTCCCAACCCCTTCATCTTCCTCAGGTTGGCATTGCTCCCCTTACACACCTCATATCACTGTTGCTTACTATGTGACACCTCTGTCGCATCTGCTACTGCCAGACTGAGCCTTCCTGAGCTTCAGCAGCTCCTCAGCAAGTTGTCAGCAGGACCAACCCTACCCTTTTGTCTGTGACCAGCGTTATCTATGTGGATTTCTCCCTGTCACTTTATCAACAGCTCCAAAAGACATCATTAAGGAGATCTGGAAGAAGAAACCTAAAACATGTGTCAGTAATTGCCTTATTTTCCCAGCCATATTTTGCCTCATCCCCTTTTTGCCCCCACCAGGGTGATGTGCAGGACACCCACATCGCATCCTACCAGATGAAAGGTTTGTCAGCTTTAACCTATTGCACTCTCAAAACTGCACTGAATTAATCTGCCTGCTCCGTGCAGGAGGATCCTGGCTGGAATGCAAAGCAGCCACGAGTGTGCACGGAGGAGCCGGCACAGAAAGTGATGATCAATTGAGTTTCCCCTTAAATCAGCTTGAGAAAATATTATGCCCTGCAGAGTGATCATTAGCCTGAGTGAGCAGGGAGAGCGGTGCCAGGAGCCAACTCTCCATGCCTGAGCCCTGTTTCATTAGGCTTTGCCTGGGAAAGAGGTGGGCATAGTGAATCTATCAAGTAGGGACTGATGGTGAAGTCAAAGCCTGTAGTTTGGCTCCTCTTCCAGAGCTCAAGCTGCTTCCTAATCCCAGATGCTTTATATGTTGCTATAGAAATAATACAAAGCTCTGCTCGAGCTGCGTTACACCCTCCCCTGCGCTCGGATGGTTTGGGATGTGATGGGATGAGTGGATCTCTCCCAGTGTCCTGCCACCCCCAGCAGCCTGCAAGTGATTTTCCTCTGCTCTTCCTCAAATAAACCATCAAGATTCCTGCTTTCCTCACCCTGGGAGGAAGCTCTCTGCTTGCACTGGGCTGCAATATGAGAGGCATCACTGAGCTCTGCTTAGTGACATATTTAGGGTCCTGTTATTATCATTTATTACTGGATCTTGCAAACACTTCCCATGTGGAGCCAGTGCTTTATGTGCCTGGGATCAGGGGTGAGTCCTCCCTTTCCATAGGAGCTTGTAATCTACATCCAAATCTTGCAGGATATGAGATATGAGACCTGAAAATCACATTATAAAGTGACACAACTTTAGATCACTTTTAATTCCCAGCATTTATCACTTCCAGTGTTTTCTCTCCTCTCTAGCCCCACAGCTCTGGGATCCTTGCTTAGCTTTCAGGAAGGGAAATAAGGAATCCTATTAAAAAGAACAAGCCCCGAACTCCCAACAGCTCTAATCCTTTTGATGCATTTCCTACATCACTTCAGGAGAATGTGTAATGCAAATCACTTATGAGCTGGGGAGTCTATTATCCCTGACTGAGGAATGACTTTAAGCAAGCACTGTTGTGGCTTTAGCTATAGGAAGGAGGGGATTGAAAATGAGGGGATCGAACCATCCCATACAACTCCCTGCATGTCGTGTGTGTTCTGGGGAACACACAGCATGGATTTGGCGTTGGACAGCATTGCCTTGGGAAGTTGTGGGAAGCCAGAGAAGGAATGGTCTTCACATGAAGAGTGTGAATAACCTCAATTGTAATAGTTACTGATAAAGAAGATATCAGAGTAACTCCACATCTCAAATCAGTTGTCATTTATAAAGGATGTAAGAGAGGAAAACAGACTATTTCCTGTCCATAGCCTCTTGGAGAGGTCTGGATGCCTCTGAGGTCTAATCTAATTTGACAGCTCTTGTGTTCTCCAGTGACATCTCCAGGAAGTCTGGAAAAATACCTTGCTACACCTTATTTCTCCATGTCTCTGGTAGGGGAAGGTTGCTGCGTCCCTTAGAGCCTGGGCAGCTGACTGGAGTCACAGCTAACAAACAATACCACTTTACCTTCCACTTTGACTCTCATTACAATAGAAGCTCTTCATCTGTGCTTTGCCCTCAAGTAAATGGGTCACTAAGCAGTTAAAATGCTTCTCCAGAAGCTAATCAATGGTCAGCTTTGATGATCCTTTCTCACCCTCTTTGTTTTTTCCCTTGCTGGAGCTAGAACAAACACCTGCTCTTGAGATGGTATGAAATGCATTGCTAGTATGAACCATTAATTTACAAGCTGTGCATTAACCACATGAATTATGTGGGCTCCCAGGATATTTGATATGGAAGAGAGAGATCTCTGTGACCATGACTCAGCTCTCGCTGGAGGAATCTGGGTGCTGTGTGTGTGCTCGGTGCCTCAGTTTCCCCACTTGCAATGTTAAACATAGAACATCCCTGGCTCAAAGTCAGGTTGGACACAGGGGCTTGGAGCAGCTTCTCCAGTGGAAGGTGTCCCTGCCCATGGCAGGGGTTGGAACTGGATGAGCTTTAAGCTTCTTTCTAACCCAACTATTCTATGATTCTATGATTAACATTCCCTTAATGCTAATCTTACAAAAGCAGGTTTATAATTAGGATTTTTGCTAAACCCCATGAAAAACAGCTTGCAGTTGTTGCACTGCGGCTTGGAGCAGTGTGAAGGACTGATTGCAACACATCCACTTCCTTTGTTATGGAGAACAAAATCGATCGGGATTCAGAAAGAAGTGGTAGCTGAAGGATGGAGCAACAGGAGAGGAATGCTGCGTGCACAATGAGCATAATTTCTGGAGAGGAAGCAGAAAGTTGTTTATTAGAACACAATACTGTTACAATCCTACACCTGAGGAGCCAGAGGATCTGATGCTGGGGTTTCAAAAACGAATCGACAAAAGCATTACTTCAAACAATTCATTTTCGTCTGTTATGGATAAGTCAGTGGCTTAATGCAAAACTTAATTTCCCCAGAGATAAAGGGGGGGGGGAAGCCTTAGAAACACTTGTGTTTAAGTTTTAGAATGAAAACCTGATCCTGCTTGAGCTGCTCTGTGTTTTATGGCTTCCCATAAGAGTCCGAAGACACCAGTGCAGTCTCCAACCATCCCACTTGTTCTGTACCTCATTAAACCCTGCCCTTCAGAACCCAGCATCCCTGTTCCATGCCTGAGTTAGCTGTAACTCTCCGCTGCACAAATTAAAACCTGATTAACGGACTTCCCTCCAATGGGATCTATTGAAGGCTCTAATTAAAAAAGAAATTGCTATCATCTCAAGAGCTCCTTCTCAATTAATTGCCCTGAGTAATAAGGGGAACTATTCCTCTGGCCAAAATTAAGAGACCAACAGAAAAAAACCCCTCTGCTATTGTCAGATGAATACAATGGGGAATGCAGAAACTTCAGCAGAACTTTGTAAGAAGATGCTGAAAGAGCTGGGGGTGTGTGATGTAGAGAGGATACCCTACAGCTGCCTTGTGGGAGAGTCACACATCTGCCTCTAAACCAGCCCTCTGCTCTTGGGGTGTCTCAGCCCCATGTGGGTGTGGGTCCGTGCTAAAACATAGATAAACCCTCGGTCACAACATGGACCTGCTGACTCAGCTCAAACACTTGGGTCTGGTCTATGGTTTAGGCACCCAAGGGTTGTTCTCCATTGACTCTATGGACATCTGCACGCCTTCAGCTGGGACAGAATATCCTTGAGGCTATAGATTTCCTGTGCCATGTGGATGGACTTAGGGAAGGTTGGATGCTACAGCCTCAAACATACCCAGAGTTTAGCTTGTAACATGCTGAAGCAATGTCCAGCCACCATGGATACACAACGCAATAGCCCAAAGGCACCTGGGCTTGGACTTAATGGATTTATTTCTCCTCTTGAGCCTGCACTAGATTTAATCACAGTGACAGTATACGATGACATCCAGTTTCCCTGGATGTAGGGCTGGTACCAAGCCCTACAATAGGAAAATAAGGACAGGTCACCAGAGAACACAGGCAGTAGCTCAGGGGAGGGACATTGTGCTGGCACAGGGTTTCAATGATGCACTGGAACCAGGCACTTCCTCACTTATTAGAGCTCCTTTGAAGGTTGTAACGCTTCTCCTCTATAATCCTTTGCAAATAACTTCTTTACCCTGGGATTTCTGCTGAAATCTGTTAACCTGGGCTTTCATGTACCTTCCTGGGGTGAGGGCTACTGGAGATGCCAGAAGGGGAGAAGGCATGATGTGAAACAGGAGGCAGAGCATGTAATGTTGCTATTGAGCAGCTACACCTGAGAGCATCAGCACCAGCAGCTTGGTCAGCTTAGAGCACAGTGGCTCTGTGTGTAACTAACTGCATTTAGCGAGACACAGCCCATTGGGAAATGGGGTTTGTACAAGATAGCCTCATAACAGCCAATCCAACAGAATTACTCCAGACCAAGGTGGCCATAACTGAGAGGAGAACCTGTGTTTCAGTGCCAGCTTCACAGGGGTCTTTTATTGAGGTATGACACATATTATGTTGAAGACTTATGAGGAGAGGCTGAGGGAGCTGGGTCTCTTTAGCTTGGAGGAGACTGAGGGGTGACCTCATCAGTGTTGTAAAGGGTGGGTGTCAGGATGATGGAGCTGGGCTTTTTTCAGTGATATCCAGTGGTAGGACAAGGGGCAATGGGTGTAAACTGGAGCATAGGAGGTTCCACATTAACATCAGGAAGGACTTCTTTACTGTGAGAGTGACAGCACTGGAACAGGTTGCCCAGGGGGTTGTGGAGTCTCCTACATTGGAGATACTCAAGGCCCACCTGGACAAGTTCCTGTGTGATGTACTCCAGGTTACCCTGTTCTTGCAGGGGGGTTGGACTGGATGATGTTTGAGGTCCCTTCCAACCCTTGGGATTCTGGGATTCTGTGACTTCGCAAGGCAGCTTGTTGGATGAGACACTAAACCCATGCTCCCAGATGCAGGGTGTACATGGGTTTTTATCTCAATCAAGCTGATACCCTCACATAAAGATGCACTGTAAGCCAGGGCATCGTCTCCAGGCCTGTGATACTGAGGTCCTGATTCCTCTTCCTGTGTAGTCTCAGTGACTTCGGTGCTGTCACTACTGATTTACACCCTGGTGAACCGAAACAGATTCTGTCTCGAGACTCAATAAATATTTGTGTCTCTGGGAAGATTACAGAGCAATTAACTCTTGAAAGGAGAATCTGTTTTGGGAGTGAACCTAACAGCCTCTAGCCTTGAGAGGAATGGGTTTGTGAAAGGATCTCTTCATTTTGGCGTGAGCACCCAGGGAGTCAGACAGACCTGCCAATAAAGCACTCTCTGAAGTATTGGGCCCATCAAATTGATTCACTATTCACCATTAGAAGTGCTATTTAGACGTAATTAAATTGTGCTGGTTTCTGAATAAGAGAGAATTGACTGCTCAATGTGCTGCCCTGATTCATTTATTTCTATAGTAATCAGGCAACAAATACATGGGATGCTCATGCGTTCCATCTTCATTAGCAGTGTTACTGGGAATTTCCCTGTATCCTCCTGGGTCCTGCAGCAGTGGCAGTTAAGAAGGTATAACCTAATGCAGAAGTTCCTACCCCACGAGGCTCAGGGCTTGGTCTGGAAGCTGGCTGTACTCATCAGCAAACACTGCTCAAACAAGGCATTTTGAGTGCTGTTTCTGAATGAGTAACACAGCTTACTGGGAATTGTGTGAACCTGGAGCACCTCTGCTCCCATTGAGACTTCCTGGTTCTGATCATGCAGTGCCTTGTGTCACTGAGAGAAGACACAGTGGGCTTTCTACTGAAACATGTTTTGGAGCTCTTCTCCCTGGGATCCAGTGACAGGACCACTGGGAATGGTTCAAAGCTGCAGTGGAGGAGGGTTTAGACTGAACATGAGGAAGCATTTCTTCACCAAGAGGGTGGTCAAACCCTGGAACAGGCTTCCTAGAGAGGTGGTTGATGCCCCAAGCCTGGCACTGTTTAAGAGGCATTTGGACAATGCCCTTAACAACATGTTTAAATTTTGGTCAGCCCTGACTTGATCATTCAGGTTCCTTCCAACTGAGTTCATCCTATTTTCCTCTCCTTTCCTTTCTTCTCCTTTTCTCTGTTCTGTTCATTCTATTCAGTCTCAAACCTGCCTCTAGGAAGGCCAAAACCTATGGAACACCCTCAAGGAAACCCAAATATCACAAGCCAGACCCTTATGCCACACTGTTCTGCAACCCTTTTGGTGAAAAGAACAAAAGTCCAGTACCCTAGTGTGGAAGCAAAGGCCACACAAACTGGTTGCTAGAGACTAGAGAACCTGGTGAGGTGGAGATGTCCAGATGGAGAAATGCTTCTGAGAGGGAAATGAGACTGCATGGGGGAAATGAGAGCAGCTCATGGGTACAAGTCCAGTTCTACCAGTAAGAACTGCTGTCTGCATGCACACACAGAATAAAGTACTTTTCTCTCTGCAGCTGAAAATGAGGTTGCATTTACACCTTCAGTGCTTACAAAGAGTTGTAGCCCTTTGGGCAAATTTCCTTGCCTCTTACGCTGTCCTTGTCCTTGGAAACTGCACCTTCCACAGGGCCACACTGAGGTCTTTTTCCTTTATAAATTATAAAAGAAGGCCAAATTCATCCCAAAATGTCTAAATCCTTCATTCTGGAGAAACCCATTTATTCATGGAGTAAAATCCTTCCAGACCCAGGCCAATGGTGCAGGATGGGGCAGGCATTTCCCACTAGTGGAAAGTGCCCATTTTAGCCGGTCAACATTTTCCATGGACAATTTCTAGGAGAAGTTTTCAAGGAGATGTGACTCTGGGGAAAGTTTCTGGATAACAGGAGAAAATTGTTTCCAAGAAAGGAATAAAGCCAGAGAAAAATCCAGTTTTTCAAAGTGGTTTAATTTTTAATGATCTCCTTCCTCAAGGACACATTCATGAGGTTTCTTCATGTGTTATAGAAACATGCAGAGTAGAACTCCCTAGTCCAGCCCAGCTACCGAGACAAAACAAAAGGAGGCACAAAGATATGTAAAAGGCTTGATTTGAAATAAAGGCCCAAATTTAGCTCTACCTTCTTGGTTCCAGCTGTGAGGCTGCAATGAAAAGAAGAAAAGAGTCCCAAGCCAGGCAAGATCCATGCCTTGTCTGAAGCACTGGGAGATGCTCGACCTCCAGGAGTCCTGCTGTTCCGTGGATAGAGGAGATGTATCGGTGCTTCAGAAATCAATTCCTCTTCCTTCACAGAACCACTTCCAGCCAGACTCTACCCTTTGACTATAAATTAGGTTTTAATCCCCACACAAGGGCACTAGATAGAATGCTGATAACTCTTATTGTGTAAAAAGGGTTTGTCTTGTGGTGTTTTGCTATTTTGCCAAAGGTTTTCCTTTTTTACCTCTTTGTTTGCTCGTCCTTGGAAACTCAAAAGATTCTTCTGCTTTTCTGCACATGGGGAAACTCAACATTAGCCACACACACACACTCACAAAACCCCCTAAACCATAAAAGTGGGCATGCCTTTTTTTGCAGACTAAGAGAAGTGTTGACGGCATTTCTAGGCTGCAAAGGGATGTCAGCTGATGGAGTATTTTTAACTACATATTGGAACACTAAGGGAGCCAGGACTGTGACTTGGAATCCAGACACACAGCAAATTGGACCACAGATTAACCTGGAGTCTTGCTTTGGGAGCAGTAGTGATCTGAGCTGCATATTGCAGTTCTAGTACATACTAGGCATAGGCTTGCTATGTAAAGAGATGGGACCTGTGAAAACTGAGCACCCAGAACCTCAGAGCAGCTAAGAAACATATTTTCCCATTAATAACAAGAAATAAAATCAAATCCAACTTCAAAACTGAACAAAAATGGGGAAAGTCTCTGCTTGCTAAAAGTTTACCACTGTTGAGAACATTGTGAGAACCAGGAATAGAGGTCCTTTGATGCACACTGAGAGCCGCTTTTTCCCCACATTCAAATTAAGATGTGCTTCTTTGGAAGCTGCCAGCATAACCAGCAGCAATTTCCCTCATAGATGGCAAGGCCATACAGTCAAGTCTAAAATCCATCCCACAGACAAACCCAACACTGCTTCTCAAGAGCTTGAGCAGCCCATAGAATCACACTGAATCCAAAGAGTTGGAAGGGACCTCGAAAGATCATCTAGTCTATCCCCCATGCAAGAGCAGGGAAACCTCACCTATGTGTTACCTTGTGCCAGAAGCACATTCAGCCACAGAAGGGAGTTGGGGCTTAATCAGATGCTGCAACACTGAGGAAAACACCGAATTCATCTGCATGCCCATGGAGCAGAAACCGTGCTGTGCAGAGACCTTTAAGTAGGGAGCTGACCTGCTGCAGGGTATTGTAACCAATGTAATTAAAAAGGACTATTTTTGCAGAAGACAATCTCGGGAAGGCTAATTAAAATATTGCTGGCCCCTGCTTAACTTGCTCAGCTTTCTTTTAAGAGCTAATGAAATGCAAAGTATTGCTCCCTGTTTTCATTTGTAAGAGAGTTCATTAATGTACCTTCCTGAGCTGGATTAAGCCAAGTGCTCAGAAAGAAATAAATTGAATCTCAGTAATTGAAGACCAACTTTTTTTTGGCTGAAATCCAATATTGGAAATTCAGTCCTAAAAAAAGAGAAAAAAGGGGGAAAATTTGAGGTTCCTACGTAAAAAGAAATGTTGTGGCTTTAGAAAAACTGAGGATTTGGGGGTAAAGCAGACACTTCCCTCAGATTTTAAGTTCCATGAAACGAAGCCTTTCCAGTCCTTCAACAGGCATTTTGGGTGGAGAAAAGAAAGAGTTTTGTTGTTTCTTATTCTCGGCTTTAGTTCTGAGGATGCCTGATATCACACACTGAGGGAGTGGATGCTTACTGAGCACAAGAGGTAATTCCTTAACTTAAAATATAACCTGTTAATATAAGCAGGTAATCAGTTTTGGTGTTCCAGTGTACTCTGCTGTACTCTTCAAGCTTTGTGCTGCAATTCAGATTTGGAAGTGGGTCTTGCTTTGGATTAGAAAGCAAGTAGAACAGCAGCTAAAAGCCTGGTTTTCTTCTTCTCCAAAGCTGTTTCTTGTGTAGACTCTTTGGTGTCTGTGGTGTGTGGAATCATGGAATACCAAGTTGGAAGGGACCTCAAGGATCATCTGATCCAGCCTTTCTAGGCAAAGCATGACCTAGGCTAGATGGCCCAGTGCCCTGTCCATCTGAATCTTAACGGTGTCCAACACTAGGGAATCCAACACTTCCATGGGGAGATGATCCCAATGACTGGTTCTCGTTGGGAAAAATCTTCTTCTTGTGTTCAGTCGGAATCGGATGAGCTCTTAGGCAGAAGCTGTTCCCTGTGAGGGTGCTGAGGCGCTGGCACAGGGTGCCCAGAGAAGCTGTGGCTGCCCCATCCCTGGCAGTGCTCAAGGCCAGGTTGGACACAGGGGCTTGGAGCAGCTGCTCCAGTGGAAGGGGTCCCTGCCCGTGGCAGGGGTTGGAACTGGAAGAGCTTTAAGGTCTCTTCCAACCCAAACCAATGTGGGATTCTATGATTCTATGACTGAACATTGGAAACCAGGCTACCAGCAAAATGACCCCTCACAAAAATCGAGCTACACTCCATCAGTGGAGAAACTCCCTGAAACTGGTAAAAGAGTTCAATAAAGCTCTTGCTATTCAAGCTGCCATCTGCAGAAGTCTGGGTCTCTCTGTTTGGTGAAAGCTCTATGTCTTAATATATGCACAGGCTGTATACTTGTCCACGCCTCTGCTGTGCCACTTCTTGGCACAGAAGAGAGACTTTGCTCTTATTATCAGCATCTTATATCACATTCTGAGCTTCTGTCGCAGCTTTAGCTGGGAGTATTTTCTTCCTTACTTTCTCTATAAGGCCACAATCTGCATCTGAAAGCACAGATTTTTGCAATGATTCCAATTAATGACAAATAAATCCAGGGGAACAGATCACAACCGGTATATTAAGCCTTTTTCCTTGGAAATAAGCAAACATGAAAGAAAAAACCCAGTTTCTAAGTTTTTTTTGCTCAAAACCAGCACTGCTCAACATATATTTCCATGTAAGTATAACTCTTGAACTGGGCACCATGAGTTCTCTATGTTCATAAGACATACAACAAACATTTCTTGACTCTGTTGTTGCATTTTACATTCAACCTTTCCTCTATTTCAATAATGTTACTCTCATTTTGGATGCGGATTTTGATTTCCAGCTAAAACAAACCCCATCCTGGGATTAAATAAAGCTTCTCTCAGGATCACATCCTGCAAAAAGCACCAACCAGAATAAAGCTGCTGCCAATGTTTCTGCCAAAGTGGATGAAGGCAGCAAAGCAGAATGTAGCTCAGGAGCCACCGATGTTTGTACAGGTAACTTTCTCTTTGGGCTGGAAATGTTAAGTTGGATAAATAATTCCTGCAGTGAGTCTGATGTTCAGATCCCTCCTGGAACTACTTAACCCCATTACCCTATCTGCATTCAGCTTTCCTTACCCACTTAATGAACTGGTAAACTGAGGCACGGCTGTTGGGAGGGTGCTGCAGGTTGGAAGTGAAGAGCTCCCTGATCTTTGGAGAGCCTTTTAAGGAAATAATCCCTAGTTAATGGTACTTGCTTCTTTTTGAGATGCAACTGGCTGGGTGGCACCTTATAATCTCAGGCATGCTGGATAACCCTTCCTGATCCTTCTCCCATCTGTGCGCATCAGTAACAAGCTCTTCTGACCAGAAGAGGCAATGGCTGTTGTTGGCATTTTTGACTTAGAGAGGAAGAGAAAGCATTTTTGGTGCCAGGAGGTGTCAGGGAGCAAAGGATCCCTTTGCCTCTTCCTTCCAGAGGTGATGCTGTTGGGTATTCCCAGCTTTGCTCAGGCTGGAGGGGTTCTCTTAGGTTTTCTGATAACTCATATGTGGCAGTCCTCATTCTCTCTGTCATCCTTCAGTTTATGTACATCTCAACCTCAGACTTAGGGGAAATTCTGCAGACAGATAATTTACATGCCCCAGAATACCAGTGGGATTTGAAATGGACTGGAAGTATCTGCATATTTGTGTTTAATCAAGGAAAACATTGCAGAAACCCAGGAAAGGCAAGTAAGAGGAAAGCTTTGGGGCTGGGAGATGGGATAAAACTGGGGGTGACTCCTGCAGCAGTGACTCTGGTGACAAACACTGCATGAGAGTCTTGGGTTGGGGATCATCATTTTGCCAACAGGGTCGGGATGAGGTGAGAGGAGAGCAGTGAGGAACAGTGCAGATGAAGCCTTGGAACTGGTAGGGCACTACAGGGAAAAGTCTGCACTGTGCTGTCTCTGTGCTCGCCAGCTGAAAGCCTGTCATGTGCAAGATGCATCTTCACTTCCTTGGAGACAGTAGAAGCCCCTGTCAGCTATAAAATACCCCTCATCCTTCAGCAACAGCCTAACTCGCTCAGCATTAGGCAGAGCTATGGTTTCAGCTCATGACTTATGTCTCCCCAGCTGAAGGTGAAGATCCATAATGGGGTCAACGCCAATTATCTCATCCTTCAGTTCTTTGTGGAGGGCCACTGATGGGAATTCAGTTGCCAGAGGATGGGACAGGACAAGTACAAAGACTAAATGCTTCTGGGAGGTGACTAACTGGAGTGATGCAACTGAGCAGTGCTCCTAGCAGAACCCAGTACAAGGTCTTGGCCAAGGGATGCACCACAACCTGGTGCCTAGGGCTAAAAACCTAAAGTGGATGGAAGTGAATGTGGTTTAGCACTTGTGGGCACTGTCATTTGGGAAACCAAGCTGCCTTCTCACCAAAGCCTCTGTCACTTGCCAGTATAGAAACCAGGCTGCCACAGCTGCAAACATAACCCATGTGTCTGGGGCTGGCTCACCAGCACTCCCATCGCCCCAGCTCCTTCTCATCTCACAGGGAGCTGGCAGGAGCCACTGAATTACAGACAAGGACACTTAGTCAGAGAAGCTGCCATTTACTCTGCATCCCCATTCTCTCGTGTGCGTCTCTCTGCCAAACACAGCCTGGCTGATGGAAGCAAATGAAAAGGATGATGAGACAAAGTTCCTCTGACGGATTCTTCTCCCTTCCTCCAAATGCTGGGTCGTTTTTCAGCCATTGGAAGGGGTCAAGCAGACAATGTCTCCTGTAAATCACCAGCACTAATGATTTCTAGTTTGAATGGGAAACTTGTAACTGTTGGCAAGGACAGATAGCAAAGAACAAGCTCTGCCTAGAATTGTTCCAGTCTGGATCTCTGAAATGTCTTGCTTTTGGTGGAGTGCAGCAGCCATCAGAGCCCTTCAATGTAACTTTGTAGTTCAACTTTCTTTGCCTGACTGAGCAGGAAACTACTGAGCAGCTTCAATGCTTTGGAGCCAGAAACAAGGCTGCCTTGTTGTTGGCATCCAGTGTTCATAGGGAGGGAAAGAGGAGCTGTTTCAACATCTGCCAGTGGTCTTCCACGTACCTGGGGAGCTTTAATGCTGGCAGAGGCCTGTTGTTCTCCTGGGGGTGTTTTCTGAGGTCCAATTTATCCCTTCGGCCATATGGCGATGTCTGTGGGCACCTGCAGTGCTTTCAAGAGCTTGGCTTTGTTCTGTGCCTGGTTCTGGCCAGCTTTGCTTAAAAAGCTCTCCACAGCTGCTCAGCTGGTTGCCTGTGCATGGTGTGACACTGTCTGGCTAATGAAGATGTGTCCTGTAGCCATCCCCCATCCCTGGACAGGTACATGGCTCCAGCTTCTCAGAGCCAGTCCAAGAGGGGCTGCGCTCATAGAACGTGCTCCCTCCCTGGTGACTTCCTGCCCCAGTGCTGTGTCAGGCACTGAACTGTAGCAATGAATGTGACTTTGCTCATCTCCCCTTGCCTCTAAGGGATTTCCAAGCTTTTATCCTCAGCTCTGATGATTTCTCTAGCTGTTCTGGTTCACTCTTGCTCCTGTGCTTCAGCTCAGCTGTCATCGCTGACAGCCCATCTCCGATCTACTTGCTTTTGCTTATAGCAGAAACACACTTTGGAATCACACAGTGAACAGGAACCCATTTTCCCCTGAGAGGCCCATCCTCGCTGACAGGAGCCCCAGGCACTGGGAAGGGGAAGGCTGTGCTGTTACCAATGGCCCCTTTCCCTGATTATTTGGCATTGGACTCTGGTAACCGAGGGACAGGGAAGGATCCTTGGTTATGTTTCCTTCCCAAGCTGTTTGCCTTTGCTGAAGGGATTGATGAAAGGAGTGTGAGCAGCAGGGCAATGGAGATGATCCTGCCCCTCTGCTCTGCTCTTGTGAGACCTCACCTGGAGCATTGTGTGCAGTTCTGGTGTCCTCAGCATAAAAGGACATGGAGCTGTTGGAACAAGTCCAGAGGAGGCCACGAGGATGCTCAGGGGCTGGAGCAGCTCCTGTATGGAGCCAGGCTGAGAACACTGGGGCTGTTGAGCCTGGAGAAGAGAAGCTGCAGGGAGACCCCAGAGCAGCTTCCAGTGTCTGAAGGGGGCTACAGGGATGCTGGGGATGGACTCTTCATTAGGGACTGTAGTGACAGGACAAGGGGTGATGGGTTCAAACTGAAACAGGGGAAGTTTAGATTGTATCTAAGGCAGAAGTTCTTTAGTGTGAGGGTGCTGAGGCACTGGAATGGGTTGCCCAGGGAGGTTGTGAATGCTCCATCCCTGGCAGTGTTCAAGGCCAGGTTGGACAGAGCCTTGGGTGCCATGGTTTAGTGTGAGGTGTCCCTGCCCATGGCAGGGGGGGTGGAACTGGATGATCCTGAGGTCCTTTCCAACCCAAACTATTCTGTGATTCTATGAAATGCAGCCTGGTTCCCAACTACCGCAGCACCCACTCCTAAGGATAAGGATAAACCAGAACTTCTGCAGGTCAGAAGCCCCTTGTGCTCCTCTCATGATCATTTCCCCCTCACAGCATTCCTGCCATGTGTCCTGACATCCACCTGCACGTTCATCCCACTCCAGAAGTGTGCCCATCGCTTGATGGGAGCTGTGTGTGTTTTCTGTCCTATGAACACTGTGCTCCAGATCAGAGACTGATGCAAGGATGGAGCTAAACAGCATTGAAAAGAAGACGAGAGAGAAGGGCTATCAGGTCAGGAACAACATTCTGCTGATTTGGTGGTGGTTTCTAAGGTGTAGGCTGAGCACCCTTGCTCCAAACTGGCTGTTGTTGGCCACTCTTGGAGGCATCATCTTAAAATAGCCAGCTTATTGCTCTGGGGTTTCCTCTGGCTCAAAAGTGTGACAACACCAGAGTAAATCTCTGCACCTCAGCCTCTGTGCAATATGGACCTGCTAAATTACTAAACACTGACAAAGCACAGTGGAAATGGAGCGTTGTGATACACCACGGGGTCTTCCTGCTCTCAGCTTGCTCCTGAAATCATTCAAGAGGTCCATTTACTGGTGTATCTGTGTGTATATACACTGAAGAGTGTTTGTGGCTGTGAATACGTGTGTATGGGATGGGAAATGAATAAGTGTATTGAATAATGCATGAGAGAAATGGCAGATTACAATGCTTTTTCTAAAATAACTAATAGCAGCAATAAAACAAATGCCTGAAAGGGCTGTCATCCCATTTGTCAGGCTGGAGACAGAGTTTTCAGGCCTGTATCTGAAGCTCCCTCATTGCAGCCCACAAATAAATCACTGCCTTGCCTCAGCCCCCTTCTCTCCACCTCAGTGCACCAAATCCCATGCTCTGCTCAGAGACCTATTGCAGACCTGGATCAGCAGCTCGATCTCATGCAAATAGTTGGGAGTAGTCAGAAAACCAAGGTGGTGACTTAAAATATACCAGTAGAAGAAAAAGAAAATCCTTTTCTTCAATGTGCCAAACCACAGACACACATGGAGCCAGTCCAGAGGAGGCCATGGGGATGCTGCGAGGGCTGGAGCAGCTCTGCTCTGGAGCCAGGCTGAGAGAGCTGGGCTGGGGCAGCCCGGACAAGAGAAGGCTCCTGAAGGGGAGACCTGAGAGCAGCTCCAGTGCCTAAAGGGGCTGCAGGAAAGCTGGAGAGGGGCTTGGGACAAGGGATGTAGGGACAGGCCAAGGGGAATGGCTTGAACCTGCCCAAGAGAGGGGAGACTGAGCTGAACTCTGAGGCAGAAGCTGTTCCCTGTGAGGGTGCTGAGGCGCTGGCACAGGGTGCCCAGAGAAGCTGTGGCTGCCCCATCCCTGGCAGTGCTCAAGGCCAGGTTGGACACAGGGGCTTGGAGCAGCTGCTCCAGTGGAAGGGGTCCCTGCCTGTGGCAGGGGTTGGAGCTGGATGAGCTTTAAGGTGCCTTCCAACCCAAACCAGGCTGGGGTTCTGTGATTCCTTCTCAGATAGATGGAGGATCCAGGGCACAACTGTCCCCTTTGGTCACCTGCTCTTCCTGTTGTCATGTCCAACAAACCAGCCCCACGTGGCTGTTCCTTAAACTCCTGCTCCAGCTTCCTCACTGGCAAAATGTTTCTTCCCCAGACGGTGCCAATTTGTTGAAGGCAAGAATATCTGTGAGAAAGGGTCAATTTGATGAATCTCCTGCCAGAGGAAGAAAACAAATGTTGAAAAGCTGTTGAAAGCCCATTTTGTCATTTTCAACAAACCCGATATTTTTTTGTTGTTCAGAATAACTTCTAGCTTAGAAATGTAACTTAGTTTATACAATAAATGCTTTTCAAAGGTCAAATGGAAATAAACAGCTTGACGACCCAATGTTTTGACTGGTTCAAGTTTTCACTTCCTCGGTGACAGAAAAATTGAGATTTCTTTTCTTCTTTCTTCCGATTCCAAACAGGAAAAATGTTTTAAGAGTCTTTCAAGATGAAAAGACTGTTCCCATGCAATGTAAATTCACCTGAATTGTGTTCTAGGGCAAAATACAGCACCAATAAAGGATGGTCATCATTTAGAGGTGGTCTTGCAGGCTTCCTTTCAAGAGACCTGCCTCACCAAAAGGACCAAATCCTTCATTTGAAAGTCTTTGTGTCTCTGTAGAAAGATGTTTCCCAGCAATTTCAGTGCTACTGAAGAAGAGAAAGAATCAAAGCCAAACATGTCTCTCAAGCAGTCTGCTAGAAGCTCTGTGCCCACACAAATCATCTACACAACTGTGGTCCATGTCTACGCCACTGTGATGGCCCATACTGTGTGGGGCACCCATATGGTGTGATCCCAGATCCCACAGCCACAAAGGAGGGGAGTAGCTTCAGCACCCAGGTCCATGTGAATCAGTACAAGAACCTCCTAAAATACGGCCTTGGGGGCAGCAGCAATTAGAAACCTTTTCCCTGAGAATATGTTTCTGTGTGAGTGGCATTTGCTTGTTTGATGGCAGAAGAGGTGAAATGTCAGCAGGGGACAAGCACAGCAACACAACAGCACCTCTGGGAAAAGCATATGCCCTGAGAATTGCACTCTGCTTCTTCCAAGTCCTCATGTCACTGAGTGCATGTATGCATGTCCTCCATGTATTAATCTGCTTCATACAAGCATGGGGTTCTTCTGCTATCTTCAGGTCAGTATTTTCCTTCTCAATATTTTTCACAAGCCTTAGGAGAGGCAGGACTGACTGGTGAATAAAACCATAGAACCATTGAATAACTAGGGCTGGAAGGGACCTTAAAGCTCATCCAGCTCCAAGCCCCTGCCATGGGCAGGGACACGTTCCCCTAGAGCAGCTCCAAGAGTCAGTCTCACAATAGTGTTTTCTCAGTGAGCACCCTCATCCCTTTCTCATCTCTGAACAGCTTTGTTCCAAGTAAGGCATGGACTTTACCCCTCCAAAGATCATTGCCTGGGAGACATCATTCTTACAAAGCATGTTTGCATCTTCCAAAGAGCATTGCTATGAGACATGGCCTTTCCAGAGGAGTATGTGCAGCAGCACTGCCTGCAGAACAAGCTGTGTGTGTGGTGGGACATCTCCCAAGCCCTCTGATGAACTGCACTGTCCTCTCTGCCTCTGCACCCCATGTACACACCTATCCTGAACTGAAAGACTGTGGGAAAACAGCCTGCCAAGACAAGCCTTTCCAAGGCTTTCTGCTCAACCTACTACAGTAGTAAGTACAAGATACACAGCCACAACCTGACATTAGTCTCTTACCCATTTTACCTGGAGCCTTCAGTGATGGAAATGGTTTGCTTAACACTCTGTGGTCTTCCTAAACAGCATCCTTTGCTTCCTTTTTCCCTTTTCAACCATCCCATTCTTCTGCAGGTCTGCCACAGAGGTTATTATTTCTCCCCTCCAAGAAGGGGGAATTCAGCCTGATCTCTGAGAGCACAGCCCCTTTGTGATGGCAAGAAGCCATCCAGAGAATAGAAGATACTTTAAATATTAATGACAAGAAAACAAATGGAGCTTCATTAACCACTGTCAATATCACAGCAAAGCCTTGACTACAAAGCTCTGCAATAATTAGCTGTCAGGACACAGATCTACAGTTGCATTTGGATTCATCCTAATCACTTACAGAGCACTTCCCTGTCAGAGCCCTGCCAAGCTACTCCCAGCACAGGCTGCTGAGCTCAGTGAGGTGCTGGGTCCTTCACTCGTTGTAGGACAGGCAGCAACTAGCACTTGGTGTCCCAATAGGACCTCTGTACCTTGGCCTCTCACACTGCAGCTTAAGGACTGCCTGCCCTTGGAAGGTGCTTTTGTGTTCTGGAGAGGTACAACTTTGTTTTAATAGCAGGATGCTTTTATTACCCACAACCTTAAGTTGTAAATAGCCCAGAGGAACTTGCTTCCACCATACATGGAACACAAGAAGATGCTTTCATGGCTTGGCATCTTGCTGTATCTTTCCTTCTGGGAAACAAAAGCCTTTCCCACGCTGCAGCAGGAAGGAGCCTTTTTCCCTTGTGTCAAACTCCCTGAGAAGGATCTCATGGAATGGTCACAGGGCTACCACCATAGCCCACGTCTTGAAAATGTCATTTCATGTGATTTCTGTTATGTAGGAATAGAGGTTTTTGACATTTCAGTAGACAGAAAAGTACTTTTTGACACCTGACAACAGGAAAAGTGTGGTGAAAGCTCAGACTGCAGAGGTTTCTGTTTGAAACCTCCTCCTTTCCTGTGTGAGGAAGGAAATCTTTTTTGTACCAGATTTCAGTGGGAACATCTTCACCAGAAAACAGCTGCACAGAGAATTCTGCTTTCTCTGGACAGGTGTATTCAGTGTGACAAAAGACAAGCTATGGACATGTATAATGGAGCCACAGGCTGAGCATGAGGTTGATGAGTGATGCCAGGATGTCCTGCCCTTCATTACACTACCATTTAGATCAACACTTCTCTTCCAGATCATCAGGCTGATCATTGCCTGCTTCACTGTTCTGGAGCAAAAATGGCCAAGAGTGGGCAAAAAACCCCTTCCACACATGGGATGCAGTATTCATTACTATGCAGGAGGAAGACATCTCCCTCCAGCTCCCCATGCTTCAGTTTTCCAATCTGGGAAACATCCAGATGCCAATCTAAGGGTGAACCCACAGTATGAAACCAGTATGTGACTGGGAACTTGTGGTTTGAACGTGACCTCAGGCCTTCGAAGTAGTAAAGCAGCCACTGTTTTGTGAGAGGAGCTTTCCCTTCATAAACCCCACATTTCAGCAGCCTCAATGAGAAGAATACAAATGCAAGGTGAAAACATCAGCCACAATTTCCAAACCCTGGTTTTTAAATAAGCCCAAAAGATTCACAGCTCTGTTGCTTGCTACAAAACAAAAGAGAAAGATTTTTGCCCAGAAACACTCTATTTGCTGCTGGGCTCCACTGTTTTGATAGAGAATATAATTCATTCATTTGCTTGGAGGGAAACTCAATAGAGAAAAGACTTGTGATCAATACCTGAGTAGGTGCTAGACCAGCACACTGCAGACAGTCTATGATCGCAAAGAACAAGGTCCAAAGCAGTGATACTGAGCTTCCAGAGAGCCAGGAAACACTGCTTTAGCTTGTAGTGATTATTCCTACTGGTTATTCATATGATCAAAGGCCTCTGAGTCTACGACCCAACTGTGCCCAGTGCAGCGCAAAGTGCAGTATAAGGATGAAAGGGCAGAAAGAATTTACACCAGACCAGCAGCTGCCTATGGCAGATTGTTCTCTGCTGATTAGTAACTGCTGTCAAGCTAGTTCCCAGGCAGCAGGAAAACGGGTTTAAGAAAGGAGGGTTTGGGGAAGGCACCGAGTTCCTGTTGTGTAAGGATCAGCATAGGAGGCAGCACAAAAACCAAATGGTTGGGTGATGGGAACAGGTCCCAGATGGCACTGAAGTCTGAAGGAAATGAGAGACCATGGTAAATATCCCCCAGCGGGTCTCACAGCCATTTGAAGCCAAGTAATTTATAGTTGACATAGAGGAGCCAGCACATACACATGCAGACATGGGGACAAAAGCACCCAGGACAGCCCAGCCCTGCAAAGCAAAGGCAAAACAGTCGTTATCCATGGCAAGCTTTGCCTCGTGATTATATGAGAGACCATCTTTAGCTGCAACAGAACACATTGCTTCTTCCTGAGTCTAGCACAGATTACATTCAGCTTTGCATTGTTGTACCCAGCTCTCCAATGTGTTTGCAAGGACACAGCAATCGCAGGCACCAGCCACTGGTTTAGAGCCAGTTTGCTCTGCTTAGACACTGCCTGAACTGCTCCTGCTCCAGGATACACATCCAGCACCAAAAGCAGGTTGTGAGAAGGGAGTTAAGACATGACAGCCTTCTTCAGAAGGCAATGGCTGAACAGACCTAGAGACCAGGTTTGCTGAAACTCTGCAGCAAAACTCAAGGGCTAGAAGAGAATAGGACACTCCATCTTCTTTCTGTACGCTCTCTCCCACCTGCCTTTCCTATGCTGCCTTTGTTTGTAGCTGATTTTACCCAGCTAGAGCTGTAAACCTATGGGGATATCTGTCTTGCAGCACAAATTCCTTCCTATGTAAACATCTCCAGCATTTTCTTTTAAAAACCATAGAAAACTCTCCCCCTCTGCCTCCCTTCCAAAGCCTTCACGTTCAGCACAGACACAAACCAGAGCACAGGAGAAAATCTATCCAGCCTTCAAAGCAATCACTTCGCTGAGACATGGAACAGAAGGCAATAAATAAATGAATTCTAGGCATGCATAAGCGATACTGTAGGAACACTGGGAGCAAAATCTCTGCATTTCCAACCACCCTGGTAGTACCTGTTGCATGGCAGGGGGGTTGTGAGCATGGGGCAAGACAGAGTCTGTGGAGTACTCTAATGAATTGAAAAGGGGTATTTATGAGAGAAAATTAAGTTGCATTTTGGGTGGAATTCTTCCTGTCCTAAGGTCAGTGCTTAAACAGAACTGGAATGCAGATAGCTGGTGTGGTGATAACTGAGATCAGAAGGGATGAATCCTTCCCTGGCCATCTGTGGTCTTGCCTGAAAGCCCCATCACTCTCTCCCTCCTGTCTTTCTAGCACCATCAGAAGACACTGGACTTGGGTGTTTCCCGTGTCCCTGTTCCTCTGGCAGGGCCTGGTGAGCCAGGCTATGGAAAGGTTTGTGTTGGAAGGGACCTTAAACTCATCCAGCTCCAACCCCTGCCACGGGCAGGGACCCCTTCCACTGGAGCAGCTGCTCCAAGCCCCTGTGTCCAACCTGGCCTTGAGCACTGCCAGGGATGGGGCAGCCACAGCTTCTCTGGGCACCCTGTGCCAGCGCCTCAGCACCCTCCCAGGGAAGAGCTCCTTCCTAAAGGAAAGGATGAGGGTGACTTCCATTAAGTCACATGGAAATTCTACCTATGCTGCCTTTAATATTTATCTGCACCATCAGAATAGCTGAATCTATAAATTGCTTTCTGCAGCAATTTGCCAAACACTGAAAAGCCTTCACAGAGGACAGGAACCTTTCCTGAGATGAGGAGAGTAAGCAGAGCTTGTAGGCAAGGAGAAGGGGCTCTGCACTCCCTAGTATTCGTATGTGCCCACTTAACTTGGCCTGCATTCCATGCTCCTGTCCATGGGAGCTGGAGGAGCCCAACCCTAATGCCATGTCAACTGCAGCCTTCCCTCTGTTAAGAACAATGCTAATTTCATTTAGAATACTTCCAAAGCACAGTCTTGGGGATTTTAGAGGCCGTTTTAAATTGATCTCAAGGCAGGCTTCCTAAAGGAATCTTTACAAAACCAAGTAAACACCCTCAGAAACAGTCTCCAGGAAGTGCCCTGGCTCATTGTACTCCATAAAGACCTTCTGCTCTGCTATTTGGCTGGGTTGGTTGCCCTTGTCTGTTCACACCCTGTGCTTCAGCTCCCGTGCTTGTGTAACTGGGTAGAAAACTGGAGACACATTCACTTTCTAGCTTTCATTTTTTACTTTCCCTAACACTAAACACCAATCAGGATCCTGCAGAGAGCTTTGGGCAATATTGCTCTGATAAATATTCACCTATTCCATCTATTTTTCTCCTTCCTGATTGCTGTTCTTCTTTCTAGCCATATTTGCATGAAAATAAGGTCTTTATTGCTTATGTCCCCGGCGTGCTATTGCATTTAGAAGCTACAAGGATTACAAAACCTGCAGGTGAAGAATAAGCCACTGGAACAGATGTCCTTAGTAATTAAAAATTTGGGAATATTTTCATCTATCCTATGATTGTATCTGTTAAACAGTGTAATGGACAGTATAGTTTCTAAGCTGTTCACACAAGCTCATGCGCCTCATAAGGCTGTAGTTTCTCATGGAGGTAAAACCTGGCTAGCTTTAAGCTGATAGAGATGGATGCTGTGATTTCAGATCCCTCTGCTCCATGTCAGCCTCTCCAGATCCCAGTCCCCATTCCTGGGTGAGGAGCCTCAGGAATGCTGACCGGAACCGTGCTGGATGTGAAACTCTCACCATGAACTTGGTCCAGCTCCAGCTCCTACATTTTGTCTCCTTCTCTCTGCTACCCACCAGCTTCTTACTTCATCCTCCTCATCTCCTGGCACAGCTCTGTCCCTGCAGCTTTACCTATCATCAGCTGAGGTTCAGGCTCAGAATGCCTCAGCTCTTCAATCCTAATGCCTAAAATCAAAGAGCTTGTGATCCTGCCTGTAGAACACATACTTGGGCTGTAATTCCTTTAGCAAGTAGCATGTCTGCATCTGAATACTGTGCCCAGGTAGCACAGAACGTGACTGGCTGAGCCCTTTGGCAGAGCCGTAGTGTGATTAATGACACTCTTCTTGTTTCCTTTCTCCGGTAGTGACAAGCATATTGGAAATGCTGTGATCAATATAGATTATGGGGATCAAGTCTTCATCTCCTTTCAAATCTGCTCTATAATGTGCTTACTCTACTTTTGTTGAGCCCTTAAATGCCTGCCTGTTTCCCTCTGCTTTAATTATTTACCTCAGTAACATCATTAGCTCCCAAGCATGTTTTGGGTGGTGTTTGTTTGCATTGCAATACACAGACCAAACTAGCATTGATTTTGAATGCTGCTTCCTCCCTTGGAAGTAACCATAAGCAAGTTACACCATCAAAAAGACACAGAATTTGACTCGGATCTCACACAGATACAGCTCTTCTGTTCTCCATTATTGGCTTTGGTGGAAGGGGAATTGCCCTATGAAACTTATGTCCCACTGCTCCACCTGAGGTCTTTGATATGCTCTACTTTGGAGACAAATCAGAAGCAGGCACCAGGTACAGGACTTATTAGCACTAATTGCCTCCCAGGGTAAAATCAAACATCCAGATCACTAAAATGTCCTGCTCTGTTTTCATAATAGCCATTTAATTCAATGGGCAGAAGTGCAAGGAACATTCTCAGGGAAAGGTAATACATGTAAATTGAAAATGTAATGGGATATTGGGACACATTATACCCAGCAGGTCTGCCAGATGTGATTAAACTCAGTTCCTTTACAAAAGGATAATAGTGCTCACTGTATATCAGCAAAACAAAACCCTCAGTTGGTCTTATGTTAACGTTAAACCAACGCTGTATGATGGCACTGTCCAAATCAAAATGAACTTTGACTCTTGTTTCAGACATTGTAACAGAGGTGATTGATTGCTCATGGTTTCCAATGACCTATCCTGATTGAAAATCTTGGGTTTGTTTGCTTTGGTTTTATTCCTGACATCTGATAATCATCAACTGACATTAGTTACACTGGCTTTAACCCACTCAGAAAACATCTAGGTAAGTTCTGGTTCTGGACCATTGCAGAGCTAGGAAATGCTAATAAACTCTATGAAGAGACAGGGTCATTTGTTTTATGCTTCTCCTCCATGTCTGCTTCTTCTGAAAGCCAGAGGAAAGACCCAATATATCACAGTTTAATATCTTGAACAATTTAGTGGTGATGCCAACTTAGACACAGCAGCAAAATTGAAACATATCTGCTGCTTAAAAGGGGTACGGTAACCTGAAAGGAATGTCCACCTGAACCTGCCTTGGGAAACAAATCACAGCATCAGAAGACAGAGGAGGGATGGAGCCCAGGATGTGGCAAACTCCCATTGCAGAGGAGTTGTCTTCAGAGGATTACATAGGAGAAAGCTGTAGCCTGGGGTAGGAAACACCAACCAACATTGCAGCGGAGGAGCCAGATCAGGAAGGTATCAGTGTGATGGGCAGAGAGCAGGATGGAACAGGCTGAGCAGAGGCAACAGGCACACCAGGAGGCTGCTGTCTGGACAGGAGGAGGGAGAAGGTGGCCAAGGATGTGTTCAAATGTTGGGGATTGGAACCAAATGATCTTTAAGGTCTCCTCCAACCCAAACCATTCCACAGTATAACATGCACACTATGCACATCATCACTGTCAGAGCTGTCAGTGTCTAGTGCCTCCTTGGGAGAGACAGTCATAGACCCCAGGGAGTGGAGAAAGAACTGATCAGCTTTTCCTTCCATCTCCCCTGTTCATTATTAGCTCTAGATCAGTATTACCACATTTTACCCTATGGACATGTGTATTCAATGCTGTTGGATCCAGTCTTGCTGCTGAACCCAACGTTTCCCACTTGGTTGCTTTTAAACCTTCCACTAAGCACAAATCACAAACAATAAAAGCAGGAACATCACTAGAAGAATCTCAGTGCCCCTGTGGGCCAATTTGCTGCTGGTTTGTTTCCTTTGCACAGTCTGGTCAGGGTAAGCAAACAATCTGGGGCTTGTTAATGGCCCAAGCCTAAACTCTCCTACCAAGGCTGCAGGCATAAAATAACATGCTCTCCTAAATCAGGTTAATTCTCCTTAGTGTTATCCTCCATCTTCCAGGCTGGATTCAAAACCAGCAGCTGCAGAATACCAATTTGAGACTGTTCCTTTATTTGTGTATCTGTGGCTCTGTGTATTCACCCAAAGAGGACAGAGATAGAGGCCTCAGGCTGCTTGTTAATGTGTTAATGGAAACAGAAGAGGAAAGAACTATGTTGGTAAAAAGTCAAGAAATATTGGCCTGTTTTACAGCAGAGAACTGAGCTTTGTAGGTTCTTACTATTTTATAAAGAACACAATGATATTAAAGCTTCTGTTCTTCAGCCCTGAGACAATTGAAAGTGTCCTCTGAAGCCTGGCTCCCTGTTTTAGCCTTCCACCCTGCAGTGGATCCTTCCTCCAAGCACACAGCAATTGGCGTCCCTTCTGGCACTGCTGTTTTGGGGTTTCACCAAGGCAAGGCCAGGAAATGAATGGAAAATCATCATGACCAGGAGGTCAACTCATTCCTCAGAGTCCATGCAAGATGCAGCTGGTGGAGGCAGTGCCTGAGGAAATCACAGTCTTGGAAACACAGGAATGGGTTTGAGAACTCTCTATTACCAGACTAGAGAAAGCTGTAAATGTAAAGATGCAGTAAAACCCACAGAAGAGCAGGGTGTTAGATCCAGATCTCCTGATTCTTAGCAGCTTTCAACTGGAAGCTCCAGCTGGATAACCCCTGCAAGAGATTCATCCTGGAAGATGGTCTAAAAAACCCCATTTTCAGTGCATGTCTAAAAGAAGCACAAACTGCTCAACAAAGGCGCTATCCTTTCCTCATCACTGCAGGATCCCTGCATCTCTCAGCAGTGTATTAAGCAATGTGATTAGCATTCATCATATGGCATTTTTCCTGTATCTGGCAGAAAATGCCCTTTTGTTAAGATGCATTTTTCTTCTCAATGTACAGCAGTATAGCTTGCATGTTGAGCAGTAGATGGTAGAGCTTACTGTGGTCCCTAGCTGCTGGAGGCCAAGGGTATATTGACATTGCTTACGAGGAAGGATCCTGAGCACATTGTGTTCTGTGATGGGTCCATCTCCTGCTCTCCCAGGGCTTGGCAGACACCCATTTTGCAGGCAGAGCTTCAGGGGCAGCCTTGCAGTGCCTGGAGCCTGAACCTCAGCCTGAACAGCAGTGTCTGCTGATGGGGAGTAGGTGGGCATCCCACATACCACAAGCTTGCAGCTGTAACCTGGGCAGCCAGGCAGAATGGGCTTGTTCCATGGGAAGCTCAGAAAGAAACACCTACAATAAGTTCACAGAATCACGGGATGGTTTGGATTGGAAAAGACCTCAAAGCTCCTCCAGCTCCAACCCCTGCCACAGGCAGGGACATCTTCCACAAGAGCAGCTGCTCCAAGCCCCTGTGTCCAACCTGGCCTTGAGCACTGCCAGGGATGGGGCAGCCACAGCTTCTCTGGGCACCCTGTGCCAGCGCCTCAGCACCCTCCCAGGGAACAGCTTCTGCCTAAGAGCTCAGCTCAGTCTCCCCTCTCTTGGGCAGGTTCAAGCCATTCCCCTTGGCCTGTCCCTATAGGCCCTTGTAAAATATTGACTGAGAACATTTTTGGACCCAGCACCATGCTCAGGACTGGACCCTCACAGGACCAGCTTCCTAGTGGAAACAGAGGGATTGTTTGGAAAGCCTTTTATTTGTTGCTCACCCAAGCACGGCAGCAGGCACCCAGGGAGAGGTGTACCTGTGCTCAGTGCCCTAAAGCTATTGCTTTGTTACTCCAGGAAGACGAGTTGTCAGGAGAAAGGAATAGTGACTAGAGGTTGAAGTTCACCTTCAAACTGTGTTGGTTTGCAATTCTCTTTCCAAAGAAGGCTCCTGGGGAGAGCTAATATCCTTTATTACACCAAGAAACCTATTTTCAGCCCTTCATGGACAATGGGACTGATGCTGTGCTACTGTAAAGCAGCCGCATGCAAACCAGACTCCAAACCAGCAGAACAGCTTTCCCCTCCGCTGCCTGCTGCTGGTTGCTGTGGCTGCAAGAGCAAAACTGCCTGAATACAGACGAAAAGAGGAAACAAGATAAACTGCATAATCCCACTTCAAAAGCTCTTTCAGCTGAGTTGCACTGGATGTAAACAGCAGCCTGAAAAGATGCATTTTAACTGTTTGTGGGGGGTGTCGCACCCTGTCTGGGTGCAGGGGACAGGGCAGAGGGAATGGAGCCATGGTTTGTCCTTACTTCCAAGGTCTTCTTGTGAAGCCCCATGCCAATTGAATTCCTTCTTCTTTTCCTGACTGCATGTCAAGGAGACAATCTTTAGTCCCGTAAAGCAGCATCCCCTCTCTGCCCTACAGCCTCTAAGTTAATGTGGGTCTGACCATAAAGTCATGTGTACCATCAGAGCGGGCAGCTTCCAAGAGGATGATGGTGGCACACAGGGACTTTGAGATGTTTCGAGTATACCACTGCCTTTAACTTAACCACCCCACTTTTCAGTTTCTTTATCTATAAAATGGGAATAATCATAGAATTATAGAATAGTTAGGGTTGGAAAGCACCTTAAGATCATCCAGTTCCAACCCCCTGCCGTGGGCAGGGACACCTCACACTAAACCATGGCACCCAAGGTTCTGTCCAGCCTGGCCTTGAACACTGCCAGGGATGGAGCATTCACAACCTCCCTGGGCAACCCATTCCAGTGCCTCAGCACCCTCACACTAAAGAACTTCTTCCTTACATCCAATCTAAACTTCCCCTGTTTAAGTTTCAATCCGTTACCCCTTGTCCTGTCACTACAGTCCCTAATGAATAGTTCCTCACCAGCATCCCTATAGGCCCCCTTCAGACACTGGAAGCTGCTCTGAGGTCTCCCTGCAGCTTCTCTTCTCCAGGCTGAACAGCCCCAACTTTCTCAGCCTGGCTCCATACAGGAGCTGCTCCAGCCCCTGCTCATCCTTGTGGCCTCCTCTAGACTTGCTCCAATAGTTCCATGTCCTTTTGATGTTGAGGATAATGTTACATTTCACTGTACAGAGTGAAACGTAAGAGAAACAAGTGGAGAAAGCGAGATAGGAATGAACAGCTTCTCCCAATGTGGTGTTCTAAAAGCTTTTGAAGAGACATAGAAGATTTATATTCCAGTGTCTGATAAACAGGAGAAAGGATTGTCTGCTGCAACTGTGCTTTCACCATGGTTCACTTAAGCTGTAAGAAAAATAAATGGTGCTTTCCAAAGAACCCAAAGGAAAAGAAAATCAGCCAAAGGAGGAGGTTAGGCACCATGAGCTTGATGTTCCCAATGAGACTGGTCAGAGATTGTCCATCAAAATGATCTTGGGGCTTTTTATGATAAGAAAATGTTCACAAAATGGGAGTTGTACCCAATGAAATGTTTTTTTCTGAGAATAAAAGCCATTTCTTGGCTGGAAAGCAGTGGTTTGGGGCCAAAAAGCTGCTGAATTTTTGATGAGCATCAATATTTCCAGTGGATAAACCATATCACACACACACACAAAGTAAACAGAAAACCTCCAAATCTCTGTCAGAGCAAAGGTGTGATGGAGAAAGAAACAGATGGGGAAAAACTCCCCAAACCCACACATCCACCTATTCTAGATCATTTCTCTCACAAGGAATATAAATCCATGTGGATAAAAGGTCAGGAATACCGACTCCATCCCACCATCACCTCCACACTCCCACCTTCTCTGACTATCATGATCTGTGCTTCTCTTGCAGTCCCCCTACATCAGGATACCCCCTCTTTCCACCACTGGGAGGTAGATGCCAAGACAAATGGCCTTCACCTTGCCTTGGCTAGGGCCAGGATCCGGATCCTCAGTGCACCAGCACAGATGAGTTCTGCAGCAGAGGCAGGGATCTTACATTGATTGTTATGTCCTGGTGAGAGGGGCTATTTTGCATCCTTCCTTGCTATCTTAAGCAAGGCTGGGCTGAGCTATGTCTGATGGGTTTTGCCTCTGGGACACAAAGCCAAAATGATCTGAAGTAAATTTTGCTGAGCATGATAGAAACTAATTGTTCAGGCAAGCTGATGACCAACTGTCCTGAGCTGACACCAACCAGGAGCCACAATAAAGAAGGTAAATTACTAACTAATAAATAGCAGATAACCAAGTGTCAGGCTGCTTGCTGTTATTGATCGCTTGTATTGCAGCACCACCTACATGTCCTTGCCATGGAGAGCAACGCTGTGGCATCAGGCCCTAAAGAAGCACAAAATACAAAGGGCATCTGAGGGGAGTTGTAGTTCAAGATCTAAACAATTAAATTCAAATGAGAGTTAGAAGTCTAGCTGAATTGTTGAACCTGAGCAGCATGGCTTTGGAAATGGCCTGTGTCACTCTTGACTTCCAACATCCACATAGGTCTCCCCTAGGTCTTAGGTCAAGACTGACAGTCTCACACAGTCACCGCCACCTCAGATGGCTCTGTTTGGGTGCTCGAGGTTCTCTTTGGCCATGGTGTTAGTTTAGGCTCCAGATATGCCTTTTGACTCTTACATGTGTTTAACATATGTTTGGGTGTCCTCTCCAGGGCTGAACCCATCTGTTGTGCCCCAAAAGTCTCTAGAAGGAAACACAAAAGCAGATACATGAAGGTTTAATGATGATAGGGATTATCAGAATGAATGTCCAACTTTCACACACAGAGATGGGTGCATTGCACCTCTTCTAAACAAGGCACCTATTTTAGACAGATGGATAGTGCTCTGTTGTCCACTGCTTAGATTCAGTGACCACCAGGGAACTCGGGACAACACACTCATTTGGAGATATACTCCGCCCCTGAAATGAATCCCATCCCTTCCAAGTTCAGACAGAGGGATGGAGAGAATCAAAGCCACAATGGAATCACACTCTTAAGTATTACATCTGTCCTGATGTTCTAGGCCTTACGCTGGAGCTCCTGTGAATTGCAATTCAATTGCTCCAGATCTGGGTAACTGTCAATGCTATAATGGGTTTTAAGACAAAGTACCTGCTATTTTATGTAAGCAATGCTGGTGATGCAAATTGTCCTAATGGCAGAGTGGTTAACCAGGATGCTGAAATCTCAAAGAATGATTTTACCCTTACAGGGATTTTTAACATAAAAGAAGCTATTTAGAAGGCAGCAGCACTGGAAAGAAAATGCCTCACCAGAGGCAGCTTTGAAAGGTCAGCAGTAAATGTATTCATGAGAGAAGGAGGCAGAATGACAGAGTATCAAGACAGAGAAGCAAAGATACCTCTAACTACATGAAGAATTGTTTGGGTAGAGCTCTTCCAGCTCATCACTTGTCACATTCAGGGAATGAAGCAGCATATCCATCTTCCATGGTCGAACCTGGTTCTGCTGTGTCAGAGAGGGCAGGGGAGCCCTGGAAGCACTGAACAGCTCAGCTGGGGAATGCCCTGGCAGCACTGCACAGTGGGATGCATCTTCAGCTCTGTCTCCAAGTGTCTGAGGCTGGGAGAGGTCAAAGAACACCCTGGAAGTTGAATGCAGTGAGAGATGTGCCAGCATGAGGGAAAAGAAACCTGCAGCCAAGAGTATAGAGAAAGCACTGGTCCTGTTCCACCCAAATGACAACACATTTGGATGTGGATAAGGCATCGAGCATCGCTTGAGAGCAACCATTCTTCCATTCTGTGGAAAACAAAGCCCTTAAATGGCAGCACTGGGACAAACTATCAAATGTGAGCCAGACTTTGGCTCGGACTGGAAGTCCTTCCCCTTGCCTGGGAAGCATTGAGCTTTAGCTAATGAGATGTTTGTGACACCAGAAACAAAGGCACACACATTTAAATAATGGCCTTAAGCTACAGCTTGTAGCAAGACACTGTGTGTGTGCACTCCTGCAGGAGGAAGGCTGATCTATAGCAGATCCTTCTCAACTTAAAGCATTAGTCCCAAAGTTGTGCTTTCTCTTCCCTTCACACAGCCTGCAGGCTTAAAGCTCTGTTACACCTTGTGTTTGAGCTGGGCTTCAGCTATGTTCTCCCTGACTTTTTGCATTATTTGGGATTACTTAAATTCTTCTTGTGAGCAAAATTCCAAGTGGATCTGAACTGGCTGCAGGGTATTATTATGCTTCTAAGAGGAGGCACATTGAGTTGGAAATTGGAGGAATGGGAAAGAGGAACCCTGGGCAGAGAACACTTAGGAGATGTGATGTTTTCCTCAAGCTTTTTTTCCAATAGCTCCTTGAGTAAAGTACAGGATTAGGACATGAAAGCCTTAAAGCAAATCACTGCTCTGTCCTGGGAATAGAGACTTGAACTAAACTCTGTTATTGCAGGTGAAGGACGACAGGGCAGGTCCTGCAATGAGTAGGCAAGTCACTTAAGTCCTCATGCTGCTGAGAGGGACCACAGGGCCAGGACAGACCTCATCACCTCTGGTCTTCACATTCCCTGAGCTTTGATTAAAACTGTGATAAAGCAGATGGGAAACTGTAGACAAGTAGGCATCTCCACTGGAGCCTATCTTCTTCAGATTGTCCAGGTTCTTCAAATGCCATCTATTTGCACAGGATTAGGCTAAATGTACAGCATGAGGGGA
The DNA here is from genome assembly GCF_012275295.1 of Melopsittacus undulatus. Taxonomy (NCBI): domain Eukaryota; kingdom Metazoa; phylum Chordata; class Aves; order Psittaciformes; family Psittaculidae; genus Melopsittacus; species Melopsittacus undulatus. The sequence continues at coordinate 2,084,728 of NC_047543.1, read as the reverse complement.
AATGGGATTCACCCCACTAACCAGCTACTTGGGCCTGTGTGTGTGAGATGTGGTGGGAATCCATAATCCTCCAGACTCCAAAAGCTCCAAACTGAGCATCTCTCCTCTACAAAGGACATTCACTGTGTTATGCATGGTGCTCTCCTCTCTCAGTGTAATGGATAAATGCCTAAAGTAAATGAGGTGTCCATATTCCTGTCCCTAGGACAGCAATAGAATCAGCATGGGAGGTTCCCACTGATTCTGAAGTGACCAGGGAAATCTCATTTGCTTTGAGAGGTTAGAAGAGGTAAATCTATATTAACATACATTGATATAAATAACAAATGAGGCATGCAAAACCAGGAATGTGTTACTCACGAAGCAGAAGGGAAGACACATTTCATGGGAACAGCTGCAATTTTTCTGCCTTCTATTTTGTTTTAATAAGATTATCTCTGGTGATCAGCCTTTTCCATGGGAGTCAGAGACTGGGCTGGAAGGTTGAGCTCCTGTTCATCTCAGCAGCAGCACTGCACTGACTCAGGCTGGACGAGAAGCAGGAAGCTCGTCTTGTCCTTACATGACCTGTTTTGTAAGCAGAGGATATAAACCTGCAGATCTCTTCTTGCTATTCTTAACCACCTCGAAGAACTCCACAGTAAAAAGAGTTCTATTTTTCCTGCTGAGAAATGCTCCTTCCCATGGAATTTAATGACCAGTTTATAGAACTAGAACCCAAAGGGAGGCCCAGAAGCCACATGGTGGTGGCTGAGACATCACTTGAGGGAGACCATCCCTGCAAACAGCTAAACTCCTCCTCAATTTTGATGCTTGTAATCTCAAATCATGTTGCTGAAGAGAGGCTGATTTATGTGTCTAGAAGGGAACATGATTATTATCTTCCAGTCCCTTTCAGAAGCACCTGAGCTGAAACAAGGGCCAGACAACACTGCTACGGCAGAAGAATTAAATTGTCTCTTTATTTTAAAGCATTACAGGAAAATTAGCAGCCTTTGAAATGTCACTGCTGCAGAGAGATTGGGCTCTTTCTTTAAATCTCCCCTAAGATAATGTGGATAATGCATTTTTTAAGGATACAAAGTCATCTGGATTCATTTCCTATTCACTGCAGGGAAAAATATGTTTTGAAATGGAAAATTATCCATTTTGAATGGAACCTGGTTATAGAGTCCAGTTAAGCTCCTTTCGAAATAATCAAACCCATATAATTGTCAACTCCTTTAAAGAGACACATTTCTATGATGATTTCTGAGTGATTTTCTTTATCCCTTTCTTGTTGCAAAGCCTTTCTTTCTATTGCTAAAACCCATGGGTTTTGTGAGTTATGATGATTCTTTGCTGGGTGTTTTGTAAGATAAATTCATAGTCCTGTGCACATCGTAACATTGTAGTTGAATCATTCTGTACAGGCGGAACATTCAGCATTGTGTAATGTCTTTCAACCCAAGCTCATAGTGATGAAGCTGTCATAAATCATGGTTTGGGCTATTACCCAGGTTCCGTTTACAAGGCAGTTCAACGCCTCTACATGGCACAGAGCCTACAAAATAACTTTAGCTCTTCCTCTCTGCTTTTCCAAGGCACCCTGCTTCCCATTGCAGTATACAATAGAAGTGGAGACAGCTTATAGATGATGGGTGCTTGGGGAACAAGGCTAAAAGAAGAAGAGAAGGTCCATTTTTGTACTAGGAGAGCATTAAAGCTGTGGTAGGTCTCTTCCATGATAGGAATGAACAGTCCTTCAAAACTTCCTGGACTTTCCCATCCACCACTTAAACTCCCTCCTCCTGCAATGCCTGTGAGGCTCCTTGCTAAGACGTGTGGAGAGTCCCACTTGATAAAAGCACCCCACAGTCACTGGAGATCTAGTCAATGTGGCCAGTTCTACCTCTAAAAGTGAAGCTGGATAACCCCAGGCAGTCTATGAGGAACTCAAGCCCTCAAAATTGCAAGGCTGGTTCTTCATAGGTTGGTGACTTTTCCTCCCCATTTTCCCCCATTTTCTTTCACTCAGTCTGAGCCATGTGTTTCATTCTACACAGAGTTCTCTGCAGCTTCTCTGTTAACTCTCTTTGAGGCAGCAGAAAGCTATTGCAAACAGGAACTGCTTCAGAGTTGCTTCCCAACAGAGCCTAAGTACAACAGGTCTTCTGAAGGGTGAGGGAGGGATCTCATCCTCCACATAGTCAATACACAGATGGTGGATGAGGGAAGATGGACTCAATTAGCAAATCATAGCATAGGACCACCAGCACCCACTATCCCCTTACACTGCACTCACCTTCAGCTATGGCACTGAGCTACACCAACTGCCACTTAGCATGGGATTAAGGAACAGGAATGACAATTCTGCTCCGGTTCCTGAATTGATCCAATTACAGCTTGATCTTGATGCCTTTATTCTGTGTTAAATACACCCTGCGGCACTGCTGAGAGGAGAGCAATGCCTTCCACAGTGCACACCCCACCTGAAGGGGAAAGAGCGGAGATGGCTTCTAATCAGAGGCCATTACATTGACTTGATTAGGTATAGATGAACCCTCTTCAGTGCCTGGCCTAGAAACAGAAAGGAAAGGCAGAGATGACCTTTCAAAGCTGAGCTAAGATTACAGTAATTGGGCAATAACATGAAACAGCAAATAGAGTCAAAATGATCCCTTTGACTTCAGAGAGAGGAGCAGCTAATGCATTTGGGAGTGTGCTCATTATTTCCACTTGGCATCAAGATTTTAACTACATCTGCTCAACATCTTTGGCTCTTAAGTGGATTGCTTCTTCTTACAAAGGAGTAACATCACCTGTGGACAAGAGCAAATCAGTGTGATTGAGGCAACCACCTGTCTGGAATTCTGTGATTAGAGCTGCATAAATAACTGCTGCTTCCAAAGTGTTTCAATCCCCAAATAGGGGGTGGGGAATTAAGTCTTTTTTCTTCCTTTCTGTTTTTTCTGTATTTCTTCAATAAAATTTATTTCAGGTCAAATGAAATATTCTGTATGGCCTGCAACGAATTATTTAATTTGGGTTTCAAATTGCAGCTTCATTACTTGTTTCTGGTTTTCTCATGCAGGAATGAGAGGACCTTGGACTAGAAATATTGTTTAGGAAAGGCTGAAAATGGGAAGTTTCAACTTTCAAAGTTTCTTTTTCACTGAAATAGTCAAACAAATTCAACATTCCAATTCCAAAATAGTTACCAAACCACTCCAGCTATGCATTTCTCTTTGTTCTTTGCCTCCATTTTTGTCTGATTTCTATTAGATTTCCAAAATTATTGCTATTTCTAGATGAAAGGTTTCACCTTCATCATTTTCAGCACAATAAGTTTTGGAATCCAGAGCTCTTTGCTTAATCTTACTGAACCCTAGTGTTCAGCTCTTCCAACACTAACCCATCTACCCCTTTGCACTGCAGGCACCTGGAAGGGATTGATTAGAACTCTTAGAGCAATTGTTCAGCTCCAAAGCTCTTCCATGCAGACACATGATGGCACCAGCAGTTTTCAGGCCCTATCTCTGCATTTGGTGTTATGAGACCTACATGTGCACAGCACTTTTATGTGTCTGAAATACTGATGGGCTTCATGCAGGCTTCATCCTGTTTATTCTTGAGCTTCAAAAGCATATGGACCCTTTCTTTGGTTTCTTGTCCACCTGTTTAGAGGGACAATTTTGATTGGCTGCAATCACAAATGAGCGTGACTTTTTAATGCCAATGCAGTCACTACTGAGGCCATTTCTCTCGATCTCCTAAGGGTAATCAATATCCAAAGATTTATGACCCTGTATGTGCAAATATCTAATCATCATCACCAGAGACCTTTAGTCTCCAGTGACTGCATCTCTTTGGTTCTAAGCAGACATGGATGTAAGCATGAGGTGGCTGATATTCACCAAGTGAAGAGACATCAGGATACCCAGTGCTGCCTGATTACACTTCGTCTTCAGCATTTCATGACATGGCAGAACTACAGACAAGAGTAGGCAGCAGAACCAGTTACAGCAAGGGGCAAGAGCAAAGAAGCACAAACAGATAGGTAAAAACCACATGATAGTACTGCAATGCCAAAGAGATGGAAATGAGCCCAGTAGTGGGCAATTAGCATTCCCTCAGAACTCCCAAATTGGGGACTTGGTGCATGTGTTAGCAATGGTGTCTGACCCAGAGACCTCCAGTCAAACCACAGCTTAGTGCAAGTTTGGGAGGAAAAAGTAAACTGAAATAGAAGAAAAAAAACCTTTATGGTAAGAGATAAAGTTAAATACCAGCAACAGGCTGAAAATACATGTTAAAAGATGTCAAGTGGGGGAAAGTGCTCTGAGGGTAATGAAAGAATATATCCAAAAACCATTAATGAGCCATTTTCTCCAGGCCCTGCTTTGATGAGGTGTTGGTGGAGTGGGGTCGGCCTTTGTCTTCCAGGGATAACCCCAGAATCAGAACTGGGATTCAGGGCAGATCAAGAGCTAATGAAGAGAAGGATTCATCAGGGAGCTCAGCTCCCAAGGAGGTAGATTATGTGCTGAAGAGGCAATGGCAGAGAAATCAGAGAATAAAAGATGCTGCAGCTTGCTAAAAAGCAGGGACAAAATGATGGATAAGAAAACATTAGCAAAACACATGCTACTGTTACTATCTGCCAGGCAGGAGGAGAGGCAGGAACCTGGGAGTCACTTTGAATTTAGCAAAAGATACTAAATTGGGCTATAAAAAGCATCCTAAGAGGTCTTTGATTTTTCACTGCAGATCCAGAAGCTTTGTGCAAAGAAATAAGGAAGAAAACCTGAAGTGAGCATCTAATGGCTGGGAAATGCTGGGCTTCCTTCAAAAAAAGACTCTATTAGATGTGAGTGTTCTTCAAATGCATGTGAGGCTCTTCCCTCCTTATTACTTATGGGAGTCAGTGGATTAAGGCTGGTAATTTGAAGGAAAGGCATTGGGAATGTACCCAAAGCAGTGCTTGGGAATCACAGCACCCAAGTGTCATGAATGCAGGAATACTAATCTGGGAGTGCTGTGGAAGAGTTCAAACTGAATCTTTCCCTTTTTTAGTTGAAAACTGTATTTTTGGTGACTTATGTGTAAAATACTTCCTCTTCCTATAGAAACACTTCCTCCGTAAGTCATAGAATGGCACATACGGACAAGGGTGGGGAGTTTCTGGAGAATATTAATGACAGTCATTGTGTGGTTGTTTGAACAGAACATTGGGGAATTCTTATGAAACGTTTTGGAGGATTCAAGGACATGTCACTCTTTCTCCAGGCAGTCCATCATTCCCTGCTCAGTTCTGTAGTACATGTTCCCAAAATAAGCAGTGCTGAGCCCCAGGCAGTGGGAAGGTTATTGTCTTCCCTGGCAAGCTGCTAAACGAAGGGGCGAATTATGAAACTCCACATGGATAAAGCAGTATTTAAGGCAGCAAGAAGACAGTGGTGAAACTGCTTCTTGCAAAGCAGCACCATGAAATAAAACAGGTTGGGCTACAGAGTGCAGAAATGAGCATTCCCCTTTCTCCAAGGCATTTGAAGAATGGGGACCAAGTTTTCAGCTCCTACCAGCAGCAGAAAATCTGACTAAACATGGATCAAATGGGAATACTGATTTGCAGCAAGCCAGTCATCACCAGTATCTTCCCTGTACTCTAACCATCCCCACTCTTCTCCTAGGAGATGAGCACGCTACCACATCTCTCCCTACAACTGCATCCTACCACCTACCTTTTCTCTCAGAGATGAACTACCTGATACATCTCTAATCAAACTCTGAGCGATCATCCTCAGCTCGATTTTAGCTTTCAAATCTGATGCTTCTATTCCAGATCTGAAAATGTGCCTGAAATCTTCTCTGCTTTTTCCAGCTATACTTGATCTCCTAAAAGATAAAACTTCTACCTAAAATCCTGGTCTCCCTGTAGAAAACCAAACCCTTCATAAAAGGGTTATGGTTGTCCCTGTGGTTTTAGTTAGCATGTCCATTAAAATCCATATGGCAATGGAACATCAGCTGTGTGGCCACTGAAGACATAAACAGGGGAGAAACATTACATGCTCTGCAGTCTAAGGAGTAGCACTAATGGCCTTTGTGACTCCAGGGGATTTTATCAAAGTCATCAGACCTTGAGAGGACCTGAGACCAAAGATCAGCTCAGGTTAAACAAAGCTCTTGGCCGCACACATACACTAAGGTGCTGCTGCTTCCCACTATCCAGTGATGCTCCAGATTCTGCTACATCTGGCTCAGTAAATCCCAGAGAAATGCCACATCCCATGATCAGAGCTGCTTGGCCAGGATGAAGCTGTCTAGCAACTGCTCTAACCTGAGGCTGACAGGAGTATTCAAGGGGCCCATATATCAGATTGATAATTCAAAGGCTTTTGTGCATCAGTCCACAGCTTCCTCTGTCATACAACCACTGGTAAGCAGGTCAGAGCCAGCAGAATGCAGTACTATTCACAGGGGTTCAGATCTAAAGTGGAAACTGATCAGAGACAGCAATAGGGGAAATAATCCCAGTCAGGAAAGTCTTGGGGGGAAGATGTCAGCAAAGGAAAACAGAGGATGCCGTGGGGACCCTGCCATAATTCCTGTGATGGATTCCATGCTGGGCAAGGCAGCAATGGAATGCATTTTGTAAATGAACTCCAATAATCTGCTCAGGGCTGCATCTCACCAGGCTCTTGGCCAAATGGGCTTTCTCTGCTGTAGGACTGGTGCAAAGACAGTCCTTACACCAACTGCTGCAAGATCAGGCTTGTTGTCCAGAGCTCCAAGTCCAGCACGAAGCAGCACGCTTCCTGCATTTTCTCTGTTAGCCTAACACACAGTGTAATTGCTTTCCCAGCAAAGTTATTTTCCTTGCAATTATGCTTTGCAAAGTTTCTGCTGCTAGTCTTTCTCGTCTCACTTCAATCAGTGACTCCTCCACCCCTCTGTACTCAGCACATCACCCTTTGAATATAAGGGATGCCCTGTGAAACATAATGAGACTGGTACTCCCACACACTCCATAGCAGGGCTATCAGTTTCATTCAAACTCTATTAGCCACTTACAATTGCTCCCAGAAGCTTTGCTGTAATGAATTCACCCACCTATTGAGAAAGAGTCGACAGAACTCCATTTCCCTCCCTATTCCTTTCTGCCAGCCCATGAATTCCTCTCCCTTCCCGTTCCTGTGCTGGCTCATTCATTCCTGCAGGAGGGCAATTGGGAAACCTGCAACCAAACTCCCGTTAAGCACATGGACTAAAGGATTTTCAGGCTTTCCTGGTGCTCAGCTCACTAATGAAGGATTCCCATGGACTCCAGAAGCTCTGGAGCTCAGCAATATCCCCTGGATTGAGCACTCTTCACGCTGAGCTCACAGGCAGTCAGGTGAGTGCAGAGTGAGTGATGCCAGGAACGCATCCAAGCACTGCTGAGGTTGTGGAGCTGACATGGAACAAGGGGTTGCCGTCCAGGGATTCAGAGCTCCTCATGCCAGGTCCCTCCATTGCTCCAAGGCCCAGCAGTGCTTGACCAGCTTCCCAGGAAGCAAATCCTGACTCCTCAGAATCCCTTACTAATAAACACTGGTTCTCACCAAACTTCATCTCCTGATGATAGGACATCCCTGATGTCCATCCCTGATGGACAGGGCTCTGAGCAACCTGCTCTGGTGAAAGGTGTCCCTGTCCATGGCAGGGGATTGGAACTGGGTGAGCTTTAAGGATCTTTCCAAAACAAACCACTCTGGGATGTTATGCTTTTGTTCAAGATGAGTGGGTTCCACTCTCTCCTTTCCTAAGAGTGGGAAATTTGGACATGCAGAAGAGCAAAGATGTGTCTGTGGCCAGGCAGGATCAGTGATGGAAGTGGACCTGAAGCCAGATCTCCCAGATTCAACTATTGGAAGTTGTTTTTACTAACGTTTCTGATTAATTGCATGGTGCCACATAAGAGGAGAGGGTGTTCACTCCAGACGCCTGCAGCAGCTTATGCATCTGCATTGAAGCATGAGATTTGATTGTCTTTAGCTCAGCTCCCACCTCTAATAATGACAAAATTCAAGGGCTATATTTAACTCAATGCTTCTGGTGAAACTTGTCATAGCTTCTCCTCTGCTGTGTTCCTTTGTTCTCCCTTCCTGTGCTCAACGCTGCTCAAGAAAACATTCCTTGGATTTGGTCTCTCCATTTCCATGATGCCTCTGCTCTCTGCTGGCCCTCACCTGTCTCAGCTGGAACAGAGACACTACAGCTGTATCTTAGCTGAAGGTCTCACTTCTGGATTGCATTGCCTTGGCCCAGCAAGAAGGAGCTCAAGCTGCCACAGTGTGAATGTTGTTGCAACTCATACCCCTGCTTCATCTTCTGGGAGAGCTGAGATCACTCACAGAGGATGTCCACTGTATTACTCTGGTTTCCAGAGCCTGTGATGAGTGCCCATATAAAGGGTGATGCCCTCAGCATGCAGAAGGTGGCTGACAATGTGACACAAGAAGGAAACTTCTCCATTTCCACACTTAGATCAAGCCAATAGTATTTGTTTCAGTCTTATCTTCTTGTTAAGGCCAAAAATGTAAGGGTCCACCTCTCGGTGGTAGATACTGCACAACTTTCCAAGAGCTGCAGTACCAGAAAAGCTCAGAGCTCCTCCAAGCCATGGTTTTGGGGAAGAGGTGGCCTATGGGCTACTTCAGAGATGCAGGGAAGCCCCAGGCAAAGTGTGTGGCTCTCACATCAGTGATGAGATAACCCAAACTATGGCAGCTCCTCAAAAATCACACCAGATGGCCAGATCCAGGAGCAACCGGTAACACAGCTCTGAAGCTCCTTGCCAAAGGTGTAGACACAAATCACAGCAGGCTCAGGAGATATTCAATAGCCAGAGGCTGAGAAGGCACCTATGGGAAGTTTCACAGACAGCTCCTTGGATGCAGGAAGCCACAGCAACTCTCAGCATGAAGCAGAAGAGCAGTTGTGCTGTTTCCAGGGGAATACAGGCACTCCAGAAAGATGTTTTGGAAAAACTGGGGAATTAACATAAAACTCAGGATGGCATCCAACAGGAAGTGCTCCTGGGTATTCCTTGTGCTGACACTGGAACATCTACTGCATAAATATGTGCTAGATAAAACTTGTCAGGCTGAAGTCCTGCACAGAAGAGTCTGAATGGTTTTAGTGCCTCCCTGGGGAAACATAAATGAGCAAAGTGATGCTCTTGTACCGAAGGCAAATTCCCTCCAGAGAGGCACCAGCAGGAAATCTGTCTGTCCTTGTGCTGCACCAGCACCAAGTGGGTCGGAGCTGAGTGTGGGGTATGGTACCAGAGAACTGTGCACTTCCTGGATCCATGAATTACCTATAAATCAGGCTAATAATGAACCAGAATGAGATCCTTTAACATAATCAAAGGAAAAGGGCAGAGGTAACAGACTGCAAATACACCCAAAGCTGCTACAGAAGACAGGAACACACTGTCCTGTGTGGCCAGTGAAGAGGACGAAAAGTTGCAGCTAGAAATACTGGGTCAAAGATTAGGAAAGCATTAACCAACACTATCAGAAAGCACTGGAGTAAAGCACCTGGGGAGATGGTTGGATTCTCCATTGTCAAAGGTATAAGCATAGACTAGGCAAACACATGCAGCACAGTAAATCCTGCCTGCTACATAGACTCTATGGGTTCCCTGCAAACCTTTGAGCACTTACCCAAGGCCTCATGGCTGCCCTTTCTCCTGGTGCACTACAACTGCCTTCTTCATGGATTGCCATCTTCCAACCTGGCCTTTTCTTGGATAAGCTTCTCTGCATAAAAAGCTTGATAGAGTCAGCTCACAGTTCTGGTAATGAGGAGGTGGGCTTAAACACACAAAGCAGAATACTTCTGCTATGCAAAACACACAAATCAGGCTACAGCAACAGATTGAACACATTCACCTGTGAAAAGCCATTAATGTGGTGAGAATAGGTTTAAACCCCAGCCAGCAGAGAGGGAATTAGATATGCCCTACATCCCAGCTGCTTGGAGCCAACCTGTGACCACGAATGCTGGAAGGAACAGGTCACAGAGAAACCACCACATGGACCCTCACCCTAAGGAGAAGGATATCTTGGTGCAGATTATCAGAACCTCAACTGAAGCATTTACATTAGGAACCCAGTTTAGGTTAGTCTGAGCTCTGCCCGACAGCAGAGAACGTGAGGTCCTTCCAGGGGAACTAGAGTGGCTTTAGAGGGAGCCATCCTCTGACCCAGAGCTGTGTATACAAGGGATTCATTGCTCCTTGTTTTTACCAGGCTTCTCACTTAGGTGCTTCAGTTACAAACGTTAAGTTGGGTGGGATGTGTCTTGTTTGTGACTTCTCCTTGGCTCAGAGCCTGCAGTTTTCAAGACTATGACACTATTTTAGCACAATAAAATCTAATAACTACACCACCTGTCATAGGGACCATCTGTCCCAGGGGAGTAGTACAAAGCATGATTCATGTAGGACTGGAAAGGACATTCTAGCTGAGTGCACCCTGGGAACCATTAACATCAATTTATGGGTATACCAAAATCCATTTTTAAATTATAGATATAATTCTTAATCTCTTCTGCTTTGGACGGGTACCTGTTCCACAGACTCCAGAGCATTTTCTAGACTATTTGCTTTTTTGGGTTCCTCAGGGGCCTGCCCAGCAATGTATTTGTGGAGTTGATCCTGCCTTCCTCAACTGGAAACAGCTGGACTCACTCTTGCCTCTTTGTGCTAAGGGTTTTAAGAGAGAAGCCAGATGCTGGAAGGGCTGCGGGTGTTTATTCCTTGGTCTGAGTTGTGTCACCTTGCAGCTAAACTGTGGTGAGACCTGGAGTGAATGCAAACACAAAAGAATCATTTCACTGGGTGGTGTGTGATGGCTGGGGCTGCATGGAGGTGATTGACTGCATCTTAGGCAGAAGCTGTTCCCTGTGAGGGTGCTGAGGCGCTGGCACAGGGTGCCCAGGGAAGCTGTGGCTGCCCCATCCCTGGCAGTGCTCAAGGCCAGGTTGGACACAGGGGCTTGGAGCAGCTGCTCCAGTGGAAGGGGTCCCTGCCTGTGGAACTGGAAGAGCTTTAAGCTCCCTTCCAACCCAAACCAGTCTGGGATTGTGTAATCCACAAACATGACAGCATGTGTCTTGGACACCCATTCCCTCCCTCTACTCCAATAGTACCTTCCCCTCCTTCAGTGTCAGGCAGAGCAGATGCTACAGCACTGAGAGTGTCTCCCAGCAATGGTGTCCTGGTTTCTAACCCATAACTGCCACCGTCTTAAGCCATTCAGTTCTGTGCCACAAACTGTTTCCATCTGTACAGTGGGATACAAAGAACACATTGGGCAGAACTTCTGTTTGCAGTTCCTAGCATCAACAGCAAAGGGTTAACAGGATTGCCAGGATATTTCACACTGTGAGCAGAATAATGTTTCTGGAATCAAGTCCTGAGCAGGCTCTATATAGGCACAGTGTTCACAGCAGGACATCCTCTGCCAGGATCATGCTGGTGTCCCTGTACCATGAAGATGCTGTGCTCTGGGTTGCCTATGAACAGGCAGTGTAAGTGTTACTGCCTGAGCAGTTAGCCTCAAAGTGTCTCTAATTTAATGGAAGTGGAGGCAGGACGAGACATTGCACTTAATTTATTAACTAATTTCAGCCTCTTTCTGTGATCATTACCCCAACTGCTCCTTCCTTTACATCGATTGAAACTGCTCTCATTGCAAACTGGAACCAATGCAATGCACTTTTCCTATTCATCTGGCTTTGAAGAGTAAAAAAACCCAAAAGAGAAGGGTTTTCTTTGTGCACAAATAGGAAATAATCTGCCTTTGGTTTAACCCCCAGCATCACCATGCTGTGTGCAGAGCTGCAGTGGCCCCTTGCTCGTGCAGCAGCTTACACAAGCAGTGCATGTCCAGAGCAGTGATGTTCTGCACCCAGTGGGCAATGGGGTGGGGAGAGCGGCTCAGACTGGAAAGTCTCTTCTCACTGGTTCTCCCCTGCATGAAAGCTAAACTGAGAATGATGTCTGAGGAAGAAGTTCTGCTGCTGAAAGGTTATTGTCACCTTCAAAGGGAAAAGGGAGGAACTGAAGACTATGGCTCAGGGTCTGAGGCTTTCTATTCTTACAGCACACCACAAGTTCTGGAAGTCTCATATCATCAGAGAGATTAAACACAGGATTTTGTCAGCTGAGAACAAAAGCAGGATCCTTCCTAAAGGCTTGCTCTCCACTACAGATTAATGCAAAGCAAGCAACAGAGCTTTCCTACCCACTCCCACATACAGAATCCCTCGGAGCTGCGGTCACTATGACAGGTCACATCACTAGAGCTGGGACTGGCAAAAGGAGGCTTTCATCTCCTCACCTGCTGTAACAGGCAGGACCCACTCTGCTCATTTCCCACTGTGGGCACCCAGCAGGACGGATGTATGGCAGCCTCTGGTGAAACACCCCATCACTTTGCACTGACTTTGAGCCCCCACAGCAGTTTCATGCTGCTTCCAAGCTTCCCCTTTCAGCAGGATTTCAAGTGCTGCTGAGTTGCTGATTCAGCTCCTAGGGCAGGGACTAAGATCACTGATATTAACAGTGCTGTCTGATGCTCATGGCAAGAGCATGGAGCTGCCGTAAAGCATGAACATGGATTTGTCAGGTGGCTTTTCCCAGATTTACAGCAGCGTGTGCTCATCTTTCCATAGGCATTTGGCACAGAGTGTGTCCCTTCGGATAGCTGCCATGGATAGGTGCAGGAATGCCTTCATGGAATCATAGAATAGTTAGGATTGGAAAGGACCTCAAGATCATAAGAGCAGGGGGAAACATTCAAGCACATAGACATAGGGAAATGCAGCATAATATGATTTTTTTATGATTGGTTTAACTTTGGACAAGGGCCTATAGTGACAGGCGAAGGGGAATGGCTTTAACCTGCCAGAGGGGAGACTGAGCTGAGCTCTTAGGCAGAAGCTCTTCCCTTTTCCTGCTCTAGTGAAAATTGTCCCTATCCATGGCAGGGGGCTGGAAATGGATGAGCTTTAAGGTCCTGTCCAACCCAAACCATTCCATGGCTATGATAATTTCCCACCCATCCTTCCAGCTCCAACACAGAGCATGATGCAGCTCCCAGGAGATTTCACTCAAAGTATCCAGGAGTGCAAATGCTCCCAGGAAAGCTTTATGTTATCAGGCTTCACATCAGATGAGTGGCTGCCCATCCTTCTGCAGCCAGTCTACAACAGCCCAGCAAGGCATAAGCCGAGTGGAGCTCTTCTGCATATGCAGTTGGGGCAGCAGAGAAGCCTCTCACTTAACCCCAGACTACGACACTGGCTTTTGAACTAGTTCTTCATCCAGTTCTTTCCATGTCTCCCATCAATCCTCTCAAATTCCCATAGAGATTCAGGAAAAACATTTTCATACAGTATTTCCTCATGCTGGAATCACAAGCAGAGGCAGAGCCAGAACTGGAGCATCAAAGATGCTTCCCATTCACTAAGCATGGTATAAATTAGAAACAATGAATTTATTCAATTTTCTTTTAAAAAGAAGCCAGTTGAAGTGGATTATTCTTCATTTTAATTTTAAAAACCTGGTTTTAGTTTGTTCTAAAGTTCTTGTTCCTGGCAGACAGCCAGGGCTAAATTACCTTGATACATTCAATACAACTGCAAACTAATAGGCAGCCTCGTCCCCCATCGAACCCAGGCAATCTTTTCAATGTTTAATCACATGAACCTATAAAATCTTTTAAATGTTTAATCAAGAAGCAAAATTAGGACTTAAAAATCCATCACTTCCAGCATTGTTTTCATCTAAGTAAGCAAGTAAAATCTGAACAACCTCTCTGCTAGGGCAGCACTTTGTGTGATACTGAAGTCATCTTCCTTTGGTCAGTGGGGCACAGAGAGAGGGGCAGAACTATGCTGAGAGCTGAGCTGAAGGCTCAGGAGAAGATGGCAACAGAGAGTCTGTTATATATCTGTCTATACATACATTGATTCATAGAAACCCAGACTGGGGTCTTCATATGAATCCCAAGCCCTGGCATTCCCACCTCCTGCCCACTCACCCCAGCTCTGAGATCCCCCCAGCACTGCCACCAACAGGCTGCAGTGACTGTGTACTACAGCAGTAGTAGTAGTGCTACTCCTACTTCAGCACTATTACCACTACTACTACCCTGAGTAGAGAACTCAGGGCAGGTGAGCAGTGTACACCACGCACCCTGACCCTGGCTCTCCCTATAGTGGCCATAGAAGGGCTTTTACTTGGCCAAGAGGTATCATGCCAGTATTTTCTCTTCCCTCTCACATGACAAGAAGAGCATCTCCTCCTCCAACAGCAATATAAAAAGGCAATAACATAGCTAACATACTCCCGGTCCTCCTCTAACTCATTTGGGCTGAAGCCCAAGGGAAGCTTTGCTGGTTTAGAAACCATATTAACTACATGTGAGCCTCGGTACATCCCAGCTGGAACCCCAAGAGAGCGACAAAACTTTTTTTAAGCCAACTTTCAAAGAGAAAAGTCTATCTCCTAGTGAAACTAGAAAGACAAGCACAATATATATCCAATAAATGGCATTTGGACACTGAGGATAACGTTTAGAGTACGAGTTAGCAGGTTGAGGGCTGTGGGGTGTCTCAGGCTGCTGCAAGAGCTGTGCCAGGAGGCTTTATCATACCCCTACAAACCTCTTCATGCACAGCTGCATTGCCTATCTCATGCTCTGCAGACCCTCTCACCTGAAGTGCTCAGAACATGAGAAGGAAAGCACCATCTCCACCCTTTATAAATCAGATGCCACAGGTAGCAGCTCGGTAGTCCTTGGCTTGCAAAAGCACTCCAGTTTGGAGCCAGTGCTGTCAAGTTCATGTGGCTGTGGGCACAATTACAAACACAAGCTGAAAACCACCCTAATGGGGCTTTTCACTATGGTGGAGCCTCATCCTCTTCCATCAGTGTGGCCCCCCAGCACACAGACACTGCATGGGTCTTTCTTTAAACTGGGATCTTCCTTCCTTTTTAACCTGCAGCATCCTCATGAGATCCTGTCATGGGAGACATGCAGAACGTGCCCTTGGGAAGGATGCACTGGAGATTTACTGAGCAGAAGTTTAGGGTGGCACTTCCAGAGAAGGATGCTCTCTCCTGAGATCTGTTCCAAGCAGGATGACAGGCGCCTTCAGGAAGCAGATGCTCTCTCTTTCCTTTACACACCATATACAAAATCCCCAAACCCTGCCTTGTCACAGCTAAAAGTTTCCCTTGGCATGCTGCTAAATTAAAGTGGTATTACTCTCCTGGGAAGGTGTTGGAGATGGATTGTTCTGCTGCAGATCTGGATTTGACAAGCTGTAGCAGTATATGGAACGCATGCAGAGCTCTCCCTGGGAGATGGGAATAGGATGGGAAAGATGCTTCCTTCTCAAAGCCTAAGCACAAAGTTTTCCATTTGGGAAATCCTTTGGGATTACAAAATGTCTTTTCTGGATGAACAATAGGAAGTAAACTCTGAAAATCACCTGAATTTCCTATGGTGACTTAGTTCAAAAGACTGAATTCAGACCAAATAGGTAAAGAAAGTTATCCCTTAATAAATTCCTGATTCTTTCACCTTTTCTTACCACTCTGGCAGGAGGGGAAGAATTCAGTGTCCACAGTTGATTTGATGGGACCATCTGCCCTGGCTAACATGACACTGGCAAAGGGGGATTCCTCATGGATAATTTGTTGGGGTTTGGTTTGGGGATTTTTATCCTGGCAACTGAAATGCAGCACATGCTTATAAGCCTTGCTGTGGATAGCAGGGATAATATCAGAAAGAACAGACACTCTGGCGATCTATGGGGAATCCTTTTACCCCAGGGCAGACTTGAGTGCTATGCATCATTCCGAGAGCATCTGCAAGAGCTGTATTATGGCTATAATTTCAGAGGAAATACAACTAACAGTCAGAGGAATTGTTTCATGCCAGAAGGCAAATAGATTCTCTAAGTCTCAGGAGCTAGTGTTGGAAAAGAACCTTAATCACAGTGTAAGTCTTTGCTTTCCTCACGTTTTCTCTGGTTTTACTGAGGCACTGGGTATTCCGTGAGCTAAATGCAATCCCTGCTTCACCATTTACAGTTTCCACTGACTGCAAGGAAGGAGAAGATCTCTGAGTCTCAAAATGCTGTGCTTGGCACTGGGGAAGATGATACAGACACAGGTCAGATGGAGGGGATTTGTTCCAAACCCTTAGAACCTCAAAGTTCCGCCTTGTAGTAAAAAGCTCCTCTGAAAGCCATGGCTCAGCCATTGCTCCCAGTAAAGCATCATCAAAGACATGCAGGTTTTAAAGGGTTTTCATGGTAAATTGAGTTTGTTCACTCCTTTTTGGTGATGCCATGCAGAGACACCAAGGCTGGGATTACCCCACTTAACATTAGACACCTACTGTTAAATGACCCCATCTATCCCATTTGTGCAAGTCACCTGTCCTCCATTCCCCCACTTCTCAGGCTGCATGGAGATGGAACCTCAGGTCACCTCCAGGTGTCTCAGATGTCTGTCTTCAATGGGCTGAACTACCCCTGGGCTGCGCTTGTCTCTCCTGACTAGAGAGGAGCTGAAGTTATTGTCTCAGTCATCTGCTCAGCATCCATATCGAAGGTGACTCCAGCCTGAAGCAACTTGCTCCTGGCCTATTGCAGGGCAATGCAACAACCATGGTTTGGACCATTCCTCCAGCATACCCACAGTCAGGGACATGAACCCCTTCCCTGCTGGCCCAATGTGACTCAGCAGCGGGGATGTGCAAAACCATCTTTAAAGGTCAGTAAGTTCCTTTGCCAAGGCTGAAAACAGTAGCTTGGCCCTTTCATCTGTCAGCTCTGGTTTATATCCTCTGTCAATTGCTGGCATCCCATCCCAAAATAACTCACTTCACCTCTGTTTTGAGCCTTGCAGCCCATCAGGCTCTTCCTGCCCTGTCACCTCCTATTCTCCTGTGTCGCATCATGGGCCTGGTGTGATGTGACAGGCTGAGATGAACTGAGCCAGGGAAGCCGCAGCTGTGGTTCGACAGGGAGATGGAGAGAGGATGGGATGGATTGGAGGTGAAATTAAACAGACCACATGCGATCAGTACTCTAAACCCACAATAGATGTTTCTTTTCAGCCTTGGGCAAGGTGTTTTACAATACTTTATCGCTGAACCATGCTTATTTCTTACAACTCCTAAATTCACCTTGTACTCCTCTCACACTGATCATCAGAAGTCAAAGAGCATGGATTGATGTTGGTCAGTGTGTGTACAGGGAACAGGATCCTTTTCATCCCTCCAGACTGTTTGTGTGCCCAGCTGGAGTGACAGAGCAAACTGAGCACCACTTCAGCATCACAAGCAAAGGCTTTCAACAGTGAAGGATTATTAGGGCATTGCTTGATGCCCTAATAGTACCAAGGGTAGGAGTACAAAGAAGTAGTGAAACTCCTGAACAGGTACACCCTGCTTTACGCAGGTTGAAAGGGGCAGTTTACATGTCTTGGAGTGAGCAAGAGACTGAGTTTGTCACTAAATAACACTGTGGATGGAATCAAAAGCTACAAAACCCTATATCTCTCCCTCCAGAGACACCCTGTTAGCCTTCATTTCAGGTTGTTATTAATAATTATTATCTATGGCAATATTATATGTGTACAGAAATTAAATAGCTCATAAATCTCATGAGGAACATTAAACTGGTAGAAGAGGTTCTTCGATACACTTGTACACAACATCTACACTGATGCAGACAGCCTGAAAGCGAAATGTCAGCTACTCACTCTGCAGACATGTCACACAGGGATGGATTTATGTGATGCCAACAAAACAAATACTCAACTGATGCAAAGAGGCAGCAACCTGAAAGGCAGGTGATCATCTGCCCTTCAAGGTCCAAAGGAAAACTGTGTCCTACCCTTGCTTTAGAAATGCCTAGTCTTCTAGTCTTCATTCACAAAACTACATAAAATGAAGGAGATGGACTTAAAATTAAGTTGCCTTTTGAATTCCAGGGGGAAAAAAAAATCAAGATTAAAACCAAAATACAAATATTTCTTCAAAACTGAAAACTGAAGAATCCAGAGATTTATAGGGGAAACAAAATTATCTCTCCCAAATGCACTAATACTACTGAGACATTAAGTAAATATTTTCTACCAATTATTTTGAAGAGCTTCATTTCACTTTTGCCTATTTACACAGCAAAACATGTAAAAGAATAAATGCCAAAGAAAAAGGTCTTTTGAATGGAAAACCTGAACTTGAAGAACACTGTGGTTATTTTTACTTATCCCTCTCATAATAGAGACAAAGGACCTTTCCCTTTGCAAAGTGGTAATTGTGATGCAATTTGATGTTCATTGCGGCAAGTTCTAATTGGGAAACTTGAGGGCATCCTTTACTGTATCTGAGCTTGTTCTTGTTGGGATAATCAGCCTGACTTGCAGATGTGTGATTCCATTCTGCAGGACTCTGGCTGCCTCTCGATAGGGGCTAATGAGAACATCACACTGCAAGCTGCGGAAGAGAAAGGTGATCTTGTCTGACATGTCAAGCCCTGCACATGGAAGAACACGTCTTCTATGCCACTGATTGGAGGCTCAGCACTGCAAAAGCCTGAAAAATTGATGATATTTGGTACGGCAGGGAGCAGTCGCTGGCAAATCATGACCCTGGTGGAACAGTGACTGTTTTAGCAATGACTGTCTTCCTTGATCTGGAATGTCAGTAAATGACCCCCAAAGCTACATCTGAGCCTCTTTAGGTACATTATTCTCTCCCAGATCTAAGGCAGTGTGACCAGTTTGTCTCTTTTCCAAGCAGCTCTCCACCAGCGAGACGTTCAAACCTGGCTTTCTGTGAAGCAGGAGCTTTGTTTGGTCTAAGTTCCCAAACTTCAATAGTAATCCAGAAGGAGGATAGAAGAACATTTATTTCAGAGACTATCCATTCCCTTCACAAGCAGAACTCCTGTTTTAATGCCCTTTGCTATGAGGTTTGTCTGTATTGCTCAAGAACAATTCTCTTCACATAACTTGGGTTATTAAGGTTCTATATCCTTCTTACATTTGGAAAAGTTATCATTTTTACTGGCTCCACATTCATCTTCCTCTACTTCCTCACGTCAGCTGCTACTCACAACTACTTGTGGAATTCAGAGCTATAGGAGCAGGCATCAGCTATTACTCCTGTTATGTTTATGGTTTGTTAAGCATTGCAGCTATCAGAATTCCATACTCTTGATACACTTTTGAAATAGATCCATTAGAGAAGCCATTATGGCAAAACTGAATTTTCCACAGGCTTTTTCTAGGAGCAGGTGGATTTCTTGGTTACAATTCAAAGAAGACACAGCCTTGACCAAACAATTACATGTCTGGTCTATTCACAGCAGGGATGAGATTGCCCCTGCAGATGTGCGTTAACCTGTTCTTCACATCCTCCTGATCACTTGGGGCTGGTAGGAAGGGCTGGGATACAGCTCTCCAGGATGGTTCAAGAACAGTTGGGCAGGTAACACCTCTGGTGTCCTTTCAGCTCTCTGCTTCTGGGCTCCCAGCAGCCCTGGGTCTCTCTCAGCCCTCAGTTGCTCTTTGGCTAGAAACCTGTTGGCACTTGCAGATTCCTGGCTTGAAGCTGATGAGAAGCAAGTTCAAGGTCTGTGTGCCCCTTTCCATGGGGAGTGCATCATCAGCAGATCAGGTGCCTCTGCTTTAGTTCTTACTGCATTTTGCACCAGGCATCAACAGTCCCTTATGGGTAGAACATGTAACTTGGTCAGGCTGTGAAAACCCTTTTCTCACCCAATGCCTGTGCAGTCATTCTCACACAATGGGATGCTCAAGAAAGCACACAGCAAACTGGAGCTTCAGCTCAGGCTAAGCAGAAGGTGAAGGTCTCCATTTGGTTTTGAAAGGGTTCAATCTCAGTCACACAGGCTCTTCATTGTCATTAGCTCCAAGCCAGAATGAGGGATCTTGAAAACTCCTCTAATGAATGAATGAATTCCCCATAATGTTTCCTTCTGAAGGAAGGCTGGAACAGCATCAGAAATATGGTAATTGCCATTTACTAACTTCACTCTTACTCCATCTGGGGACAGTAAGATGTGCTCCCCTGCTGTTTGCAGTGTACTTGTCACAATTATTAGATCTTGAAGAAGAAATCAAGTTTCCTTCTTCTATAAGTATTTTTCATTCTTAGTCCTGAGTCCTCACATGAGACATATCAAAATAAACTGTTTTATTTCCCCCCATTAAACCAAGAACATTTCAGCTGCTGCTTGTGCTGCATCTTCTCCAGATACCTAGAGTGAATTTTCCTTCCTATTTTTCTTTTACAATGGTTTCTTGGTCATAATCAGATCCTAAAATTAGCCTGAGAGAGGGATAAATTCAATTCTGTGTCTTTAAAGATTGATCTTTCTGACCACAGGTTGCATTACTGCTGCTTATAGAAATAATAGCAGAATATTACCTAGTAAGAAAGGACTACAGGAGTGAATGATGGCTCTGTGACCATTCAGCCCCTTGGACTGCTCACATACAGAGGAAAAATTCACACAGCCCACGGCAATCTCAGGTCATACTGATTGGGTATGAGGTGGTATTTGGGCTGTGTGGCTGTCACAATGCTTTCAGGGATGTACAGACACCTCTGGCCCTTTCCTCCAGGCAACCAGATGATTCTGATGAACTCTTCTGTATTAACTCGTAGCCCTGACCATGCTTCCCTTTTCAAACAAGAAGGAGCAGTCAGTTAAAGGCTCTCCTAAATCACTGCAGACCTCCCTGGCTGCAGAGAAGGAGACAATGGTGAGATGCTTCTGATTCTGATTCTTCCTTTTCTCTGGTATCAGTTAGATGGAAGCCATCCCCACTGCTGACCTGCTTTAAGTTCTCCAGCCCCAATGCTTTTCTGTTTCCCATCTCTAAATCAGGGATAAGGCTACTGGTCCCCTTTCAAAGTGTCTGTCAGCTCTGAAATCAAGACTTCAGTGTTCTGATGATGTTAATACTTCAGCATTTATTTGCTTTCCTACTTTTGTTCTGTTCACAGTACTTTTTTGAGCCTGTTATCAGCAGAGACACACAATACAGGCTTTAATATGAGAAAAAATTGATTCTGATGAGAACCCTGTTAAATTTTTATGCTCCATATAAATAAAATTGATGTGTTCAGAATTGGTGGAGTTATTTTCCAAAGGTTCAGTGAAGCTTAAATTATGCTTTGGCCTTGCTTGTCTGAGGGGTGGATTTCACCTGGGGTGGAACAGAAAGGCCTGGTTAGATTTCCAATAGTAACTCCTACTGTTTAATGATTACTTAAACTTGTGTTATAATGATACACAAGAGCTATATCCCTTGCAGGCTTCAGCACATAGTTACCTCTTACAGATGCTGAGTGCTTAAAGGTAGAAATGAACTAGAAGCTCATATTGCAAAGCACAACGTATGACCAACCCTCGTACACCCCCATATCAGATATTACCAGTTGCTTTGACTGTGAAATGATGCAGGGAGTGTGTCCCACTGTGCATAGCTATTGTGTGATTTCTGCCTTGACAGAAGCACTGATTCAAGCCATGGGCTTTGCTTTCTCCAATGCCATTCTTCTGCACAAACCAAAGAGATCTCTCCCATCAACCTACAGAGTCAGGATCAGCTGGGATGAAGAGACTGAGTTGTCAATAACATACTAGGAAGGAGGTGAAATTTTGTCCCCTCCAAATCTCAAACTTCTTGTTGAATTAAAACTTGTGCACTTGTCCGTCCATTAAACTCCCCCTTCCTTTACATCTTTATGTGGCTCAGTGAGGAGGGAAAGAGGGGCATAAATAAAGAAATAAAACCAAACTAAAGAGAACTGTTTTAACAGAAATCAAAACTTAATGTTTCATTTTGATGACCCGATCAATAATCATGAACAATGCAAAATCCATGTAAAGCTCCTGCTGGTAGAACACTCCTAACCAGCTCCCTTCTCACCACTGTGTGGGGAAGCAGCTTTCCCTCAAGGGAGGCTGGCAGACAGACTGATTTCTATTTGTCCTTCTGTCCTTCCTGCTGCTTCCTTTGTCTCCATCAGATTTAACAGTGAGCACCCTCATGCAGCTCTCCATCTCCTGCAGTGACTGCTCTGAGCTGTCTCACCCTGTGCTGCAGCTTCCTGCTGAGGACATCGAATGCTCAGGACAGACCATGGGTGCAAGAGATTTTTGGCTAAGCTCAGTCTGTACAAGCCCAGTAAGCACATTGCATCAGTGCATGACTGGTGGTAGTGGCCAGCATCAGAGAATAATAGAATCCCAGACTGGTTTGGGTTGGAAGGGACCTTAAAGCCCCTCCAGCTCCAACCCCTGCCATAGGCAAGGACCCCTTCCACTGGAGCAGCTGCTCCAAGCCCCTGTGTCCAACCTGGCCTTGAACACTGCCAGGGATGGGGCAGCCACAGCTTCTCTGGGCACCCTGTGCCAGCGCCTCAGCACCCTCACAGGGAAGAGCTTCTTCCCTATATCCAACCTAAATCTCCCCTGTTTAAGTCTGAACCCATCACCCCTTGTCTTACTCCTGCTCCTCTGCAGCAGCCTCCAGTTGAGGCCAGATATAACAGGACAATTTCCTCTGGAGACATGGGGTCAAGGGACTTACCATAGAGGAGGCTGGAAAACACCAATAAAGGATTCCGTGGATGAGGGGGCTGTACCTGCACAGTGCTCTACACACTGTTGGGACAACGACCAAGAAGAGCAAAGTCTCCTTCCTTATGTTGATTCTATAGATGAACAGCACTGGGCCAAGTGGCAGGAAATGGGAATCAGAGCCAGGCACAATGGTGAGAGCTGAACTTGAAACAACTTATATCCAGAAAAGCACTTCTGCCTGCCCAAGACTGTGATGACAACTCAGCAGCCACCGTCAATATTTCTCTTTGCTTGGCTACATTTCCTGAAGTAACATTTCCTGAGATATTCTTTTCTGCTCAGTCTTGCTCCTTTCGCCTTCTTCCCAATGCTTGAGTTAAATTAAACATCTAATTTGTAGCTATTTAAAATCTCTTCAAATCACTCTGGAAAGCTGATTTTCTAGACAGAACACTTGCAACAAAAGAATTCTAAATGATTCATCACAGAAACATCAAAATAAAGTAATTCCAGCTTCTCAAAACGAAATCCCACTCCAGCTCCTGTATTGGTCAGAAATATTTACCCAATGGGAGAGGAACTTCACTGAGGCAAAACAAATGCCCAGGCAGATTTGTTTGCTTTCCATGGGAAATGTGGCAAATAAAGTCCTTTGTCCAGCCCCAGTTACAGCTCACTCGAGTCCTGCAGAGACTACAGGGCTGACAGGAGATGGGCAGAGGAAAAGCCCAGCCTGGGCTGTGCTGGTGGGTACAGCCATGGTTTGCAGCTCTGAACTCCAAGGCTATTCATTTCACTACTCAACAGCCAGGAAGGAAGGGCACACACTGAAAGGTTGCATATTAAAGAGGAAAAGACTTAGGGAATATCCATCCCCACTAAAATGAAATCAAGCTCAGGATATGCAGTCCTGTGTCCAGCTCTGGGGCAGCAGCATGGGAAGGATGTGGAGCTGTTGGAAGGAGTCCAGAGGAGGCCATGGAGATGCTGTGAGGGCTGGAGCAGCTCTGCTCTGGAGCCAGGCTGAGAGAGCTGGGCTGGGGCAGCCTGGACAAGAGAAGACTCCTGAAGGGGAGACCTGAGAGCAGCTCCAGTGCCTAAAGGGGCTGCAGGAAACCTGGAGAGGGGGTTGGGACAAGGGATGTAGGGACAGGCCAAGGGGAATGGCTTGAACCTGCCCAAGAGAGGGGAGACTGAGCTGAGCTCTTAGGCAGAAGCTCTTCCCTGTGAGGGTGCTGAGGCGCTGGCACAGGGTGCCCAGAGAAGCTGTGGCTGCCCCATCCCTGGCAGTGCTCAAGGCCAGGTTGGACACAGGGGCTTGGAGCAGCTGCTCCAGTGGAAGGGGTCCCTGCCTGTGGCAGGGGTTGGAGCTGGAGGAGCTTTAACATCCTGGCCCAACCATTTTAGGATTCTATGATTCTGTGATCTTCAACTGAAGTTTAACCACCACACAATACTCTGAAAAGGAAGAAGAGCGACCACACGATTTGAATGCAAGGATGTGTTCACAAAGCATGAAAACAGTGCCCACATTGTCCACAGTCAACCTCCTGTCTCAGCCCTTCAGCCTGAATTTGTTCCATCCAGGGAGTAGCACAGCTCTCTTGGCACCAAGCACACTCTGCCAGTGAAAACAGAGGCTCAGATACATCAGTGATGTGTGCAAGTGTAAATAAGACAGATGGATAGATAGATAGACAGATAGATAGATAGATAGACCAAAGAAATAGATCCAGACAGACAGAAAGACAGATATATGTTAAGTGATAAAATAAACCAAGATGTAGAGTCACATTCAACAGAGAAGAGGTGAAGCAGTGAGTATCTAACCTGGAGCTGCAAGGTCAAATCCACTGACAGATGAGCAGATGAGGTCAGAAGAAACAAGGCTTTTTCAGATTACCAAGTGAAGCTCTCAGAGTGTAGGTGACTGAAAATGTCCCCTGCCAGCCTGATGTGCAGCCACGTGTCCTGTTGCTGGTAGGAGTGTGTCACACGTGTCTTTGCAGGAGGTTTCTGTGACCAAGCCACTGGTGCTGATGATAAAAGACTGGATGAGGCCTCTTACTTCTTGCTTTACTTACATGTTTTTCCCCTATTAAAAAAAGCCTTAGTACTTAGGCTCTCCAGTAAGGGGAAAAATATCCCACTAATGAGGAGCCAACAGAGACTTTTCAAAGCACCTACCAGGGCTAAAGCCATAAATTCTCTCAATTAACTAGAGTGGAGTTCTGGATGCAAGCAGGAGCTCAGCCAAGAATGAATTAAAATAATTCAGCCTCAAATTCATCAATGTCTTGGTTAATATTTTAGCCTCTCCATGGTCCAGGAGTGATGAGGGAGAGAACAGAATTGATAGGAGTAACACGGTTGTTGAACACTCTTTGTGAGGCTCATTGGCAAGGAGATGGGTGAGAGGTGCACTGGCTCGCAGTAGTCCTCCAGCAGTCTGGGAGCATGGATATCACCACTGGCCAAGCTGCTGTCACATCTCAGTCTATGCTGAAAGAGAAGAGTCTTGGGGCTGATTTGGTTACAGATCCAGGTTTCAACAAGGTATTAACCCATCTGTGTTAAAAATGTACAATAGGTTGTATGTATTTAGTCATGCAACTTGAGAAAAGGATGTCAAACCACTTTGGAAAAAAACAAGATTAGGGAATTTTCTTAGAGCCAGTTCAAGTGGGATCCTTCATTCCTTGGTGTGATGGTCCAAAACCATAAATGTTCCCTTTGAACTAATTACCTGTAGTCTTTTGAAGAGACAGGAAGCTCTATAGCGTGATTTACTTCACACATTTCAACAGTGATCCCAAGAGAAGAATGAAAGATGAGCCTATTTCAGCTTTCAAGCCCAGACAATCAGTGCAGACTGAACTCCTTCACTACAGACACCTCCACTCAGATCCAGTGACACCTCTCTTGAGACTGTTGCAAATCCTTACAGGTCACAGGGCTCCAGACACAATGGAAAGAAGCCAGCTCACTCCTGTTTGTTCACACACGTTCTCTGAGCCACATCACTAGACAATTCAATCAGCTCTAATGAGCACTTGCCTATCTTTCTCAAAGGAAGCATGCTGGGATGGAGCTCAGTAAATATGCAGCTCAGTGAATTCACTCAAAGCTTTTGAGGGAAAAGGATTTGGGGTTTTATCACTGTTAGTAACAGGCTCACCTACCCTCCAAGCATTGCTGACATAAAGGGTAGCAGGAGTGGAGGCTGAGCAGAGTTCAGTTACCAATCTTACTGTTTTACATAGAAGTTGCTGTCTTAATCAAAGATGCAGCTTAATTAAAGACATTCCATCAGCAATTCGGCTTGTGTCCTACTGTTCCTTGCCACAGTGGAGAGATCCATCCACCATCTGCCACTGCAGGAGCCAGCAGTCAGAAGGCTACAAGGAATCCCTGCATACTCCCATAGGACTCCATAGGGCTCACAGCAGGTTCCAGGTTTTCATCTGCATTACAAACACTGTTGTCAGATGAATCTCGGTTTTCAAGAGGTTAAATAGCTACTAAAATGTCTAAGTCCCCTTCCAGTTCTGCCTTTCACCCAGCACACAGAACTGGAGCCACCATGAGCACATCAGTTACAGGCTTAGGTATGGAGAACAGCAGGACAGTGCAGACACCTTCAGACATTCCTTGGTACAGTTTGGGCTTATTCACTATTTGTAGGCTTCGTGTCACTTCCTATCCCGTATCCATCAGTGAGGAACTGCTGGTGCCTTGCCATGGATTAAAACCCTCCTGTCACTGAGATGGAGTCAGAGCAGGCAGCGCCTTGAAGGCCTCCCTCACCTCACTGAATTCAGCTTGTGGCTGAGCAACCTGTGGCTGCTCATCTCTGCTCTCCTGTGGCTGTGAAGGGAAGCCAGTCTTTGGCATAGACACTTACACTGCAGACAGCAGAACTGTGGTGAGATGGATCCCAACACCTTTGTCTCCCAGCTTCTTTGCTTGATAGTCCCTATATCGCACACCATGTGTCCCCTTATCCCACCACCCTGCCTGACTTGTTAGCACCAAGAGCTGCCTGAGCTGCTTTGGGTGGGTCTGAATGCCTTGAGCATCCCAAAGGATTATATTCACCCTTGTGCAACGAGAAGCCCAGGCTTGAGAAGTGTTATAGAGCTTTGCAAGAGCAAGAGCCCCAAGCTCTGGTGTGTGCAGGTTTCCAGAGCTCACAACTCTGTTTCTACAGCAGACATCATGCAAACCTATCTGCACAGCAGCTTCACTCCTTCCCTCAGGCCATTCCTCAAGCTGCACAGCAGGTTCTCTGTGCATACAATTTTCTTTCTTTTTTTCCTTCCCCATTTTAATCAATCCTTCAGATTTCGTCCCCAGGACCCTGGAGCTGATGGCTTCCTGGTAGGTCTAACACCGTGATGATAAGGCAATGTTAATGTCAGTAATGATGTATATTGTTGGCTCTTCTGCTCTAGGATCCAGGTTTATCTACCTGCTTCCCTGCTCCAAAGAGTTATCTATCGAACATCCTCAAATGTGTTTTGTTTTGTGTCTGCTCTTGATAACGCTGACAATGACAGACAATGCAATTTCTTCTGCAGGCTTCAAATACAGACTTCCCAGCGCTGGCACCAGGCATCTGCCCACACATACAACTTGTCAGAGCTTCACTGCAGGAACAACAAATTGTTTCTCATTGATTTCAGCTCCTTGCCCAGCTGGGGATTTAAAATTGGAGGAGGATATAGCTAGAAAACATGTTTTTCAGACTCTAAAGGGCAATTACCACTTGGTGACCAGATCCTGAGGAGCAAATACACACTCAGAGGTAAGAGATAAAGACCTAGAGACAGAGATTAGATGATGTTAGAAAGAGTCACTGTGGTTGGGTTTGTTTAAGAACCAGAAGTGTTGAACAGAAACACACAGAATCCCACACCAGTTCTCAGCCTCTGTTCAGCCCTAAGGATACTGCCTGGAATATCAGGAGGGCTTAGGGCATTTACAATAATGCCTGTGATGCTCCATTCCCTTGGAACCTGTTCTCTGGACATTTGTAGGGCACCTATGTTGTGTTGTCAGCCTTGTCTCCACTAACATGTAGAAATGCATGGACTATCAAAAGATACGCAATTTAAAGCAAACAACAAACCAACCGTTCCATACTCTAAGATTGATAACAACAATACAATTGTAACTGGCCACTGGGAAGAGCTGATGTAAACTCTAAACTTCTTCCATGAAATTCCACCTCAGTGAAGTCTATTTTAGTGTAAGCAAGACCTTAATCTGCAGAACATAACTATGAAAACTGTGCCCGTTGCTTTCTCTCCTAACAGGAATCAAGGACTCTTTGGAAGTTGAAGTTGGTCCTAGCAGGTTTGGGGATTCTTAGCAGCGTTACCTGTCCTTAGTCAAAGCAACACCGAGGTGAGTACCACTGAGGACAATGCACCAACAGCAAATCACACAAACCCTCAAGAGAAGGTAACAAGAAATAGAAGCAAATTTCCATTGATTCTGGTGAGGAAGAAGAGAGAGAAGGGAAGAAGCTTGGGTTCAAAATCCCTGTTAAATAGATATGTTATTGATTGTCTAGAGAGAGATTTTAGTAACTCAATGTCACTCTCCCAAGTCTCACCCTGTAGCATTTTATTTCATGTTCAAGCCAGAGCAATAGGAACTCATTTTCACACACACAGAGGCACTGAGTGTCTCAGGTAGAGATGGGTTTTTCATTCCATTCTCCTTTTCTTTCCTTATTTTCTTTAAGAGAACTACATCAGTTCCTCGGAGCTAAAGGAATGTCAAGGGCCATGAAGAAACTTTCTTGAAGCTCTGCCTGCTTCTCCAGGGAATGTGTCTAATCCTGGCTCCATGACCTCCCTGTGCTCAGTACCAAGAGAAACCAGCTTGCTCTTCTTGGCTTTTGTTTCTTAATAAGCTTGCACAAAGGATCAAAGAGAGAGCAGCCTGGATAGACAGAAAAGCCATCAGACAGAGGAGAGTTGATACAGGTCTTTCCTGCTCTGAATCACTGAACAAAAATCCTTTCTATTACATTTTCTTCCTACTAAGCATCTTCTGGGTAATTGATGTGGCTGCAGCCCTGGGCACAGGAGCTCCCTCTTCTCCTGCAGCAAAAACAAGGTGATGTATTTCACTGGGTTTTGGGGGTAAGACTGGGTAAAACCACCATTCACTTTCTTTCACTTGGAATAAAGAGCTCAGACAGAGAGGAGTGGACAGCACAGGCAAGCAGGCATCTTGTGTTTGGAATATGCCACTGAACCGAACAGCATCCTTCACCTGGATGACAAGGGGAGCCAAAACACTTTTTGAGATGCAGTAGTATCATACACAGAACGTATTGGATGTGCCTTGTGCACAGAATGGGGAAGAGACACAATTAAACCTTGGGACTTTACACCAGTCCATCAAAACCAAACAGATCTAACCCTCATCTCCTCAGGTAACAGCCGTTTCTCATCAGACTTGTGCCCCAGGCCCTTCACCAGCTCCTTTGCCCTTCTGTCTGCTTCCAGATCAAATGCAGGCTGTGAGTGAGTGATGGGCATGGAGCGGATCAAGGTGCTCACAGCACCCAAGGTGGCACCAGCTGTTTTGGGGGTTAGTCCAAGGCATTGTCTCTGCCACTGGCTTGTTGTCCAGCAATGGCTCTGCTTGGACCACAGTAGAAGCGATAGGATAAGGGTGATGGGTTCAAACTGAAACAGGGGAAGTTCAGGTTAGATCTAAGGAAGAGACTCTTCCCTGTGAGGGTGCTGAGGCACTGACACAGGGTGCCCAGAGAAGCTGTGGCTGCCCCATCCCTGGCAGTGTCCAAGGCCGGGTTGGATGGGACTTGGAGCAAGCTGCTCTTGTGGAAGATGTCCCTGCCCATGGCAGAGGGTTGGAACTGGATGATCCTATGGTCCTTTCCAACCCAAACCATCCTATGATTCTACAACAGCAGAATGAAAAGCTTTTCCTTGAGGAGCTCAGAAGTGTGAGCACATAATGGTCCATAGTGCCAGCACAGGAGTTCTGGCTCCTCACTGATTCAGAGGCATTCAGTGTGAAGAGCAGATGACTGATTTCCAAAGGGACTTAAAACTGAGGCTGTAAAGCTCCCATTTGCACTGAGAGCACCCTCTGGGCTGGGCATTCCTGGAACCCAGAAAACACTACAAAAAGGCCCAATTTTAGTGAAGGCTGCAGGACCAAGAAGTGCCTTGAATTCCACTGAGCTAACACATGGTCTTATTTCTGCCATCCTGAGCTCTTTCCCTGCTATTCAGCTATTTCAGGGGATTGGTGGGGTTTTTAGAGTGAATTTTCTTTCCATTTTTGGAACGAATTTTCTTTCTGGTCCCTTCATACCATCTAGTGGGAGATTTGGGTAAAACATCAGCAAAAGAGAAATGCTTAGAAAATGCCAGGTGGTGCTCTATGCATTGAGAGTAACGTTTGTGCACCTCTAATTCGCTGCAATGGTGATAAAGGTGGGAACTGAACAGCCTTCAGGTCATACAAACAGATGGGTCTGGAGATGGAACCTGATGGGGTTTATCCTTGATGTGCAGGAAGCAGAAATGTATAAAATACAAAATGAAATAAAGATTGGAAACAGAACATGAGAGTGGAAAGTGGTTTTGAGAAGTAAATGGATGTGTTTGGTCTGGAAATCATGTGGAAAACCTCTGTCCCAAAGGGGTTTTTAGCCCTAAGACTGAGCTTCATTTTTACACCTTGTGCAGATTGGAATCTTGATGCTTAACCTTTATAAATCCACCATGAGAGCTGAACTGTATCTTCAGAGAACAAAATGGTGCTGATTTAAAGGCAGACAGAGAGGTTGAGGCACCAAACAATAAGAACTAGTAAGCTTCAACTCCAGCCAAAATCAATCCAAGGCCAAAACGCAGAACTTCCAGCTGCTTCTTTCACCACTAAATTCCATTTTCCTTTTATTTTCCACTCATTGAATAGTTTGTAAAGCAAACAAACCTGGAATTACCATGGCTACATCCATGGATTAAGGAAAATGATGCTGGAAACTGTTGTGTGAAAGTGTAGGAGAAAAGCCTTCAAAGGAACAATTCATTCCCTGGATAGTGACAGATTCACCTTGGATTAAAGGCATTCCGACCAAAAGGCAAGGGAGAGGCTGGTGCATTGGAGGGAATGCACCTCCCATAGCTGCACCTTGTGCTGTGAGAGGTGCTGTGCTGGTTTTAGCACACATCCAAAATACAGCTCCATACGAGCTGCTATGAAGAGACCAAACTCTCTC
This sequence comes from Melopsittacus undulatus, assembly GCF_012275295.1. Taxonomy (NCBI): domain Eukaryota; kingdom Metazoa; phylum Chordata; class Aves; order Psittaciformes; family Psittaculidae; genus Melopsittacus; species Melopsittacus undulatus. Next base: position 2,053,770 of record NC_047543.1, on the reverse strand, counting down.
CCAGGCACCACCAGTACAGATGCTAACCTCTACTGAGACTTCATGTTCCAGGTATGTCAAAGGCTATAGACAGAAGCAAACGGGCCCTCACATCCACCATTGCACAGATATCTATTCTTAAGAGTCCAAGTCACCCTCAAAATGCAACTTAAGCCTCCGAAGTCACTGGTGGGCATTTTACTCCAGACCTCAAACCTTTCAGCCTGTTCCTACCTGACCCAATTCACTCATGAATGTACTCTAACCACCTCCCTGGAGCAGGATGTCCTGTGGCCATCTTCCCATCAGATAGGATGAGACTAATCAAACATAATGGGAAGCAGCTGTAGATACAGAAATAGGAGCAAACCAGAGGCAATGAGCATTTGGTTGGCTGGTATTTGAGGTCCAGAAGGGCCTTGTTCGTATATATACAGAACCACAAATTTCCCAGATGAAATCTTACAATCTGTTGCCATGACAAGGCAATATCAGCAGAATCAAGGTAATTTTGCTCTTTAGCCAGTTCACACCCTCAGAAACTCACTGCAATCCATTTAGTTGAGATCAGCCCAAATGAAAATACTTCATTTTGGGTGTTTGAACCCCAGTTTACCCAGTACAATTAATGTGGTCACCCCTCAGCCACCCTTTGCACAGAATTATTTCATGTTAAAGGCATTTCCTTTCCCAGAATAGAACTGTATGGAAGAAGTGACCACCAAAGCTATGCTTCCAGATGCAGGGGAAAGAGACCAATCCACCTATATTCCCATAACCTTTCCTAGGTACTTTGAGGGAGTTCAAATGGGATCTAGACATGAAGAAGCTGCCTTCTTCCTCCACAAAGACAGCACCTCCTCCTGCACAAAGCTCCAGCCAAAAGGAAAATCAGCCCCAGCAGCTTCAACAGCATTAAAGGATTTGGGCATCTAAATCCTTTCAAAGGCACTTGCTGGACTGTTCAGGGCCAAGCAAGGAGAAACAACAGGGAGAGATGGGATAGGCAGGGCAGATGGCATCAGGAAGGCTGGAGATGTGTAAGCTGGGGGATAGAAGTGTCTCTTTAGAGGAACAGCAGTTGGTACTTTATGAATGTGCTGTCCTGAGGGATTTCTGTAACATGGTGGAAGGCAAAAACAATGCTCAGGGGAGCTGATCAGAATCACACATGAGGATGTGAGTCCTTAAGGTTCCTGCGAGCATCCTTAGGGATTGGTTTGTGGAATCAGTTCAATGTAACAGTTTCATCCTGACCCTTGCATATGGTGTCCTGGAAACAAATGGGATTTATTCAGTATCTTACAAAGTGTAACACTGGGGCTGCATCTTAATATAGCTTTCTGTATGATGAGCACACAGATCCTGAACCAGCATTCTGCCCTCAAGCATTTCCAGGCTAGGAGAAGAGTATGGCTTTCAACTTAATAAATGCAGGGGATGGTGCCTCACAGGAACACACAGAGCATTGGGGCACTTGGTGTCACTGGGGAAAGCCCAGTCTGCTGCACAGACAGAGGTGCTTATCTTTATCTATAGAGCCAACATCAAACCAGCCCATACCCATTGCCATTTGTTATCTGCTGTTTCACTGTTGAGTTTAAAGTCCTCTATCTGACCAGGCCATGTTTCCCTTTGCAACTTAACTCCTATTATATCCTTTTCCCTCTATAGGATTCTGCAGCCAGGTTTAAGTAGAATTTCCAACATTCTAATACACACTTCTATGTTTTGTTTTGAATTTCCTGACTTTAATCTTAGTTCAGTGACTAATTGCTTCTTTGGGTAGCAGCTCAGGAACCTGAATCTTAACATCATCTGCATTATTGCTCACTGACCCAGTATCTGGCAGAGTTAATGGAATCTTTCCACTGGAGACTTAGTGACATATTCAAAGGTCTGGGTAGCATCTCTGTTTCTCTAACACTAAAAATATAGCAGTGGATCAGTCAGCTTTGAGTACTGACATCTGCCCCAGGATCTGTACTTTACCTGGAGCCCTTCACCATATATACACAGGAGGTTTTGTTGGGGGTCTTTTTCAAGACAATTTCAATTTATCAAAACCAAAGCTTTTCTTCAGCCAAGTCCCTTCGATCCGAAGGGATTTATGGCAGAAGGAAACAGTGAGAGAATTAATGATCAGTTCCAGGTTGCATTTCTGGTCAGATCATTTCCCTCCTGAGATCTCTCAATTCCTGGTATTGTCACTGCCTCAGTGTGTGATGGGAAATGGGTCTGGTTAAGGAGGCAGCAGCACTAGTGTGGGGTTATTATACAGGCAAGAGATTACATAAACTCAGTGATGCAGTGGCCCTAATAAACTCAGTGTTCCACCTGTCCATTTTAAGGTGTGCAGTGTCTGAATGAAAAATATCTGGGTTTTAAATTCTATGGCAAACAGTTGCAGAGTTAACAAAAACCTGCATTTGTGCCAAAAAGCAGTTGAGAAGGAAGAATATCCAGCTTTAGTATGATATTAGTTATCTATAATTAGTATAATATAGGTGACAGAGTCATGAATGATGCTTGGTATAGGCACTATTTACAGCTGCCTAGAGATTTAGGTAAAGGAGCCTCTGCGCATCGCATTAGCCATTTCTGCAAGCAGAGAGTACCACTTAAGGCATCTGCATTACGGCAAACACCTGCAAATGTGTTAGACACAGCTTGTTCTGCTAAGGTAGGACAAACAGGAGACTGCAGAGACACGGAATTCCCGGTTTCAGCCCCTTTTCAGTGACTACAATGCTGAGCTAGCAGTGGGCAGGCAGAGCAAGAAGGAGCCCAATGGCCCCTGGGTGGTGCTCTGGTCTCGCAGCTGAGTTTGCTCAGCAGAGCAGGGCAGGATTTGTATTCTCAGCCTTTGAATGTGCAAAACCAAATGAGAAGAGCTGGAGAAGCATCAGCGGAGGCAAGGCTGAGAGACAGCAGGGAGCAATCTGTCTCAGAGCTGGGATGGATGGATCGGCCAGCTCAGCACCTGCAGGCTGTGATTTCTCACCCTGGGGGTTCCATACTGCCAGGAATAGGAGTTGCTGGGTCACTGGGTAGGACGAGCTGAGGGCTGAGTTTAAGTGCCATATGTTGGGACATCACTCTTTCCTGTCAGAAAGTGGTTGTCCAGCCTAGAGGCTTGCGGGACTGAAAGGTCTCTTCTCACTTATGAGTGAGGAGGAAGCAGTGAGTAGAGCTGGGCAGGAAATAGAGCTCTCACACAAGTAAAAGCAAGTTATAAATCAAACCAAAATCCTCCCCCAAAACTCAGTCACAGATCAGAGCAAACAAGAGGCTTGGAGACGTTTTCATGTGAAACCAAAACCCATTAAACAACAGAGAATGGGAGTTCTGCAACCACAAGTGCACAGACCATGCCCTGAGAGTGACCATCCTGCTCCAATATGGCCTGATTAAAGAAAACAGGACATTAAGCCTATGCATTATCAACTCATCCACACCTAACTTCAGCTGTTGCCTAACAGCTACCCCAGACAAACCACTTCCAGGCCTCTCTTTGAAGCTGTTTTGCTTTGTAGGCACCAACAAATAATAAGATGAGGTTATTGGGTAAGTGATCGGGGCACTCTCCCCTGTACCGGATAAGGGTTAGACTCTACATTCTCTTACAGGGAACAAGCATAGAGCAGCTCTTCCCATGACTGCAGCACAGGCAATGTCTCTGCCTCCTGCTCACACACTGATGTCTATAGTTGCAGGAACATAACCATTTTACATCTCTGTTCTGCATCCATATTCACCTGGAGTTGGCCAATTTGCTGCAACGTTGGCAGAGAGGAGACAGCAGAAGGAAAACCAAAAACCAGTTATCCTTCACCTGCAGCCCTGGCAGTACCTCTCCATCCTGCTGCTGACCAGCCCTGAGGTTGTTGGATGACTGCTCTGGGGTCTCCAACGTGCTGCCAGCCCAGCTCCAGGTTTGCTCAATCACTGCAGCCCTCTTGTGCTTAGTGCCTGCATGTCAGCTGCTCATCAGCTGTCAGCAGTTATGCACAACAGGAGGGAGAGGAAGATAGGTCTGTGCTCTTGAGCTTATCAAACTGTTAGATGACAGCTGATTCATTTGGGTGTGAAGGTCTTCTTTCCAATACAGTGAATAATTTACACAAGGTTGAAAGAATCAAGACCTGGACTGTTCCTAACTCATTTAAAGAATTGTGGGGTTCTCTTAACTCTTTACTGCTCCTGCATGTTCAGCAGATGACCAGAGCAAAGACACTTGAGTGTGTTTTCCATTCCCTTCCCATTCTCCATCCATCCATCCATCCATCCATCCATCCATCCATCCATCCATTTTAGTCTTCCCAAGGAGGCTGGCAGCCCTGTTCTTGTACAGGAGGGGTAACTGAAGGGACATCTCTCACCTGGGGCCATCTTCAAGGTGAGCACATCCCAGGGGATGTTTTAAAACTGACTTGAGAGCTCTGCAAGAACCAGACCACTGCTTTGCTTTCCTGTGCATTTGGACAGGGAACAATAGATGTGAGCAATGGATTCAAAGCAATGATTCCCCTCCATAGTCAAGGCCAAACCTATGCTCTCTAGTTTGCTCTATTCCCTTTTCCCATCTGCTTCACACATTTGGGGTTTATTTTGGGTGCCTTTTGGTCTATTGCCCCTCTGCACAGATTTGCCTGGAAATTCACAGGGCAGATGTCGTACCCGACCTAGCTCACTTCTTGGTTATACTGGGTCTCTCCCAGTTCCATTTTGATAGGTTTAACACATTTCAGTGTGACAAGCCATAGGAAAGTGAAAAGAAAGTGGACTGGATTAATCTCACAGTCTGAGAAAGGTACAAGCAGTGCAGGTATTTAGAGTCAGCCAAGTCTAATCTCAGAGTCAATGGAGGGAGACAGGCAGATAAATTGCTTAATTCAGATGTTCTGCTATGGAGCAAATCTTGCTATAGAAGTGCCTTTTTCTCTCTGCTGGCCATGTAAAGGCTGAAAGTTCTTTGTTTTGTAGTTCAGACACTGAGGCAGGAAGAGCTGAATTCACACAGGAGAGCATCCTCTCAGCCCAGAAATCTACATGGGATGCTAAACTGTTTCAGGGATGCTAAACCGTTTCCTCGGCTGGGAATCCAATACATCACCAGTCAATGCATGCACCATGGGAGATTTAAATCCCTGCTTTACAAGATGTTTAATCAGATCCATGTAGGAAAGCAGGTATCAACCTCAGAGCAGAGCACAGTGGCCAGAAACCTGCAGGAGACTGTTACTGGACCCCTTCTCCAAGGACCTGGTGCAGTCCTGACCGAGGCAGCAACATGGGTTTAGGAAGTGTATCTTCTTAGAGCCTACTAAAAGTGATACAAAGGCCTTGGCAGGGAGAAAAAGAAAGACAAAGCAGCAAGCAGGCTGAAACAGCACATCTCACTTCGTATCTGAACCTTCTCCTATGCAGCTCAACCCTGTGATCTCAGTGCACTTGGTGCCTTTGGCTCCCATTTCCCTCTGGCTCCCAGTGGGGAAGGCTGGGATGTGTCTCAGTGAGAGGTGCTGTCTGCCAGCTCTGCTTAGCTCAGCTTCCATCAACCTTGCCTGCAGGTCAGAGCAGCTGCCAGGAGATGCTCCCACTGATGAAACCAGGAGTCTCATTCAGACACAAACCCCAGTGCTCTCCCTGCAGGTTCCTTCCCTGCCTCTTGCTGCGGTGTATAAGGGGAAGAGGAATAATGTACACACAAGGGATGAGGGCCAAAACTGACCATGCTTTTGGTAAGAGATGTTCAGTTTTCCACCACATGCCTGGCAGAGCATGTGATGAACTAGAGGCATTTGCTGATGCAGGTGCCTCAAAAGGAGTGCTGTGGATTAGAAAGCCTAAAGGGCAAGGAGAAGCTGCAGAGGCAGGTAAGGGAATGCTGTACCTGTAACATAGTTGATGTAGTTACTGCAGAGATCAGGCCTAGCCCTGGGATCAGTTAACCCTGACACTGGTTCCCTGTTTGCCCATAGCTACTTGGCCTTGACTCTCAGACCTAAATGACTGCCAGTAACTCCAAACCTTTAGTTTCCAAGCAGGTTTCTTCCATCTGCTTTCCTTTTCTCTCCTCCAAAATCAGCTGGGGAGAAACACAGTTCTGCAGTTCTCTTGCTAACCCTAGATGGTGCAATTTAGTTAGAAAGCCTCGAGAGGAAACACGATTAGAATGAGAAAGGTTTCTTTGCAAGTCAGGCAGGAGCCTGAAGAGGTGATAGAAGAAACACAGTGAACAACCTGGACCAGGTTCAGTCAGTAGATGGGTTGGTACATCCATTGCTTGACTACCTTACCTGTCCCATGCCTGCTGTCCCTCCTGTGTCAGTTGGGGGTGTACAGCTTCACTTGTACGACTGTTGTTGCTATACTGGTGTTGGAACAGCAGCTGAGGATCTGGCCTTCCATATGGAGCAATCTGGACAGCTCAGCTCCTTCTCTGTTTGCTCTGGGATGGAAATCCCCATGCTAGCCAATATCTAAGCTACCTTCAGGCTCTAACAGGTGTTGCTCATTGGGAGTTTATCTTGTGCTGGTAGGAATTCTTATATAGGTAAATAAATAGAAACCACCTGAGTACACACACTCTTAAGCATAGCAAAGAGACATAAGAACATGAGCATCATAAGAAGTCAAAGCACCTGTCCAAGCAGCTTTTCACTTCTCCTCAGCATGTCTCTAAAGCACTGGGTCTGTAATATCTGTTTATTGTGGTTAATTTCTGACTACTAAACACAAAGAGATGGAAATGCAACAAATTAATTTGCTTTCCCAGTGGAAAGAGAACTGGGAAGTCAAACCCCAGCTCCCCTTGTTTAGATTGGGGATGTGTTTGCTGCATGCCATCATGGAACTGGAGTTTAGCAATACAGACATGCTCTGGGAAGAGATAATGTGAATTCAAAGCAACATAAATGAGATTAAATGACCTTTAGAGACCTTTTGCAGGCCTCTCTTCTTTCAAGTTTGAAATGAATGTCAACAACCACCTCTCTGAATGCAACCCATGGGCCTGTCTCCTCCTGCTTCAGACCTGCCAGGGAAAGAATCTGATACAAGGCTTGGAAAATGCCAGCATTAGGTTTTACTAAAATACACAGAATATGTAAAAGATAAAAAAATATATAATAAAGACTATATAGGACATATAGAGCATATAATTATATAATGCACAAAATATAAAATGTCTATAAATACATATTCTACCCTTCTCCTCAGGATTTCATGACAGAGAACAGCATGGATGGGCAAGGATCAAGAGGTTTTACCCTGAACAAAGGCAACAGACACTAACAAGCAGCAAAAGATGAACATCCCAACCCATTCTGTCATTCTGTGACCAGCCACCACAGACAGCAGGTTCCTTTGTCCCCAACAGATCTGCCTTAGCAAAACCCCAGCATACAATAACTAATTCCCAGCCCCATTAATAGCAGGCAGGCTCCCTGACACAAAAGCATTCAATGCATCCAATGATACACCATTGTAAATGATTTAATAATAATAAATAAGTAGTTAGTTACAAGAGCTATTTAAAATCACTTTTCCTAAGATGAGATATGACATATTATATAGGCTTGAAAACACCATTTTAAATGCTTATTAAAACCCCATTTCAAGCTACTTGGGAAATAGAGTGCCTCACATTACTTTTATGTACCTCTAGAAACACTTTGCTTTTCTCAGTTGTTCCTACATTCAAATTGCTGTTGTGTCCAAGTGGCTAAAATGAATGGTAAAAGGAAGCTCAGCTCCACATTATCATTAGCATGATTGCTCCCCTGCACAAACAATGGACCCTCTCTGCCTGAATGGCTTTTGCAGAAATGAATGGAAACAAGTACCAACAGTGGTGTCCAGCAGAGATGTCTGGCTCTGGAGCAAGCTGTGGCTATGATTTCGGCCAGCCTGCATCAACCTGAGTGGGAGGCAGCTGCCTGTCTCTGCAGAAGGGCATTAGGGGCAAAACTGATTTGCCATTTTAATGATGAGGAAACACATATTCCGTTTCAGTGCACACTACTCCCAACAGAAGGAAGATTCCACTGGTGTCTAAGCTGGATCTTGCTGCAATTTTGTTTTCCTGCAGGTTGAGCTGTGTAGCAGGGACATGGAGAAGGGATTTTTTCCATTGAAGAACGGGTGAATCATAGAATCAACTTGGTTGGAAAAGACCTTTAAGATCATCAAGTCTGACCATTCCCCAGCACTGTTTTTGTTCACACACTACATGGTGTGTGAACACTTGCAGGGACAGTGATTCCATCACTGCCCTGGGCAGCCTGTTCCAATGCCTGAGCACCCTGTGGGGCAGGAATTGTTCCTCAGCTCCATCTAAACCTGCCCTGGTGCAGCTTGAGGCCATTTCCTCTTGTCCCATCCCTTGTTCCTTGGGAGCAGAGCCCAGCCCCTCCTGGCTCCATCCTCCTCTCAGGCAGTTGGAGGGAGCGATAAGACCTCTCATAGTCCTTTCAGACTAGTTAGGCCACAACATACACCACAAATTACATGTAAGAAACGCAGAATAATGAAGGTGATTTATGCAAAGAAGTGTTAGAAACTGAACTTTTGGCACAGAACAGTTTGATCTCCATTAACTACAGGATATCCAATTAGGTAAAGAGGAGGCAGTGAAACTGGTGAATGGCCTGGAGGTGAAGTTGCTATCTTGCTAAACTTGCTAAACTGACACTTCTGTAGCTGTAGTCAGAGGTCAAATTGCATTAGCCTCTGCCTGGAGATGCTGTTCCTCCAGCACAGTTTTTCTTGGTATCTGGGCTTTAACCTGCAAGGTGGGAGACTGAGCTGAGCTCTTAGACAGAAGCTCTTCCCTGGGAGGGTGCTGAGGCGCTGGCACAGGGTGCCCAGAGAAGCTGTGGCTGCCCCATCCCTGGCAGTGCTCAAGGCCAGGGTGGACACAGGGGCTTGGAGCAGCTGCTCCAGTGGAAGAGGTCCCTGCCAGTGGCAAGGGTTGGAACTGGATGGGCTTTAAGCTTCCTCCCAACCCAAACCAGGCTGGGATTATATAATTCAAAGACTGTCATGCATCTCTCTCAAGCTTTTCTTTACACTAATATTTGCTGTAAACTCAGCTGCTCCCACCTCCTATCCCAAATCTGTATTCCCAAGTACACACTTGTGCACCTGAGTGTTCTGCTCAGCAGCAGTTGCTGTGCATTTGTATTCTAATGAAACCATTCCCTTTATGCTATTTGTCATGATCATACACAGTGTTCCTCACAGCCTTCTGACAATGTAAGAAATGGAGCCACTATCCCATGGTTCAGATAGTTAATGGAAGTACTGAGCAGAACTGGACACAGGACAACTCCTAATGGAACCTGACTGAATTAATTCTTCCAGCCTCCTCTGGCCCAGCCTCCTGCAGCTTTAGCTAGACTCGATTTCTCTAACACGCTTAGGAAAATGCCATATTTCTTGCACTTAAGTACATTGCCTCCCATGGCATCTGCTTTCCTCCCATCCAAAAGGCTTGTCTCTGTTTTGGGAGTAAATTCAATTTATCTGACGTGATTTATGCTTTTTGAATCCAGCTTGGCTCCCACTCATCTTCTTTCTGTTGTTCATATGCTCAACAAACACTTAAGGTTATTTGTTCAGTATTTTCCAGATATTGAGGTCAAGCTGAAGCCCTTGTCTCCTCTTTCAAAAGGAAAGCTTTTAAAAAGGCACCCCAGGTCCAGCTGACCGGTACTGACTGGCCCTGGGGGGCTCTTAAACAGGCTCTGCCCAGGCAGGAAAACTGATGTCAGGCTATGTGGGTCCCCTGGAGCTCCCCAGCATGTGTTTATCCTGTAGTTAACTCTCTCCTCCTCATCCCTTGATGAATCTCCTTGTGATCACCTGGTTTGACCTCAGTTGTTTCTCCTCTGATCTCTCTTTGGCCTGGGCTTTGTTGCCGTGCATTCCACCAAGCACTTCCTCACAGCCAGTGACTCATCAAGCACTGTGTGACTCACCTGGGAAAGGTTTTCCTATGGCTTCTCAATAGTATTCACTGTATGATTTCATTTAACCTGGGATTTCTCTCACCTCCCATGTCTTATTTAGTGCTCTCCATTCTAAGTGTATCCCTCCACACACTGACTGTTCTTTAAGTGCAGCTTTTCTCTTCTAGCCTACTTTCCATTTTCTGCAAACACAGGAAGGAAACATGAAATCAATGGAAAGGTTACACTTTGCCTTTTATTGAGCCTTTTATTCTTCCCCTAAATTGAGATGATTTGTGTTCATAGTCCTGCTATCAAATAAAAACTCTGTAGCCCTCTCCTTTGCTTCTTCCCCTTTGGGTCTGCTTGCATCTGAGCCCATTGAAACTTACCATCATTCCATTGTTCTTCCTTCTTCCCCTTACAGGAACCATTCTCCCTCTCACCCCAGCTGTCCTTCATCTTCAGCTTCACCAATTCCTTCTTCCATGGGTGAGAACACAGCTTTCTGTTGGGTAGCTTCTGTCTCTTTGGGTCCCAAAGCTTTTCTGGGAATTTATTCTTGCATCAGTCTTCTGCTCTTTTCCTTTCCTACATGTTTATGTGACTGAAAGTCATAGAATCATAGAATCCCAGACTGGTTTGGGTTGGAAGGGACCTTAAAGCTCCTCCAGCTCCAACCCCTGCCACAGGCAGGGACCCCTTCCTCTGGAGCAGCTTCTCCAAGCCCCTGTGTCCAACCTGGCCTTGAGCACTGCCAGGGACGGGGCAGCCACAGCTTCTCTCAGCACCCTGTGCCAGCGCCCCACAGTAAAGAACTTCTTCCTTACATCTAACCTGAATCTTCCGTGTTCCAGTTTAACCCATTACCCTTTGTACTGTCATGACAGTCCCTGCAAAATCAGATAGAAATCTCATTTCTATTCTCCTCACCCATTCTCCCAAATCCATTAGGAGTAAAGGAGAGTAGGAGGGGAAATCAGAAGGAATGACAGCAAGAATGGCCTCTACAGTAGTTAAGGAATTGACTTTAATGGAGCAGTGCTGCACACAGGACTGAGGATGAAGGTGGCTACTGCTCAGGTACACAATGCACAGCTCAAGCTGCTCCAGTGCCACCCATGACTGTGTGTCACGGTGAGAGCACATTCATTCTTCAAACTAACCTAAATACTTCACAGCAGCACAGCTTCCATCTTCTATTCAGCCCTTTCCTTTTGTTGTGGCAAAGAAGAATAATATCACTAGGAACAAGAAAGCCAGAAACCAACTGATCAGATGAGACAAACACAACTGGAACAGACAGAAGGGTCTGTTCAGGGCAGGGACGGGAACACTGCACACTGTTGGTCCTTCCCAGTGGCACACAGTGTGTGTGCTGCCAGGGGCTCTTGTGCACTGTATGACAACTGTGATGACCTGGACCATGGTGGGGAAGCAGCCAAGGCAGGCCTGGGGACTTGTTCTCCATGTGAGCAGCCATATGAGGTGTCCCAACTGCAAAGTGGATTCCTCCCTTTCCAAGCCTTTCCCTTTTTCTTCCTGAGCATGTCCTATGGGACTGGCAGTAGTGATGAGGGTGCATCATATAGCAACAGTTCTGCTCACAAACTGTGTTCTGTACAATGCCTGTTATCTCCCAGCCACAAGTGGAATACACTATTGCAAACTGCTCTCTAAGGGATCAATGCAATCTATAATCAAATCTTTAAATCGAACTACCCATGAAGAAGCTCTTCATGGGCCTGTTTCATCTCAGGTATCAGATTTATTCCCATTTTCAACTTTTACATCACAAAATCGGTTAAAAACTTACCCAGCCCTAGCTCTGTCAGAACAGGACTGAGCTTCAAACAAGCTCCAAGTCAGGACTGCAATATATGGTGCGCAATCTCTTATTGTATTTCTTTGGCATGGTAAGGAAGACACTGACCTGCTTACATGTAACATGTCACACTTGCTGAGGTGTTGAAGCATCATTTATGTCAACTTTTTAACTGTTACCAAGACAGCCTTTTCAGTATTTTGGGTCAAATATTCCCTATCAGGTTTCCTTTATTCTCAGACAAATCAGAAAGACTTTAATTTGGTTATTTCATTTACATTCCTTGGGAAAACCTGACCTTTAAAATAATTTCATTTCAACTAAGAACCAAGAATCCAGATTTGGATGTTTCACAGAATGAACCTCCCCAGATAGGCAAATGTCAGCATATTCCATGACAAAGTCAAGTGCTTTCATTTTGGTGAAAGAACTTGAGTCCCTCAGCCTGAAAACTTCTCATCAAAACATGCAAAGTCAGTCATATCTGTATTTCCAGACCCTGCAAAACACCAGGACACAGCTTGTTGTGTCATAAAATGTGTTCAGTTTGTGATTTGCAAGGTCTTCTAAAGCCAATAAAATTTGTCATGTTATAGGATGGAGCCATAAAGCTCTTTCAATTTCCTTCCTAAGCAGAAGGATAAATCTGAAGAGGGAAATACCCATATTGAAGGATATTTTTGTATTGATGTGAATCATTTCCAGGCAAATGAGCATTGTTTTATGTGTGTTCTCACAGACAAGGAGAGGTCAAAGCAACCATGCAATGAGTCTTTCTCAAGTAGAAGAGAGGGAGGGAAAGTTGTCCTACAGAAGCCCTTTCAATACCTACTTGCATGCAGCAGCATTTAGATGACCCCCAGGTCTAAGTGGAGTAAGAAGACTCAGATGAGGCAGTAAAAGATGTTGCTCAAGAGGTTAAGTGCTGCTGACTGAGCTCCTATGAGACTTTCACCCTTGAGAGGGGTAGGGATGCTCTTGGCGAGGACATGGGATAGGCTGCAGATAGGTTATACCCTGAGTTTAGTTCTTATTTTGCAACTCAGTAATGGAGAATATATTCTGACTTTTCCTAAAAGAGACATTTTCCCTTAATTTTGTTTTCAAATAGACTCCAAAACCTGTTGTACTCAGAGGTCTGCAGGAGTAACAGATTGCTTTACTTGCAACTGCTAGCAAGCACTAGGGTTAGGAGGTATGTGCCAAGCTTCAAAGCCCAAGTCTTGGGAGGAAATTTCCCAATAAATCCCAGTTGCTGGCTACAGCCCAGTGTATTTTTTCACAGAAACATTAGCTTTCAGAATGAAAGCAAACACATAGGAACAGTCAAATTAATGCAATAGAGTGTGAAAAGCATTAAGAAGGATGATAGCTGTTTATAGTCCTTACAGCAAGTAAAAACTGCTTGTCCTGACCAAAAACTTGTTCTGAAATATATTCCATAAGGACAAGATCCAAGTGCTAAGGGAGCTGCAGTGCTCCAGCAAACTGGCAACAGTCAGGCTTTGGGTTAGGATGAGGGTGAGCACAAGCTGGGATGTACCTGCATGGTCATACCCCAAAGGAACAGCAATGCCAGACCTCCAGAGAAGGCACTTGGCATTTGTAGGCCTATTTGTGGGAGGAATGTAAATGGTTTGGGGTAGATAAAACATCAATAAACTGAAATTAAAGAGCTTTCATTATCACTCCCCCATTTATATGCACCAGACTCGGATGCCAGAGGCTGCTGAAGTGACCCATCACACAAGCACTGAAATGCCAACTTTGGAGCAAGAAGACAAATTAATCACTGGCACAAGCTAATGCAGCTTGGCTGCAGCTAAAATGAAGTCTATGGGGTCACCTCCTCTGGTTCAGCTGATAAGCAGGAATAATTTAATCATTTGCCACTGCAAAGCTGTACTCAGAGTCTGATTAAAAGCTCAAAACTTGGGGTTGGAACCTAAACATCTTCTGATAGGACTGTCCACACAACCTACATTCATGTAGTGACAAGACTACTGTAAGGAACATGCCTTATGTTTATCCAGCACTTCTCATCCCACATGCACAAGGGATGGTACAAACTGCAGCAGTAGGATACAACTGCTCCTGGAGTGTGAATAAGCAGCTCAGGAAAATGCTGCTCCTTATCTCACTGCATCCTTTGGGTAAAAAGAGTAGTGGCTCCCTGCTGCCCCTTCTTCCTCTTTCCCCTGGCACTGCTTAGTATGGGAACAAGACAGGCTCTTATGTAGCACAGTTCACCATGCATCTTCCTCCTGCATTTTCTCAAGGTCTATAGTTTAAGAAGGACCTCAGCTATACATCTATAAGACAGAAACACAGATGCTGGCATCAGAAGTTCAGTGGAAACTGCAGATCCAGGATTCATTTGGAAGCTGGTGCTGCTCTCTCCTATTGCCTCCAGGTAGCTACAGTTGAAAGAGATGAATTCCACCCAAAATAACAGATAGTTCTCCCAATAAAAGCAAGATCATTCCAACAAAAGAAAAGTGGAATTAAGTTAAGAGATATATGACTGCAATGAGAGAAGGGAAGAGAAAAATGAGAGATCAAATACAAATAACCCCAAAACTCTTGGCTTTGAATTATTCAAGCTTATCTCAGCTAAAACCCGAGCAGAGACAAAGCAAGTTTTGCAGCAAAGCCACTGGAATGAGTAATTGCTCAGTGAGTTCAATCTCTCAAGCAACCCAGGCTCTTTTCTCTCACTGCAACCACAGGAATGAGGGAATATTATCCACATAGCACATAGCGTAACACATACACATAACTCTGCATCCTGCCCCTGCTGCAGGGGCTGGTTCTTGAGCAGTGTGAGGCTATGGGCACTGTGTCCATGGACCCTGATTCCATCACAGCTGAATAAAGGCTGTTCCTTAAAGGAAACACTTATGTCTGTGGGAAAAATGAAATGGATGGAGCAAGGAACACATTTTCCTCTCCAGGAGGTGGTCGCTGCTGTTCAGCAGGAGGTGAAGGTTTTAAGTACCCAGAGCTCGCTCAGCAAATCAGCAAATGAACAGTGCATGAGAGAGGTTTACCAGCCAACTGAAGCAAAACAGCCCCCTTGGGCTTCCTGCTCTCACTCAAGGCTTCTCCATGTCCAACCTCTGAGCATCTCAAGCCTTTCCCTTCCGTACAGATGAAGAGGGCACACCAGAATGGAGCTGTGTGACCAATCGCAATTTCAGTCCATGAGCAGTATCAAACATGAAGAAAGAAGGCTGGGGAGAGAAAAGGAAGCTGGGCTTTTCTGCTCAACCTGAAAAGAAGTATTTGGGGATTTTATTGGTTTGGTTTTGTAAATTAAAAATAAAGAGAAATTCTTTTCAGGTTCAACAAAAACTGAATTCCCTTAAAAATGCTTATTTTAGCTTATTATTTCCTAATTAAAGTGGAATAATTTCTAGAGCGAAAAGCTCTTTTGAACTGAAATAATGAGAAACCCCAGCTCATGAATATCTAAATTCTCATGTTTCTGAATTGCTCAGTCTCATTTTTAACTGATATTTCAGAGTTAACTGCTTGGTCCCTGGCTCCTTCCCACACAGCAGGACTGCAAGAACCCCTCTGATGCTTGTGTACTGTACTAATGGGTTTATGTCCAACAGTTTACCTCCACTAAAACATCTCTGACTACTTTTGGAGCAGGACCTGAGGCCAGAAGGGGATTGACAGGTGGGTTTCCATGCAGGATCACACAGAGTCCCAGACTGGTTTGTGTTGGAAGGGACCTGAAAGCTCATCCAGTTCCAACCCCTGCCACAGGCAAGGGCACCTTCCACTAGAGCATGGTCCTGTCTCTGTACAACCTTTCCCTGACTCCATCACTCCAGACCGGATTCCCCTGGAGCAGATGAGCAGCTGGACAGAGGTGGGAGATGTCTCTGCTCTCGCACCCTCCCTCTTTATAAGTTACAGGGTTTGTTCTTACTCTCAAAGCACAAGAGCTGGGAACCTCTCCCCACCAATACAACACAATTCCATCCACTTTGCTCACCCTCTTTTCTTGTACAATTAAAAATTCTAGTACCATGCAGCTCCAAAGCCCCATCTCAATCACTGGAAACATGTTAGCATCATTACCTTAAGCAGTATTTCTTTCTTTACATCATTCATTAATATTAACAGACATCATGGGAGCATTTCAGCCAGGCAGTATAAGCACACACAGTAGCAGCCTTGCACTGCAGATGTGGTTTCTATCCACAAAGGTAAAGTCTGCAGTGGAGCCCAGCAGTCTGGGGAAGCACAGGACCTGGAAAGGGGCTGAAAGCCATCACTGGCTTTTGTCCCTTCATCCTTTCCAGTGGCAGCAAAGAGCTGTCAGAGATGCAGAAAATCACCCTGTCACTGCCAGTTACAAACAGCAGCTACTGGAGGGGGGGAGTGTGTGAAGGAAAGAGAAGTAACCCATTTCAGTAGCATCTCGATAGTGCCCATTTAATAGCTGTTATTTATCCAAGCATTTAATCACGCTGTAAATACAGGGAGTCCTTCGAGCCACAAAACACTACAGTTAATGAGATTAAAGAAGATTTACAATTCAGCTCTGCCTCTTCACTCTCTCCCTGAGCTGTGCCCCTGGTTTCCAGAGTCGATTGCAAATTCTGGTTTTGGGGAAGCAATGAAACCAGCATCCTATCCCCAAAATCATTGTGAGTGAGAACAGCCAAAGATGTTTAGTACTTGCTGTTGCACACTGTAAATGTCTAGTCCCTCTTAGGATGAGGCTGGGAAGAAGATAGGAAGAGGTGTTTAAGGCAAGACAGTCCCTCAAGTAATGGAGGAACACTCCATTTGGGATGCTGTAGTACACTTAGAGCATCCCAAGGGAGCAAGAGCATCTTCAGACATTGCCGAAAGCAGCTGATGGTAGTGCCCTGCTATGGTGAAGGGGAAACTACTGCAAAACCCATTGAAAACCACAAGGATGACACAGAAAATGGTCAAATCCTGCTCTTGGTTGCTAGAAATATCTAAGTAACCACTGAAAGAGCAGGTATTGGCCATGCAACTGCCAGGCTGGCACTTCTGCTTCCTATGGATGGGATCCCCATAGCTTCCAGCAGATTTAATCTGCATTTCTGCTAGCCTAGGAAGGAAGAACCCTGCACATGTCCTGATCACATCTGCTGACATGATGTTCTAATTTTACCCCTGTCAGCACCATCAAAGCAACACAGCTCTAGAGCCCCAGGACCCTCTGCCTCAGGCACTCTCAGCACAAAAGTGTCAGCAAGTTTCTCTTCTTGGAACATTTACTGCTGTAGATGGGGCAGGGGAAGCAGCACAGCTTGATGCATCAGCTAACGTCTGTGCAGTGCTCTGAAGGCTCCAAAGTGCTGCATAAGGACTAAGAGTTACTATTATTATTTTTCTGATCTCAGGATGAGTTTTCTTTGCTGGTGCTTAGAAACATTTTGCCATGTAAATTGAACTGATGTGGCCGGGAATAGCAGAGATGCTCAGAGGAGGGATGTGCTGGCAAGCATCCTCCAATGTGCTGATGCTCCCAGGGCTGCAGGCAGTTACAAAGCCTGCCTGTACACAGCTTCTCCCTCCCCAGTCTCCTGCAAAGCCAGGGACCCCTTTCCACATTCCTGCCAGCCTTCCCTACCACGGTCCCATTCTGGAGTCTGAATCTAGGTGCCAGCTCCTTAAACAAGTGCCTGGAGCAGAACTATGCATCAAAGCACTCTCAAGGGATAAGTGTAGTCACAGCTTTGCTGCTGGTCACTTTGATAGCTGGTGTCTGAAGTGACAAGTTGTTGCTTCTCATCTTTTGTATTACACAGCCTGGCACAGTAAATTGCAAAGGTCCTGCCCAGAGGACAGGTTGCTGTGCAGATCCGTACTGCTGATAGCAGCACACCAATGTGCTGGTGACAGTGTAAATGACATCCCAATGAGGAGGCATTGATACCACTGCTGTGAGCTGCTGTGGTGAGTGAGTCTCAAAGGACAGGCTGCAGCATCCTGCCAATCAGCACAGAGGTGATGAACAGGCCAAAGAGGAAAACAGGATCCTTGAGTCCATCCCTAGACCCCTGAAATCTCACAACTCCTTTGTCCAAAGATTAAACAGAACTGAAAATCCTGGAGGCATCATCAAAACTGGAGTGGATGCAACTCAACCACAGAGCCCATAGGCAGCTCCAACCTCCCTGAGCTATGGGAAGGGCCAGTGGCAGTCTTCAGCACAGTGTCACGTTTGTCACCTTCTATCCATGTCCTGCCCACAGAGCTCAGAGGCAGGTCTGCAGACCCCAATGCTCTATAGGGATGGCAGTTTCCTTTAGGTTTCCTTTTCTTCACCCAAAGTATTCTTCTGAGGCCCAGAATGGAGCTGTGAATCCCACAGGCAACCACCGGCTTAATTGTAAATCCAAAGACATTTTTTCCTCTTTTTCTTGATGTTCCAGTCTGCTGTGTTATGATTCAGTGCTTGAATGTATAGGAAATAAAACCGAGGAGAGCCAAATTCACTTGTGTACTGAAATGCTTGAAGTTAATTTGATCAGATTTGGGGATATAGAGTCCCAGTAGACCAGCACAGACCAACTGGAGCTCATTTCTATTCCTGTACTTCAGATGGAAATGAACAGAAAAGAGTAGTTAGCTCCAGTCAAAAGTGCTTTTGAAATCTCTTTGCTGGAGCCAATAAAACAATAATATTGGAAATAGCTCCCCTATCTCCACACTAGCCTGCTGAGCCCTTGATTGACTACAACAGGGCTGCTGACAACAGGTTGGCCAGAAGCTTGCTGTTGATCTAGAAGGTTGTTTATAGGCAGATGGGAGGTTGCAGTCCTCACATAGCTGCTACTCATTTACTTTCACCTGCCACAAACTGAGTTTTGGCAGCTAAAGCTGAAAAAGCTTTTGTGATCCTTGGCAGGCATTTTTCTTTGTTGGAACCTCCATTGTGCTCCATGGGGCTAAGCCATGGGCAGAGTTTGTCCATTTTGTAATAGCTGCTTTTAGTGCTGTGCTTTAGGGACTAATTGCCAAGGGATGATTTCTAGGGAGACATCAAGAGCCCCTCATAAGCCCCCCCATATGTCAAAGCACTTGTTCCTTTTCTGACTCTGCACATGACTACATCCTCTTGTGCATATGCACTGTGCTGGCCTGGAGGTTTTCAGGTGCCAGCCCTAAGCAGCCGTGTCTGAATTCACTGCTCTGGGCAGGACAAGGTTTCCTGTGGCTCTCCCACCTTTCCTTCCCCTGTGGCACTCCACAGCTTTTACAGTCCCAGGAGATGGAATGAGCCAGTTGAGCTTTGATCTGGGTTTGTTTCCAGTGATTCAGGGAGATCTCTACCCTGTCAGACTTCACAGGAGCCCTTAAGAGTGCTCACATCCCAGATGGAGTTTGTCAGTTTGACAGGAACATCTGAGCTGGCTTTGTTGCGGCTGAAGTTTGAGTTCCACAAATAACCTTTTCCTTTCCCTGCTCACACTAACAGTCCATTAGCACAACAAAGCCAATCTGTGCAGAGATGGAGCTGCTTCCTGTGAGTCAGTGCTGGCACTGGTCATTATTCTCATAGAAGATAATAAAGAAAAGATTACAACCCAGCAGAAGATGTTTTGCCTTGAGTTGCCACAAAGAACATTTAGGAGTTTTCTTGGCAGAATTGACAGCCCTAAAAGACTGATGGGAAATGTTTGGCTTTCAGAAGTTCAACTTTTCAATAGCAAAAAGGGAAGATTTGCTGTGGAAAGCAGCTGCTGTTTCTCAAAAGCATCTGCTCAGCCACAAATCCAGCGGACTGTCAAAAAGCCATTTCAGTGAAGGAGTTTCAACTGGCCCTTCTCACTCACCTACTGCAGGAATTGATTGCACGCCTCTGCAAAGCAGCTTCTTTACTTACTCTAGCAGCATTTATATTCCTGCTGTCAATGTGAACAACTGGGATGTTATTTACATTTTCTCCAGACCACTGCTCTGGTTCTTGCCTGCCTTTCCTCTCTGACGCCGATCATCTATCAGTTGTTACATCCTCACCTTTGGGGCTGTTTATTATTTGGCTTTTTGCAACAGCAACTCCTAAGAGCATGACCAAGATCCCACCTTTCAGTCTGGACCACTGATGTTCACCCAACACTGATGGTTTCTGAGGGAGCTTTTCCACTTTGCTGCTTAAAACTAGAGTATAATAAGCTTATTGTTTTAGCTCACTGCATTCCCTTATTTCTGTATTTCAGAGGTGGCACTGAGTACACTATTCTCCTTCTCATGACACTTTCAGGCCTTTTGCCAACTCTGCTGGTCCTAATCTGGCCTTATCAGCCATCAATTGATCCTTCCTTGTATTCTGCCATATCTGTTACAACTTCACTTGCTTTCAACAAGTAACTCTGGGTGGGACCACCCTCCCCTGCTGTCACAGTCCTTAGTAAAAGAGACCGAAGCCTTCCCATTGCAGCATTAAGTTTTCAGTGTCACAAGAGACCTTCTACAACCTCATCCCTTCTCCACATTAAGACAACACCCTTTTCCCATCAGTCCAACTACAAGTGCTCTGATGCACACACAGCTCAGAGCAGGATTTTCTCCATGCACTGACATTGTAAGAGATGGGATTGAAAGTGGTTCCACAATGTTGTATGATGGTCAGTGCTGCTCAGATCCAGCACAGCTGAGGAGCAGGGAGGAAATAGCCCAGAACCCATCTATGTTTGTAATGCTCTTCCCATGACCATCCTGGGAAAATTGGCTCTGCCTGGAGAAACAAGGGCTCATTTTTCCTCAGAAATGGACTCTATTCTTCCAAAATTCTCACTCTGTAACTTAGCAACATTTTTCCTCAGACCAGAAGCTGTTCTCAAACATATTCTAAAATGCAAAAGTCCTTTATTTTTGAGCAGTTTGATGTTTCCATGCATACAGAAACGCACAGACAGGCAGATGCATCACTGCTGTTGACAATTACAGCTCCTTCCTCCAGGATTCAGGAGAGGCCAATTACTTCTCAGTCATTTTGCCTTTTCCTACTGCCACTGTTGCTTAATCGATGGGCTGTGTTTAATGAGGCAGAAAACCAGCAGAGACACCAGCAAAGGCTTCATTCAAGAGAGGAATATTTTGTGTTTAACTGTGTCTTGGATGGAATAAGGTGAATTTGCCTCAGAGCTGGGGCTGTGCAAGTCCTCAGGCTGTGCAGCACCCAAAGTGGATCCAGACTCTGGTAATTGCAAGCCAGGACTCCACATTAGCCTAGAAGGACTTGAGGCTATAGACTTGGGCATGAGAGCTGCTGGTTGAGTCTGGTAGCTTAACATAATGAAAGTACTAGAAAAGGCTGGAGAATCCCCTGCACAAGTGGCACAGGAGCCAACCACCCTATTTTCCTCTGCTTCCCAGGAGGGGACTTGGGATCCTTTGCACCACTTTCTCCCATCAGCTTCCAGTAACACAGGTCTCCTCTTTGCTGGAATTTGAGGAAAGGCTTTCAGGGGAAAGAGGAGAAAACTGGGAGGAAGTCATGCCCAGCCTCTATAAGCAACCAGAACTTCCCAGCTCCCCAGTGCTCCCACAGCTGAATTTCAATTTCACTGGAATGCCAGAGAACTTGAGCCCATTCTGTTGGGAAGTTCCCATTGATCTTTGCCTCCCTAAACACCAGCACTCCAGTGTTGCTGGGAATCCGAGGAGCACCATGACTCGTGTTTTGATTAGCTTCAATCAAAATCAAATCCAATGAAATGGAATAACATAAATCATCGGGATTGTGCTGCTGGGGCCAGTCCCGGGTCCAAGCAGTATCTCCCAAGCTGCCGCTGCCTTCAGTAACCATGCAGGGGCAGTAATCAGCTATATGGAACTAACCACAATTACTGTCTCATTAGCTTTACACACAACTCTTATTACACAGCCTGCCTTTGATCACTGCACGTACATCCCCAGGAGGCTTCATTTTAGCGTGGATGGGCTGGAACAGGGAGAGAAGCTCACAGGCTGTGCTGATGGAGCTGATCCCTGGCAGTGCCCAGATGCCAAACCCACACCTGCAGCCTGTGGCAGCACCAAGATGAGGTTGTGAAGACTTCCACAGCCTGTGATTTGTGAGTGATCAGGAGGAACATCTGAAGTATGCTCGGAGTCACCAGCCCTCTGTTTCTTGAGCAGTCGGGGGTGTGTTTGTGTGTGTTTTAATTGGCTTTTCATTACTGCTGTTGTCATGTGGTTGTTCTAAATACTCCGTTCCTAGAAAGGCAAAGACAAGGGGATTTGGATTAAACCCAGAACACTGATAAGGCTGTTTCTCTTACACAAAAGATAACTAATTGGTGCCAGCCAATTGACACCAAGCCAGCTTTTCTTTTCTTTGTTCTTTAGAGCTCTATCGGATAAATCACTTTTGTTTGTAATTTACATTTTTCCCCCTTTCTTCTTCTTCTACAGTACAATAATACCAACAGCCTTCATAAGTGATATGAGAAGATCAGTGGTGTCTTTCACCATTAAGAGAAAAAGAAAAGACTCAGGTTCATCCCACCATAGAACAAGGTAACTTTTGAGCTTCCCAAATTCCTGCAGAATGAGAAAGCTCTTTTCTCTCTGTTACAGAGCCAGGGGACACTGGTGTGTGATGATAACAAGACTGAGTATCTTGTAACAGCACAAGCAGAACTGTATCCTGCTGTCATGGCTACAACCAGTTCTGGGAAGCTTGGATGCACTTGAGACCATGCCACTCCACCTACAACTGCACACAACATCTCTACCCCCATAAGATGACAACTGGTCCTTTCTACAGCAACTCCAAGCCAACTTGTCAACTCTCTGGCTCCCTCTCCAAGCTGGGAAGCACACACATGTGTAGGCAGAAACACAGTTACATGTACTCTGATACTTTGGTGATATTTCAAGTTTCCCTGTGTGTTCCTTGCTTTGCCCACTGAAACTTGCCCCAAAGGTATTTCTGAGGTTCGACAGGCTGAGTGCGGTCTCAATGCCTTCATCTAAGCTATAGCTTAGATATAACATAGCAAAATGGGTGTTTTATGGGAGAAGTTGAAGTTCTGACAGCTGAGGATTTCCCTGAAAAGCCCTAAACCTCTCAGGAGATGGAACAAAACGGGCCAGAACTCCCCATCCCAAGTATCACAGCCTGTGTTGTTCCTAATGCCCCAGCCCTACAGATGTGGAATTCAATGAAGATTTCTGCATTTCGTTATAGATGTTTCATTTTCCTACTGAACGATTTGGAAAGAAATGCAACAGAATCAAATATTCCAACAGTTTCTCTTTAAAAATACTCTTGTTTCTTCAGTCCCTGTCAGGAGTGGCAGGGGGACATAGACTCCTGATTCCTGAGTGACCGGGTCTAGCAAACCTCAAACAATACATAATGAACCCATTCCCAAGATGATGCCAATGCTGATATTTGCTACTTCAAAAGCTGTTCTGTGAAGAACAAAGGCCCCAGTTCAGCACATTACACAGGGTTCTGTTTATCCTTAAAAATATGGGTAGTAAAACCCTTGAAATCAATGGAACTACACACGCTTCAGTATCTCGCTGAGCTGCTGCCTAAGGATCATGATAAGCTCAATATGCATAAATCCTGACCACTGTGAAAATATGAGCTATGAAATTCTCATCAAAAACAAGAGGCCTCAAGACATGCCGAGATGAATCATGCAAAACAAATTGGCAAGCAGGAGAAAACACAACATCATGCAATCAGAGCAATAAAGAATCTCCAGCTCCACATCAGCTGGAATAATCAAATCAAAGCAACATAAAAGAAATAACAGCAGACAATCAAAACCAAAGGAGCACAGCCCCTAATGACTCCTGCTTGGAATAGTGTGCATCTGTTTGGGAAACAGACTCTTCCCCAGGTCATGGGAAGCACTAAAACCTGCTCACTGTAATCCAGGAATTACACTGTTTGAAGGAGCTGTACATCTTGGAACTACACTGGGCTCCATGGGGGCCTCTCAGGCAGGGCAGGGCTCCATCAGTAGCAAAGCTCTAAGCTCTGATCCAGGGTAGGCATGAAAAAAGGGTCCTGTTTCTCTGAATCAGACAAAGCATGTAGAATTTCCATAAGAAAATCCATTATCCATGGGTTTCTAGGTCGTGTTCCTAGGCTGCAGTCTTGTGTGTTTGTGATGGAATCAATAGAGTTTGAATAATGTGAAAGGAATGTGTTGGGTTTCCCCTTATGGGCTTTACTGATGAGTTCAAAGTCAGGAAAGAGTTTTCCTTAGTAAAGGGTCTGTTTGCTCAACAACTCCATACAAGAAATGTGGCATCCTTCAGCCTTCCCAAAGAGATTAAGAAACAGGAACTCCCCAGCTCTGGAGGAGTGGCAGTGGTGGAGGATTGCATGCAGAGCACCTTGGTTCAGAAGGGCTGGTGCAGCAGCACTCAGTGAATGACAAGTGTACTTCATAGAATCACAGAATAGTTAGGGTTGGAAAGGAGCTTAAGATCATCCAGTTCCAGCCCCCTGCCATGGGCAGGGACACCTCACACTAAACCATGGCACCCAAGGCTTCATCCAACCTGGCCTTGAACACTGCCAGGGATGGAGCATTCACAACCTCCCTGGGCAACCCATTCCAGTGCCTCAGCACCCTCACAGTAAAGAACTTCTTCCTTAGATCCAATCTAAACTCTGTTTAAGTTTTAACCCGTTGCCCCTTGGTCCTGTCACTACAGTTGCTGATGAAGAGTCCCTCCATAGCAACCTTATAAGCCCCCTTCAGACACTGGAAGCTGCTCTGAGGTCTCCATGCAGCTTCTCCAGGCTTTCTCAGCTTATCTCCATACAGGAGATGCTCCAGTCCCCTGATTATCCTTGTGGCCTCCTCTGGCCTTGTTCCAACATGGAAGGGAATCGATGAGCTCAGCTCTGATCATGCAGTGAAGTTCAGTAGCTCCTAGAGTACAATTCTCTCTCCAAAAAGGCCAGTTCAAAAAGCAATTACACACCATAAGCAGTGTATTGCCATAGGCCTCTTTCACCCAAAAGAGCAGCCTCATACATGAGCTCTGCTACTGCATTTTTCCTCTCTCTTATGCTTTCCCAGCCTTCACTTTCAAATCTTCTCAGTTTCTCCTGCACCCTGTGGCAATGTCATCTCCCTCCCTGCTATTCCCTTGAATTTTGACAAGGTTTATTAAAGAATAATTAAGGAAACCTTTTGCTGCCATCAAAATTAGATTCTTAAAGGCCACAAATTCCCCATCCATCATGAAATCCATAAAGAAATAAGAAGCCCAAATGGCAGAGCATTAAGGAAGGACTTAATTTAGAACCTTAGCAAGGTGCTCCCTGCTTTATGAGTCAACCCACCCATGCTACTGTGTCAGAGAAATACTAACATTCTTTGCTGATACACTTGCAGAAGTAACACAAACCTGGTTTTGGTACAAAACTAAGCACAGCAGTACAACCTTCTAAACAGTTTGTGGTTCCCAAGTGAGTTTCTGCACCAGGAAGGCAGGAGATCCTTCAGGGGGAAACAGATTTATCACCCCAATCTCCTTCTGTTGAAGAAAGGCTGATCCATCAATTATTTATGTGGGTGTTAAATATTCAGCTTGGCACTTCTACCCTTGAGGAAACTATAGTTACCACTTCATCATCACAAGGAGCCTATCATTTATTCATGGGATCAATAGGAACACAAAGCAGCAGTAATGCTTCGCTCCTGTGTGCATCATGGAGGTGAGGACACACAGAGCTGCTGTCCCTCTGGAAGGAGGTCACTGTCCTGAAGCTGTCTGATCCTAACAAAGAGAAGCAGCAATGATCCAAGCAGGAGGCCAAGCACCACATGGGTATCCCAGTGTGCTCAAGTGTGTGTGATTGTACAATGGAGACAAAGCCACATCCCTGCACTGAGCGCAGTAACTGAAGTCCCTGAGGATTTGTGGTGCTTTTGCTGACAGTGATGGTAGAGATGCTGACTGTGACCACACTTCCAGCAGCAGGGATTGAACCTGGGACCTTGTAATCCCAAATCAGAACTATTTATGGCTTCTGTAAGGATCTCGTTTTCAGCAAAGCATAAAGCAAACCGATAGAGAGAAATATAAAAATGATTTTGCTTTGCCCTGGGTAACCTCATTTCATGGTAGGGTAGGAAAGTCTAGATTCCATTGACATCCTTACACATTACCTCATTTTCAACAACCAGAGTTGCTGAAGGATCCTTCCAAAGCATGGTAGTCCCATACTATGTTAACCTATTTGGATTACCCTTTAAGCCCCTTATCTCTTTTGATGTCTCTTAAATTTCCTTTATAAACCATGGGTAATGCTGGTGTAGAATAAATTCAATGCCATCAATCAACCTTGTTTGAGGTTTAACTAGATGAAGAACAGCCAAACAAAGCTGTACACTCAGCTTTTTACAGTGTTTGTGACAGGGAAAGAAATGGTCCTTTCAAGCAATCTATACCACGGCCCTGTTCATCCACAGAACTGATAATCATAGAGGGTTGGATACTCAAACAATCCTAACAATGATTTAATACGGGACATGCAGGTCAGTGGAGAGGCTGTTTTTGGGCCATTTTCCTGACAATTCCATTCTAGTTCTGCGCATAAGCTATCAAACCAGACTGATCAGTTGCCTGGAGCTCTGGGGAAGTGCAGGACATCCCACTGGGTATTCTAATGCACCTTCAGCAACAAGTACAGTTTACACAGAGCAACTGCCCAACGTCACTGAAGAAATGAAATGGTGAACGACATCTCAGCACCAACGCACCACGCAGCATGTGAGAACAGCAGAAGAGGTTTCACAGCTCTTTCTATCCTCTCAGACGTGTCTTTGTGGGGGGATTCTCACTGCCAGAAAGCTGGCTTGTCGACAAGCAGCTCCAGTTCAGAAGTAGAAAGTTTTGGTGGCTTTTTCCTTCCTTTTACCATTCCCACAAGTATGGAATTTAGTTCTTCTCCCACTGCAAATGTTAAGGATCCCATTCAGGAACAAGCTTTTCAAATGTGCAGAAACAAGAAAGGTCCATGTTCTGCAGAGAGAACTTCCTCAAAAAGTTCCATTCCATCTGGGAAGCCCCCCCCCCTTTTCATTAAAGGATTGAAGTATTACCTCAATAGGATTGTTTTGTTGGCAATCTGCCTGCATTTAGTAGCCCAACACAGCTGGGTTGCAACTGGCACCAACCACAGTTGACTCCATTCCTGTCTCCCCAATGCCACACTCCCCACTCAGCTGCTCTTCTCCTGTTGTACCCACCTGGAAGAGGAATATCCCTATTCCACATTGTGCTGTCAGCATCAATTTAAAGGGAGAGGATACAGCAAGATCATTGCTCAGTAAAGCTTTCTTCCTGAACCTGAATGCCTCCAGCTTCACCCTTCCTGAGCCTCAGCTACTTCTCTGCGAAGTCTGACATTCTAATTGCTGATCAATCCACCCTGAAGGTGAAAATCTGGGCTGTGCACTGAATATATTGAATGCAGTACATATCCCTTCCTGCCGACCCTAGCACAAGGCTGCTCCACCAGCCAAGGAATAGGGCAGAGATCCACAGGCAATACTATTCCTGGTGTGCTCTCAAACACCAGGTCTGAATTAGACTGTTCAAAAGCATTTAGATGCCAATAAGCCTCTGCTACAAAGGATTCTGTACCAGCAGAAGAACAAGTGACCTCTGGTTTTTGTTCATGTTTAATGCCATGGTGGTTTTGAAGGGGTTTTGCCCTTCCCAAAGGAGGCTGACAGGCCCAGGGAAGTCTCCAGACTTTATAAGGAATTTCCAAGGAACTCTCAAGAGACAAAAATAGAAGAGCAGTGCAATAATTCTTCCTCTAAAAGAGCAATCCTACTGAAAATAGTGAGCTCATAGAGATCCATTTGCTGTGCAACCACATCCCGCTTCCCTGCAAGGTTTTACTTCCCCTTGAATTCAACCTATATAGCAAACAAAATGGTAATGGCTGGTTTCCTTTCAAGGGACTCGAGAAAGTGCCTCTGTCAAGAATGCTTCTGGTGCCAACTAAAATGAAAGAAACAAATTAATGACAAATAAAATGAGGGCTTGGAATAGATTTTTTTCCAGGAAAAATGAAGAAAAAATTGCAAAACTTATCCAAACCCAGTTCCCTCCATTGTCCCTCTATCCCCTGCCCCCATTTTTCACCTACTCCTTCTGGCACCCATGCTCCAGGAATTAAGGAACATGCTTGCAAGCCATTTACTGACCAGGATGTAATTGCAGGACCTTCTGCTGGACACTACTGCCCTGCCAGATGATTGTCATTCGTGAGCTTCACTCTCTAACCAAGGGGAAAAAACCCCACACATCTCACACCATAGGAACCCCCTCTGCTCTGCCTCACTGACAGACCCGGGTGTCCAATCCAGGTCCATCACTGTCTGCAGCCCCCCAGCAGCTTGGCTGGTCCCACCACACCAACCTCATGTCCTGCTCACAGAGTGCACAGGCAGAACCCTGCTGATAGTGTCACTCTTGCTCTTCATGGCCTAGTGATGGATTTCTTGGATGTTCTGGTCTGACTCGAGTTAAAAATAGAAACTTATCTCCAGACTTTAGAAACAGCCTCCATTCCCTGCAGAAAAAGAAAGCAAGTATTCCCAATGCCAGCATTTTCCTTTCCCCCTTATCTCCTGCTCTTCTGCTGTTTTGTATTCAGTGAATTACAGCTCTACAATTTAAATACTTTAAACTAGAAAAAAAAGCCTCTTTTCAACTCTAGTATTTACTAATCTTCTGACCTTCAAAAGTCATTCTCAGTTATGGAAATCAGAACAAAGGACTTGGTTTTACCTTTCTTGCCCAAGAAAACAACTGCAACCTGCAATTTCTGCCTTTTTTCTTTTTAACCATAAACATTAGATTCATAGTTGCACCATTCCCCAGTACTCTCAATACAGCAAGGCCAATTTAGGATGAGGCATAAACTATCAGTAACAAGAGATGAAAAGATTTAATTTCTTACTATACAACCATGCAGGAGAAGATGTTTACAAGAAGAACACAGTGTCTGACTTAGACTTGAGCTGAAATATTCAGTTCTACTTCTCATAGAAGATTTGTAGCTTAAAATAATCTGATCTACTGAGACACCTATCCCCAAATAGTATATTTGCTTTGAATATCAGATAGCCCTGACAAAGTGTAGACAGTTAATGTGAAGATGATACTGTCAAAGGAACTGCTTGACATGACAATGATAAAGGGCAAGTAACAAGGACATGGATTAAAAAGCTTAAAGACTGGAGCTGGTTCTGATTTTCATTCAAAATCAACCTCAGCATATATGAAGTTCCAAAAGGCTTCACTGACCATGCCCCTTGCTCCTGAAGCCCACCTTACACTGCACACTTACCTATGCAGGACAGCTCCCTACCAAAACTGCCAGCCCATCATCTGCCACACAGAAGCAGCCAAGAAAGTCCAAATAAACCAATGCACATTCTCCAGCAGTCATTGACATCCTTCTTGTGTGTCAGGACTTCATTTTTCCAGTGAGTCTCCTCTCCGCAGATCCACCCTGACTGTTAATTCATCTTCAAATTTGATGTATGTTCCCAAAAGCTTTCCTTTGCTGTGTACACTTTGCAAGCATCAGCATTCAAAGCACCAATCCTAATGTCTTCCTTTCAAAGGAAGAAAATGGCCTGCCAGAGACATCAGTCAGCTCCAGTGAAACATCCAATCACCTACTTTCCATTTCCTTGAAACACCTCCAGGCTGGTTGTGGTATCAGAGCAGCTCCTCACATCTATTTTATCCCAGGTGCAGAGAGTGGAAACCATTCTTTGTCTCCCATTCTTGCCCGCTCCTATTGACCTACTCCATGAATCCGTCTCCCTACAGAGGATGAGAAATGAATTGCCTAAATTTGTGGTCTGTTTGAAGTGTGTGGTGGCAGATCCACCCATATCACTAATGGCCCATCTGTTAAGTGGCATTATCAATGGTGCTGGTTTCCCCATCATGTTCTGCTCTTGTTTGAATATAGAGACATGAATACAAAAAATAGACCCTTTCATTTCCCCTTCCAGCATAAATATGAACCTAAACACTTTGCATGAAGCATTCCATCTCCTCCACCCAACTCCTTGTTGGAATTCCTAGAATGTGCTCTCTTCCATTTATTCCCATGCAACCTATTCTGCTCAGGCACTGCCTTCATTCTGTTCCACCTGCAGCCAAGGTGGAATTTTTGGCATTTAATAGTATTTTTTTTCTGCTCATGTTTGAATTTTCATAGCACACTCAAATCAATTGTCTGGCATCCACCAGCAGCAAAAATACTGTGAGCAAAAACATATTGACCTGGGGAGTGAACTTGTCACACCAGGGAGGGATGAATGGACACCAATTGGTTTCAATGGGTCATAAAACATGGCTTAAGTTCCTGCCCATCAGCAAGAGCGAAACAGAAGAAGCAGCTTCCTGAACAAGGCATGTGCTTTTGCTGAACATTTGTCTTTGGGGTAATTCTAGAACCAGCTGGGCAGTTCAAACCCCAAACAGTTCAATGTAAAAAGAACATGTGAAGAACACGCAAGTGCTTCCTCAAGTCTACTCTGGTGGCACTCACACTGATGTCTTTGGGTGACCACCAATTTCATGACAACTTTTGGAACTAAAAGGAAGATATTTCACAAGTCTCAAGATTAACTTTTCTTTGATGATTCCATTTAAATAGAATAAACACATGAAGCAACACATGACTTCAGAGATGCAGTGCAAAGATGTCCATCAAGAAGGAAGCTGGTCATCTAGGTTGCATGGCTACAAGGAACCAAACAGACCCAGGTACCTAGCTCCTACTTCCTTATCAGGCAAAAAAGGGTGTCACAAAATAATACACATACCCCATACTGAACTGTTGGATCTGTATTACACATCTTTGTATTGGGAATGCAAGAGGCACTTTTCTGGGTGAGGTTTCCAGACAGTTTGCTCCCTGCTGGTACAAATGAACCAGTTTATGAGCTTCCCAGGATTGCTTATGGTTCCCAGCATATGGTCCTGGAGCTAACTTGCTTAAGGTTTAAGAGTCTTCAGATGAAGCTGGGTGTGCTAAATTTATGACCAAAGATCATGATTTTCTTTCCTCTTTGTGTTTGCACTCAATTCAGCACAAAGAGGAGTCCAGTCTCTACAGAAAGACTCTTAGGCATCACGAAGCAGGTCCTGAGCTGTGCAGACCTCTGTCAGCTCACCCAGCACAGGCTCAATAGCACAGTTTTAAATCTCATCTTTCAGCAGTTCCACACCCTCTGCTGCTAACTCTGTCCTCAAAACATCATCATTCTTAACTGTAACTCCCTAATGCCAAAGACAGTCAGTAGTTGGCGAAGACAGGCGACAGACTGGAGCATGAGAGAAAACCAAACTGCTGTCCAAGAATAAAGAAGAATTAGGGAGCAAATTGCCAATTCCTTCAGTCATTACCAAAGGGCCCTTTGAGCCCATTTGCAAGCCAGAAATAGCAATGCTCCACAATGCTGAAAGGTGCAAAGGCAGCAGCACACACAGTAACAACCTGCCTCTTGGTCACCCAAGGCACCTCAAGAACTTACCTGAGACATCACCAGTGTTATGGTAGTATTTGTTACTTCAGAGACAATATTGGCTCTGTTTTCCCTGAGCAGACAACACAGTTAATCCAGTGGGGTGAAGGAAGCAATACAAAAATGAGGGTAGTGGATTATCTACAATCATCATTCTTTACATCTCTGTGGAGGTGTAGAAATACAGATGTCTTCCTTGTGTGAGCTTTCATTTGATTTCATTCACGACTATTCCATTTAACCTGATGCTCCTGTGATCATCTTAACTTCTATACAAAGAACATATCCTTGGCAAGATTCTGCTCTTTAATAACTACATTGTAATTCTGGTCTCTACATCTATTACTCTTTATTTCCATTGTTTGCATCTCTTCAAAGGCAGAAAGAACCAGAGTCCCCAAGGGTGAGATTTTCCACACACCTTTTCTAATGGTATCAGTGGAGTCACTCTGTAGTGAGCAGAATTAGAGCCATGGTATAAATTGCTGCTAGGGATAGAAGATGTCAAGTAATGATTGTTTGCTACCCTTAGGGCAGGGGCAACCTCAATTTTATGCAGCCACAAGGAACCTGAACCAGCTGCAATCTCACCTGTTCCCTCCCACAGCAATAAAGAGATTGTACAAAAGGAGATGCCCAGTTGACACCTCTGACATCTAAACTTGGGGGAATTTCTCTCGTGTTTGTACCCAGTGAAGATGAAGACCTTAAGTAAATCTGTCACTTCTCAAGTTCAGCATGGCAGAACGTATGGAAGCAAAGACCTACCACCTAGATTTGGTTTCCTCAGACTAACCTTGGTGCAGTTTGCTGGCTGTTCGAGATTTCAAACGTAAGGGAGCCATTCACTCTGCACAGAGAGCCACACTCCCCAGGGGACAATGTGCCAAGGATTCAGGTCTCTAGAGAAGAGCCAAGGTCATGCAGCACAAGCATGGATGCAGCACACCGTACAGAGATGCTGAGCACCATCACTGTGCTCAAAGATAACTGTATTCCTTCCATATGGTGGGGACCTTCTGGCTAAGTCCCCACTTGCCGAAAGATACATCCAGGAGAGTGTGCCCCACAGACTGGAATGTTCCAACAGAGCCCCAGTAAGGAAGAGAACAATCAGTTGTCTACCTAGTGGGTTTTAAAACAATGGAAACGTATGTTAGCACAAGGATGACAGCTTGTTAGCAGCTTCCAACCAACTAAATCCACTATCATAGCAGGATATTGGGCCTGCCAAGCAAACACACCACACTATACATGCAGAGAGCACAGAGGGAGCTGGCTATGGCATCTCTAGGTATCAAAAAACCCATCACTGGGCAAACAAGCATGAGCACACTCATGCTCCAAGCTACTTCCAACCATCACAAGCTTCTATGTCCTGTGAGACTCTGAGGTTGGCTGTAAGACTAAGCTTATTTCTAGAGCAATGCCAGAAACAACTAAAGAACTAATTTAGTGCTAACAGCAAATGTAGAGCATTTCTCTACAGCTTTCCATCACCTGAACAAGCAGTAGAACATTCCCTTTGTTGTAATGAGGATTAGAGGCTCAGTAAGTGACTTGTTCCCTGTTGGGTCAAAAAGTATGTTGCAGGAAGGACCTGAACCCCGCTCCTGAACTGCAGTCACTTAAGCTTTTCTTCTCTCACCTCTATAATTCATTACTTTCAAATTCCTTCCTAAATGAAATGAAGCTTTGGCACTTTAATCAAGGCCAGAATTTACCCGAGGAATTTCCTCTCTTAGTCTCCATAGCTTTTGTAGATACTCTAAGAAGCACATGAAGTGCTGAAATTAAGAGGATATAAAAATAATCCATACAGAACGGCACAGCAAGAGACTTGCTGAGAATCTATCAGTGTGAAATGCATCTGGATACCCTCAGCATGGATGGCAAAGAAAGACAGAATTTAACTGAGCAATACTTAAAGTTCAGTTTCATCCAAAAAGCAAAGCACTTAACAAATTAATTGAGCTCAGCATCCATGGTGAGAGATCAGCACCATTATAATCACCAAAGGAGACTGGTTGAAAGAAGTATGAGACCTGCAAAGACTTATCACTACCCCTTCAAGGCCAGGAAGGTAGAAGCAGGGCAGCTCTTGCGGGTTTGGTACAGCATAACTCAGCCTTTTGCTTTTTACCCAAACACTGAACCCAACACTTTCCAAGTTCTGGCCCAAAGAAGCAACACATGTTAAATAGCCAGTCTCTGCTATTGCCCTGTTTGCTTATCAAAACCTAATAACCTGGGCACCACAGGCCTTTACAGAGGAGTTCTGCTCTTGCTTCTAGCTACACATCCCACAAGCCGTGAGAAGATGGACAGCTCTCTGCTCTCACAATCTACCTCCTCTTTCTTCTCCTCTGCCAGATGCTGGTGGGAATGCCTGTGGTTAGACAGAAATCCCTGCCATGATGTCTGAACTAATGCATCAACACCTAGATGGAACAACAGGATTCTGTTCTAATGAACAAGATTTATCCTTCACTTAAGCAGATACTGAGCCTTTGCTGTCAGTAATCACTTGCAGTCACCCACAGCTCCCTTTTCAACCTGCAAGCCACCACTTCCCTCCCTGCCTCCAGTCCCAAAGGAGCTGCTCATCATTTTCTTCTGGATCACAGAAAGAGTAAAATATCCTTCCCAAAACCAGAATGACCCCACAAGGGATAAGAGCAGTAGGTTGTGGAAAACTCTGAAGTACACCACCCCTCAGTGATACTTGGCTAAGTTTTCCCACTCCACTCTCTTAACTATTGCACTGTATGCATCAAGCCATAGAGTATTTTTGATGTGTTCTGCAAAGCATTCAGTGTATGAGGACAATTCCAGACCAAACAGTACATTTAAAAACCATTAATATTCCCAAGCAGCATGCTGAAGATTGATAAATGTTCACAGCAAGGACATTGTGGCTGCTCTTTCCTCTCCAGCTCCCTAATGACAGGTTTTCTCCATGTCTTATTCCCAGAGTAGACTGAAACTGTTCAGAATAGCTCTGATGGAAACAGTTTTAACACAAAGTGTTTGGCGGATTGGGAACTGGAACCCCAGGAAGCGTAAATCAAGTGTCCTCATGTAGTATGAGCTACCTCAACCATCCAGCAGTCTCATATACAGTACATAGCTACTGCCAAGGTCACAAACTCTCCCTCTGAATCATTCCAGCAATGTTCCCATTCCACATGGCAAAGGGAGTGCATGATAATTTCAATTCTCAGTCTTCCACAAACACACTGAGCCCAACTTCCTCCTCCACAGGTCTTGGGAAGTTCCTAACATGTGCAAGGGATTTCTATGGAGAAATCAAAACAAAGTGAGTTTAAAAGTAGCTGCTGTTAGGAAAATTCCTCAGCAAGAGGCTCATTTCCAGAAGGATCCATCCTAGGGTGTTCCCTGAAGCCAAATGCTGTATTCAAGCTCTGCTTTCACAGCAGAGTAGAACACAACAGCCAACAGACTTAAGAGGATTGCTCAGATCAGACCAAACTTTCAAGCCCCAAGTGTTTTTCCTTCCTGTTTCCTCAAATTCCTGGAATCAATTGGGCCACATTTTCTCTGTTTCACCTCCCCAGGCAGGATCTGAGGCTGTTTATTTTCCACCTCACTGCTGAAAAAGCCAACTGCACACAAGTGATAACAAGCTGAGCTTTCAGGCTGTCTGGAGATGCTTATCATCAACGCCACAGAGTCCCTCCTGGGTTGATAGAAGGCAGCAGCTCATCTCTGAGCCCCCATTTCAGGCTCAGAGAAAGATTCAGAAAGAGTTATTCAGCGAATGTGTAATCTCCCATGATAAGAAATACCAACTGTCTGGAGCAGGATTTCTCTGTGTAAATTGAAAGCAAGTCTGTGTAAAGCTGAATTAAACCTTTGTCACAGAACTGCAGACCTGTCAGTTAGATTCTTCCAGGTTAAGCTGGCAGCAACCAGTGAGAAGTCAGCCTTTGAACAGGACTCTCACTGCAGTAGTTGCTTTTAGAGTAACAGCAGCAATGAGATGATGAGTTCTTCAAACTCCTACAATATTGATTTAGAGCACAAAGTAATGAACTGCCCCATGCTCTGCTCAGGTAACTTTCACAACCAATACTGATTTTCTGCAATAAAGTTCCTCTATTTCCATAATTGTCCCTCTTGAGAAATTTTGTTAGATATTCCTCCCTCTTCCTTAGCTTTAATTCCAATTTTCCCTGTCCAGCCTAAGGGAATAAAACACTCCTCTCAACGGCTGGACACTTTCCAAGGTCTGAGCCAAAGATACAACACCAAGCTTCAAAATTCCTGTCTATA
This sequence comes from Melopsittacus undulatus, assembly GCF_012275295.1. Lineage (NCBI taxonomy): Eukaryota > Metazoa > Chordata > Aves > Psittaciformes > Psittaculidae > Melopsittacus > Melopsittacus undulatus. Next base: position 2,018,155 of record NC_047543.1, on the reverse strand, counting down.
CCAGTTAAGAAGCTGTGCAAAGTCTTGTGAGATCTGTATGTGATTTACAAGTGTATTTCTGCTGCTGGTTCCTTTAGCTTTGTCCCGGGCATTACTTCTCCATCACTGTGGGTAAAATCAGTGCCTTTGCATGGAAATAGGGAAATGTGAGCAAGGTAGGTGAGAAATCCCAGGAGAATTCAGAATGAGACTAAAGTTTATCCATCACCACCCATTGCACAGCCCTCGACCACCCAATGTGCTCACTGAATTCCTCTGCAGCAGAAATACACTTAGAATCCTCATTCCCACTTATGTTTCTACTTCTTCACCATCAAACCCTTTAGGACCATGAAGAAGAGCACAGGAATAGGAAGATCTGGAGGCAAATGGGATACCAGAGTATCTTCACTGCACTGCTCCCCAGAGCAAAGTGGCTGGAGGGGAACAGCTCTATCCCAGCTGCCTGTCCCCTTGCCTTCCAACAGGTTTAATGCACATATGGAGAAGCCTCTCTCCAGCAGACTGTGTGTCTGGCTTCCCAGCAATTAAACTGTGCATCAAAAGAAACATAAACGTAGCTCTTTGCTTTGCTTATTTATATCAGCTCTGTGTTTGACTGCCTGAAGGCCTTTCCAACAACGTTGACTTTAATTACTTTAATGAGAGGGGAAAATGACATGAGGAGTGTCAGGGCAAGGTCCAGAGGAAAACACTAGCTTTGGGATCATTAGTTTAGCACTTAATAGTACATTATCTTATGTTATTGCAGCTAAATGTAAACAGCTACTGAAGCCCAACTGCTGTCAGGATGCAAACTGGAGAAAACAAATTAGAAGCAGCTTTGAAATAAGGTTGTATCCACAGAGACTGCTCTCTCTGTTGATCATTGTAAGGGGAAGGAAAAGCAAATTTAATACACTATGGGCTCACCCTCAACCAAACACCCCTGATGATTGTTTCAAGTCGACTTTTTGAAGTGACTGAGTTTATGTAAAACAAAGGTAAAGCAAATCAAGGCCACTTCAACTCTTAAGGGAAGCCCAAGGTGCTAAGCAAGAGACTGTGCATCTGCTCAGCAGTGCCTGCAGTCCTGCTGCCTCCTGTCAAGCTGCAGCACAGGCAAGAAGAAGCAATTCAGCATCATTTGAAATGAGAAGGGATGAAGCTGCATTGTATCCTCTCATATCTGATGCAGGTGAGAGCAGCTCACAGCTGACACACAATTCATTTCAAGCAGGGTTAATGTGTTGATGAGTCTGAGCCATGAGTATTAGATACAAGGATATAATACAGTTAAATTAATCCCATTTAGCTTTTTACTAGGCTTGGTGGTGCGTGCACTTCTAAGTACAGCTATTCCTTGTGTTTCCATTGTGGAGGATTAGAATTGCTAGCTGTTTCGGCTTGGAATTAGAAAGGGAATTGCATGAAAAGAGATGAAACTAAACTTTTACTTCCCAAGGAAAAATCCTTGCTGAACTTCCCTCTGATGGCTTAGTCCTCTACATAAGCCAGGCACTGCAGGCATCAAAGATAACCAAAGCCATCCTCAGAGAGTCCAGCTCATCAGACACATTGATTCCTATTTCAGGCTTCATTCTTTCTCTGTGTTAGAAATAATTTGGGGGTTTTATATGAGTCCTTTGAACAACTTTACTGCTTCGTGGCTTCTGGAAGCAAGCTGCCTCTTTTAAATAACCCTGGAGTCCTCATCTATTGCAAAAGCCCCCTTGGAGAGCAGCTTCCAATACATAAGCAATGTCTAAGAAGCACAGCCAAGTGGGTCATTATCAAGAATAAAGCCTCTTGTGCAGCTAAAGGAGTGCATTCAGCACTTTGAAGGCCAGGGCTTTTCCCAAAATAAGGAAGTTCAGTCTCAAAGGACTGAAGTGAAAAGCTAAGCTCTGGGACTAGTATTCCATCTTTTTCTTTAAACAGGGATTGGAACTGCTATTTGGCACATAGTAGAAACAAGAGGGCGAAGGTAGGTAGTGCCTTGCTGACTGCAGAGAAGCCAGGCTTTCAGGTCTTGCTTCCAAAATGCCTGGTAACTGCTTCCCTGGCCTGTTCCAGTGTGGGGTTCAGGCTTCCAGGGAAAACTTCAGGCTTAGATGCCTCTTCCCTGTCTGAGACAAGGGAGCTCCATAAACAACCATCTGCCGCTTCATATGTATGGCTTGTCCAGGTCTATCTGCACATCCAGACAACACCTTTCTACAGTTTTCCCATTTCCTGAAAGGAATGGCAATACTCAACATCTCTGTGGCAGGCACATAAGGAATGTGAACCTGAACACATGCTTTCTGTGCATGAGAGCAGAGGGGTGGCTGCATTCCTCTCTGGGGCAACTGGAACTGAGTTACACAGGATGCCCCCATAGCTGCCATGCAGAGGTGTCTTCCTCACCTGGGCACCAGCAGACACCAAAGATGTTGCTGTAACAGAGTCAGGCCTTAAAGCTCCCATAATAGAAACTAATTCTTCCAGCTCCGTGTGCTGCTGTTGCTGCAGAGCTGCCCATGCCTTGCTTACACACGGTGCTGCAGGTCCAGAGCTCCAGAAAAAGGGCATTTCAAAAAGCTATTATTTGCTCTCTGAAATTACATTGTCCTGATTATTTTGGGGTTTGCCGTTTGCAGCCATCTATAAATCCAAGAGCCTGAATTATCGCTGAGAAAACTACACTGGGTTTGCAAGGAGCTATAAAAACTACTTCCAATGACATAGTGCTGCTTTGCTGATTGGAACAATGGCAGGATTTTACAGCTGGATAGCTCAAGACATTCCAGGAAAGGAAGTAAATGCTTATGCACCTCATTAAGAAGCCAGTAATTGGCACATTCCAGTGAGCTTAAATGGTGTTACCACCTTCATATCAGTGAGAGATGAGCCTTCTGTCCCAGCCATGTGCTGAGCCTCAGGATGGAGCCAGGATAGCAGAGGCAGAAATGAGGGAAGGAAACTCTTCTGCAGATTGATCCCTGAAATAATAGTAGCTATTGGGAGTTTCAGAGTGGTTTTGGAAGGGGGACAGAGATGGATGAACAGGCAGAATGCTGTGACCAGGTCAAAGCATACTATAAACACATTGTCTGGACCACTAATACTTCTCTAGCACCTAATACCTTTGGTCATCATCAATCCTTGAGCACTTTCTTGCTGGTTTAAGAGGAAAAGCCAAAGCTGAATACCTGAACCTAGGGAACCTGCTGGCATAGCATAGCCTGAACCTATGGAGCCTGCTGGCACAGCATGACCTGAATCCAGGGAATCTGCTAGCACAGCATAGCCTGAACCTATGGAGCCTGCTGGCACAGCATGACCTGCAGCTTTCCATACAAAGGCAATTTTATTCAACAGAGGAGCTCAGACACTTTCCAGCCTGTCCCTTTAAGAGCCTGTTTGCCAGGGAAAAGACAAACACAGTCAAGACACAACAGAAAGTGGATCTCTGTGATCTAAACCATGACCCTGATTCAGCAGCCAGGAAATCCTGTAAAACCCTTTGCCTTGGGGTGAAAGAGAAGGAAACAACCAACACATTTATGCAGCCTCCGAAAGGATCAGCCATTCACAGAAAACAAGCAGAGCATGTGCAGTGACAGGAGCTAGGAGCATCATTCCCAGGGCACCCAGTTTTATTGCTGCAAGGCAAAAGCTGCTCAGCACATGGCATGCAAAGAGATCTCCCATTCCATGGGTATGCACAACAGAATCAGGCAAGGTGTGGAACGTCTCTGACACAAGTCTCACAGTCACAGCTGCCCTAGAGACAAGAAGCCACATTTTCAGATGCTGCAAACCTGCCTGCAAGAGCACAAATGCAACCTTGTGGGGTTGATGATCCAGCTTCTTATTCCTGCCTGTGTGGGCTGGAAGAAACAAGTGGAATGATGAATGTGTTGAACTGATCCACTTGAAAGTAATCTGCTTTACCCAGAGCAAAATGGGAGTTCATGAGCTGACAGTTCAGGAGAGCTTGATCAGGAATCTCAGGTATGACAAATCATGGGGCTTATTGGTGAAAGCAAGAACAGTTAATGTTCGAGATGCTGGACGGGGGTATTGTTGCCCACTGAATGGTAGTTAATTTTCTTCTTGGAAACCTTACCAAATAAAACTGAATGGGATAAGAAATATGTGTATTTTTCTCTTCTTTAATTCAAGTCCTTACATAGATTGGAATGTAAACACCACAGTGCTTCCCACTGGAGTAGCTGTATATGTCAAGTGGCACTCCTCAGGGTAGCACAAGCATTCCAGATGCCTGAAAGGTGCTTCACAGCACCTGTGTCACTGCCTCTTCTACAGCATAGACAGAGACAGCTCCTTCTAAAGATCTGAAGTGTTTTATGGCCAGCAAGTACTGAGCAGCAGACTCCTGATGATGTTCTCTGGGCTCCACAGAGAGCCCTTGACTTTCTCCTCCCAAGTTACATCTTTGAATTCATCAGGAATCAGGTTTCTATTTTGCAGTCCTTTAAACCCTACTTTTACCTCAAACCCAAGGGAAAACCAGCATTTCCTAATGAAGGAAAAAAAATAGCTTGTTCATTTCCATGTGGCATCATCAAACCATTTCATAGGGATTGTGCTGCCCCTCTCATGCACACATAGCAGCATCTAAATTTGCTACACAGACTGTATCAACCCCATTTGGTTGGAATGAAGCAAAATACAGTTCTCCTCCACCACAATGGCTATTATGTGTTCTCCTGAACAGCTTTTATTTCAACACAATGGCAGCAATGCAATAAACCTGCTATAGAGAGTTCTCCTTCTGCCCCCCCGTCATTAATTGTAACTATGCCAGCTCTGACTTTGGACCAGCATTTAAGCTAATGAATGGGACAAAGCTGTACTAAGTAAACCACTCTGCAGTCCCAGTGCCTTGGTTCACTGTTATGTCCACCATCATGTTTTCCCTCTCATTCATCACCTCCCTTTACCAGAGTCCTGATGGTCATTCCCAGGCTGCAAGGGCTCCTGCAGTGGCCTTTAGGGCAAACAGAACATCCTTGATGAAACTTGTTCCCTTGTATTTATGCCTTAGGCATTGTCTGGTGCCAGCAGCAACTGCAGGTTCTGCCATTTGATTCCTTAAGAACTTTTGCTGCACTAAATTCAGGAGTTGAACCATGGAGATTTCTCATCTCGGGAGTTTAATCACCTCTTTGATTGAAGTAAGTGTTGTATCAAGTGGATAGAGGGAGGTCATGGTTGGGATGATCTCCTTACACACAGATTAGAAGCACAGTCTCCTATAGCTATATTCAGATTCACCAGCTTCAAAGTAATCTCAAAAATACAGATGAACAGTGCCAGCAAAGAGATTCTACTTTGTTGCTCTGCATTTTGCCACCATCCCCCTTTTTCCTCTCCTTTTTAACCTGTTTTAAATTGCCTGTATTCCTTGTGCTCTGGAAACTCTGCACCAGAGACTTTGGGAGACGCAGCTGGACAATGCAAGTGATAAAACAAGCCAAAGGAGTTGGCTTGGGTTTGGATGGGGCAAACAAACCTGGCACAGCTTCATAGAGGAAGGGTTATTAACAGCTCCACAGGGGAGGAGAAACATCTTGTTGACATTAGTTATTGCGTGTTCCTCCTTCCCAGCCCTGCTGCCTTCCTCATAACAACAAATCCAACCTTACCTGAGCAAAGGGTGAGTGGAGAGAAAATACACCAAGAAATGTAACAAAACAAAGGGAAGAAATGCAGCTTCACAAGTTCATCAAATCCTTAAAGTTTCAATACAGATTTCCAGTAGTCTTGGTGGATCAGGCCAAGAGCTGGAGGCTGTTTGGTATGTCCAAAGCACAAGTGTTAAAGCCATAGTCTATCAGCCCTGGGGACAGACATCCTGGAAGACAACTATCCTGAGCTCCAATCTAAGTGCACATTCATGCTGAGCACTGTCCCCACTTCCAAAGCTCCCTTCAAGAACACACATCCTAAATTCAGGGAGGAAGGTTGTTCAGCAGCAAAACTTGCCCTTTGGTTCTCATCTTTAAACTGCTTGAACCATATCCTTCAGAGCTATAAAGCTTATTGCAAAAATTCATCCCCAGATTGCCTGAGGCAGGGAATGCAATAACTGAAGGCACTTTTAAAATAAGGAATTTAATAACTGAAGTTTGGTTTTGATCATAACTCTGGAGTACAGGTACCCTGAAGATCAAGCTGTTCAATAAGAGACATCCTGGAGGATGGTGTATTTCTTTTCAGATGCTTCCTCAAGCACTTAATGAACCACAATTCCCTTCCACAAATAGCCAGATTCTCTTCTGTTCCCACTCTGACCCACTGCCACAGGCTTTCACCTCTGATGCAGCAGTGTTTTCCATGGGTAAAACCCTAATTCCACTGACCTTTAAGGAAGAGCTCAGCTCTTCCAAATGGATGTTTTGTCCTACATCCAGCCCCTCCCTTGTGATTGTCTTTCTTCTGCCATGCTACTTTTCTAGTAGCAGAAGAGTACAGCAAAACAAAGGCTCTTCAGCCCAGCCTTTTAATGTCCTCTGTGAGAGCACAGAGACTGCTTTCAGCTTTGAAACCATGGCACATCTCCATACCATGAGGATGCCCTTTCCCTTCACCATATTATTCTCTGTGTGTGGACAGGACCAGAAGTATCCTACCTGCCCTAGAAGAACCAATGAAGGAGACATATCCTGCACAAAGCCAAGTCATTGCAAAGCAGGTTGTGATGATGTCCAAGCTCCATTCTCAGCACAAAGCAGGCCTGAATTCTCCCACATTGCTCTTTCTCCCCCAGGAGCCTGCCCTCCCTCCAAACACAACTCCCCAGCATAGAAGTCTTATCAATAGTAGTCTTACCAATAGCAGTCTTCCTCCAGGAGAATGTCAGCTGGGACCTAGCACATCTACCTGCATCCTTGCCACTTGTGCTTTAAATAGGACCAGCTCCCACCAGAGAGGTAAACAGACACTACATTGTGGGGTGGGCTGTTCTGGGTTCAGCTGAGGTAGGTTAAACACTTACCAGACTCTGACATCAGCTGGCATAGAGCTGCTGTTTAACCTGGTTCTGTCAAATTGGGTTTAAATGATTCAACAAACAAACCCCTGCTATTAGCAGCGATTTAGGCTAATCCAGATCACTGTGATAGAACTGGGCTGGTGAACAATTCTGGCTGTCACATCAGAAGTGCTGATCTGGCAATAGACACAGAGTGACCAGGTGGGGAAGGGCAAAGATCTCTAACTTCTCACTCAGCTGTGAAGGACTGAGCTGCTCACACAGCCTGTTGCCAAACCCTGAGCTGTGTTGCAAAGTGTATTCCATAGACAGGCTCAAACCAAGACTGCATCTAAACCAAGTGTACAACAGGACAAATGGACCTGATGGAATCAGTACAGGTCACACACCTTGCTTTGCCCCCACAGGCCAGTGCCCAAATGTCCTCAGCCAGCCAGGAATCATGGCTTTTTGCAGGGATCTGTCCTAGATGACCCAGGAGTGAGCCCAGAGAATGCATGTGTGGTTGTGACAAGGCAATGAACCATGTCACAATCACTAGGCTTTGTAGGATATTACCAAGGTGACAGCAGCATTCTGGTTATGATTCACCCTTGGCCCATGGAGCTGAATAATTCACTATTTCGATGATATCACACAAGATCAGGCAGATCATCTGATACTGCCTAGGACTGAAACAGCAGAATCACAGCTCCGCAGCCCTGCTGTGGCACCTGTATCTCGATGATGGTCCTTGACAAGCCCAATCACAGAATCATAGAATGGTTTGGGTTGGAAAGGACCTGAATCTCATCCAGTTCCAACCCCCTGCAGGGGCAGGGACACAGTCCACTAGAGAAGGTTGCTCAAAGACCCATCCAACCCAGCCTTGAACACTGCCAGGGATGGGGCAGAAATGGCTATGATGAGAGGACACCCTTGATCCAATTTAAACTCTAGATGGGAGAAAACATGTAGGGAATACTTCCCTATTTGCAAACAGGGCACTGAATCACACAGAGACTTTAAGGAGTAGATTTCCAGCTGTGCATTAACAAGAAGTGGGAACAAACTTTGTTAAAGTGACAGGTTCCAGCAGCTCATAGTATGGGGTAGGGTCTAACTAGTAGAGTCTAACATAGCATCTAACTCATAGTAACTTCCATTCAGGCTGTTCAGACTGGCTGTTGAACCATCTCCAGTTAGCCACATGTGATATCAGCACTGGAGTGACCTTGCTGTGGTAGGACTTGGATCAATTCCTTCTAGCTCTCACTTGGGAGTGGTTGTGCCAGTGCAGACACTAACCTCACTGGCAGTCGTAGCTGAGCACAGGGAGTATCTGTGCTCCACAAGATGACTATCAGCATTCTCCTTCAGTGCCCCCATTGATCCCATTTTAGTCCAGTGCTAGCTTCAGTGGGAGTTACAGGCATTTAAGTGGATGGTTTGCTATGAAGCCAGCTCCATGGAGAGCAGATCCTCCCTGGAGCTCCCTGTGGACTGCAGACGTTTTTCCCCAAGCTACCTTAATAGCTATTTAACACCCATAATAGCTACCTTAATACCCTACCTTCACAGCTACTTCAGTGCTTCCAAAGAGAGTGGACTGGGGGCCTTTCCTAAAGATCTTTCCCAGATTCCTTACACACCAACAGGCCTCCCCTGTTTTGCTTGTATCTTGCAAACACACATGCAGAAACTGGTCTTCTTGAGTAATTAATTCGATGTTGTAAGCAATTGTCAGACACCACAGTGCAAGCTGCCACGTTCACAACAGGAATTGCAAGACACTGTGCATCACCTCCCTGTTTGAAATAATCCTTTCCTCTGAACAAAGACTGTCTTTAACATATGCACGGTGCATCCAAAGGAAAGGAGGAATATGTAATGACTATTTACCATTATCCACAGCCATACATTATTCATGCTTCCCTCCACTAGCAAAATCTTTCCTTCCCTAGTATTAAAGCGGTACATACTGAAGCAGAATGGAGAGCCTCCGGGATTCCAGATGACTTTGCACTGGGTTTATTAGCATAGGCTCTCAGATTAATCAGGATATTCATTATATAGCAATTTCACTACAAGGACCTATCTGGGAACATGTGCCATGCTGCTTCACCTGGAGTGAGAGCACAGCACCAGCATCAGCTTTTATGGCAATGGCAGAATGAACTGGCACTATATGCCATTGCTCCAGATAACCAAGGGAGTGGCACAGCACCAGTGTCCAGGCAGGGTCCTGAGGGACTTAGCATTTCACAGTGTTGGTAGTTACTCAAATCAGGAACAGTTCCAGAGTCAATGGGATGCTAAAATGCCCTTCATATGAGATACCACACAGGTCCTGTCAGCTTGGGATTATTTAAAGGGAATTTCATTTACAAGAGGTTAAACTCTTGCCCTGCTGTCTTGGCAAACTCTCAGCTTCTTTCCTTAGTTCCTGATTCATGGCATACCATATTCTTCATTTGCTATCCCAAAATGTTGCTGAGGCATACCTCTATCGTGTTTTGCTTTAGAGATGCATAAATATGGGATTTGCTTGCATGGAATCTTGCCCACATTCCAATTTTGAGAAGAAAGAGAAGCACATCCCATATTGGGCATGCTGCTGAGCCTCTGGAAACACACATGGCCTGTGAGCCAAGCTGTGAGTCAGGTACACCTGAAACCCAATCCATCCCAAATCATCCCAACCAGGATCTGGCCAGGACCGGCTGTGGGATGGTAGATGTGGCCATGGAATGGGTCACAACAGGGTTTCAGGGGTTGCTCCCACTTGCAAACCAGAGCCCTAATTCTAACCTTGCATTAAAGTGGCTCCTGTAGCTCATCAGCCACTCCAATGTTGGCTCTCAAGCAGCCCAAGCAGTAACGCCTACCTTGGACTGAGTCTTGGGTGACATGGGTGAGGTGTCCCTGCCCCTGGCAGGGGTTAGAACTGGATGATCTTCAGGTCCTTTCCAACCCAAGCCATTCTATGATTCTATGAGTATCTGAGCACAGTGCAGGCTGTCCTCCTCCTGACCTGGAAAAGCCAGTGCTGCCCTGGCTCCGACACCAGTACACAACACACATCCAGCTGTACCCAAAGCCATCACTGAGCAGAAATGGGGCAGCCATAGCAGGGCCAGGAGAGGCTCCCTGGTGTCTTCTTTTGGCCTTTTATCTATAGACATAAGGTGACAAAGATGCCATTTATAGTGAGCGCTCATTGCAGTGTTGCAGCTGTGGTAGTCTTGGGATATTAAAGAGACAAGGTTATCAGGGAGAGTAACGATTTCCAGCTCCATCAGAGCAACTATTCAAAGTTATTACCTTTCCCACAAGCTTCCAGGGCTGCAAGCCTGCAAGCCAGTCAGTCTGGGTTCTGTTTCTATCAGGTACTGTCACTGCAAACCTCACCTCTTACAGCTTTGACTTACAGTTTCGCTCCAGACCTCCCAAAGCCTATGGTGAAGCACCATTATTTCCATTTAGCAGGCAGAGAAACACATGCCAGAGCATTGATGTGACTTGCAGCAAGCACAAGAACACGCTGTGAATCCCAAGGCATGCCCCATCTATCTGTTGCAATATGCTGTTGGAGCCTGAACTTGGAGACTGGAGTTGTTTCTCTCCTCCTTGCCATGGCAGTGGGGTTGTCCCATGAGGGTGCATGTTCTGAGCATCCCTGGGCATTGCTGCAGTGCATTGCAGGGCTGAAAGTGGGCTGCATGCTGAGAGCACAGCAGCTTTCCTTTCTCTCACACACACTACAAGTACACCCTCATTTTGTAGCTGCAGACAGGTATAACAAGTAACTTCCAGCCTTGTCTCCCCATTTACTACCATTTCACAGCTAGTTTCTAGTGATGTCAGTACTTCCATGGTCCTGACCCAACCACTGAATGTGCATTGCTATAATGTTTGAATCGAAAATCCTAACGTGGACTTTGAGTATCAGTGCATAAAACTGTGTGAGTCTTCCTTCATAACTCCCTATACAGAACACAGCTCACAGCAAACATCACGGGAAACAGAGAGTGGCTCTCAGCAGAGAGCATTTACCTGCTTTACAGCAGCAGCCAAACAGTAGAAAACATTTATTTGTTAATAATTTATTTAAGAAGCAATGGAAAAGTTTTGTTCCAGGTCTTTTTGTCTCGTTACCCAAGCAGCTCCTGAGTTATTCAGCATGAATCCTTGCCATTTCATGACCTCCTTCTCTTCACGTGTACAAAGTAGTACAGACGCAGGCAATGCGGAGTGATTTACAAAGGGTTTTGTATCAGCTAATCCAGTCATAACAAATGCAGACACCTCCAGGAAGTGTGAAGTTTTCCTTTATTTCATCCTCCCTTCAGTTCCTCTTGAAAAATGTGTTTTTATAGCGAAGCTATTTTCACATTGTTTTTGCTAACAGTGTTTCTAATAACACAGCAGACTTTTCATCTCTTCCCACTCACAAACACAACCCCAAGCAAAAACACAAGGAAGGGGGAGCTCCTGGGGAAGCACCATGAGCCTCACAGGGACTTCTATAACCAGACTTCATGGTCCCCTCTGCGTTTAGGTCCGATCTTGTCCTCAAGCCTTCTCTCTCTAGTTCAATGAGCACACAAGCCAGACACAGCTCATAGCACTGAGATAGGATTCACCCCTCTAAGGCAAAGCCTGAAAGGTCCATGGGTAGTGATGGAAAAGCCATGAACTTAGCAGTAAAGAAGCAGCAGGTCAGGGGCAAGAAAAACAAGTGAAAGAGATGAGAGCCAAGCACTGTCTGTCACAGCTGTTGTGTCTATGAGATAGAGATCAGACAGTGCTCAGGTGAGATCACTTGCACAAAGACATGGTGCTGGGTCCTTCAGAAGTCTTGTCTGCAAATGAAGGACCCACTGAATCAAGATGAAAGGCAGAACAAATCGTAAGGTGAAAGGAGACCCATATATTCATGACCAACTGAAAGAAGTGATGGAGGAAGTGGTGCATTGCACTTTTTGTGATGCCTCCAGCTAAGGAGGAACATGCTTCCCAATACCCATTCCTTGAGGAGCCAGATGGATTTCTGCAGGAACCAGTGGAGGATGGTGTGCTCTGTCACAGCCTTCAAGCCTGCTCTGACTACCACGCTTCAGTGACTTCTCTATAAAATCTTAAATAGCTTCTTCATAAAACAGAAGGTCAAGGACTTAAACTATAACAACTGTGACCTTTCACAGTTAAACAGATTCCCCAGACAAATGAGAAGAAAAACTACCAGCACCTTCTGGATCCTAGAAGCTATTTAGGTTTACAGCCTTGGACTATGTCACAGTGCAGACTTCTTGCAAATAGCAAAGACCCATGTTTGAGAGAAGAGCTGTTGGTTTGACCAAGTTCTAGAAAAGCTGGTTTAGCAGACAGTGCTCAGCCAGAATAACCAAAGCTGCCCTCACAAAGGCTGATGCTTTCAGGTGCTGCAACATTCACATCACCCACCTAAATACAGGAAAATCAGAAACTAAGGAAAGTGCAAGTTGGGCTTTTCCCTCCTGCCAAGCCTCACTCAGCTGCTGCTAAGGCAAGTACAAAGGAAGAATTGCATGAGGTTTCAAAGCAATTGAGCACATACAAAGGGATCTTCTTTAGATGTGAATGGTAGAGGTGAATCAGAAGAGCAGCCAGTTGGAAAATAGTGCCTTCAGCCCTCCTGGCCAATGGCCTCCACTCTGCCACTAGAAAACTCCTGATCTTACAATAAAATGAAGAAAACTTGTGAACTTGAAAGCTTCTTTCTATATATTAAAAAGCAAAACTGTAACTTTTGGGCTAAAATGATTCAATTGGGAATTTCTGCCCCAAAACAATACAAGGTGCTGCGGTTTTTAACATTCAGCTTGTTCTAATCCAAGTCCCTGTAGACAGTTCTGAAAACCTCAATCCAGGCTGTTTCCCATTCCACCTTGTAAACACACCACTTATTGAAGCCTGATTAAATACAACCTAGTAAGTATTCCTGCTCCCATCTCAAACCTTGGACAAGCTGAGAATTATCTTGCATTGATTTTTCTGTTTATACACTTGTGGTTATTCACTTTCCTTTTCAGGAAAGCCTTTACCTGGAGCTCTGGCCCTGCTGGAGAGAAGCTTCAATTCACTGCAGCAGTAACTGCTTAATTGTTCTGAATTATGATTGTTAATTGGAATTATGTCTTGGATTTGCTGACAACGATCACCATTGAACTCACACTGCAGCTAATTAGAACATTCCTCATTAGTGGGAGCTTCAAGTGGCACCAACCATTTGAGAACAGAGTCTCAAGTGGTTCTTTTGACAAGCGTCATGGGAGGAGACAGATGCAAAGCTGTCTTCAGGGAAGGCAGGAGGACATCAGATCCATAGGGAATGGTACTCTGAGAGTGGCTGAGTTCTGCAGACAGAGGAGTATGTGAGCTGCTGATTGCCCTGGAAAGAGCAGGTATGGAGGTGAAGCTTAGCCCTTTCTATGCACCATGCTGTCGTGGTTGGGAATGGAGATAATTTTCCTCATTGCAACTGGAATATTCCCGTGATCTGAATGAAAGGGTTCAGTTCTGTTCTGAGGAGATGCAGCATTGCTGAAAGTGGAGATGTAGCATGTAGGAGGTTTGAAATGCAGACAAAAACAGGATAGAACAAGGAAGGAAAATCAGCTCAAGAATCACTGGGAACAAAAAAGACGGATATGCTTCCTTTTTTAGGATCCTGTATTTCCTCTTCACTAAAAGCAGGTTCTGCCTCCATGTGTGCTTTTAAAATACCTGATGAAGAATACTCAGGGCTTGTCCTGTCATACCCAGCATGAGTCAGCTCTGCATTCAGAGCACCACAGCGCCCTGGGGTTGTGCTCAGCACTGGAAAACCACAATTCCTGAGTGATTCCAGGGTGCTTCTATTAATGTTCCAGCTCCTGGGGTCACATAAAGCAAATGAGAGTTGAGCTTTGAAAAATGGATGTGAACATGTTTGGAAGTTGGTGTCTTGGTTCCTCACCACTGACTTGAAGAATGTGTTTCAGATGGCTCAGAGCAAGTATTTCAGGCTGTCTGCAGGGTCAGGAAGACAGCTCAGCCTTGCTCCCAGTCAGGTCACAAAGTGGATGGCAGAAGAGAGCACACATTGGAAGTGAAGATTTCCTGTCTTTGACAAACAGAAGGAAGAATAAAGGAACAGCCAAAGCACTGGGTGTTGCATAATGCACAGATGTTCAACACAGCTGTAACTGGGAGCTTGCTGTAGGTGTGGGACTCAGGGTTTCTTTAGCTGATGCTACAGTGCAGCTGTGCAGTGATTGCTGTAGGCTGCACCCAACTCAGTGATCAGAGAACCACAGATCTGGCTGGTACTGTGCTCCGAGTAGGAGAAGCCACAGAGCTGTCTTCAGTGTGTGGGCTCTAACTACAAACTATGCAGAGACTTCAGTGGACTGATGTTCAGTGAGTGAAACTTGATAAATCTCTTGTATTGTGGTATCTCCACTTCCCTCCTGTTCCTCAGAGCAGCACTGAGCCAGGCAATGCACATACAGCTCCCAGGCCTGTCCCACTGGAAGACAAGCAGCCTACATTGCACTGATTTTATACCACCAGAAGGTAATTCTCTCTGCTATATAAGTGGCTTTATAACTCACTAGTTAGCACTGCTGTGGTTACGCTGCATCTCAGATGATTATAAAAGAATGAAGCCACTGAGAAGGCAGCCAAATATGTCAGAAGGAACGTCCTCGGGGTCATCTAATTTGGAACAGCAGTTGCCTGGCTGCTATCACTGAGGAATCTCTTGTGGGAAAGAAAACATAATCACAGCAGTATTGAATTTCACTGAAATATTTATGATCTAATTTAAAGGTGTAGGGATTTATTTGTTAATTGTAATAAAGAGCAAGTTCATTACAATCCAGCTTCCAAAGAAATAGCATACTGTAGACAGTGGATAAAATACTGGTTTCATTCACTTGCAGGGCATAAGTTAACCAGAGAGATGCCAAGAAGTGAGAACAGAAACTCTACTACCTCCTGCTAGTATGTCTTTCAATATGAACAAAACACACATGAGAAGAGGCTCTTCCTCTGAAAGAAACAGTTGATTCCTAGATAGCACTTTCATCTTGAAGCACCACACAACGCAGGTAGCTGTTGCTCTCTCCATTGTACAGAGAGACAAAGGCACAAGGTGAATCAGGCTAAAATCAAGACCTTCTGGGATTTAGCACAGAGTTTGCAATACCAGACTATAACGGTCTGGCTGGAAAGGTGAGCAGGCTGTCCAGACCACAGGACAGTATTTTACCTAGCCCACATCATCTTCTACCACATCATTCTGCCTCCAGAAGTGTCTGAACTTCTCCATAGGATCAATCCTACACAGTGCCACTTTGCCTGTTCAGGAGGAGGGGGTTGTGATGGCTCTATGTGACTGCTGTTAGCACCTCAAAACAGAAGCGCACAGCCTAGACAGCACTGAGCCACGCTTTAAAATGAACTCACCAAGGAGCTGCTCAAGTTGCCAATGGGGAAGGGCTGCATCTAGGCTTTGATTGGGTTTGCATGGCAAGGTTCTGGTAGTGGAGGGCTACAGGAGTGGCTTCTGTGATAAGGTTCCCCTGTGTCTGATAGAGCCAATGCCTGCTGATGGGCTGAGCCCATCAGTGATGGTGATAGTGCACCTGGGATAACACAGTTAAGGGGTTGGGGGAATGCGCCCTGTGGAACAATAGCCAGGGAGGGAAGTGAAAATATGCCAGAGAAACAACTCGCCCTGGAGCAAAGGAGGAGTGTGAGGAGTCCTCCCCCTGTGGAGGAGGGTGAGGCAATGTGTGATGAACTGATCACAACCCCATTCCCCATCCCTTTGTGCCATTGTGGGAGAGAAGGTAGAGAGAATCAGGAGTAAAGTTATGCCTGGGAAGAAGGGAGGGATGAGGAGGGTGGTTTTGGAGTTAGTTTTTATTTCCTCATTACCTTACTGTGATTTACTTGGTAATAAATGATACTCATTTCCCCAAGTCAAATCTGTTTTGCCAGTGATGGTAATTAGTGAGTGAGCTCTTATCTTGACCCACAAACCTGCCGTTATACCCCCTCCCCCTATACAGCTGAGAAGGAGAGCATTCAAGTGGCTTTGGTGGGCACCTGGTGTCCAGCCAGGCTCAGCCCACCACAAGACTGGAGCATTCCAAGCAAACCTGAGTGTGAACAAAACCAAACCTTTGTAAGGAAAAAGATTCATATTTCCCTACATGTTATTCCTCTGAAAAACATGGCATTTTTCAGAGGGATATCACCCTGAGAGGCCTTCCCAGATAACTCACTTGGCCACTTCTGTGGCCACTTCCGTGTTGCAGCACACTATTGCCTTTCTCAGCACTCACACCATTTTGAATGTATTTATATATGTGAACTTCAGCTCTTCCATGTAATGCAGACTTAGTCTGGATGATTAAATCATTTTATTTACCTTCTTTTTTCATACACCTTTCAATGTCTCCTTTTAACATCACATATTACTCTGACCATGAATATTCATTGGCAAATTGCATTTGCCTCTCACTTCAGTCTGAATGCGAAGATCTATGAGCTGCTTCAGCATCTGGCTGTTTGGCAATGATTCATTATTAAGGGGACCTGCAATTCTTCATGGGCTTCTGTAGCTGACTTCTGCAATTTGATGTTTATTTCTGCAAATCACCATGTGAAGTTTCATCTGATCAAGAGGACGGGCTCCATAGGACACGTTCTGGTGAAAATCAAGGAAGCCTTTCAAGTAATTCAGTGAACAAGAAGAAAAGAAGAAGAAAAGATGTAAATCAGACACTAAAAAAATGAAACCTCTCTTAAAAGTTGAAATACTGCTTATCAAAATTCATTCAGTTCCCTTAGGAAAGAGCAGAACATTCTGCCTGGAACACAGGTACTCACAATTACCGCTGGACTGAAGATCGAGGGTGTTGTTATTTTTTCCCTCTGGAGTTCTTGCAGGGAAATTACCATTTGAATTTTCCCACTGGGAAATAATATCCCACTTGAAATGTCAAATACGGAAGCACAGAGAAAGAACGAGACTTTTCGCCTTCTTTTCCTGGCCTCCTTTACAGTTATTTGGCTGTCTGGAACACTGAGTAGTAACAAGCGGTTCCTCACCTTGCTTTCAGGCCACCACTTTTGGCCAAGTTCAAAAGAGGAGTGTTCACCTGGCAGGCTTGGATGCTTTTCAATTCTTCAGACAGATGTGGACTTCATTGGTCAGGGTCCCTTGTCTCCACATTCCTTCCTTTTCCAGTCTTGCCACAGAAGTGGCACCATTCCCAGAACCATGGAGCAGATCAGCTGCATGGCGTAACAAACACAACGGGTAAGTGACGAGGGTAAAAGCCGTTCTTTTCTGTGCAGCAAGAGGGAAGGATTTGTTTCTCAGCCCCTTCATTAGTCACATCGAGTTTGCATCTGCCCTGAGCTGGAAAACAGTCGCAGTCATTGCAAGTGTTATTTCTCACACTTATACCACTCAATACCAGTCAGATTCTGCAGTTTAGGAAGTGAAAGTCTTGTTCCTAAAACAGAAAGTGACATCCTACATCTTCAAAACAAAGTTTTCCCATGTTCTCCTAAGAAATGAAGATGAAAAATGAACTGGAAGATAGCAGACTCACTGCTGAATATGGAGGGTTGGGTCCACCCCATGTGGCAACAGACTCAGCATCCACCCAAAACTGAAACAAAATAAAGGGTTTGGTTTTGGAGAGATGGGCACAACAAAGCTTAGGGCTCACTTAGCCAGTCTATAGGAAACTGCTTTGACTATGTTAGTGTGCTTCACCCAACCACACAGCAAGTCCAGAGAAGTCAGATCAGGAATACTTGGAATGGGGTTTAAATGCATTAAAGCTCCTCCTCTGTGGGGTTCATTTCCCAGCACATTTTCTACCTTCACTCAATATATTTTCAGCTCTTTGAAATTACAGTAAGTAGGACCAAGTCAGATGTGGCTATGATTGGGAAGAACAATTTGGCTGCCACAGAACAAGCTTACAAGAGCATGGAAACAGATATTCTTTTGTCTAAATCAAAGCTGGATCAATACTACGACATGGAGCTAGAAGGTGCTGTGCTGTTACAGATGCTGTAGCTCAGAAAAGATGTGAAAGCAAGGTCTGCTTTGTTTTCATTTGTTATGGCCTGTGGCAGCACCTGTATGAACTCTGGTATTAAACCTGCCCAAACACTGTCACAGCTCATCAGATTATGTTTATTAATCTGTCTATCACAACAGAGGGGAGACAGGATGAAGCAATAATAAATGCAAAGGCAGGAGGTTAGAGGCTGCTACACTGAGCCTCATTATTCCAGCTGGCCCAGGTTCTGTGCCATAAAGCACTGCTTCCCTGTATCCTCAGCCATGTCAGATGAGAAGAAGATACCAACGAAGATAGCCACCATTTTAATTGCAAATACTGATGATGAAGGGGAAGAGCCTGAGAAGGTACTTACAGACCATTTACAGTCCCCAGTTTGAACACAAATCCCAGGGAAACAGTTCAGATCACAACTGCATCATAAATCAGAAAAATTGTTTCATAAAAAAGAAAAAAAAGAACTATTTAAAAAAGGAAATTTTGTGCTTCTGCTTTTAGATCTAAACTCTGTGGGTAAAAATCTGTGGATTTGCGTTAGTGATGTTGGAGAGAAGAAAACTGGGCCCAATAATACAGGTTAGAAAACTAACTCTTCATATTCTATAAAGCACTTCCCCAGTCAAAATTCTGGTGGCAAATCCTATTTCAACCCATCTATGTCCATGGCCCTTCTGCGACAGTGCTGCAAAGAAAATAGCCTGAAACTGCCCAGAGTTCATGGTGGGTGAGCAGCACTTGTCCAAAGCACAGCAATGTATATAATTTTACACAACTTTTACAATATTCACCTGCTCCAGAGATCAACTCAATTTGCTCTGTACCCAAGATCGCTTCTGCAAATGGAGTTGGTGAGGAGTTTGCTAAATGGGTTAAGAGGCCACTTCATAATTCACTGTGCCTCCCATGTGTGAGACTCGCTGTCCCTTCTGCAGAGCAGCTGGTTCATAACCTTGTACAGTTCACTGCACCACACAACTGCTTCAGTCAGCATCACCTGTCTGTCTAGGAATCCACAGAAAGGCAACCACAAAGCTGTATGCAGCCAATCTCATAGCACAGGCAAAGAGTTCACAGGTACCTGAAGGTTGTTTAGAAAGGGCAGGGGCTGGTTCTCCAGGAATGGGTATTTTCAAGTAGCTGAAAAGGATGAAACTTCTCATAAAGTCAAATGAAAAAGCTTAGAGGAACTACACCAGGACAGTCTCCACCTCTAAGGAACTACACCAGGACAGTCTCCACCTCTAATGTAACAGACAGAAGATCTACTCAAGGGAAGAATTCTCTCTAGAAAGGGTGTTGTGATGGAGAAAAATCCATAAAGAATCAAAGCTTGCATGCAGGAGAAGGAAATTCATTATGTGCTTCAGTAAGACTTGTCCCAGCACTAAGGTGGAGTAGATGAAAATAACTGAGGGCTTTAGATGGCTTCTGGGACCTTTGTGCCTGTACATCTTACACAAGTCATCTATTTCTACAGAAGGGTCAGCAAATCCTGGAACCACTTCTGGTTAATGAGCATTACTAAAGCTGATGGGGACCCTTCAACCATAGCAGGTGCTTTATTCCTGCCTCAGAGAGCCTACTACTTAATTGGGGGGTTATAGCAGTGATACCTGATTGAAAGCAGCCCAGAGGAGCTCTCTAAAGCCAGTGTAATGCTTGAAGTGGACAGGCCACCCTGCTTTAAAAACCACACCTGAATACTGCATTTGCAACCTGTAGGATCAGAGACTGTCTAAAATCCAGATCAGAATTAGGCCCTAGTTTGGGAACTGCTTCTCCCCTCCTGGGGTACAATAAAAGCAACCATACTCTGAGGTCATTCAAACCTCTTTTGGGAGCAGCTCTTTGCTCTTGCAGAGATATTTGCTCTTTCCTTTCCTCTTATTCAACTTCATGAATGCCTCAGAGCAAGTACATCTCTGTTTTAGGAGCTGATCACTACCAGACTTCAGGTCAGAGCTGATGGATGGATACTTACAAGACTTTCTTGGAAAACCAGCTGGAAAATGCCACTGAGCATAGCATCGTGTCTGCTACAGATACAGCAGCTGACCCAGCAGAGGAGAAAGGTAGTTCAATGAGACATACCTGGAAGCAGAATGTAACTCGGATTCTTCATTTGGCCACTGGGCAGAGGGGATCCAAGGTCAGCAATTCCTCACATCAGGATTTCATTATCAGACTCAAGTCCTCTGCTGTGATTAAGAACTGATGTGAAAGTCTGAATATCTGAATTCAGGATAAAAGGACTTGCAGAGTTTCCAGACATTATTTTCTGCCATTCTGAGTCAGAGAGAATCAAGACGTTTCCCTTGTTTAATTTTGGCAATGAGATGGGCTGTGCATTGCTTTCTTTGAAGCTGCTCAGCCCGTCTGTTTGCTGCTCTATCTATAAAGTGCGTTTGCATGGCTACCAGCCTTTCCCATTCTCCCATATACACTATACAGCTCCTCGTGGTTTCCAGCTGATAACAACAGCCCTGAAGACAGCAACAGGCAAAGGTCGAGCCTGTCATGAAAATCTACCAAAGACTAATTAATGCATAAAGAAACAATAAAGCCTTTCTCTTCTATCCTGTGATTTCTTTAGAGATAAGAGACTTCGCAAAGCCAGAGAGGCTTCAAGAGTAGTTCAGCAAAGAAATTCCATGAGAAATCACTGCCTTGTCATGAAAAACACCAGGGAAGATTTGAGAATATATGCACAAATCATTCAGCATTAAGAGGGAGCAGAACCAGTGGATACAAAACCTTTGGGAAGAGCCACATCCTTATTGCCAGATTGAATATTTACTGACAAATAGAATGCATTTTAAGCCCATTAGTATCCAAACAAAGGCACAGTCTCCACATAACCAAGAGTTCTCATTAGCTAGAGGCTTCAGATGAGATTTTCTTGTTTTCCAGGAGAAAGAGTCAAAAAACTAATATATCCTCATTTCCTTTCCCCACATTCATCGTTTTACACTTGTAGACTTGGTAGATTTTCCTCTGCAAGAATGGGCAACAACAGATCTCTGTTGATAGTGAGGGACAGCAAAGGCTTGTTGTACTTGGGTTTTTGAACTCCAATCCTTTCTCTTGCCTCTAGTCTGTCACTCCTTTCTCCTTTGCCAGCTTTAAGCAGCACCACACAAGCACATCTTCAAAAGTCTAATGATATTTTTCTGGGTTAAGTTGTCTGGTTGCATCGTGTATTTTAGCCAGCTGAGATGAGAAAGCAGACAAACTGGTTTGTATTCCCTAGGCACAGTCTGTTTCACCACAGATTTATTTTACCTGGCTTTCCCAGAAGCAAGTGAGTCTTCCCATATTTTAGGTGCATTATTCATGAGAATCATACAATCACTACATTTCCAAGTCTGAATGCTTTGATTAGCAAAGCTGAACAAATACCAACTAGAAAGGCAGCATTTTATCCAGGTGGTCTCAATCCTGTTTGATTTTGGTTTGGCTTCTTTGTGTTTTTAATGTTCAGAAAAACAAACCCTTCTGCTTAAGTGTAAATTAACTGGCAGGACTCCTTTCAACATCCTCCAGCTCTTCATGGAGCTCTCAGCTGGTAATGGATGTTCTACATCCTTTGGACTTCTATGCTACCTTTTATCTGAACATCTCAAAGCATTCTGCAAAGGACTAATTAAGAAGTTGCAGCACAGCAACCTGAGGCAGGGAAACGTGACAAGTAACAGTGCTCGTATTCCTGCAAGGATGAACCCACATAAATTCCCCAGACATCTCGGGCAATCATTAGATCCACAGGAGTTTTCATGCTCTGTGGTTTAATGTTGTATGTTTGACCTTGTTTTGTGGAATGCAGGGTGAGGGCAGCCTGTCTTCACACATAGTTCTGAAATGGCTGCATTAAACTATGTATTAAGTGATTCCCAACAAGCCAGACACTCACTGAACAAGCACACAAACCAGAGGATTCTCTCAAGCCAAACACAAGATTTCCAGCTACATGAAGAATGTGAAGTTTGGCCCCAGACAAGAGCTTCACACACTCTTCTTTCTTATTCATGGGTCTTTCCCCTGTCAGAGACCATTTTACCTCAGGTAATGCTGGATGTAGAGAACTCAAGATACTGGAAGAAAACAGTTCAACGTGCTCTGTTCAAATACTATTGACATTTGAATTTGATCGGTAAGGTGGGTTTCAAACAGGGTTGCCTGCAATGTGCCTCACTGAATGCACACATCTACTCTATGGGAACACATAATCCTTACTCTGAGCTGCTCTGACTACATGAGCATTGGCTAGTTACTCAAAATCCCTTTTAGCACATGTCAAATTTAAGTAAAGTTATTTATTACTCAAAATCTCACATACCTTTGTTTCAAGTGTCAGGATGATGATGAACAGTCACTAGCAAACAAACACCTGATATCTGTGCATCCAAGAGGCTTCTTCCCCTCCTTGTTATCCTGCTGACAGCTATTTGGACATTTATATAACCCTGCTGTTACCATTCCAGTTCTGGCACAAGTTCACATCTTTGTGTGGCTTTCCCAGAGGAGGATCTTAGCTTAGGGAAATAAACTTGGTTTTATATCCAGCCTTTTCCTTGTGCAAATATCCCCCAGAAGTAAAGTTGCCCATGATCAAAGCTATATCAAAATTATAAAGGCTACACCTTGCATTGCAGGGATGTATCTTCCCTATTTCACACCCAAAACCAGACAGAATGCCCCATTTTATACAACCCTACACTTGGCATAGGCTTCCTTCTATGTGACTCTGTGCCAAGCCTGGCTTCTCTCCCTCCAAAAGGCAAACCAATCAGTTTAGGTAAGTACACATCTAGAAGCATATTTGCCATAATACAGACAGTGAAAGAAGCTGGACAAGTGGTCTCAGAAGCCTGAACAAACTGAGTGTAGATAGATGCTCTGGGTTTATTATTGCTCTAGAAGAGGAGGCTCATCTTAGAACTGCTGAAACCCCTTAGGAAGAGCACTACAGTGAGTATGTGCCTTGTGATAGCAAGTGGCCCTTACCAGAGCTGAAAAGAAGCACAATAATCTCTTGCTACTCTTTCACCAGCCAGACTTCCAGTGAGCATCCCAATGAGCTCAGCCACCATCAGCAGATCCAGGTGAGTTAGATTTAGATCAATGTCCTGACCCAGTGTTCTGCCCTGGTTTTGGCTTACCAACCTTCCTCATCCCCTTCACACCTCTGAGTCTTTTCAGCATCAAACCTCATTTCCACTGTGCCCTTTGCCCTGGTTACAGTTTATGTGTTTTCCCTGAAATCAGTTCTTCAGAGCCCTCATTGGTTTAACCCAAATGGGGAGCGACAGCTCGGAGTCTGTTGAGGAAGCAGGGTTGTCATCTCTGAGCAGTTTGGCTTGCTGACAATGCCGTGGGCTAGAAGACGCTCCTGTCACTTTGAATTACTATCACCCATGCTCCACCGTTGCAGTAGATGTTCACAAGAGATGAACCTTTAAGCCCTGCTGAGGTGGGAGATGCTTCTCCAGTTGTTGAATGCATAAAGTCACTTTTGAGAAGCGACATGGCAAAGTGCAAAATAGCTTCACACATGCATGCCCAGTCCCCCCCCTCAAACCCTCCTGTGCTCTCAGACATGGAAAGAAGCTGCAGCTACTCATACCCTGACTGACCAGCCACGTGCTCCACTGCTTGCTCTTTCCACTTGAAGAATACAGATCCTTCCCCTGAAGGTTAGTTATCATTCACATTAATGTCTCCACCCTGAAGGACTGCAAATTAGGAATACATGCTATACCCATCATTTAGATAGCTGTTGTATTTATAGGTTGATCCAATGCTGTTACATATGGTTTGACATTAACACTTGTGGGGGATGGAGATCTGTAGCATCACACTGTGTAATCCACTTCTGAGTGTCTCTGTCCATAAGCAGATGAGAACCAGTATCTGTTTCCTGGGACCCCCCACCCAGATTGGCAAAACTGGAGTTTTGGAAGTAAACCTGAAAATGTGGGATTTCTATCACAAAATTTCAAGTTTTCCACACTTACTTTAATCCCAATACAGGAGAAATTCTGTGCATATATTCTAAACCATTCTTGGCCTGCTTCTTCCTATACAGAGGAGGAATAACTCTCCTATAAGAATTTTTCTTACACAAAATGACTCCAATGGAATTATTTTGGCCCACATTTTTAATAGCTCAGGTTTAGCCAGGCAACCTGTGAGAACTGAGCTCTTAGAGAGTAGTTCTGATGAAACAAGAGAGCATCTCCTATGAGCAGGATCCCTTCAATGAGCTGAAAGCGAGCAGGACTCAGCTTTGGGCTCTTCACTGTCAGCTCTTGCTCATTAGTGCCTGTAGGAGGCTGATCTGGATCTGAAGCTGTGCTTTGGAACCATGGGTGAGTTTTGTTGAGGTGTGCTAGCAGATGGCACCAGGTATCCCTGCTCACAGCAGGGAGGGTGGGATGAAATGATCTTTTAAGGTCCCTTCCAGCCCAAACCATTCTATGATCTATGAAGCAAATAGGATGTCTTAATTAAGAAGGACCTGAACATTTATTAGTTCAGAAGGCTAAAACCTTTCATAGGATGTACCAAGACCTGCAAATCTATATTTTAATGTTGTCACCTTCTCCTTAATTATACATCCATGGAGGGTTCAAAGAATTATTGGATTTGGAAGTGCCTATTTCCACTAACTCTGAAACCAGCATTGTTCTGATGCAGATGCCTTGTGCTGGTATCTGAAGTGAGATGAGTTGAATCCCTTCCCCACACAATTCAATTCCAGCATAAAACCAATTCACTAGCAAAGGAACAGTGTAAGCCTGACTCGCTATGAATGGGAGTCCTACAAGCGGAACCTTCTAGCAGCTACGGAGCTTACCTTTATGAAAGCTTTTTCCTCTTAAGACTCCTCTTATGATTAATAGGTGAATTCATATCATTGCCATCTCCTCAGGGAAGACACTTATGGGATCTCTTGCCTTTACTTAACTTCTGATTTTCACAAAATCCATAGGACCTTCATTATCTTCAAGACCTCCAGTTCCTTGTTAAATCCACTTGAACTTGACTGATGGGTTCAAAACACACTAATGGAAAGAAGTAGGTGTGTGCACAGGCAGCCCAAACACATCAGCCTCATTTCCTTAGAACACTAGGCTAGAGAATCTGAGAAGAGTCTTTGCCAAGTTCAGCATTCCTATTTCACCAGAAATTAACGTTTGACAATTTTCATTTTCAAGATATAATACTTCATTAAACAGAAATTCTGCTTCCTAAAAATATTACTTAGTTTCAGAAAAGGAATTATGTCCCAGTTTGTATTAGTTTTATTATTTCCCCATTATTTCATGAAACACACCGCTCCCACTGACACCCACATGACGTCATATAAGAGTTAATGTAGTCTGGGTTTTAGGGCTTTTTTTCACATCATTAAGAGCTGCTGCTATTCAGCACTGATTGAAAGGTCTCATCTCTTTCTAGATGAAAGTGTCTGCAGCTTGATGTAATCAGTTTGACACTCTGCAGTATAAACAGGAGATATCTGGATGTAGAAAAGATGAGATTTTCAATCAGTACTAAGTAACTGCTGCACTTCTCTGAAGTATTATACACTTCTTAAGTAGTTGTGCTGCATATTCATTAATAGTAGTATCTGTTAAGGGCTACTACTGACAAACAATGAAATGCAAGATAATAGAAAGAGGAAAAAAGCACAATATAAATGCTGGAAAAGCTAAATGTCAGAAGGTGCTTATATGAGCATCTGCATTTATGAAATATTTTATTATAGGAATTTTTTTATTCAATTCAAAATAGGCTTTTCTATTGGGAAAAGGCATATAGCTAGCTACAGCTGCATGAAACAGGATCAGGCAACTGCCTCAGAGGAACTGGTCAGCTTCTCAACCTCCCTTATTCCTCCCTTGCAGGAAACCTCCAAACACATCAGCTTAGGCTCCACTGGCTATAGGGGAAGCTGATGGAAACAAAAGAACAAGGAGATAATGAAAGCAGACATCTAAAACAAGAACATCACTCAGAGACAGTAACCATCAATGTAACACCTCCAATTGAATGCCAGTTCATTAGTCAATACCCATTCCACTACTAAAGAAACTACCCATGTGTTAGGTTCACTTGTGCCCAATGAATGTAAGGAGTCTTACAAGGAAAGGGGTGAAGCATCTGAAGAAACACAAACTCTGTAAATAAATACAGGTTCCTCTAGGCCCATTTTTACAGTCTCTGAAGCTGTCACAGCAAGCACTAATGCAGTAACTCTTCTGCTAGCAGAAGACTACTGCAGCACCAGGCAACTGGACACCCTTCAACATCTACCCCTTTAGAGCTCTCCTTAACTTTGGATTTTGCAGGGAGATAGAGGCATTTACAAAGACACCTGAAGCAGTTCCAGCATGGAGAGCAGTCAACACAAAGGCAGCTCCAGGCCACTTGCACAGACAAGAGAAAGGTTTGCAACACAACTGCTGCCCACCCAAAAGGGACAGTAGTATCTTGGTATACACACAAGGGTGATAAGAACCAGGTATGTATAGAAGGAGCCTTCTTACAGGGTTGAGGATCGGGTTAGCAGGAGTCTTGTATCACTCAGATGAGGTTGTGCATATGAGCAGTTCCTGGGTCAGACATCAGAGAAAAGCAATGAGGAAGGAAAGGCTTGTTCTGGAAAATCACAGCTGGCTGGGAAGTATCAGACTGATTGGACAAGCCTAACAGGAACCAAACACAGCTGAGCAACCTGCAGGTCCCCTGCCTTTGTGCAGTCACTATGGAAACCAGTAGCCTAGGCCTGCTGACAAGAAGATGAATATTCATGGTGCTAAATCCCTCAAGGATTCCCTTGGGTGTCTTAAGCACACCAGTCACATCTGCACGTTGTTGAGCACACGTGTGTCACCTGGAAGCAGGGATACAGGGGTGAAGGATGAGCCATGAAATGTGCCTATGAATGCTCTACATGCTTCTCTTTCAGACAGACTGATGTTATAGATGGATCTTACTTACATTGCCTTCTCAACGTGAGGTGTCCCTGTCCATGGCAGGGGGTTGGAACTGGATGATCTTAAGCTCCTTTCCAACCCAAACTATTCTATGATTCTATATGGTCAAAAAGCAGCTTGTCCTGGGCCCTTCTTGCAAGGAAACCTTGCTGGTCACTGGGATGTGACTCCTCTCATTGGACCTCCTGCAAACACTGCTCTTCATGCACACCAAGGAAGAAAAAGCACCATCACCTTTACATGCTTCAACAGAGGATACCGACTTAATGCAGCAAATAGAGGAGAAAACCTCCTGGTAATTTTTACACTGTTCCCATATGAAACAAAAGCAAAACTTTGCAGTAGTTCAGAGATAATAATAATAATTATAAAAAAGGTCAAAAGAAAAGCTTAGATTTTATATGATTTGTTCTTCTGCAAACTTGCAATTTTTTCCTCCTTTTTAACATGTATTTAAATGAGGATTTTGAAAGCAAGATTAAACTGAAAAGTTTTGGAAGAAAAGTGCAAGTTAAAATATCAAAACATTTGGATTAAAGATTTGACTGTTCAGCACTTCAGTTTACAAGTGCACATTCACTCCTCCCCTCCAAGCATATTGCAAGTGAAAAGCAGAGAGCTGTCCCATAAAAGGGTAAGGTTACATTAACAAAAAGAGATTGCTATTTATCACTGTTAGCAAAATCAGCATCTCTGCCTGAAGGGATTCACCTTCATGAGCTTGCAGTTTCAGGCTGAAGCTTCCAACCCACTTTCTACACAGTTGGTGATACCAAGCTTTGCTGTAGCTGACACAGAACCTGGGAAGCCCCTGGTGCAGTGCTTAGAGCATGACAGTCTCTCTGAATTGCTTTTTAGAGACCCAAGAGCAACACGTACTCCACCTGCGGGGTTACATTTAAGCAGACAGCTCCTATCTCAGTGAGAGCACACCCCACCAGGCACACTACTGGAGAAGGGGTTGCTTTGCAGATGCAAAGTTCATCACTCATTTGCTTTATCAATAATGCACCTACTGTGTGTATAATTGGAGAAAGAGGGTTAATGTGTTTTCTGGCTGGTGTATTAAGCATTTCATAAAAGCGCAAGCTGAACTCCAATGGCAGATGCAAGATGGCTTATTGTGGAGCATACACTGATACAAAGCAAAAGCCTTGTCAACGACAGGGTAATCTAGCTGGAAAAGCTGCTGTGTGAATGTTATCAAGGTGCTGTGTCTTCCTGCAATGGGAGCCAAATCCCAGTGCCCTGTCTTTCTCAGGAAAAACAATATGAATACACACAGCAAATAAACCCCTATATTCAATTTCATCAGGAGCAGTAAAGACAGCGTTCTGAACCTATGCTGTCTCCATCATATGAACTATAAGGGTATAGTGCGCAATCTCTCTTCTTAATTACAGGGCACCAGTAAAACAAAAGAACAACCCTATTTAGCTTGCACAAAGCTTAGTCTCATCTCAGAAAGCTCAAGTCAGTATTAAGTAATGTCATCAAAACCATTTTTGGGATGTCAATCAGTTTTCACTGGCTCTGCATCAGAAAGTAATTATAAAGCAGTCAATCACTTCAGGAAAAAATACAACAAAAACGAGTTATATCACATTAGCATAAAAAGGAACAAAATCTGCGCTCTTATAAATTATTTGAAGGGTCTTTATAAGACACTCAAGTGCTGTTTAGGCTCATGACTCAAGTTCTGCTTCAAGGATTTGAGTAAGAGCACAACTAAATACCACCAGTGCAACCCCACCGTGGCCATTCAGGACATTTCATTGTCAAGTTTCTCAAAGGCTGCTCCAGCACAAACCTGCATGTAGCTGTGTGACAAGTGTGCATATGTAGGCATGTATATGCATGTGTGTATGCATATATACACATTATATGTTTACATATATATATTTATGCACACACAACAGACCAGAGCCAAAGGCAGAGTGGCCATATACAAATTGACTGCAAGGATGTCAGCACTTCTGCTTGTCTCTTATCGCCAGAGTCAGATAGGCCTGGTGGGGTGTTCCAGCCCTGATAATTCAATGCTTTAAGTGCTATAGAGGTAGTTCTAATACAGCTACAACCTCCTCTCTCCTTTCTGCGTTGAGAAGGAAGTTAGACTACAAGACTAATCACTGTTTGATTAGACTGAGTGCACACCAATTTCAATGAATTCACTTTGTGGAAGTGAAAGCTGGCACACCAAAAAATTAGGAGCCACATCCAGTAATGTTCTCTTTTCCTAACCTCTTTGAAATCCATATTGTACTTGTGTCATATTCATACAAATCCATATTCAGCTCTTTGAAATCAAGAAAACCTACCAGACAGGCATGGTTTATGCTCAAGAATGGGATTATCTGTTTTAAGCCAAGCTTTGTCTCTTATACCTTGAAGTAAGAAATCTCATTTTATTCCAGATTTTGGTCAATATTATCTAGAAAACTCTAAAAGTTAAAAACAAAGTAAGAAGTCTTACCAAAAAGAAAATAAAAAGAGAAGAAAATGAGAAGAAACCAAAGAAACGGAAACATTCATTCTGAAATGCACTAAACTTACAGTTCATAAAATGCTATCATATTGCCCCCAGCTACTTCTATGAACAATTACTGTGATTAAGAGGCATGTATTAAGTGATCCTTAGGAGGTTCCTGCAGGTATTTTTCTTTGCTGAGGAGAATCTCCATCCCTGAATCTCAGAAGGATGCTTTGAAGATACATCTTCCTCAACATCTCCAAACCTGCTTCTGATTTAACAAGAACCTAATTGCCTGATTATTGATTATCTCTTTGAAGTACGGTAATCATGATATTGCAGCAAATTTGCCATCTGCCTGTCTTGTTATAACCCGTCTCTTTTCACCACAAGCTGTCTTCCCAAATGAAAACACATATGGTTTCATTGCAGTACACGTCCTTAAGAGGGTTGCAAACACAGATGGCTTTGGAGAGGAACACAATGGGGTGACAGCTCGAGTATGCCACTCCAAGAGCTGTGGTGATCATCTGCCTTATACATGGGTCTCTGTCCTCTTCTTGTGGTGCCTGGAGTGCCTAGGGAGGTTGCTGAACTTCCCAGGTTGGTCACCAAGACTAGGGAATTGTGGCTTCAACCAGAACTCTCATAGATCACATATAAATACCCAGGGACACCTCTTGAGCCAAGCAATTGACTTCCAAGTATTAGGCAGAATTCAGCCTTGCCATTTATTTCAGACCTATGAAACTGAACCTAATGACACTTGGAAGAGCAACAATTTCCCTTGTATCATCATTTAACTTGGGAGCCACTGACCTAGTTTGTCAAGAATTATTTCAACAAGGAAGGGAATATTCCCGGTAAATCCTATTCCTGTATCCCAAGAACTCCTCCAGTTTAAAAGGCTTTGGTACCAATACAGTTGTCTTCATGCTGAAGCTCACATTTCTCCCCATTAACTTTAGACACCATCCAAGTTCAGTAGTTCCTGGACACAGCATTCTAAGATAGATATCGAAAATAAGCTCAGTTCTCAGTTCTAGATGTCCACATTAGCTCTGCAAAATACCCTAGATAACTGACCCAGGTAATCCCAGCCCTAGGAAGACAAATTCCAGTGCTTTTGTTGCTACTACCAAAGTGATATACCTTGCACATGGAGACAAGCCTTCAAAGAAACTAGAGAAGCAACAGGTTGATGATGAGCAACTACTAGTTAGCAGAGTAATGAGAGGAGGCAGAGTAAGGAAAGAACTTGCTGGCTATGCTCTGTAAGACCCTGAATGGTAAGGCCCTAGAACACAATTAAGGTAAAATGAGAAGAGAAGGCAGAAGTAATTCATGTGCAAAGCAGAAGGAAATGGTCCTAGTGCTGAGTTAGCAGTATTATGTCCTTGCTTTTGTCCTGTTCCAGTCCCTGTTATCTAGAAGGCTAGCATCCTTGGCTTTATTTACTGTCTCCTTAGTTATCAGTCCTGTGATGTTCCTTCCTCCATTGGCCAGACATTCCTTACTCCCTATGTGCTAGCAAGTTAGAACAGTTTGCTGTATTTTACTATGTTAGTTTAAAGCCACACTCCCTATTTTTAATGAAAACATCTGACACTCTCCATTGACCTTATGGGAAGAGGGAATATACAATTCCAACTCTTTGGATAGAACGTGTTTGGCAGGGACTTCAGGCACTCGAGATCTCAAGTCATTTATCAAAAGTCACACAGAAACTCTGCAGACTGCTACCAAATCACCAACCCCAATAATGCTTCAATCTCAAGACACTGTTATCTTCCCAACAAACCTTCCTTGCCCCTTACTTACCTGGCTTGCCCATCTGGAGCTTTCACCTGTTCTTCTGGTTACGGGGAAAAATGAAGTTGTCAGACTTCAAATGACTTTCCCTGTCTGAATGTACTTGCCAAAGCAGCTGGACTGTTTCGAATACTCTCATAAAGGTTTAACATAACTGCCTCTTTGAATAACAATATCTAAAACCGCACACTGAATCACCAGTGTGATAGCCTAAATGTAGGCATAAATGGGGAAACTGCAATCCCCCTACACCGGTGCTTGTAAACTATACACATGGGAAAGGTTTACACCAGAAGAGCTCCATATCCAGGTCTGCTCCCTCACTCCCCCTTCTCACTCAGTCTGCACACAGAATACTAACCAGTGATCCAGCCATCCTCCTCTGTCAGCTTCAAGCCCTGGCATGAGCAGCCGGTGGCTGGATGATTGTATGTTAGC
Source organism: Melopsittacus undulatus (assembly GCF_012275295.1). Taxonomy (NCBI): domain Eukaryota; kingdom Metazoa; phylum Chordata; class Aves; order Psittaciformes; family Psittaculidae; genus Melopsittacus; species Melopsittacus undulatus. The sequence goes on along the minus strand of NC_047543.1, from coordinate 1,986,328 downwards.
CTGCAGCTTGAAATGGTCCTGAGGCGCCTTCTGCAGCTGGTAGCCATCAGAACTAGGTTTCCTGCTCATGATGCACTCTGGATCAGACTGAAAACACCAGCATATAGTGCTGTTCAGCCTTCAAAGAGACATGTCAAGTAATTGCTGCCCTCTTAAATCATTGCTGAGCATTTTAAATATACAGGAGATTAGCTTATGCGTTTGAGACATGGGTTTTAGAAAAATGGTGTGGAAAATGTCCATAATACAATTTGCCTTGTTAAACAGGCACAGTTCTTCAGGCAAGAGAGTCCAAAGACCCCAAATCATGGAAGAGACAGCACAGAGAAGACAGTCCCAGTGCTCCGAGTGAGCTACCCCAGCCTTGAGCCTGTAAACAACTCCATGGGGTGGAAGCCTGTTTTTCTGCATGGCTCCATGTATCCAGGGAACAGCTCCAGTGCAAGCTGCAGGAGGGATACCCAAGCTGGCTTGCTGTGGTGTTGTACCAGTTATGATATGTAATGGCTTTTCCTGGGGTCTTCTATGTGTTCACATACCGTCTGGAAGCTGCACCTAACCAGAGCTCCAGCCTGGGGCTTGCTCCTTTTTGCCATAGAGACCTTGCCCCCCAGTTCTTGATGTTCTTACATTAAAACTGTCCCACATACATTTCTCTGACATCAAGTCTCCATCATGACTGCACAGCTGACTTGAAACAGAGAAACCACTACACTTAGACCTTCAACACTCTCTGATCTAACCACATCTCCTCTCAGGTTCCCTACCATTTCTGGCCACCATGCCATGACCGATAAATGAAATGAATTAGAAAATAAGTCTGACCCAAGTTCATTACAGCTTCTCATTAGCTCTGGAGAGAGATGTAGTAAAAGACATGATGCCAGCTCTCTTCACACATTGGCACCTCCTTCCCACATGGTCCTTTCATCTGCTATTAGCCAGCTGCTTCCCTGCATAGCTGGCAGCAGAGCTGCAGATCTGCTTCTCCTCAGGGTCTGGGATGCTTGCTGGATTTAAGCAGATCAAGCATTTGCAATGAGGATTGTGAGCTCTCTGTTGTACAGCTGGAAGGAAATGGGAATCACATGTTTCAAGGAAGATCATTAGGTGGCAGGAAGGTGATGCTGAGCAAAGGGCTTTTACTGGGGCTGAAAAGGCAGTTTCAGGTTTCTCAAAGACTGAAGCAGTGGTGTTGGTCACAGTCATGCCTCTGGGAATGCCTGGGAGAATTCCATGATCACAGCAGCTTTCAGACCACAGTTGTTAACACATCTGATAAGGGTGGTAAAGGCTCAGACAGACATTTTATGTAAAAGAACTGGGGTCATTTATGTTTTCAGGCATGTTGTGATTAATTGGATGAAAAACTCCCTGTAATAACAGTGGTGTTGCATAAAAAAGGGTAATTATTGAACTGCTGAATCACTGCTCTTGTCCCTAACATGGCTGCATTGTAGAGTCATGGAATAATGTAGGTTGGAAAACACCTTGAAGATCAGCAAGTCCAACCATTACCCCAGCACTGCCACTACCATGTCACTAAATGCCACATTCACATGTCTTTTAAATCCCCCCAGGGATAAAGACCACACCGCTGCCATGGGCAGCCTGTTCAAGCTTGACAACCCTTTTGGTGACATCCAATCCAATGTAAACCTCCCCTGATGCAACTTGAAGGCATTTCCTCTTATCTTATTACATGGGAGAAGAGACCAACCCCAACCTCACTACGACCTCCTGTCAGGCACTTGTAGGGAACAATAAGGTCCCCCCTGAGCTTTCTCTTCTCCATCTGAACCCTCAGACATTCCCCATCTCTCTTGTGCTCCAGGCCCTGCACCAGCTCCGCAGCCTTCTCCAGCCTCACTCCAGCACCTCAATGTCTCTCTTGTAATGGGGGGACAGGAGCTGAACACAGGAGCTAAGGTGTGGAACTGCTGGGGTATTTAATTGCTTAAGTAAATAATTACTGGGCGAAACATGAGAGGTGAATGTTCCCATGGGTGACTCCCAGCCAGCACTTACAGTTAAGGCAAGTAACTGCAAAGTGGACCATTAATGGGAGCAGTCACCATCAATTATTATGCACTGATACTGAATAGAGAGTTTGCAGGAGAGTTTGGAGAGAACTAACTGGAAATGCAGTGTGGAAAAGTCTCTTCTAGGGTCTCCTCAAGGAGGACAGACTAACATTTATTACCCTCCCTCCTGCAGCTTGGATAGGAAGGACTGAAGCTGATGGCACAAGTTTGGGTATTCACAAGGAAGACAAAGGAGACCTTTCCAAGATGTGCAAGCAGTGGTGACTGCTCCTGGGGATGCTGCCTCCACGTACTCCCCAACACTGATGTCAGACAAATAGCCTTGACCCTTTTCATTTAGCCTGAAGTGGTTACAGCTCCAATGACTCACTCCACAGCCTGGAACTGCCAAGTCATGGGGCAGCCCTTTGCCATGAGTGTGCTGCTTTGGATAGACACAGCTCCTGTGGGGAGATTTGCAGAGGGTGACATTCACAATGTGCTTGTTGCCTTGTGCTGCTCCAGCAGCTGCAGGGAAAACATGGGCCAAATTCTTCATGGCCTCCGAGCATGCTGTGCTAAAGCTGAGTAATCCACTCATGAGGAACATGCTGCATGGCTGTAAATAGTAGTAAATGCTCGAAGATCAGAACAGCCTCAGGAAGTTATTAATGGCCAGTGTACAACAGAGATCCTCTCTGGCATAACTACACTGTCAGACTCTCCTCATGTAGGCGCAGTGTATGGCAGTTGCCAGCTTCATTACAAAATGCCCCCAAGTGCCATGAGTTAAGCTGACAAAAGTGGTATGTTGCCAATACAGCACTATCCATGCTGGGAGGTTTGCTGGCATCAGCAGCTTGATTTTCAGGGTTTTTTGTTAACGTTTCTTAGTTATTGTATTTACACCGGCCAAATCCTGCAAATATGAATTCCTTGAATCAACAGTCACATCTAAACCATCTCCTCCTCTCCTCCCGGCAAACACAGCTCTCAGAGATACAGCCATGCTTCATGCTCTTCCACTTGTCAGCAACATCCCAGCAGGGACAAGGCATAGAGACAACAGAAAGGAACTGGGCATTTCAGAGCCCCAGGCTTCAGTTTCAGAAACAGAAATGGGTGATGGCCATTGTTCACTTATTCCTGAATGCACTGGTCTCCCATTCACAAGCTAATATTAAACTGAATGAACAGACAGTTATCCTAGCTGTCACCATCAAGGATATTTGACTCTTAGCTAAAAAATGGTACCATATAGGTAAAAAATGGTACCATACATGCCTGTTGTGAAGGAAGAGCTGAAAACAGAATCCAAACAGGTCTCAATCAGACCCAAGTGCTATTCCCCCACCCTTAGGACTTGCTCAGAGTTGAAGTAAAGAGCTACAAAGACATAATCTTTAGTAGAAAAGGGGGCCTGGGAAAGGATGTTTCAGGTTCTTTTAAAGCCCCAAGCACAGTTTTGTCCTTACAAAAGTAATGTGCTATGAAAGGGGGGGGGGGGGTTGGAACTGGATGATCCTTTCCAATCCAAACCATTCTATGATTGTATGATTGAAGAGAGGCAGGAAAACCTTGTAGCCTGACCCAGCTCTATCAATTGGTTCATGTTTCTTAGCAATGTGAAAATAAAGCCTGAACAATGCACTTTGTGAAGTTTCTCTTCTGGTCACCTGTCTTCTGTGTGAAGAAAAAAGGGCAGGCAAAAGAAAGCACACAGGTGCTGTATTTTACTGTAGTGAGAAGGAAAAAGGGGGGGGCAGCTTGTGGATGCACTTAAATGAGCTAGCAAAAAGTTGGAAATCAGCATGTGTGAAAGGAATTTGAAAGAGTGAGTGTGGTTCTATATTTAGTGGAAAGTTTCCTTTTCCCTTTGCAGCTTTCGGATAAAGCCCAAGGCATTAAGAGAATAGATCTGTCTATAGCAATCTGTAGCCCAAAGTGTCAGAAGTCTGCAGTAAATATGTAATGCCACCAAAGGAGGCTTTTAAAAGATGAATGCCCCAAAGCTTCTGAAGTCAAAGAAATGAAATGTTTGTAAGGCACAATACCACATCTGTGCAATCCAGGGTAGCATTGCCTGAAGTAATTCTGTGTCTATGACTCACTGACTCCCTCCTACTTACACTAATGGGTTGCCCATGCATACACTGCAAAAGCCCCATCTGTACAGATAACCAGATATTCCAGGAGCACACAGCCTAAGATCAGAGGCAGAAGCAGATACTTGCTTTAATCCTGGGCTATTTCTTTAGCTGGTGGAGGACACAGCCCCAAGACCAATGTAATGTTCTTAATAGATGTTATATATTTTGTAAGAAATTACTTATATACAGCTCTGTGTTAAACTGTTTCCTGAGGAAACTGCACCCTAAGATTCTCTTGTGTGTTTTAGGCAATACTTCAATGAGCTGCTCAAAGCTTCCCCCATCCCATAATGATATTTTTGTAAATGGGAATTTATGAGTGAAACGAGAGATCACATCGCAAGAATCTTTCTGGCATTGTTACTAAAAGTCTATCAAACATGGGCCGTGCTGGGTTTGGTCCAGCAACTGTTGCTCAAGGACTGGGAGCTCTCAGTTTCCTGCATCCTTTTAGCCTTGCAATTATCCCCACTTTATGGGAAGATAGACAATTATAAGGAAACCTGCTGTTATGGTGGTAATGATCTTGCTTGCTTTGGGGTATCTAAACTCAAGGAGTCTAGGTTCATCTAACCTAGCCACATAAGCTACTTGGGAGAGAAAGATCCAGAGGGCATTTCATGTCTGAGTTTAAATGGCTCTGGCCTGCTGCTCAGTAGCCTGTCTAACACCTCTGTTGTGGCCGGACTCAGGGAAGCTGTGAGCACCATGAGTGTCTGTCAGACATTGCAGGGCTCTGTTTAAAATGCAATTAACAGGCTCTGCAGCTCTCCATGGAGGAGAGAAAAGGCTGCATTTAACTCTGCAGACACAGTGAGTGTACAAGTTGTGAGTAGAAGTGAGTGAGGGTGAAAAAACTTCTTCCAACTAGAGGAGGAGGGAAAATAATAGCTGAGCAAACTGCAGCATCACTCTCCAAATGCTCCATCAGCTGCAAGCCCATTAGCAATGAGCTCCATTCAGTCCTTAGACTGCATTATCATTTACATGCAACTCCCAGAAGACTCCAGTTCAAAGCACCATGAAAGAAAAGATGAAGATTTGGGACAATGCTTCTCCTTTCCATCAGCTCCCACTACAGTCCAGCTTCTGTCCTTTGAATTCTTGATATCAAACATAAGTTTGTAGCATGGATAATGTTTGCCTGGTAACAGAGTCCCAAATTCTTACAGTGACAAAACAGAATTAATCGCATGGGGGACTTTGAAATGAGCTTCCAAGGAAGAGCTTAGAGCACAGTTTTAACCAGCAGTTCTTATCCTCCTGAGACTGCGTGAATGCTGTGTGCTCCTTCAGAAAGATAAAGGTCCCTTGTCTCTGCAATGATTTTAGGAAGAGTGGCTGCCATTTGATCTGACAGAGCCCCCCTGCATTGAGCAGTGTGGGTACCAGAGGCTGCTGCCACTTAACAAACTGCCTGGGAAACACTGTAGGAATTGAGAAAGAGGGAAAGAGGAAAGGAGGCTCGAGTAGAGAAAGGATGGAGGAAACAAAGGAACACTGAAGGGAAGGAGGAAAACTGATGGATGATGGTCTTGGCTTTTGTAGAAGTGCTAAAGGGTCTGAATTCCAGCACCTTGTCCCAGGAAAGAGGCTGCTTCAAACGGCAGAATCCCCAGCTTCAGAGAGTTGGGGTAGATTTCTCATAGCAGAAGTCCCTGGACAGCTGACCCATAGCACCCCCAAGGCTGGCACAGGGCAGATTCAGCAGCTGTGGGAGCAGAGAAGCAGCCAAGTAGCCCAGCAAGGAGACGAGGAAAACAAGCAGGAGCTCATCTCCCAGTCCTGACTCCCGTCTGGAAGGGGAATGTGTTTGCTCAGAGCTGCCAGCAGAGCTGCTCTGGTGCCATCTCTGCCTGCCTGCAGAAAATGTGTGTTGTCATTGTGTAGAAGCTGAAAAGCACTTTAATGCTGCCTCACTCTGCTCATGCAGGGTAAGTCTGGTACCTGGCTCTGCTCATCCTCCATGCTCTGATTTTGGGTTATCTGCCATTTCCAGACCAGCAGCTTAAAACATCCCTTCTTGCAGGAACTCTACTTGCAAATCCAGGGGATTAAACATTGCCAGTGGTAAAATGAGGAGTTGAGAGCTACACCTCCTGCATTTCTGGTGCTTGCCAGTGAGCAGAGGCTGCAGCTCTACCCTCCTACAAGCAAACAAGTGTCCCAAGAGACTTTGCCAGAAATCTCCACATTTTGAGTCATGTGGTCCTGGAAAACTCAAGGATGCTCTGATTCTAACAACAGTTTTGCTGCAAATTAACCCAAAGTTAAAGTAATTGTAGACAGGGAGAATGTCAAAAAACTACATGAATGACACAAAATCATTTTACTCTGTTCAAACAGAACTCTTAGATACTCTGAAGTCAGAGGTAAAAGTTGGAATCATTTATACTGCTTTTTCCTTTAGCAAATGGTTATGAAAAGCCTAATGCGTTCTCATGAAATGATTTGATGTAAATGAATCTGTATTTTCCAACAGAAAGACATCCTGTCAGTGTGTTTTCCAGGCACCTCTGACAACAATAATTAATGCAATGATAAAGAGAGGGATCTTGTGACTGAGCCGTACTGAGGGCATGTCTTTGGTGTATAGAACAAATGGTTATAAATGTATGGAATACAGGGGTACAGCATCTTTACATTGATTCAATGCTCATTGTGCTTCCAAACTCTAAGAGACTACATGATCAGGCTGTGACCACCAGGAAACCATGGTCTCTACTTCCTACTTCTATGACTGTATCATTGCAGCCCATCCACAGGGCCAAATAGTGGCAATGACAGATTTTAACCTACTCTGAAATCACAGCAATGACACATCTGTCCTGCTGCCACCCAAAACATCACTGCTTGAAAACTGATTTCCAAGCTGAGCATTGAGCTGTTCAACCAGTAATCAAACCCTTATAATGCTTGTCCTCATAGGAGGGACTGATGATGTCCAGAAGGGCTGAACTGCACATTTAAGAGTACTTTTGCTGGTAACATTAGTGAAGGGGTATAGACTGGAGCCTCTTTTCAAAGTGCTACATGTTTTATGCATGGTGAATGACACAGATAAAATCAAATGTGACCATACATATAACAGTACCTGTTGCTAGACATGTGAGAAGTATTAGAAGTAATAATAATAATAATAATTAGAATATAATTAGAGATAGTAATAATGCTGACCATTTAAACTGAGGAATAGCATAAGCAGTTTGCTCACAGTCATGATATAAAGCATCACTTAGTTTCTCTGCAAGAAAGATTTGTTAGGTGAACAAGGGACTTGTAGCACAAACATGGTCCTTATACAACTGCCTAAAGCTGATGGAGGTTTCTCCTCTTGGCTCATGCACTTACCTATGTACCTCAGCAGACCACCTCCTGATGCCCTTCCCTATCCTCTATGGTTCATACAATTTCTTCCACCAATGCTTTCCTGAATTTGTGCTTCAAATGTACTTGCATTTTCTGGCTAGTTATCAAAGACAGTGGCCAAGTCAACAGCTTGTGGCCAAAGGATTCAAACACTGATGGACGTGGTCTTGCTCTGTTTTCATTCTTTTTCAATTAGCAAAGAGAGATCAAGTTTGATCTTATTACACACCAAAGAACAGCTTGGGGAGGGAAGAATGAAGTGATAAATGCTCCATCCCCAGCAGTGTTCAAGACCAGGTTGGACAGAGCCTTGGGTGACATGGTCTAGTGTGAGGTGTCCCTGCCCATGGCAGTGGGTAGGAACTGGATGATCTTAAGGTCCTTCCAACCCTAATATTCTATGATTCTATGATTCATTGGACTCAATAAGCCCAAAACCCACATTTGACTATTCCCTTCATCTGTGAGAGATAGAATTGGCTGTCATTACATCCTCTTGATATGTTCTGAAATCCAGGAGCGTGAGGCTGCTGTGGGGAACAGGGTGGGAATTCACGTCACTGAATTGCAGCACACTGGACTCCTATATCTCATCCTTACCTTGACATCTGGAGCCATTAGGAATTTGCAATTCTAATCTGAATCATCCACACTAATTGTGCTTTCTTTTTTTTGCCTTGGCTGCACTATTGATTTTACAAGCTACGTGATGCTCTTCCACCTGTGTGCAAGGCTCCTGCTGGGAGCTGCTAATGGAAAAAAACACCTCAATTAGCAAGAATTCCCTCTGAAATCCTTGAAAATCCAATATTGCTGATTAGTCTGTTAAAAAAAAACCTTATTAAGAAATGCTTGGTGACTTCCCTGACAATATCAAGGAGCAGCTCCTCATGCTGGGCTCCTTAGAAGACTGATCTCTCCCTCTCCACTTTCTTTTCCTGCCTCCAGCAAGGTTCAGCATTTGCAGCATGCAGGAATTAATTTCCCAGCCCCTCCTTGGTGATCCATAGAGGAGAGCTCTGCTCCTTTTTCAGCCCCATGTGGGAAATGGAGCTGTGTGAACAAATTAATGATGTTAATCCAGATTCAAGAAGAGCCATGGCAAGTAAGAGAAAAAAGAAAGTCCCTTTCATCCCTTTAGTGCTTCATCAGGCAAATTAGCTGTATTCCTTGCTTATCCCTTTCTTACTTCAGTCTTGAATCCCTATAAGCTTAGTTGAGCATCTCCTCCTGACAAATGGAAAAGTGTGTTCTTCCTGCAGCTTCTCTTGCCCATCACCTTAGCACAAGAGGTAGCAGAACCCTGAGGTAAAAGGGCAGTTTCTGCTTGGGATGGAAGCCAGTGTTCACTTGGAGCTTAATGATCTCTCTCCTACAGGAAGGAGTCTGGCTCCTTCACTTGAACTTGTGCCCATGGTAGCAGGTAACAAGCAAATGGATACTATGCAGAATTAAGGCAGTCTATGCATCTGCACACAGTTTAGCCTGTTCCTTCATTTCGAGGTAATCACTGCAATGTCTGTGAGCCAGACAGACTTTGAACTGTCTTAAAAATGGAACTTTTTCTCCCTTTATATTTACTTTGGCTGTATCAGCACAAAAGAGACATTAGTGGAGAAATAGAGGGGTCACAAATGGGCCCTTCCCCTTTGACTGCATGTAACTGCAAGCAGGTCTATGAGAGAGGTTTGGCTTCACAATAGAGCTCTCCACAGCTCCCTAATGTGGTTTGAACAAATCTATGTTGGTGCCCTTGTCAAGACAGCAGAGATAAAAGCTCTATTTCCAGAAGCATTTCTAGCTGAAGGAGATCTCAAGCAAGCAAGCATGAACAGTCCTGCCCCTCTTCCCCATCTTAGTTAACATATTAACAGCTTACAGACATTCCTGTCATGCTGAAGACACATTCAAGTCCAAAGAGACCTGAAGCAATGCCTCCTATCAGAAAGGCTCTGTGTTAGTTCAAGTGCATTCTTCATTTCCTTAGCCAAAGAGTCTGGATGAAATGTTCCCACCACATTTCTGCACAATGATGTTTTGTACAAGCAATAAGCCAGGAGGACTCCCTGACCAGCTCTAAAGCTTTCAAACCCCATGCCTGCTCCTGCTGGAAGTTGTTCTGTTCATTTTGTGTCAAACACATTATAGGCATGGTGCAAATGAAAATCATAAGTCAACAGCTTGGCTAGGAAGCAGTGAGACTGAACACAAAGGGACCTTCTCTATATTGGGGGAACCCAGGAGCTCTGGAAGTGACTGTGGGAGCCATAATCTTAACTTAAAAGCCTTATGTTGAGATGTTGCTCTCCCCCATCAGTTGGTATGGAAGGAGGACACTGCCCCAAGGCAGTTCAGAGCAAGGAGCCAACTTCTGGTCTTCCCCTCATGTTATTCCTCCTGAAAAGCACCAGCTTTAAAAAGCTGCCCATGTGGTGAAGTAACTGCTCTGCAGAGGGCAGGTAGCAGCAGCCACAACAAGACTTATTTCCCTTCCTCAGACTTCCCTTGCTCTTCCCGAGTCTCCGGCCTGCAGCTCGGGCCATCCAGCCTTCTCATTGAGCACATGCTAATTTTGACATTTCCATAATGTCTTCTTGTCATCACCAACTCTTAATTTAACCTCGCTGCAGAAATGCCTCCTGCATTTCAACCAGACAGGCTGGAGTTTAATTATACACTCAGGCAGCTGGACTGTGTTGCAGTATATCCAGCCAGGCTCTGGTTTCATGTGCAGAATTGCTGAAATACTTCATTTTCCACCCTCCTCTCCCACCCCCTCCAATCCACCTTCTCATTTAGCAGCCACAGGCACTTGAAAATATTTTGCTAGCAAAACAAATTGCTTCTGAGTTCAAGCAGGGCTTTTTTCATCCCCCTTTGGATTTCTCTATCAGCCTGTTGACTTGGAAAGGATGCTGCAGGAGTCATTGAGTTAATGGGGCCCAGAATCCTCATAGCCAGCTGATGCACCTCAGCACCAAGCACTGCGAGTCTCTCACATCTCGTCCTCCTTGACACAGCACAGCACAATACTGAAGGACTCCTTTTGGAATGAGTGGGCACTTGTGTGGCTACAGCCTTTTTTATTAATGCTGCAAAGTCGCCCCTGCCTCTTGAGAGCTTCATCTGCCTCTGAAGCTCTGGCTCTGGGTGCCCCAAAGATGCAGTGGAAGTAGAAGTGTGCAGCCCCAGGTAGGCAGCCAGAGAACAGCCATAGATGCTAGTAAGCATGAGCCACACGAGTGCTGTCAAAGCTCAGGGTTACCCAAGGACTTCAGCCAAATCAGACCCTTCTGTGTGATGCCTTTTCCCTTTGCCACATTCGGAAGTCCCAAATCTCTGATGCTGTTCTTGTAAAGAATCCCTTCTTATTATCTTTACCCAGTCACACTTTAGCAGAACAAACTTACTGGAGTCTAGTTCCAGTCTTGAATCTTAGCAAATACCACCACCACAGACACCTACCTATGTCTTCTGGTGGACCAACTCATTCATAGTTCTGGCTCCCACTTCACAGCTCATCTCCTTAAACAGTCTAAGGCAAACAACCTTAGTACTGAGCTGAACGCTTGGGGTTCGGTTCCTGTCTCCCTTGTAATAAAGGTGGAAACCTTGGAGGGAAATGAGGGCATAGACTGACAATAGGATCGTATTTCTCTTTATTAACACATCAAAACCCAGACTGAGGACCTATTAGCCAGGCTGTTAGGACCTGACATTACCCCTGTGCAGAAATTACATCACTCACCTGTGAACCAAAGTCACTGCAGGGAAGGGCATGGAGAGAGCATATAGAAGGATGCTTGAAAATGATAGGCCAAGGAAATAGTGCAAAACACTGCATTCAAACCCAGCTTACCACCTTTGTCCAACTGTCTTGGTACGTGGAAGTAATTACTCTTGCACACATGAGATAGATACCTCAGTGTGTGTGCCTCAGTACAGCCAGCTGCAACCATCAGGAGACTGTAACAAAATGAAGACAAGGAATAGGCCTATTTATTGTAACATGGGAGAGTTCTGTATTGTTATTCAAATCAGCCTTAGTCAGCTACTGCCATTCCTCTGATCTACTCTGCTAAACAACAGCTAATGTGGTTAAGGCACATTCAGGCTCCTTAGGATCCACAGCTCTAACTATTAACACCTCAAAGTGGCAGCTGGAATCCTACTGTTTAGGCAAAGAGAAGGAGGAAGAAAAGCCAGTAAAGGGGAAAATGCAATTCTCTAAGCAAGCTGTACGGTAGAAATACCTGAGTGCCCACGGCTCTGCCAGACAGCAGAGAGGAACTGAAAAGGGAATTAAGCTGTCTCCTGTCATAATCTTAACTTGTGCTTTTGCATAATAAGATGGAGTGACTGCAGCTCTACTTTAACATTTTACTACAGCGAATCCCCAGATTTGACTCATTGTCTCTCACTGTGAGGGATCAGAACACTCCTTAGCGATGCATTGGCTCAGGGCTCTACTTATTATAAAGATGTCTGTATTTCCAAGAGACCTCTGTGAACCTGCAACTACTTCCAAAAAGAGCCTCAGAATTTCTGTAAGGCCAGCAAGCCTTTTGTCAGTTCATATGGGGCACCAGACTGCTCTGTGCACCCATAGGCATTTCCCCATGGCAAAGGAATTCCTTTAATTAATTCCTGTTTAAGCTAGAGCACTGATTTTCAGAGCCAGGATCAGACAATCCCTCTTGGCCTTCCAGCCCGTTACTGTATGAAGTCTTGAAATCAAGATTAAATGTCTTCCTAAAAGCTCTGTGGCTTAGAAGACGAAAGCAATGGAATGACATTTACTGACCTGCATTATTCGGCATTCCTCTAATGTTCGTTTCTAGCTTTAAAATATGTAATTCTCTAAAAGTGACTCACTCTGCATTCCACAGTTAGGAAGTTAATAAAGATGTCTTAGCCCCAAGCACTCCGCACCTTTATCTACTGAACATCTGCTTTCACTTGCATGTTTGTAGGAGTGCTCAGTGAAGACCTCAGTGGACAAAGCCTGTTCTAGAGAGAAATAATAGCGCTTATAATTGTTCTGCAAAATCCTGGAAAACGCCTTGTTTCCATTCTCCTTCTGAGTATTAAATCTTAATGCAGGAACGTCCATTGATATTCATTATTCATCTGCCCTTGAATTTTTAACCAGCATGTGCTGGAGATGATTTCAGACAGTCTAGAGAGAGGGAGCTGGGAGGGAGAAGCTCTTCGGCTGGGCTGGTGACTGGTGTCACACTTCAGGATCCATCTCCAACAGAAAGAGGTGACTGAGAACCATCATTGCAAAACACTCTTAATTCCACCAAGGAAAGGATGCCAGGAGGCCCTGCTCAGTAAGGGGGTGATTCAGCTCCTCTGGGGAGCTGTCTCAAGAGCTGTGTGACGTCCAACACCCCCAGGGTGAAGGCTCTGTGGTGCACAGGCCTTGTGTTGGCTCTCAGCTTGATGATATATTTCACTTTCCAAGAGCCAAGTTACATGTTTCGATACAGAGGGTTTTTTTTCCTCAGGTAGGGCTTATTTCTTCATTATTTTCCTCAGGAGGAATCCAAGTGCAAACTGCACCTTTCTTTAAAAGCATTTGCAATTCAGCTTTATTTTCTCTTTCCCTTTTTCACTCTATAAATACTTTGCAAATGAGTTTCCCCATTTCGGTTGTGTTGACTTGATGTCTGTAACACTCTTCACTTCTTAAATAAGAATCATGATGTTTTAAAGTGGGTTTTTTTTTTTTCCTCAGGCACAGCTCTTGGAATTGTGTAACAGTGTGAGAATCTCAGTTTGCACTTAGGAGGGTATTTGTGGCTTTGTATTGCAAAGGAAGTAGGAAAATATCACACAAATGTGCTGAGGACTGACAACAGGAGAGCAAATAGAACTTTAGATTTCTTCTCCAAAGAAAATCTGCACAACTTTCCCCCTCCCTCCAACTTTTTCTCCTTTATTTATAGCTTTTGTGGGAGAAGGAAATAGAAAATAGATCTCTCTTAAGGCATCTAAGACATGTGGGATTTATTTTCTTCTGGAGCTGCCTGTTGCCTTCCCCTGAGTATGCAGAAAGGTTAAAGGGTGGGATTCAACCTACACAGCCCAAGTGCAGAAGCTTTTCTGTAGTCACTGGAGGTTTAGTAAATGCAGTTTGGGTGTTCTGCACCAAATGTAGGTGTGGACTTCAGTGATGCAAATGTGCAGATCATGAGAGTTAATAGATCATGAATGAACACAGAGGGGCCCGGGGACATCGATGCTGCTGCAGGTTGGACATCCGGTTACCTACTTTAATTGACTGAGTGGATAAAACCCAGAGCTTACAGGTGACAATTTGATCTCCAGGACAAAAGAGCATAAACCATCATCACCCCTTCAGCCCATATCCTTCTGGGTCCTCTTTTCCAGCTACTGAAGACTAATTCCAGCACATACTGACTTCATCTTCCTGCTTTCCTGGACTTCCAGTCCCTTTTTGGGGTAGGTACAGCACTTAGTGAGCATATGCAGTGGGGGGGGGGAACCTTCCCACACATTCCTGGCTTTTTAATATATTGCTTCCCCAAAAAGCATCAGGCAGGATTCTGTTGCAATGAACTCAGAGGTGGCCCTTTCTCGAGGCCCAAACGCTCAAGCGTAGATCCCAAAGAAGCATTTACATAAATCATACTAAAAATCAATGACAATTATGCATTTAAATGCTTTGCAGAGGTCTGTGACGACAACTATTGAGAAATAGTCATTTTTTAATGAAAATCTGAATTTTCCATGGTCGTGGCAAGAAGATGGATTGCAGTTGAGTTTTCCATTTTCTCTTTGTGTTATTAGTATTATTTCCCTGAGGTCAGAAACAAAAGCAAAACTCTGAGTCAGGAGAGCCTTTTCCAGGTACACAGAATAAAGCATGATGTGTGGAGAATGGAAGAGCCATTCACAAAGGATTTTAGGGAATACACTTTGAAAAGTGACTCTATCATTTGTGACCAGAACGGGGCCAACATCAAAGGTGTGATCTGGAAGGACATTGAGCATACATGTTGCATACCTTTATTAGCAGAACTGGTATCTACTTTAGAAGAACATTTAATCCTGAGAATGTTTTATTGTTTTGTATGTACCAGGCATTTGGTTTGCACTAAACTTTAATCCACAGATGCCTGAGTGTTTCACAAGATAGATGCGATCCAGCAGACATTTGTTTTGTGTTGGCCTTCACAGAGTGTTTTCTAACATTGTCTAAACACACTAGTCTGTGTTTCTTGATGGAAAAATACTGTCTAGGTCTTGCTGAAAGCCAAGAAAAAATACAAGGTACACATGAACAATCTTTGCTGAGATGTGGAATCAGATACATTTCCAAGCAGCTGAAGGTCGGGTACTATAATGAAGAGCATTAGGAGATAATCAATATCATCACCAGAAGAGCACATAGGAGAGAGAGAGCATCAGCTAACATGGAACAGATTTGTTCCAGAGACTGTTACATGAGTTTAATAACAATCAGTCTTATTCCTATGAGTGTCTTGAATGTTCTAGTATAGATACAACCTTACTTTCTCAGATGGTAGCTTTTATTGCCTCTCAAAACATCACTCCAAAATGGCTCCTTCTGTTCACCGTGAAATGAGTGGTTTGCAAATTCATTTGGAAAACATGAGCATTCCCTTTTCCCTGAGTTTTGAACTTGTGTTAAACAAGACAGATTGTCCTCACAGGCATTAGGGAACATCCATGTGTTCAACAGTAACATGGGACCACAGTGGCACAGGAGAACCAAAGCAAATAGACAGCTCACAACTACTTCAAACATGAAGTGGTTTTTCTTGGTCCAGACAAATTGACTTTTCTGATACCCAGATTATGTTAGAGGTGACAAGGAGTTATCAGGATCCTTTTCCAAAGCTGTCTGAGATTTTCAAACCCAGTCAGAAAAACAGACACCAGAAAAGTTGTGTCTTGGATTCCTGCTGGTGTTTGAAAAGCTTTAACACCTCCACAGCTGGTAACAAGCATTTAAAGCTGACCTTTAGGAAAAGTCTATGTTAAACCTGTATAAAAATGTATTACTTATGCCTCTCATATGCACTCATGTGGAAGAGTGCTCTGTTCCTAATCATGTTGTCCTTTGAAACAGTCCAAACAAACATCAACTCATCCCTGATACATTATTCTCTGAGCTTGCCTAAATAAGCAAAAGATAAATCTACTGGTAACGTAATTAAGTCATAATTATACAGAAATACATATGCAATTGCTTTCCCATCCTCATTCAAGTTAAATGAATGCTTAGGGGTTTAACTACCTTTTAACTGCAGAGCAAAAGCAAGTTAATGAGATAGTTGTGAAATGTTACGTCATGACTTCTCCTGGTAGAAGTGTGACAATAACGGCCTGTGATAAGAGCTGCTTCACTTTCTGGAGAGACAAATGCAGCTCAGCTTTTGGTGCAAAGAAATCAGGAATGCAAGCAAAGTGTATTAATGAAAATTCAATTATACACTTATTCCATGTGCAATTTTCAATTAATTGCATTACAGCAACATTTCTGTCATGGATAGGCACTACATTTCCACCAGAAAAAACAGCTCGAGATGATAGCTGATGAAGCTTTGGTATGAGACTGCGACAGGGGCACTTCTGAGACCTCACTTGGAGTATTATGTACAGTTCTGTTGTCCTAAGCATAAAAAGGACATGGAGCTACTGGAGCAAGTCCAGAGGAGGCCATGAGGATGATCAGGGGCTGGAGCAGCTCCCGTATGGAGCCAGGCTGAGAAAGCTAGAGCTGTTCACCTTGGTGAAGAGAAGCTGTGTTGAGACCTCAGAGCAGCTTCCAGTGTCTGAAGGGAGCTACAAGGAGGCTGGAGAGGGACTCTTAAATCAGGGACTGCAGTGACAAGACAAGGGGTGATGGGTTTAAACTTAAACAGGGGAAGTTTAGACTGGATATAAGGAAGTTCTTTACTGTAAAGGTGCTGAGGCACTGGAATGGGTTGCCCATGGAAGTTGCGAATGCTCCATCCCTGGCAGTGTTCAAGGCTAGGTTGGACAGAGCCTTGGGAGATACGGTTTAGTGGAAGGTGTCCCTGCCCATGGCAGGGGGTTGGAACTGGATGATCTTAAAGTCTTTTCCAACCCTAATTATTCTATGATTTTATGATTCTATGATGTCTTGTTAAGGACATGCCAAATGAGGAGTTTCTGAGTGTCATGTGAGAAAGGTCCCTGAAGAACAGCAGTGTGTATAGGTGGAGGTAAGTGCTTGCTGGATTATATTCACCCGTGTAGACACAGAGGCATCACACAAATGTCACTAAGATAGCTTTAGCCAACACAGTTTGTCCAGAAGCATGGAAGAGGTCCTGCTGCCAGGCATGTAGGAAGAAGGGCAAATTCTAATAATGCCCCCAAATTACAGCTGATATTTAGGGTTTTCTCTTGATTCACAGTTCTAAGCTTGAAGGTCTGGTGTGCCCATGTGCTGTATACAGGTGGGAGATGATCAGGATGGTACATTGTGCTCCCAGCAAGAATTGTACAGGAACTAAATGAAATCCTCTTAAATCCCTGTTAGAACAGCAGAAGCCAAAGGACCTGCATCAGGAAGGAGGTCAGGGCTTCTCAATTCATTGCTGTTCCATGAACACTCAATCTGCTGAACTAAACCCAAGGAGAATTAGCTCCAGTGATCTTCACTCTGAAGCTCCTTGAGGTGGTAGGAGACACTGGATTCAGTGTGAGAGATACCTCTCATATCTGGTAAAGACTGGCATGGTGTACAGAGAGAGGAGGGAGAGATTGACTTGAAGCCTCATCAAGGTTGGCCCCAAAGGCAACAGGATAATTAACATCTCTTAGAGAAATGGTTTGTCATCCGATTGTCCCTCAGGCAGAAAATGCAGTACTTGATTATCCTCTCTCCCTCCTCAGCTGCTTTAGTAGGCTGATGAAATTATGTGATCAATATGTCACACACAGACTAATCAGAAGCCTGGCTAGCCAGAAGCAGTTAGCATGCAATTACCTTTGGTGTATTAGGGGTAATGCACTTCAACAGGCCTTGCATGTGTTTTAAAAAGCAGGTAATAGATCCGTGTTCCATCAGCCAACAGTTCCCGTGCCAGTTTCCATCGTGTGCTGTGGGGAGGACCCAGGTCCCCTCCAAGCCCCCTGAGATGCAGAGAGCAGGCACATCTTTGCTGCTGTCTTACTTGGAAACCCTTTGTTCTCTGGGTGTTCTCTCTCAGTCCTGCTAAAGCAGCTTCCAGTCCACTTGCTTTCTGATAAATGTATTGTACATCCTTTGACACCTAAAGGAACAGCAGTAGATTTGTAATGGTGTAACTGGGACAAGTATCTGGCTCTTAGGTCCTGTTCTTTCTCTCCTCCACTGTCAAGTTCCCTGCCATCACCGCAGACATCCAGAATGCAGGTTTGCTTTTGCCTGCACCATCAGTGTATTCATTTTCCTGTGTCTTTTACCAGGAGCAGATACCTTCCAAGTAAACCCAGAAAGGTAAAAAACAACCAGAGCTCTTTGGAGAGGCTCTGCTGGAAGAAGCAGTAAGCTATCTGGGAGTTCCCTCTGTTAAATGTGTACCCTCTGTGTCTTGATCTGGTGACCTTGTCTGCACACAGGCGTGAGCAGTGAGCTGTCAAGCTGTTTTAGTGGGATGACAAATGAGTCAGCCAAGCAGAGACGTACATTCCCTTATGGCATCTGAAGCGTGGGTTTTTCCAGAGCAAAGAAACAGGCAACCTCCTTTCTTCCCTCCTGCGCCCCTGCTGCTATCCCTGCCTAAAAAGCATCAGGCAACCTATCCCAGCAAGTAAACAACCTATTGAGGAATTCCAGGTTGGAGCAGCATGTAGCTGTGATGGTAACACAGGGCAGGTGACAGGCTCATAAGGGTACAACATCTTTATCTCTAGCCCTCCTCATCTCCAGTATCTTGGGCTTATCCTCATAAGGGTACAACACCCTTGTCTCCAGTCCTCCTCACCTCCAGTATCTTGGGCTTAAACTCAGAGAGAATATCACTGGTCAAGTTTATCAGTCTTTTTTGATAACACTGAAAATAAGCCCAGAGGTATTCATGTTGCTCTGTAGGGTCTAAGTCTTAATTTAAGGAATGTGGAGGAAAAACAGGGACAGGCACTGAGTTACCATGGGGTATGGACAGTCAGCAGCTTGCTGGGAGTCCAGCTGTCTTCCTGGGGCCTTCGAGGACATGATATGTGAGCTGTTCCCTTGTCAGAACTGCAGGGAAAGAGTAAAACTTTAGCTTTGGCAGCCAGGTACTGTAGGGATTGATGTTCCTGGGAGAAAGAGCTTCATAGGTAGACAGCAATGTCAGACAGACAGACAGCTCAGTGCCTTAACACAGTCTGAATGTTGGCCATGAGGAAAATGAACTTTATCATCTCATTCCCATTATTGGGAGTTTATGGCTGAGAAATCATTCAAGACAAGGTTTCCAAAGGGCTTCAGGGAGGACACAATCATGGTAAGGTCACAGCTTTGGTACCATTATTGTAACTATAGATATAAAGAAAGGGGGTAAGCATACAAATGTATGGGGTTTGAGGATGAAGGTGTATCTGGTGTATATGAAGCTTTTGTATTACCAGACAGACTGGGATTTAAGTGGAAGCACAAGAATGGCTATCCCTGTAAAAGTACTGGGGCTTTCCAGTGTAAGATCTGGATGATCTCAAGGGTCAGGTAGATATTCATCCTTTTTCTGTTGGTTTTCTCTATTTTGTAACTTTCTGCTCTTAAATACCTCAACCCTCAAAACAAGAGGTAATTAAAAAGCACTCACCCAGCACACTTTGGAATCTTCTAGTGATCCTTTAGGTGGAGAGCCTTCCTGCTCCAGCTGGCAGCACAAAGGTGTAACAGGAAAGGACAATCTAGCACCATTCCACCAGCATTATTTCATGTACTCCTTTAGTCTGTTTTCTCCAGAAGCTCACAATTTCAGCCTCTTGTCATTTCTACTGCCTGCCCTCAGCCAGGGTGATCTGACCTAGGGCCAGGACAGCCTAGCAGGGTGAGATGTCTTTAGCTGGAGACAAATCAGTTGAACTGATTTGAGGCAAGGTAGATGATAGAAGCTAGTTCAGGAGATGTTCCTCGTGATTTATGATGGAAATAGCTTAGATGTTGTGATAGGTAGTGGTAGGTCTTCAGTGACAGATACTTTCACATGCATCTTTCGTAAGTCCCTGTATTACTAAAAGCCACAATATTGCCATACTGTTATTAAAGTGAGTGAAAGCAAAGAGAAGGAACAAATATCTTACTTTAACTCTTATCCACTCTCTGATCTGCCAGGGAATAGTTATTGCCTTTCAGAAGGCTTCCAGAGGCTGCAGTCAGTTCAGAGACCAAGAGCAAACCAGCTGCTGGGCTCCAGGTAGATTACAGTCACATGCAGTGTAAAATCATCCTTGCTACAAACTGAGTTTAATATATTACCAAAACCACTTCCTATTGCCCTCCTACTTCTCACATGCAAGTAGGCATTTATCAACAGTTACTGGTAGCTGTGAGCTTCAGTGGCCCATGCTAAAATGGCTCAGGCTGCTAAAATGGCTTGGTTTATTCTAATAAAAGAGCACTTTTCTGAGCTGCTACAAGGATTTTATCAACACTGACAGCAGCTTGTATTCCTGCCACCACTTACAGGTGGGCACTTATTGGTACCAGTGCCTGGGCATATATAACTAAGCAGTTGCAAAGGCAGTTCACATATACATTCATTGAGGCCTCAAGGACAGATGAGTTTATCCCTACATTATTTAGGTCGAGTAATACAACCCTGTTATAGGAAGGTTTTGATGTACATCTTCAGTCAAGCTGTTGACCACCCCATGCCCATTCACAAAGTGGTGTGAGCTGTTATACCTGTTAGTGTGCTCTTTGAGATTGAAGACGAATTCATCCAGCAACCTGCCTCCAACACAGACATCTACAGCCCAGCCAAGAGTCACCTGAGACTCCTGTTATAACCATCCTGTAAAGGGGCTTTCTCCAGTGAAGGGCTTGCTGTGATATGGAGGAACATTTTCCTCACCTAAGGCTTAAAAACAGAGGGATTTGTTTTCCAGAGCTCTCAATCCTGTACTTGGAAGTGGGTGGGGATTGTGTGCCCAGATGGATTTGCATTAGGAGAAAAACGGCTGACTGAAAATAGGAATTTGCTCCTTTTTCAACACTTTTCCATGATGAATTTTTCATTTTTGGTTGGGGAAATTGAAGCAAAACAGTTTAGAGATGGGGCATTTGGACTGATCCTGAGTCCATCAGATACCTCACCTGAAGTTCAGCATGGATACCATGAGCTTCTCTTTTCATAATGCCCATGGCATGGCAGGACTGATGCATCTGTCCAACAAAGAGCATGAGTTCAAGGCAGGAATGAGTGGGAATAAGGTGCAGAGTATCAGCTCTAGAAGGAAATGCAAGTGATTGAGCTGACTATGGGAAGTGTTGTGTGGGAGTGTCAGAAAGGTGTTCTTAATGCAAGTCCTTTGATATTTTCCATTTCTATCCTTCACCCGTGTACAAACAAGGGGGGAATATTGGTACTTCCTGCAGCAGCAAAATCCCCATTTTCAAGCAGCTGCTTCTGCTGCCTTTTACTCTTGCTCTGAGAGATGCCTGGCTTGCTGCTTTCCCTTGCAGTCTATTCAAGGGATGAGAGGCTTTGATCTTTCCCATTCTAATGGATTAATTTGTTGTCTTCGTCTGAACTGCAGTGAATAATCTGAATTGCAATTAGCAAATCTCTGTGCAAAGTCAGCACCTGGCAAAGAATAATCCTAGGAAAGTAAAGGACCTCCTAGGTGAGACGTGATGAATATATTATCAAGAGAAGGAGCAGCTGGGCACTCAGCATGCTTCCCAAGGGATGTGGTAGAGGCATCATCACTACAAGGACTTGTGACAGGCAAGCTAGCATGGAAGTGTGATTGAGATCAGGGCTATAAATCCTGTATGTCATAACTCATGGCTTTTACTTAATCCAGTCAGTTTTCCCATCTCTCTGCTCATCTGGGGTATGGTCACTTCTAGGTGTCTATTAACATGAGCAGTGCTGTGTAACTTGCTCCATTTTTGGGACAACTTGAAGAGGATGACTGGGATCTCACAAAGCTGCCTTGAATGTTCATCAGTCTTGTGGCTTCTCCCACTGCACAGCCCATGTAGCAGCTCTTGCAGCTGATTGTAAAACCAACTGTCATTTATGCCTCCTTCCAGCAGCCTGGAGCTGTGAGGAACAGTGGTGACCCCAGCCTTGGATCAACAAGCAGAAGGAATGACAGCAAGGCATGCTTTTCAGTCAGAAGACACCCCCTTTCTTCCTTCTGCTATTAGTCCAAAGCCTAAGAAAAGGGGATTATCCAAGGGATGTCTGCAGAAACACACCATGATTACAGTTAGGGTACTGTCACCAAGAAAGCTGGACCAAGAATGTGCACATAGCTGCTACCAGATGAGATACTCCAAGACCAGACTGGTACTTAAACTTGCCAGAAGACCATGGGGCCTGGAGGAGGAGGAGTTGTATTCCTGTAGGTGTTTGTCATCTGTGTAGGTCAGGGGTATATTATATGTAGAGGTCACAAGCCTGGAAATGCTGTGCTCCAAGGTCCTCCTTTCTAAAAACACTGTCTCTAAATTAGATTTTAAAAGCTAAATTTAAGTTAAAATAATACTTTTTTAAGCAATCGGGTAATGAGTTAACAGTGACCACAGTGTTCTTTTCCTGTGCCACTTCCCATGTGAAACTGTGATACCCGAGAAAGCAACCTCCACAAGCACCCTACATAAATCTCTCATTCAGAGCAGCTCTTGAACCTGTCAATGAACTCTGAAAGGATGACACCACTCCCAAACACATGCAGATTCTCCAGCACAGGCTTGAATCAGAAACATGTTTTCTTTTGTTCCTTAAAAGGGTCTAATTTCAGCCTTAAATTCTGGGGCTGTTGCACAACAAAGAAGTCACTGAATCAGACAAAGAAAATTAATTCTATCATTATTTGAGGAAAGGATTTCATACATTTTCGTGCATATGCATTCAGAAAAGGTTACTGCAAGTGTTAAGCTCAATTCAGTGTCCTGCAGGAGATGGGTATGTTTGAGTGCCTCGTTATAATTAGAACTAGAGTTGAAAAAACCATCTCCTCATGATAAGAATGTGATTGTCTTTGTTAATTGCCATGAAGTTGCAACTCTTGCTTGGCTCCAGCCTCAGTGCTTGTCTTTGATTTTAAATAGAGGCATTGTACTCCAAAGCTTTGATTAAATGATGTGGGGTTTGTACAGCTTTAATAGTTTTCACAGTGACTACACATGAAAAATACAATAGAGATGTCAAGGTTATCAAGCATGAAAATAACAGCATTGCTGAGAGTTTTCTGTGATGCTGTGTTTGATGTGAGGTTTGGAGGCCAAATTCCCCCTTTTCCTGTAAGCGTGGGGCACCAAATGTTTCCCCTAATAAGCAAACTTAACGACAGTTAAAGACATGAGTGGCTTCAACTCATGTGGCCTTGGGTCAAGGAACATGAGCACATACATCTGGGTGCTGACACAGCATCAAACCTATACAGGCTACAGCATAAGGACCTCATCAGAACCCAAATAAGCTCTTATCCATCTTTAATGGCTTTGTGAGGTGCTTCAGATGGGCACCTAGGGATTGTAGTCATCTAAATCCTATTTATTTAGCTTAGTACTTCAGCATAAAGTAGGACAGAAAACTCCTAGAAATAAATTCAACTCTAACTGGAAAAAACCAAAACCCTCTTCACAGAAAAGGAGAATAGAGCTGGTGTGTCCTGCCACTGCAAACCCCTTTCCATTTAAAGCAGCATTTAACACAAACGTATGCCAAAGGCAACCTGAAGATGCTCTGTCATATCTCATTTAAGCTTCGATGCCACAGTAAAAAGGAAGAATTCCCTGTCAGCCCAGCAGTCCTTCCCTTTCAAAGGCTAAACAAAAATCGCCATGGAATTTGAGTCACCAATGAAGGGTTTATGTGAAATACCCTTCTTCCTGACCCTCTGGAAAATGCTTTTCTTCAGACAGCAGAAAGGTAATAACGGAGATTGTCAGGGTTTGCTATAGATATTGGTGGCTTTCCATGCCGCAGTTCAGTTGGGGAGGATGCTGCCTTATCAGTACTGACAAAGACACTCAACATATGGTTGCACCTCCTCACTGTGTGCTTGTACCCCTCTCAGGCATTGCTGGAGCAGCAGCCATGCACGGGGAGCTACTCCTGGGCATCCACTTTACAGCTCATAATATTAAACCTACAAAACAGGGGGGATACTGAGAACTGCTGGAGTTCAGCAGCCCTTTGAGAAGGAATGAGCCATTCTCCAAGGTTCTGTTTTCATCCCAGATACCACATAGAATGATTTCCTTCTTACCACCAAGTGAAGTTGTGGTGTATTTGTCTCTAAATATTTGACTGGGAAAGAAGCACTGCTTTGATTCATTGCCAGCACCCCACCAGCTAGGATTTGGTTGAAAATCTAAAGATGATGAATATGGGACAATGCAAATGCTAAGCTGAGCTATTCAAACACAGCACACTTTGCTGTGTTTGAATAGCTGGGGCACCTGCCATGGATTTAGATGGAACAATTATAGTAGTCTCTTAGAAAATATCCTGTATTGAAAGTTATTCAAATACTGTTATGTTACCCATCAGGAGCAAATCTGTGCCTGCAATGTGGATTACTCCGAGTCTTGCTGTTTGATGCATTGAGAAAACATGTGTACGTGCATTAAAGCTGCCAAAAGTACTTGTTGTAAATGAGCAAGCAGAGGGGGTGTTTCACCAACGTGCTTGTTGGCTGTCAAGAGAAAAGTCCTTTGAAAGGCTTCGGGAGCAGAGAATTGGAGACCCTGCTGACGTTTTTTGGGTGAGAAAGGGGGGATTCTTGAAGGAAAAGCCTATATAAACAGTCTGGATACAGACTCAGGTGCATATTTTCTATGAAAAATCACTTATCTCTTTTCCTGCCACTGCAGTGGTTAAACAACCTGCCTGGTTTTTGTCAGCACTGCTGATCATTTGGATCCCTCACTCCTTTGCAATAGTGAAGAACTGATGACAAGGGTTATGAGAAATATCCCAAAGCAACCTCTCTTATGCTCACTTCACAAGAGCAGACAATCAGGAGATTTTCAGGCAACAAAGGATGGTTTGGCTCATTCTACATAACCTTTACAAGTTTCTGACACTAACAACATCTTGTGTTGGAAATGCTGGTGGGGAAAATTCGTTGTGTCCTTGAATGTAAAATCAAAACCTATGAGATAGAATCTGGAAATATATCTCCTAAACTGTCTCCTCAGATGCTTGATCTTTGCCTGGGAGCTGGAAGGGACCAAATGGGTTTGAATAGTCTTTTCCCCTAGGTTTAGTTTCAACATCCTCAGCTCTTATTTCTAATGGTGGCAAAATCACATTCACATGATGTCATGGCTAAAAAGGACATCCAGAAATCCCTGCAGACTGCAATCAGAACATCCTGATTACAGTCAGATTTATTCTGCAGTAATTATAATATAGTGCAACTTACTTCCTTCTCACTGCTTCAGTCCTTCCTAAAAAATAATCATCATACCATCAATCACTAACAATGCAACAATCATGCAGCAGTTCAGAGGGCATTCCAGAGTCTGCCTGGCAGGCAGAATGACCAGCATTGCTCAGTAGATGCATCATATAGCTGAAGAACACACCTGAAAATCCCCTGGAATTAAAGGGAAAAAGTCTTTTCCAATATGATTAAATGACCAAAACGTCCACATCAGAATTGGAGCTCACAGCATTAACAATGACTTGGAATCCTAGCACAACTGGCTAACTAATTGTGAACAGGCACTTGGTCTTCCACACTAGCAAGTTATTAATGCAGCTTACTAAGGCAAAGAAACCAATCTGGGTTTGCTCTGTTTTGTGAGCTGCCTCCCCTCCTTCTCCTGACCATGGCAGGGGGTTGGAACTAGATGATCTTAAAGTCCTTTCCAACCCTAACTATTCTATTCTATTCTATTCTATTCTATTCTATTCTATTCTTTCCACAGTTAGATTGGTAGAGCAAATGTGTAGCAATATCTTAGTCATTTCAGGGAATAAAATCACCTCCTTGAGCACAGGGCTCTACTTAAGCTACTACTTAAGGTAGTTGCTCAAATTCTACTTAAGGTAGTTGCCTAAGCTGGGAGATACAGGGAGTGCTGAGAAGAAGGGTGTTATCCATCAGTTGCACACGGAGAAGAGACTTCATTTGGAGTCAGAAAACAGACAATTACTTTCCAAAAAAAGGTCAAATGAAGCAATTCTTTTAAATTTTATTACATTTTCTCCTTTTTCTGGGGTTGAGAAAATCCATTTTCATCCTGGATGTTTCTGAAAAGGAAATACCCTGTCACTACAAAAATGCTTGTCTTTCTCTTGACAGTAGCTCCTCCAGATGCATTTTCCTAGAAGGGAATCTTGGAGAACTGATCTAAAACCTGATCTCTACCTTAGGAATCAACTCCTTCCCCATTACTCATACCTGACATGTTGAGAGAGTGTCAGACTGTACCTGCAGACTTAATCACATTGGTGAAGTGACTCCTCAAAGTTCCCCTGTCTTTCAAGAAAAGATAAGCCCTTTTAATCCTTCAGATCCTCTTTCCACTCAATCACAGCTCATGCTACGGGAAAGCCCATTTTGGGATACTTTTCTGGAATATTGAAAAGACAGATCTCCACAAGACACAGATAATGTGTGATTTTAAACAATTAAGACAATTCAAATACTCCAAGAGAAGCAAAACCACATTAAAAAGTGTTTGCAAAGTACCTCTTTATGCCTAGCACATATACAATCAAAAATTACATTAGCTGGTGAATTACTTGCATTCCTTTTCTCCTCCTACAGCTCATCCAAGCAGTAAACTTGGGTCTATTGAAGTTGTTCTTTCCATTTGACAACTACTTTGATGCTCTGACTGATGTAATCAGATACATTCAGAGAACTACAGAATGTAAAGGCACTGCCATTACAGCCAAGACTGTGGATGGAGTTTTGCAAATTATAGAGCTAACCCAAGCAGTAAATCAGTGTCTGATTAGCTCTGGGATTTGAGGAGGTTCTGATTGGAAAACTGATGAGAAAAATCCCCTCTGGAATGATAAATGGGATATCTTGTAAGGTCTTTGTTGTTTCTGGGGGAGAGCAGACTGTATTAAGTATCTTCCTGAGCCACAACTGGAAGATCCTAAGATACTGAGATACAAACAGTGGATAGGGACTGGAAGATCTTGTGTGGTTTAACTCCATGGGGACATAGGGGCTGTGCCACACTGCAGCAAGCAGGCACTGGACAAGGCAGGACCTAAAGCAGCAACCTTCCCCTATCACTGCAAGGTCAGTAATTAACATGACCCTGCTCCCAGCATCTGTGGATGTGCCTTTGCCCAAGCTTCAGCTTTGGTGCTGAATGTGTCAGGGCTCAGCAACCTGGTGTCTGACATCCTGGGGCTCAGCCCATCCTAGCTCTTGCCTGGTACTCAGCCAGCAAACCCATAGGACCTGACACGAGTTTTGTTTTCTGTTTACCCAGCATCTGAACACACTGGGATGCTGTTCCAGTACGGTAACACTGCTATTAATAATACTGATTCAAGATGCAAATCAGCCCTTGGATTTCCCTGCAGTCAGAGATCACCTTGCCTAGCCAAGAGATGATTCACTGCTCTCCTTTAAAGACCCCATGCTGGTTTGGTTTCCAGTCACTGACATTTTACCCTATCAATATCTTCTGATGAGTCTGCCCTGCTCTGGTGTCCATGGTGACAGCTGCTTCTGTGCAGCAGCCTGGATCTCAGGGCCAGTGTGGGAGTGCTGCAAGCCCCCTGTGACACAGCAGCCACTCACACCCACTGCCAGGGGCTGATCTTCCCCTGTGCTCAGCACCCAGGGAACCAGGCAAGGGAAGCAAGGACGAGGCACCCCCAAGTAGCTGGGCTTAGTCACTGAGCAAGCCAAGCTCAGCCTGAATACTTCAAGGCACATTAAACAGCCTTGAGCATGTTTTGGAAAAGCACTGGAGACAAACAGTGTGTGTTCACTTTTACCTGCTGTGTGCTGTTGAATAGCTGGTGGAAAGGAAGAGGGAGGAAGAAGAAATCAAATATGAGCATTTTATAGTGCCAGCTTTAGCTAATTACACTGACGGCATTTCCACTTACACCAGACTTTATTTAACGACAGTGTATGAGTTGACATAAGATTGCAACTGTCTTTTCTGTGTTTTATTCAGTTATTTCAGGGTACCTCAGATGCTCACTGCAAACACTAACAAACACCTCCTGCAGTGAAAGAAACTGAAGAAGTGTTGAGCTGATCAGCTCTGCAGGATCACAGCCAGCCAGATGCTACAGGAAAACATCAGAGTCATCTCTACCTGTGCACGGCTCTGTAGCCAAAGTCTCTTAGTGCCTTGTCAGGAATAAATGAGTGTTCAGATGGGTAAACTGAGGTATCAAGAAACTGAAGTTAATTGTTGAGTGAAGGACATGAAGGTGTGGTTCCTGGTGTCCTGCTGTTTCATACAGCTGTGTTCCCATCTAGCCAGGCATCCTGGAGGGTTTCTGAGGGTTGAAGTGTAGAACATCCATCACATATTAAAGTACAAGATCTGAAGTGTGTCTGCAGTAAAGGCAGTGATTCTAAAATGCTGTTCTGTGCATGTGTTCTAGGAGCTGGGGATATAAATCCAGCACTTTACCAAGAGTTGTTAGAATGTTAAATGGAAATGATCTGATGGAGTACATGAGCCAGCCCCAAGTCACTCTCAGCCCACCATTCACCATTCCTCATGGATTCCCCTAGAAAAAGAGCTTAAAACTACAACAGACAGCAACCAGACCAGGGCAAAACTGATGCAAAGGGGGGTACAAGAGGCAGCTGCCCATTGCCCATCCCCAGTATCTAAACAAGGCTATATGATGTGTGGGAAATGCATAGGAAGAAGTTGCACCAAGCTACAGACCCACAGCCTGGCTGGGGTAATGGCAGGGTGGTGCTGGCATTGCACAGTAGCAGGGTTATAGTGGATGCTCACACATCCCTTCACCCACCTGATATATATAATCTTGGTGAAGCAACACAGACTTGGGAGAAATGAGAATGGCCCAAAATCCAGGGAGGAGAAGGAATAACAAAGACAAGGCCTATGAAACCATTCAGGAAGGTGAATTGTTTGTGAATCAGTGTCCCTGCCTCCTGTGCCTGCTCTTGATTTTATAATACATGAGGTGATTTTCAAGTTGATTTCATTTACCAGAGCATGTAAGTCCTTTATAGCTCTACAAGTGCTTTAATTCCACAGCAAATACTGTGAGTGCTATAATCCCTCATCTGACTGGGTAATTATAGTTACAGGAGATAAAACAACAGGTTTTGTATTTATATGTCATGCCTGACACAAGCAAAGTGTTTTGTAGGCTCCCAGTCCTCATCCGTTAGTGAACCAGGACTTTGTGCAATGGTTTCAGCCTTCAAAGAGCTAAATGAGGCATGTGATAGCTCAGTTCTGCCAGTCCTTGTATGCCTTGTATGCCCCACTGTGAGAATCTAGAGAGAAATGGGGCTACTGTAAACCTGAGAACCCAGCAGGCTTGGGTAGCACCAGGTATTGAACACAAAAACAGGCGCAGAGCAGCCAGAAAACACATGGGAAGGTTTGTTATTTAAGGGGAGACAACAAGGATGGCCAGAAACAGTTATATTTTCAGGGGTAATTGCTATTTCTTGTGACTTGGGATGAAAACAAGCTTTGAGAAGTCAATATTTCTCATTTCCTTTGGAACAGATGTGAACTACGTGAATGTTTTTCCAAACTTTGTTTAAATAGGAAAGTTTTATGGCAGCGTTTCCATTTCACGATATTGCTTTCTATTATAAATCCCCTCAGAGACCAAGCAGTGTTCACCATCACTTGTGACATTCAGGTTTGAGCAGAATGGAAGCTGTTTTAGCAAAAGGCAAATAAAGCCTTTTAGCTTGTTGCAGTGAACCAGCAGCAAGAGGAAAGCAAAAGGGCTGGAGAGCACATTGCAGTGTGCTGGAGTCCAGATCTGAACATCCCCACCAAATGTTGATTTATTGCTAATTTTAATGGAAATCAATTGGAATGATTTGAAAGTGAAAAGCAAAATAAAATGAAAGAACATGGGGTTTTCCATTAGGAATACCAGACTCTCAGTGCATTGAAGTTATCCCAGATCTTCCAGTGCTCATCTGAACCTGTGAGCACAAACAGTCAAGAGCTTATATCCCTCTAGAGACTTCTAGAGGGTTACAAGGAGCACAGTGAAATGTCAGCTTTTATCTCTATCCATTGTTTTCCATAGTTGACATGTTTCAGGTGAGTCAGAGCCCACACTTACACCAGGACTTGCAAACCTTTTTGGGAATTACTATATAGGACTGAAGTCAGGTTTGAAGCGCAGCACCAAGATGCTCCCCCAAGCCATGCTCTGTCCCCAGCAGCACTGGGAGCATTAGGAAGTGGCAGAAAGCAATAAATAAGCATTGATGCCAGCCCATCACATTCTGCTATTACAACTAATTCAGCCCTTTGATGTTTATATTGTTGCTGGAATTAACTTAATGAGTGTTCACTTCACTAGAGGCATAATCAAATATTAACAGCTGAATGGGATGGAACTCCCTGCCAGGGCTCACCAGAGAGAAAGAAATGGGTCTGTGAGCAGGAAGGATCAGATGAACATCAGCGGGTGGGCAGAGATGACTAACAGAGGCAGCAAGGAGCCCACACGAGCTGCAGTGGGTGGCAGCGGGGAAGCCTTAGCCAAGGGATGCTTTTGGCTGCTTACCCTGGTGCTGCAGCGGGTGCCTTCCTTCCCTGGGTTGTTTGGAGGCAATGAGGATGTGCTTCAAGCAGCTGGCAGTGGAAGCTGAGGCACAGGGGAAGATGCAGTGGTGTTTCTCCTCCACTCCGTTGGTTGCTATAATGTGCCTGGTGTTACCTGCGGAGGGAGATGACTGTGTAGAGAGCAGCTCCTCACCCCTTTCAAGCATAAGACTGTGTTTGCCAGACCTGACACTCGCTTTGCTTCTGTTTCTGACTTGCCTTGCTCATTTTCTGAAGCTCAGTTGCAAAGGAGATGGGAACTTTTGCTTTCTGTGGAATAATTCCTTTCCATTATTTCTACCTACTGAAAAAGAAAGCCCATCTGCTGAAGGCAATGTGGTTTAATACAAAAAAGAGGAAAAGCTAATTAAGTGAACAAAGGTTTGTATCAGCTTGTGCTGAAAGGACAGAGGGTGCAAAGCAAACAGGACCATTTACTGGCTGTGCAAGTTCAACAGGGGGGCTTGCTCTTATATTACAGAAGTACAACTCTTTCAGAAAAGGAACTTTTATTTCATCTTGAGCTTCAGCTTCCTCATCTGGGAATGAAATAACTACAGTGAACCAGCATCCTTCTGTCTCCTAGTAACCATGGAGCCAGGCCAATGCATTTAATTTCTGTTATGTCCACATATTTCTACTCCCATTAGACAAAGGCCACTGGAAGACACATGCAGCATTTCATATCCACAAGAATGCTCTGTCTGGTCTTGTAATAGTAGCAAAAGTGGAAGGATCTCTTTGCTCCTGGAACAGTTTGTTAGCTGGATGTGCTTGTGAGCCTTTCACAAAGCAGGATGGGTTGGCAGGGAACAGTGTGTCCAGCTGAGAGCAGAGACCCTTTTTTAATGAGGAACCACATTCAGCAACCCTTGAGGAACATGGTTGCAGAAACCATGACACTGCTGAAATACAGGAAAGGGACGTCACAGATGACATCCTTAAGCATCACAAGGGGAAGGTTCTAGAATTGGGCAGGCAGGACCTAAGCAGCAGCAGCATGGGCTTGGTCAGAGGCATGGTCTTTGCAAGTGCCTCTCCTTTATCCATGGAAAGTGTGGGAGAAGACAAGATACTTTCACATCCAAAGTAAGCGAGAAGCAAATCCCTACTAAGAAACCCAGCTATCCCACTGGAAAGATTAATGACACACTCCAAGAATCTGGCGTGGCTGGAAAAGATGAATTGTGAAACTATTTGAGGTTTGCACATTTGTTTTCATTTTGCATCAGAACAGTCAGAAGCTTCTGAAAAATGGCATTAAGAACAGAAAAAGATCAATCCATCCTGGAATGATGAACAACCTGTGCACCAGAGCGCTCAGCTGGGGTATGGAGACTCCACGTGGAGCCTTGATCTGGATGCACTGTGAAACTTCAGTCTTTGGAGTACTGAGTGGCTTAAGCATGATGCCATCCCCTCCCAGCTTCAAGCCCCACATGCTGCAATATGAGTTATACAGATGTGGGAATCTTTGGCCACTTTGACCAAAGGCTTTTTCATTCAGTGAAAAGAAATGATACAAAGAAGTTTTCCATTTCAGTTAACAGAGTTTTCTCTATAGAGCACAACAGGCAGAGCAAATTGGGGCTATTCAGCCTGGAGAAGAGAAGCTGCATGGAGACCTCAGAGCAGCTTCCAGTGTCTGAAGGGGGCTACAAGGATGCTGGAGAGGGACTCTCCATCAGGGACTGGAGCAATAGGACAAGGACTGATGGGTTTAAACTTGAACAGCAGAGGTTCAGGTTAGATCCAAGGCAGAAGCTGTTCCCTGTGAGGGTGCTGAGGCGCTGGCACAGGGTGCCCAGAGAAGCTGTGGCTGCCCCATCCCTGGCAGTGCTCAAGGCCAGGTTGGACACAGGGGCTTGGAGCAGCTGCTCCAGTGGAAGGGGTCCCTGTCCATGGCAGGGGTTGGAACTGGAGGAGCTTTAAGGTCCCTTCCAACCCAAACCAGGCTGGGATTCTATGATGATTTATTTTAGTTGGTTTGTCTCTTTTCAGCTGACATTTGTCTTTGCATCCATCCTCACACAATTGTTTATTTGCTTGCTGCCAAAACCCCCTCAGTCTTATGATCCTGATTTAAATACAAACCCGGTACTGAGCTGAGTCCTTTTCTTAAACAAGGACCTCACAAATTTACCAGGGTTTCTCATGGCACAAGATCTTGATGGTATCTGGGGTTTTATCTGATTGCTCTCTGTTCTGCAGTTACTAACAGAGAAGTTAGAGATAACCTTTAAACTGCATTGCAAAATCCAAATTACAGGACTGAATGAGCCTTGTGTGTGCAGTTTCCTACTGATCTGTGGCCAAACTGAAAATCCTGTAAATAACACGAGAGGAGTCTCAGAACTGAGTGATTCAGGCCTCACTTCATCTGTGCAGGTGAGATATCCCAGGCACAAGGGTTCCCACACACGCATTTTTAAGGCATGGACTTGATCTGACCTTAGGCAGCTGCTTGGAGTGGCAAAGTGGCTCCTCAGGACTTCATTCCTTGCTTTACTTATGCCCAAGGAAGTGGTGGCCAAATCTTCATACACCTGATTAATGCATTTCATATCAGAACAGGGCTCAGACAGGCAGCTCTGTTGATGGCTGCACCAAGGCAAAGATGGGGTGCAGGGTTGGAGGTGTGAAGTTATCCCTAGTTGCCCCGTTTCTACTTCTCCACTGGCAGAAACCCCACTTTTCCACAGCTCATCACACCTTCTTATTCTGGAGGAGTTTTGTTTTCCTCTGCATAGATCCAAAACTCATTTTGCTTACAAAGCCCCAGATTCATCCACCTGCTTTCCTGAGCACAGGCTTTGTGTTTCATAAGGTTATAAAAGGTAAAATCAGGTCCCTACACTGAGTGTCAGCTTCCCAAGCCTTAAATTTAGCATCAGATTATTAATGTTCATTTAGATGTCCTGACTTCTCCCCTCTGATTAAAACCAGCAACTGATGAATCCCCAAGGATCACTTGGGCCTATGGGGAGGGCAAGGGCATGGCTCTTTCAGGTGAATAACATTTCAGTTCAACTGTAATATGTAATGCTGCCCTTCTTGCATTAAATCCTCTTGATTGATAACAATATTAAAAGGCAAAGCAAACTTTCTGTGGACAAATGAAGCAATTCCACCACCACAAACCACACCAGCTTCTTGGACCTCATGCACTGGTGAGGGGAGCATCATGCACCTCATTGGTGAATAGATCCAGGCCAGCTTTCAGGGAGCAGGTTTTGAACCACCAATGCAAAGAAATAAAGAAACCAAAGACTGAGAAGTGGCAACTGGCTGCTTTCCCCAGTGTAAGAACTATTTCAGTCTTCTCACCTTATGCAAACTGCAGAACAGAGAGTAGGGCAGAGAACAGCCTGACTGTCACCTCTATTGCTTCTTTTCATGTTACCCCAGTGCTTTTTATCCTGAGAAGCACTACAGTTCTCATCACTGCCAGCTCCAGAGCCAGGAAGCTTTGAAGCAGATGAAAGCATTCTGCAGAAAGCCATTTCCATGACAGTTACCCACACAGTGCTAAACGGTGAATTAATGCATGTCCTTCCTTCTGAGATGGTTGTTCTGGGCTTTGCTGAGGGTTAGTGAAGAGAAATAGGTATTTCAGCTTATTTTGTCAGGGAGTATTGAGGACATGGGGAATTTACCCAAGACTATGAAGGGAGCATGGATTGATAACTGGCAGCATGAGCCAAAGCCAAGAAAGAGTCACAGTCTTGCAGTAAATGATATAAAAGGCACAGGAGAAGATAAGGCTGAAATCGGTGCTAGGTGCCCAAATTCTACTTGGTCTGCATGAAATGGCTTGTACCATGGGAAAAGTAGGTGGCAAGGTAGCCATTCCCATGATACAATGAAAAATTAGGCATGAATAGCAAGACGGATATTCTAGTTCCTAAGTCAGTTGATGGTGGGCTGTAACAGTAAAAGGTTCCAACAGAACACAGTCAAAACAATACAAATCTCTGTTGCAATTTGTCTTCCTCCTATCAGTCACAAAGAAGCCATAAAATACATGCAAGTGAAGACAGAAGTCTCCTCCAGATCAAAGCTCTTTGATTCAGGTAAACGAGCCTTAGTCAAGAGCATGCCTATGGCAAGAGCTTTTGCCTGTATGGAAATCCTACTTTGAGTCCTGCTTTCAGCAGGGTGTAGACTAGATGGATCTCCAAAGTGGCCTTCTAGCTTAAGTCTTTGTGTGGTTAGAATTGTGGCTAAAGAAGCAACAGATGGCAATCTAGAACATATCATAAAGCTTCTGGGTCTTTTTCTATTACTCAACAAGTCTTTAGCCAAAAAGGGCCCCACAAACTGTCCATGAAACGAGCTCAGGGCTGAGCCAGCCTCTCCAGGGCATCAATGTAGAATTACTCAACCACAACAAAACACACAATCAAATAATAGCAAACTGGAAATGCAAGTGGGATTGCAGCCTCCCCTTCAGTGGCATCAATGTATATTGAAAGCTATGGGTTAACAGTGCTGTACAACAGCTTGATATTACTTTATTACCAATACCCTAAACTGCTTTGTCTCCTTCCAGAAAGAAATAGTGACTCAATTCTTTGTGGAGTTAGAATACCGTGAGTTTGGTTCAAGTGGAAAATCAGGCCCGTTTTCCTTCAGGCATTGTATCTTGCATGTATTTTGGTACCACTTTCTTTGCCAAAGTCTGAGCATGTGAAACGTGTCTTCACCCATTATGGTTACAAGTGATGTTCAACTGAGGCTACATGCTGTTCCCTTTCATAACAGCAGAGAATTATTCCTTTATTTAAGTCATTAAAGGTTCAAACATTATTGCCAGGGGTCAGACTGCCTGTTTCAGATCCCTACCAGATAGAGATTGTTGCTAAGGTAACAGGCAGCATCACCTCTCTCTGTATCCCACATCTTCCCCCAGCAGTGTGGTCAGAGGCTTGTTTCTTCCTGACTGAGCTATTTGCGTGTTTTGAGATATGGATGCCTGATGTGAATGATCGATTCACTGCAAAGCTGTTGTGACAAAACATCAGAGTCAAAAGGTGAGTGGATTTTGGTCTTTCTATTGCTAGAGCCTGGGGAAATTCAGTCATCACGTTCAGAAGGACTAGGCTCAGGTAATATTTTTCCCTATACCATCAGAGCAGTGCCAGATGAGCTGGTGACAAATGATGGTGTGTGACCATAGGCCAGGGCTCAGCCATTGCTCTGCAACAATGTGAGGCTCTCCAGCTAAATCCCAGCCTGAGTCATCTGCAAAATGAGTACTGACACCCCAGCTAGCCATATTGACTCCTTTTATAGCCAAAGGATAGATTAGTCATCCCCTCTTCCAACATCTAAGTTGTCTTTGTTGAGGATGAAGAATGTCTTGATGCCTTGGCTCAGCTGTTGACATCCTGTCTCTGGACACCTAAAGCACGATGAGATGAATCTCACCCTTTAGATACTCTGGACTGATATTCTCTGTCCTCCTTTTATCTCCATCTGACCAAGTTATCTGAACTCCCTTGATAGTTAACAGACAAAATCAGGCACCCACAGGACATAATTCATCACATTGCAAAGGAGATGTGTAAAAATAGATTAGACAAAGCAGGCAAGAAATGCCTAGTGCTGTACAGGAGACAAAGAGAATGATAGGAGCCAAAACCAGCTGCTGTTGATGGTGTTCTTTTGTCACCTATTATAGTTTGCAGAGGAAATTTAGTTAATTGGAGGAAGGATTGCAGAAAGAAGAGTGACTCTCCAGAAATACCTAGTTAACATTGGTACATGCCACAAGCATGGAGGCCAATGGTCATCCTGTAAGGAGAGGGACACTTTCTGTTACAGCATCTCCCACAGACATTCAAGGACCATTCCTACAACCCTGTGTTATCACTGAAGGTGATACAGAGAAACAGTAAAGGCCTCTAAGAACTCACTTTTCTTCCCCTCTTGGTTTGGTCTCCATCTACAGGAGGTGGTGCTGGCTGAGAATACAGATGAAGCAACCAAAGTCCAGTGAAGTTGGTTGTATCAGCGATGCTCCTGCCACAATGCGTTGCCTTGGGCAGTGAAAGAAGATCAAATTGATTCGCACAGAGAAGAGATTCTTCCAAAAGTTTAAAACCTTGAGTGGGAAGAAATCAGAGGATCTGCTGCCAGCAAAGGGAAGTGGAAATGGAAATGTCAGCAAGGTTTATGTAGTGGCACTTGGCCAGAGGTGGACTGAATTAACTCAGCCAGGATAACACTAAACACGAGGTACTAATAGGCTCTCAGAGTATATTTCAGACAGATGAAAGCAACTGTCCTTTGACCTTATGCACCACAATTCACCTGTGGCATTTACAACAACCCAATGGTACGTGCTTTGGGGGAAGATTATTGCTACCTTGGCAAAAGGATCTCACTGTATCCAGAGCTCTTTATAAACTCCACAACTCAATGGACTTCTCTTGATAAACCCTAAGGTGAAGCTTCTTTGTACATCACACCCCATGTGGGCCATCTAAACATCATCCTGCTGACTCATTATAGCCAATACTAACAGAGTTGATAAGGTAAAGAACAGCCCATATTCATTTTGCATCCTCCTACTCAGGAAGAGTTTATCCTTCCACTGAATTGACTTTTCCAGCCTCCTCCTTTCCCTGACTCCTCTCTCCTGGGTGATGCCTCCCAGCACTACTCATCGCAGTTAATCAGTGGAGTGTTTGTTTGCTTGCTTCAGAGAGGCCAGCGAAGGTGAGAGGCTGGAGTTCACTGGCTTTGCATTAGCTGCTGGCTGTGTCTGCTCTCCAGCTCCCACACTGAGGGCAGCTCAAGGCCAAAGCACCAATTAAATGCCACTTAATCCCTGTAATAACACTAAGGAAAGAATAAAAGTAGCTTCACCCTTGCACCATGCATCACATT
The DNA here is from genome assembly GCF_012275295.1 of Melopsittacus undulatus. NCBI lineage: Eukaryota > Metazoa > Chordata > Aves > Psittaciformes > Psittaculidae > Melopsittacus > Melopsittacus undulatus. The sequence goes on along the minus strand of NC_047543.1, from coordinate 1,948,928 downwards.
GAGGGGCTTTAACCCTGTCCTTTATGTTCCACAGCCACCTACCACTTTTAGCCTCCCCCACTCACTTCCCAGCTGCTGCATCAAAGCCAGTTCCACTTCTGCCCCTATTGTTTGCCTGGACCAGCCCTCCCAGTTAAGAAATGAAGATGCTGGAGCAGCCACTCTGCTCATGGCTCAGGCTGAGCCCAGCCACGGAATGAGCTTCACATTGTTCAATGGGCAAACCCTTATCCCAGCCACTGCCAGCAATAGAGCAGCTTTCCCTCTGCAGAAGAACAACTCTGGGGCATAGAATGGGGGGGGTGGGGGAGGGGGAAAGGGACACAAGTCAGAACAAAATGAGCCAAAAGGTGGTACACAAGCTGTACAGCACCTGCTTCCACCCACAGCTGCAAACCTATTACCGTGTGTTATGTTCACAGCTTGAATTTCCATCAGGGTGTGATCTTACAAACAAGGATGCATTGAGCAGATGCAAACAGGCACTGAAACAAGCAGAGAACAGCCAAACCCAAACCCAGGTGTCTATGCAAAGACAAAAAAATTCCATGCAGCCAAATATTTGTGCTTTCTATTTGTACTGGGTTGGTTTGATACCTGGAATTATTCTTAACCCTTCAAAATCCTCTCTATAAAGCCAAGATACCAAATCAGATGTTGTCCCTCATGTTATTCCAGCACAGGCTGAATCTGCCTGTGTAAGTTGCCGGTGGATATATAATATATTAGATATATTAGATATTAGATATATTAGATATTAAATATTAGATATATTATATATTAGGTATTATAATTTTATTCAGATTAAGCAAAACATCCTTTTTCTCCTGCTGGAAAAAATATCTGGGGCAAGATGCTTTGTACAGGATATTCTGGAAGCTCAAGGCATGTGAACACTAACACAGCTTTCCCTTGGGTGTTACTTATGTACAAACATTCCATTTGCTGCCCCATTAAAAGAATCACAGAATCCCAGACTGGTTTATGTTGGAAGGGACCTTAAAGCTCATCCAGTTCCAACCCCTGCCACGGGCAGGGACCCCTTCCACTGGAGCAGCTGCTCCAAGCCCCTGTGTCCAACCTGGCCTTGAGCACTGCCAGGGATGGGGCAGCCACAGCTTCTCTGGGCACCCTGTGCCAGCGCCTCAGCACCCTCACAGGGAACAGCTTCTGCCTTATATCTGTCCTGAACTTCTTCTGTTTCAGTTTGAACCCAGCACCCCTTGTCCTACCACTCCAGTTCCTGAAGAGGAGTCCCTCCCCAGCATCCTTGTAGCCCCCTTCAGACACTGGAAGCTGCTCTGAGGTCTCCATGCAGCTTCTCTTCTCCAGGCTGAACAGCCCCAATTTGCTCAGCCTTTGTATTTGCTCAGTCTTTGTATTAATAAAACCTAAGGCTGCTTTCGTGGAGAGAAGTGGAAGTTTTGTATGTCTATAGAATGGTTTTGTTACATACATTTGAATTTCAAAATAAGGCCCATAAACTGCCCTGTGTTTTGCCCAGCACAAACTAAAGTCAACTCAGTCCATGAGTGAAGCTGTGCCAGCTTGAATGCTCCCTAAGCTGCATGAAACTACTAAAACTTGGGAATACTTTGACCTTCCCAAGCATTCTGGCAAGGCAGGCCCAGCACCTGGATCACTCAGAAAGAATCAGCCTTCCCTTTGTCAAAGTGCTGTCTTTCCCTGCAGAGAACAGTAATCATATTTCTCATCTGAATTTCCCCTAAACAGGAGTTATTGCCCATACATTTGATTTGTGAAGCAATTAAGCAGGTTGGGATTGTCTCCTTATACTTTTCCCATTTTCAGGCTCCATTGCTGGCTCTGGGAGATGCAGCGTATTTGTTCTTGCAGATAATGTCATTTCTACTGCTAAAAACCATAATTCCTGAGCACATGCATTCGATGGCCCATAAGCTCTGATTGTATTTTCACAGATGTCTTTTTTTCAGGCCAGAAGGAAATGTTATCATCATCATCTAGCTTGACCTCCAGCATAACACAGGACATAGACATTCACCCTGTAATTTTGGTGCTGTGCCTTGTGATTTCTGCTTCAGCTGGAGACATGAGGAAACATCCATCCTTCCCTTCACTTCTTGCAGTATGAATATGCCATGTCACTAAGCAAGGCAATTCAGCCACTTCGGTATGGAAAGGATTTGATTGACTGGAGTGAGTATATTTCAATCAGATATATTACCTCAAACTTTCTTTGACGTATATGGTGCTTTTCTGTGACTGATGAAGATTCAGTGTCATAGGTTTGGGTTTTTTACAGCAGCAAATTTATTACTCTTGAAATTACTAAGTTCCAGCTGGTCAGGAAATAGTTGCATTTGTTTTGCAGGCATGATGGCTTGTTCTGCTGCTTGTAACTGGCAAGGAAAAGGGCTGTGTTCCTGCAATCAAGTTCAGCATTTTTCATTTCTTAGACTGGAACTTTCCAATCAATGTGAAATGAGATATTTTATGTCACAAGGATTTTGTTTTCTGCTGTGACATTTTGATTTGTAATTGCTACCGGTTGAATATGTTTATTCTCACCTTTAAAATAGGGAGCAGGAGGAAGTTTACACCACGCAGAGACATTTTCCTCTCTGCCCATGACCCAGATGTGCTGAGCAGGGTCCCTGTTCCTGGCAAAAGATGCTGTGGATCATTTTGCTTCAAGGTAAAGGGTTCAGTTGTCTGCAGATGGCAATATGCTAATACATCCAAGGTTTAAGTTTGGTAGGGTTATTTTCTTTCCCTACACAATATTTTAATTATGCTGTAGCTATAATTACTTGAGTTAAAATGGGATTTATAATGCATTTAAAAGCTCTTTTCCTGCGTTCTCACATTTGTCTAGACTTCTCAGGTGCTTGAGAGGAAAAAAAAAGCAAGAATCAAGACAACTTAGTACGTGTGTACACTTAATGAAGCCCTATGAGCAGGCTGCAGGGTCTGGATCCATTGCATCTAAGCTGCAGAGTAACATGCAGGTAGGTTCAGAGGAGCAGGTTAAAACACTGCCATACAAGGTGTTTTACTGCTCTTACATGGATTCCAACTCATCTCAGCCAGAAAAGCTCTTGAGTCTGTAACAGAGGTGAACAAAGGAGCTTTTTGAATTGACAGCAGATTAAAGACTGGAAGTCGATGAGAAAATGTGGGACATGCCAAGACCACAGTCATGGTACTGTCTCTATGACTCACAGGAGGCTGCTAAGGAGCTATCACGTAATCAGTACCCCTCTACTGCAAACCCATTGCATGGAAGTGTTTGTCTCATGTATTTTCCCACCTCTAGCCACTGTGAGTTTCCAACTGTTTGATCTCTGAGGTATTTATTTTCACTCAGCTGCTGTCTTATGGCAGTGCAAATGTACAGCCAAGTACACCAGGACTTGAGTCCTACTTGCTTTTAGAATGGACACCTCCTGCAGCCCTTATTTGTTCCCCTGTTGTAGCATATTGCCCAGCACTGCCTCTTAAAAATCACTGTCCCAAAGACTAGAGGATCCCAAACATGCTCCAGCATCAAACATGGCCAATATCCTTATGCCACATGCCAGGCAGACACCTGAAGGTGGCATAGTTGAGAGCCATAGGATAACTGGAGAGATGGATCCTTGAGCTGATGGAGACCAGCTCTCCCTGTGAAACACAGGCAAGCTGAAAGAGGAAAACTGGTACTGTGGTCGGTACTTGCATAAAAGTCTTATAAAATTGGGTCCCAACCCTAAACTGGCTCAAATCTATGTGAAATGCAAGTTCTTTGGAGCTCTTCAGCTCAATTTCTTAATGCCCCTTTTGTGAACAAAGCCCCCAGATTACCTCCCAAAAGAGGTCCTGACTTCAGTACCTCTTCACGCTTCAGTTATCCCACTTCAAGCAGGGCTGATGGGTGGCATGAAGAGCCCTAAACCTCACAGTAACAAGGTGCAAAGCCCTGCTTCTGGGTTGAAAACCCCAGTTTTTCTAGACAATGGCACAGTGCCTCTGACTGATTTGTGCAACTTTCTCAACAGTCTTTGGACTTCATTGTTCCACAGCAAATGGTGGGGATTTTAGCTGCTGCTGCAGTGGCAATTATACCAATGATGTGTCACTTGTAGATGTAGTGGTTAAAATCCTGCTGGCTGACACTAGCAATTTCTTGCGTGATAAATTCTAACAAAGCAGCTAAAACAAGCTGCTAATTCTGTACTGCTCCTGCTTTGGTGTTGATTAGAATTCCCAGTCCTGCAGAGCAGGCTGTAATTATTATTTTCTCCTCAGTTGACAGGGGAATCAAATATTAGGAATGGTGAATACATCCCTGTTTATCTGAAAGGGGAAAATAGTGCAACTTCAGTGCCAAGAATGTGAGCCCATGGCCCCATTTGCAGGGTACTGAGATTCAGAATGAGGGATCTCATTTATGGTGATGCTTCCAGGAGGCAACAGCTCAGACTGCACAAATGCATGGAGGGCCATATGTAGTAGGAGCTGCCACCCAGAAAATGGTCCCTGTAAAGAAGGAGAAAGGAAAGTGATGTTTTGAGAAGTAGAAATGGACCCTGGAGGATCTGATTTACAGCTTATTAGGAAGACTGTAGAGAGGAATGGAAATAAGAAAAGCTGCAAACTTGGTTTTCATTAAAAGTTTCCAGTTCCTTGCCAGAACTTTTTGTTGTCTTGTTAAAAGAAGGATGTGGCCTTGAGGATTTTTATTTGCCTGGATAAAATAATACAATGAGAGAAGTCAGGCTCATTCCATAAACATCTTGCCTCATTAAAACTCCTGTCTTTCTCTTGAGAAACACCATTCTGGTTTTAGTGATGTCCCTTTGAACTGCTCCTTAGAATCAGGTTTCCATCTCATAAATCAACTTTGGTCAGCATCAAACCATCTAGAACCTGCATCCAGAACATCAGCTGCATTAGTAGCACTAACTGGCGAAGTTTCCTCAGTCTGTCCCTAATATTTAAACTGAAAAACAGACCAGAAATGTCCATCCCTGGCATAGCCCAACTTGAACATTATCACCAATGATGTAATTGACCTTTTTGGAATGATGTTTGGCTCAAAAACATGGATAGTCCTAACTGAAAGAAAAGCTTTTTCTTATCTCTGGCTCTGAAAGAATCAAAGGATTTTCACTCTTAGCCAAGTAAAATCACAAAATCCACAGATCTTTGCATATTCAATGTTTTCCATCTTCAGACTGCAATCACTTATATCTGCTATTTTAATAAGCATTAAGAGCTCTCATCCACTGGAGTGGAAAGATGAGATACTAAGGTGCACATGAAGATAATTTATTGACCTAAAATATCCACCAAGGTGACCAGGTCTAGATTTCACTCTTTATTTAGTTTTATTCTTTTGCTTGCAAATTCAAAGAGAAAATTAAGACAAATTATTGTTTGCAAAACCAGGAAACTAGGACATTGCAAATGTCATAGAGCAAATCATCAGCACCATCACAGCAAAATACCCACCATGAAACTGCCAGGAGGAATTAGTGAGGATAACTTTAGACTTAAGTGGAATGAAGTGAACTTTCAAATGGAACCTCTGGGAATTCATTTGTACATTTTCAGCCCATTTACTCAATGTCATGTGTAGAATTGGGGTTTTTTTTGTTGGTTAATTATACAGGTGGGGGCATTAATCTGCTCTGACTGAGCCAAGCAAAAAGCCATCTACATCTGAGTGGCCACCTTTGTAGTTAACAGAGAGAAGAAGGCAACCCTGAAGGACAAGAGGTGCCCCTCTTGGGAAATGGATGTAGGACAGGGAGGATGAATTGCCCACTAGGAGCTCCTTAATAACTATGAAGCAAGCACAGAATGACTATTTCAGACTTATACAGCTGCATCTAGATGAGATGTGTCTTGTGCTCAAGGAAAGAAAGGCTATGAGAGTCAGGGTAAGGAAGGCAGCAGCTCAACAGCATAGTTTGCTTCTAAAATACCAGTGACTGTGAGCCAGTGCAGAAGAAAACACTGGCAAAGGGAGCATGCTATGGTGTTCTTGAGTTCAAAAGGGCTTTGCTTCTTGCAAGTGTTTTTGTGTTGGGACAAAACTGATGTTCTCACTCAGCAACCAGTTCCCATATTGAAGAGACAAAACCTGAACAGCTTTGAAGCTCCCCCAGGCATGAACAAGCTTCCTGCAGGAGGACACCTGCAAAATCCAAAGCAGCAAAAGAGATCTGAAAGGATTAAGCAGAGCAGGGGCTTAGGAAGGGGGTTGTGGTGAACCTGAGTGACAAAATCACACAATAACAAGGATTCCAGCTTGCACGTGCTTTTGAAGTTAGTCATTTTTCTTACTATTATGAACTATATATGTCTAGAAGCACAAGAGGTAAAACCTACATCCCCATACTTCTATCTCCTGGGCAGGAGACATTAGCATGTACTCTGATACATCCCTGCCTTTTGGCCAATTGGCAAGCAGAATGGGTACCCATTTAATTAGCACCAAAGCATCTCTTTTGCCAGCGGAGAAAAGGTCTCTCCTGAAAATCTAGATGGGCAGCCACACAGGAGAGACAGATGCAAAGAGGGTATTGCAAAAGACTTTGGAAAACAAACTCAAACCCTGATCCAAGAAAATAAACAAGTTTATTTAAACATCAACTTCAGCAGTTCCAATGGCCTCCTTTACAGCCTGGTTGATTACAGCAGATCCAGCTTGGCTGAGCCAGGAAGGCTCAGAAACAAAACTCACCATTATGTAAAGGCACATGAAGATAGAGCTTACTCCTTTCAGCCAAATGGTAACAAGGGATAGAGCTTGACCACGGCATGGATGAAGCTTGGTGATCCCATGGGTGGAAAGACAGAGTCAGAAGGAGATTATTTTGGACACTGTCGAAATGGAAAAATAGATCTGCCCTTTGAGGATGGGTAGAGTGAGGAACAGTGAGTTAAATGGACAGAGTTGACTTGCAAGCAGAGAACCTGCAGGACAGATCTTTAGCACTCATTACATTTCTTACTAACCACTGCAGCCAAGTGATGCTGACACTAACTGAAGAAAGACTCAGCTGTAGTGTGGAAGCTGTCGCCTGTCACATCCAAGGACACCCTGTGTCAGGCTCAATGTGACAGCCTGTACAGTTTTACAGCACTGGGTCTACCACAGCACTTTCTTGTCAGTCCCTGAAAGAGGGTGTCACACCTGAAGGAGGACTTCTTTGCAAGCAATAGCTTGAGAATGCCCTATGATTTCAATAGGTCCCATCAGCCTTCTTGCCCGCATCTGTACTTCCCTCCCAATAAGTCTTCTTGTGAGAGCTATTTTTCCCCTTTAATGTACAGATGATTCAGGACTCCTTTCTGATAACCAGAATCTTCCAATTGTAACTTGTATTCATGAAAATAGAGACTTAACCTTCAGGTGCCTGCATTGTCTTGACAAAGTCCCAGTCATAAAAACCTCTCGCGCAACTTGGGCGCTGATGGATTGGAAGCCATAAATCTTGCTGTTATTAGAGGCACAGTTCTCCACGCTCATTGCAACAAGTACTCACCAGTCATAAATCCTTGTCTCCTTTTCTAAAAGAGCCCATTTTGAATGCCTCAGTAAGTTCTGGATTATTCTTTAGCTATTTGGGTGCTGCTTGAAAAAGACATTAGAGGCAATCTCAGAGAGAAAACAAGTCTCCAGTGAAGCTCTCAAAGGAATCCCAACAGTAACACAAACACCATTGCTGAAGCCACAAGGGAAACAGGTGAATGATTTTCTTCCTTAAAATATTGTCCTTCTTCTCTAAGCATCAATTGAACAGAACTGGAGAGCAGGCACTTTGAGAGTTTTTGCTTCTATTCAAATAATAGACCCAGAAATAACAACCAAAGCCCCAACCAGCTAAATAAATCATTTTGACCAGATGTAGAGTGCTATTTAGATGTAGAGATGAAAAGATGCGATTGTCTTCACATCAGGGTAGAAATGCACTCCTGAAATGATTTTCAAACCTCAAAGCATTCTGTGATAAAATATCCTTTAAAGCAACATTTCCTTATCTTTTGTAGACAGTACCTGAATGATAACCAATTGCTCTGTAAAGCAGATAGGCAGGTGATTTTTTCCACTTGCAGCATCAAAGAAGCATTAATTCAGTTTATGAATTGAGAAATGCATTGATCAGGTTTGAATTTTGGCTTGTTGCAGTGTTAAAAAACCAACCCAAAACTCACACATTTTTACACCTTTATAGAGCCTGAATAATGCTTGCTTCCAACTCCACGTCCCTGCAGAGATACTGCACATCCCAAGGTGTTCCCAAGGCCAGAGCTCTGCAAAAACTGTGTGAATAAACCCTTCAAGTCCTCCAAGCTGAGGTGAAAGGAATGAGCAGCAGTAGCACTGGTATCAAGCTGCACATTCAGGTCTCCTTAAAGATCTCAATCAGACCTCCAACAAAACCCAGGAGCACTCTGTCTAGATATATGGTGATGGAAGACCTCCATCTCTTGCCTATATTCATATAGCTTTGAATGTATGAATATTTACAAATGTGCAGGTACTCACACTTGTGCAAGTTTACATACTATGCACTTTGAAACATCAGCAAACTCAGTGCTAGAAGATGAACCTTCTCATTTGAAAGGTGATTCATTAGAATCAAACTCAGGGAATTGAAAGAGACTCAGTGTCATCTGCTTCCCAAGGTAAGTGTCCCTTGTACAGCAGAAAGAAGAATCCATCCCTAAGTCAAGGCAAGCACCTGGACAACTCAGCTGACAAAAATGGTGTGAATTCGTGTTGCACTTCCAACACATTGCTTTGTTAAATGGTGATTGAGAGCCTTTGCCAATTCCTGGCTGTGTTTGGGTCTTTGCCAAGTAACTCTGGGATAGTGGACACACATCCATATTGCAGATATGAGTATGGTGGTCTCTAAGATCTTCAGTAAGAGGCTCATTGGAGACACCAAGAACAAAATCGTGCTGTGCCCCAGCAGGTCAGGGGTGGTGCATGGCAATAAGGTCAGGAGAAGGACAGCAACCAGGGAGCCACCTTAGCTCTGCCACAAGGACAAAACTACAGGGAAGGAAACCACCCACCCAGCAAATGTCAAGTGCAATTTAAATGGAAGAGCTAACGTCTCTAAGCTCAAAGTTCTTTCAGACAAACAGACACACACCCCCAAAACAGCCATTACAAGCACTTTCCTCCTACTCAGCAGGAAAAGGCACCAGGGACGATTTAATGGCTTGAGTCATTAGTTACATATTGATGACAGTGGATGACGCCAAGTGCTGAAGCTTGGCAAGGAGATGGAGATCCCATTGTAGTTTCTATTACAGCATATGAAAAGCTCCTTACTGTAGCATTAGAAAAGGTTTCTTTTTTCCCCAGTGAAAGCTCTTGCTGACCAAAATAACATCTTCAGCTAGTGCATTCCTTTCTTTTTTTCTTTATAGAGGGAAGAGCAATGTATACACAACCTCCTGGTGGAAGTCACATAGCAAACACATTGACCTCCTAGCACTAAACCATCAGTAGCTCAGCCCATACGCACCAAGCATGGTCAGCAGATGCCTTTCCCATTCCCAAAGCTCCTGGGCATAGGGCAAAGAGACAGGCAGGGTATGGCCCTACAGAAAGCAATACTTATGTCCCCAGAACACAAGACTATTGAATAATTATTGGCTTCTCTTATTTTCTGATGCTTGAACTCTCAGGTCAGTCTTGGGTCTCAGTTTGAAGCTTCCCTTAGCAACCAAGTCAGTGGAAAGCTCACTGTTGGAACAAACCCCAGCATTTCTCACTGATTCACAACAGCGTTCAGAAATTCTCCTATTATTGGAAAGCAATGAAACCATGAAAACCAGCAAGGGGAGGATTGCTATAGGCTATTGCCTGGGGCCCATCACTGGGGGACTGTTTTCAATGACCATGATTTTCCCCCTCACCTAAGCCATATCAGATTGATACCCAGGACTCAAATGACAAGTCAAGCCCTTCTTCATTGATGAATCAGGTGATACCTGAGGAAGAAAGTTCTCTGTTGATAGCATATGTGGATCTGTCTGCAACCCCAGCCATGTAGAGAAGGAAGCAGATTTCCTCTCCAGATGGCAAGCTTTACTTATTCTAATTACAGATATGTCCCCAAACACCTGAACACTCCCCACATACACACTAAAACATCACTTTACAGGCTGGTCGTTGAAAGTAAAACTCATTTAGTTATTTAGCAATATTTAAAGATCAAAGCTCCAGATCTCTGTGCCTGCTGGCTATCTCCAAACAGCTTTTTGGAGTCAATGTGTTGTATGGGTCTCACTGGCTGAAGCACGGGGCATCTCTGGATGCCCTCTTTAACTTTAACATTAATCCTGGGATTAATTAAGAGGCAGGTAGCAGTATAGACTTCCAACCTGCCTTATTTCCTCATTAAAGACTGCTCACTTCACAGCCTCATGATCCTGAAGGAGTAAAGACAGGGCCTGCTATTTAGCAGCACAGGTCGATACATCCCTATTGACTTTGCAAAGTCAATTTCTGTCTCTTCTACCCAACCTGACATACTCAGAAATCAGTGATGAGACTTGCAATGACTTCCATGGAACTTTGGGTCAGGCCAATAAAAATGATCCATACTTATTAATTCTTACAATGTTTGGCTGGTCATTAGGAGATTTTCCTCCTTGCGTCCCCTTCTTCCCTGTTCAAAGTCCATAAAGGCGAATGTGACTATTTCTCAGTGGTAGGGTGTTTAAAGCAGCATGTTTCGTTGTAATTCATCCCACTGTTTGACAGGATGAACTGATATAACGCCTTATGTCTCTGTCAAATATCTGCTTTACTCAGTTCTCAGTTATCATCTCAGGCTGTATGGTACCTGATAGAGATGCAGAGGGAAGAAGAAATGTCTGCCTGATTTGAAAAGGTGCTCAAGGTGTCACAGCAGACTTTTTCCTCCCCTTTTAAACAAAGTGACAACTAAACTTTGAATTCTTAAACAGCATTGGGAATCCAATCAACCAAAACATCTTCCAGGGCAGGGTGCCTCAGGCTCTGATTTCAAACTGTGTCAAAAGCAAGATTTGCTTAAATTAGTGGCTTTGACTTGAAATCAAAGGTGGGTTGGTTTTCTTGATCAGGACAAGGATGATTTCATTACATCTCTAAAGATGCTCTGTTGCATTTGCCAGAGGTGGAGACAAATGGAATTCATCAGCCACCTTCCCCAACCACTCTGACAGCTCTGAGGATAGACACAAAAAGCCGATACCTGAAGTGGATCCAAATGAGATAAAAATCAAGGATTTTTGTTGTAACACTCACATTCCCCTCTGCATTCCTAATACCAGGCATTACTTTGTGATGACTTCAAATCCAGCAGCAGCTTTTATTGACTGAACATACACCATAATGGGATTGAAAGAGAAAATGAAACATTCATGTAGGGGGAGAGACAAATGAGCTTAACTCATTTCTTCTCTGAGTTGACAAGTGTTTAAAGGGTTTTATTCACCATTGTGAGTGTTAAATCTGTGCAATGTGCTGTAATGCAAATGGACCTTCCTTGTAGAGCTGTTTTCCCATTATGATACCTGTCTGGGAATTCAGTGAAATACTTGGTCAGAAAGTGGGTAAATCGCTTTCATGCGTGAAGCAGTTATGGTGAAAACAAAGTGGAGATGTGGAAGCTGCTCAAATGGAATATCTGCAATATTCCTTTTAAATAAAACTGCTTCATTTCAGACCTAAAAGGACTTTCCTGGGAAGCATTTTGGAAATGAAATCATTTTAAACCTGGATCAAGGGGCTCTCGGTGTCCAGGTGTGTGAACCAGATCCTTCCATCTTCATTTCAAGTTTAAAGTTTACCAATGATTTAAGCAAAAATTTTAGTTGTGGGTGAAGACAGATTTGATTTCATGAAAAATGTTGATTTTCATGTTTCTTGTATGCTCTGAATAGGAAAACTATTTGATCCCTCTAATAAAAACTGTTTCTACATCAGTAAGGATCCTGGGCCCAGAGCATTTATGTTCTATAATCATCATCATGTAGGGCCAATGGGTTTTACCTTTTGGGGCAGTTTGCTTTATGTATCTAGTCCTGCCCTCCCTGACCATGGATAGCTTGACTATAATGACTTTTTCAAAATATGGCTCTTGTGCTCCACTAAGGCAGAAAACTGAATTATTAGGGTCAAGTACAGTGCAGTTCATTATCCATCCCTGCCCTGCTATGGCTTTCATCATGCTAAAGAGTGACAGCAAAAATGGATTGGCCTCGCAACAAATTTAAAGTGATAATGGTACTGCTGATTTTAGGGTTGATGACATTTTCCACTTAAGCCTGGAAGGATTGCCTGGCCTGACTGGAAAGCAGCACCATTAGCTATGGCCCACAAGCAGCAGAAGAATGAGATCATCTGATTCAGAAGAAATACAATTTCTCCGCCTGTCACCAGCTCTGTTTGCCTACAGGCAAATTATTTACTGTTTCTGAGCTTCAGCTGAAGCATTTCTAGGAAGCTGGGAATTATCTAACCTTGACAAATGCTCCTAGTCCGAGACCTTATCCCTGATCCTGGCCCATATCTGTTCTTCCAGAGGCTGGAAACTCAGTAGTATGTACATCTGTGGGGTTTTAAGTGTCTCATTTTCAGAAAGTGTCTTTGTTCTTATGGTCTGACCAAGGCAGAGCAGAAGCTCCTGTTTCCCAAGGCTGCAGCACACATCTGCAGACCCATAAAGGAGTTATATTCACATTAAACATCTCTATGGGGTCTTAAAAGTGTTGGTTAGATAACAGATATGAAAGGTTTTGAGGCACCCAGGATAGTGGTTTGTTATTTTTGAGCTCTATAGAGGTAATGAAGGTGCAAAGACTTAGAAAAGCACAAGGATAGCCCATGGTACCATCATCCCTTAAACACAGGACAAACACCAAGATGTAGTAGTGTCTGGTCACCCTCAGGTTATTGCTCTGGCCATGGAGAGATGAGTATTTCTACCACTCCTACTGAGAGCAAAACTTTTGCCATCAGGAAAAGGATATTTTTGTGTAATCAAGGATTCCTTAGGAAGCTTTTCAGTTTGGGTAGTGGGGGAAAGGACCACAGCCAGCCATGGTTTGTAGCATCAAGTTTACCAAAACTGGAATATTCTTTTATTCTTGTTTATATCATAAAAGACAGAAAAAATACCCCAACACTGTCTATTTCCATGGCATTTTAATGACTCTTCCACTTAGGTTGAGTGTGGAGATTTTTAACTGTGGAATCACAGGATTGCTAAAACCTCTTCCAATGCCAGCTGCCAAAGCCAGCTTGAACAAATCGTGCCTGGAGGTATAGCACAAGTGGGCAAAGATCTCTGTAAATACCACTTGGATCTACCTCACTGGCCATCCATGTTTAAGACCCATCCCCTCTGTGCACCATCCTCATCTCCCTACCTCCCTAGTGATGAATCTCCCTAGGTAATTTTGGAGGTCACTTCCCTTCCATGCATTGGTGGATTGGTGGAAAACACTGAGCTTCCCTCTCTGTAATTACCAGCTCTCAGCCTGGCTGATCAAATGCTTTGATTCCTGTTCTTGGATGCAGCAAATTCTTCTGGTAGTCACAGTTTAAAATGCTTAGAGCTGGAGATGAAAGAAGAGTGTGATCTCTCACAAAAGGACATTGAGCCCTGGGCAGGTTGTGGTCATGCTCATTCAGGCCCTGGGGCTGGCTGTCAGCACAGGAAAGTGCAGGGGTGAGCTTCAGAACAAAACCTAAGAAGTAATGGGAGTGGAACATGATGAAACTGGATATGGCCAGGGGAGCTGCTTCCCAGATGCAGCATCGGAGGGGTCAGGGAATAGCCCCAAAGACCTTTCTCAGACAGTGGCCATGTTTTCATCCAGTACCATAATGAAGCTGTGGGACTCATTGACACGGGGTTAGAAGGGTTCAAAGTTGTCTCAGGAGGGGATTAGACAAACTCAGAGGCTCCTGGATGGAACTGGATAGTTCTGGATAACTAGATAGCAATAGTCCAGTGACAGCTCCTGCAAATCTGCCTGAGCTGGGGTATTGAGGGGATGACAGACTGCTGGCTCCTTGTGGTCTACCCCAAATAGCTCATGGCTTGTATGTGTATGAGTACTGCCCATGCTGGTGACCTAATGAAACCAGGAAGGATCCAGATAACTACAGGTGACAACAGCTGGAAAAAGGAAGACATATATGGGAATGAGGGGGTCAACTAGCAGTTGTTATTGATGATTGATCTAGATAGTGTCAAGGCTTGAACATGCGCAGACATCCTTGTGCACTCAGGGGGAAGTGAGGAGTGGTTCTTGAGGATGAGGGCTTGCATCTAAACCCAGCAGCAGTGGGATATTTCCTGGTCTTAACCCACCACCCTCAGCTCAGAGAGCGAGCAGAGGTGACTGAGTCCCTTCACTGCCCACAGAACAGCACATGGACACCATGCAAGGCACAACACTGCCTGGAGCATGTTCATGGAGTAAAACCCTTCAGTTCTACCTCCCTCCTCCAGTGTCAGTGCTTCCTTGCAGTCTGCTCCCTGCCAGTCCCAGCTTTCCCATCCTCTCGCCCAGGCAAGCTTGCAGCTCAGCTCACTCACTGTAGTTACAATGGATTAAACTGATGCCAGAATATGCCGATGATCTCGAGGTAAAGACCCATCTAACCCAGCCTGGCTGTTTGCTGGAGTGTGCTGTGCACATGGGCTCCATTCCATTTATTTGAGGGTTATTTGCTTTTTGGAAGGCATCCGGGCAATGGAAAGCATCTCAAACTGTCAAAATGAAAATGCATCTCCTCGAATGCAGCAGTAGAAGCATTACAAGAGAAAAGCAACTTCCCCTCCCAGATGGGCTGTGGGTCAGGGGTTTTTGCATCACCTTCAGCATTTAACTTCTTGGCAGCTGTTAGCACTGAATAAAACCCACCCTTTCCCATATGACTGCAGGACCCATTCCCGGAGTTTCTATGGAAACCCATCTGCTTTACAAAATATCAGCTCCTTCCTCCAGTGGGAGAGCCTCAAACAGCAGGTTTCCTACTGACCAGTTCACCCATTTCAATGAGCTCTTTGCTCACTGACCCACCAGGTCAAGGGCTCTCCCTGCCTCTGGCTCAGCAGTTGTTTTGCTACAGGTTAAAGAAGCAGCTTAATTCAAAGCACCATCACAGGACACAAGAGCTGGAAACCTGGACCATGAATTGCCCCCAGCTCCCAGGGGGAAAAACCCTGGAGCCACTTCCACAGTTCTCCTGCACCTGACGAAGACATGGGTGGAAGATCATAGAATCACAGAATGATTTATGTTGGAAGGGAGCTTAAAGCTCATCCAGCTCCAACCCCTGCCACGGGCAGGGACACCTTCCACTGGAGCAGCTGCTCCAAGCCCCTGTGTCCAACCTGGCCTTGAACACTGCCAGGGATGGGGCAGCCACAGCTTCTCTGGGCACCCTGTGCCAGCGCCTCAGAGATCCCTCATCCTGGCCTGTCCTGCACCCACATGGCAGCTCAGCTTCATTCCCCACGCACTGCAGTCACTGGGAGAAGCCTGAAGGACTTTGGGATCTGACCCAACTGCATCTTTGTGCATCTTCTGCATGAAACCCTTACTGAAAATGCACTGCTGTATCCACACTTGATGCACTGGTGCTGCATGCATCAGGACCAGCAGCATCTCTGCCTCTCCCAGTCCATGCACAGCCTCTGACCCTGCTGAATTGGGCATTGGGAAGGAACCTGCCCCCTAAGCCAGCTGGTTTTACACTCATTTCTCCTGACAGGCACCGCTGCCTGCCCCTGTTTGCCATAACAACCGTTTCCAGGCAGTTGTGCGTCCTGGAAGCACAAGTCCCAGTGCTTTAAATCAGCCTAAACAGTTTCACAGACAAAACATCTTGTCGGCATCTACACAATCTCTCCTGATTGAAGCAGTGATGGATGTGACACATCCAAATCACAGTGCTTATCCTCTTTTAGTGCTTGCTGAAGCTCTTGGAGGGGTTGGGGAAGCAGCCTAAGGAAGCACAGGGCAGGGGACCCTTGCTTTGCTGACACACAAAGCACATTCAGAAGACATCCTGTGATTACCAGCTAGCATTAAGGCACAAATTGTTACTTATCCTCCCATCTTCTCATGCAGCTCTCACAGTTTCTCTAAATAGCACCATAGGTGACTTAGAGAGGGTTGCAGTGCTCGGCAGGGGTTGGGGGTAGTGAGTTTTGCAGGTATTTGCATTCTATTTTGCCAAATATTCGCTTGTTCTGGCTCTCCAAATTGCTGGGGCAGAGTGAAAAGAGAACCCTGAGGCAAGAAGATGTGCAGGGATGAACATCGGATTCTGCATCATTTAAAGCTTAGGCCATCTGGAGCCAGAAACATTGCAATGAGGATTTTGCTTGGAGAACTGATCTCAGCACTGCAGGGAGCAGAAGGGTGAGGGCTTGAGGACCAGCAGAGCATCTGGCATGCTGTAAGGGGGCAAGTAACATGCAAGCCCTACCCCTCTCCTCTCCTTCGTACCTGTGTACATACGGATGTCTGCATTTATACAGATAGGTGCTGAGCATTCTGCCCCTCCAGAAGCCTTGCTCTAACCCATATAGCCAGTTATCCACAAAACAATGAGGTTTTGCTTTCAAAGAGATTAAATGAAAGGACCTGAGTCCATTTCATTGACTTAGCTTGCAGCCTTTTCTCTGCTTTGTCATTACATCAGGGTACAGATTCACAGCCCATCAGAAGAGCTCAGGCTTCAAGGAAACCACACAGCTCGGAAAGTTTCTTATTACAATGACTAATGCTGGCCACCGTGTGATCCAAAGTGTCCATTTCCAGCCCTTTTCCCTGGCAAAGGCAGCCGTCAAGCTGATAACTCACTGCCAAAGCTAAGGTTTGTCCAGATTATTCAGCAAATACACACAAGTGCTTGAGGAGAGAATCCACAGACAAGTCACTAATCCAAAGGAAAGCTGGGGATGGCTGCACAATTGCTATTCCTGGCATGCTTAGAGCATAGAGATATGAGTAATTCTGGTGGCAGGATTAAACACAAGTTGTGCTCTCAATCATGTGATAGAAAGTGTATTAGATCTGGGAGAAAAGCAACACAAATGAGGTTTTTATCCAGTCGAATAGCATAGGACTTGTACCTAATGTCTTACCCCGACTCCTTCAGCATGGGGCAGCCTTCGTGCCAGCCCCTCTACCACAGGAACGTTGCAGATACTCACATGGGGAAGAAAAAGGCTGTTTGCATAACAGAACAAGACACTGTTGTAAATAACTTTTGATAAGCTGAAGCACAGGGGAGCCCCAGGAGTGGGGCTGAAGCATGGGACCTGTTGCATGGCCATTATATATTGCTTTAATATGTCATTAGTATAAAATATGTCATAAAAAACCTCCCCAAGGTTTTTCCATGAGAGACTGAAGAGAAGGCAGTTTCTCATCACACAGCTTCTCCAGATTGCTGTCTCATTTTGCTGATGAGAACAGAGAGGACTTGACTTTTCTTCTTCCAAACATCCCCAAGGATGGGGCTTATTTCCCATCAGCAAAGCAGCAAGGGAGCAACCTGGGTACCAGTGGGATGGCAGGCATGTGCTGCTATGGACCACAGGCATCCTCTCTGCTCCTCCCAGCTCTTCTAAACCCTTCCAATTCAGAGCCCCCCAGGCAGCATACCCAGGGGTGGAAAATCCTCCTTCAGCCTGTTTATACAGCACTGAGCCTCCCCATCATAGCTCTCAGCTCCTGGGGAGGTTACTTCAGGGTTTTATTGGAAGGAATAGAGGCAACAAACCCATTCTGGGGGCTACTAATCTGGCTCATGGACTACATGAAATGAGACCTGAGGAAGGGACTCCAAAGCATTAAGGGTGAGACCAGGTCTGGGTGTGAGCTCAGCGGTTTTGCCTGACAGCAGTTTATTTGTCCTGCCACCATCTTCCTGCCAAAATAGGACTAAGCCAATGGAGGGGAAGGATGATGGCCAGCACTCCCAGTGCCTTGGTCTCCTTTTCCTGCCAAGTGTAAAACAAACTCACAAGGAGTGACAAGGACCTGCTGAAGGGGAATGAGGCACAGTACAAGTCCTTGGGCAACATGACTTGTTCCCATTAAAGTAATGCCAAGTCATCAAGCCCAAGCTTTTCCACATCGCAATGACAGTGCCTGGTGCACAAAGGAGCTTTAAAACTGAAGCAAACAATTTGTTCCCAAGCCCTATAAACAAGAACCATCTTTTATTTCCCTTTAGAATCAGAGTAACTTTGTTTAGCTTAAATGGATGATGACATAAAAGATGGCACCTGCAATCCCAATCCAGCCAGCTCCAAACCTCTATAAAGTCCATATCCCAATCCCTGCTGTCCTGACACCATGCTCAGGACCAGGATCAGTCTTTTCTGCTGCACTGCTTGGTAGAAACAAACTCCCCAGACAAGGAGGGGTTTGTACATTACTTCTCTTTCTGCAACAAGCTCTAAGCAGGAGATGCTTCTGCAGGGAACCCTGCCTGGTTCAGCTCAAAGGGGAAAGCCCTTATCTTCACTGAGCACCATCCCCTAAGGATCCAGGCAGATAATCAATAGGAGTGCAGAGATTTGCTGTCTCTGAAGTGCTAAGGAGATAGAGCCCCACTGTACACGATTAGGTGTAGTGATTATCTGCTGACTTCTTATAGCTGCCTCTGGCTCCTCTATCTGTCCTCTGCTCCAGTGGAAGGGGTCCCTGCCTGTGGCAGGGGTGGGAGCTGGATGAGCTTTAAGGTCCTTTCCAACCCAAACCAGGTTGGGATTCTATGATTTTAAATGGAATTATTAGCATATGTGCATGTTCATTTGCATATGCAAATACTAACCCTATATGGGCTCTGCAGTCAGTTGGATGCAGCTACCGTGCAAAGTCGACAGATTTTCAGTCTTTACAAGTTGAGTAGCATGGAGCAGTATGATCCCCATCTAGAAATATTGCATTCAGGTTTTCAGGAGCTTATCGTGTTCCCAACCAGGCAAAGCTCCAAGATCTTCCAGAGGATCTGCAAAGAAGGAAAAGCATCTACTGGCACAGAGCTGCTTGCTACCTTTCAAGCCTTTATCACATCCTGATTCTACACAATCTTTAGAGAAGAGGAATAATGCTCTGAATAGGAAAAGAAGGAATTATAAATGTTAGGTATCTTAACAGCTAAAAGAAACGAACGTTATTTTAATTGTCTTTAAGCCTAATAAATTCTCTCTCCTGATGTGCTGAGGACCCTAAAAGCAATATGGCATCAAGTGATTAGACAGAGCAATCCATATTTAGTGTAGCTGTGTTCTGGCTTTCAGCAGGGCTTCCAAACATTTTAATGCAAATATCAGGGGATCTATAATTACATCTATAATCATTCTTAATAGTAGCTCAGAAAAGCTGGTTTGTGTTTCTATCACTATTGTTGCAGTGCTTAGCATTGGGCTGAAAGCATTGGGTATGGTAGATAGCAAAGCATTTCAGTGCCAGAGGTGAGAAAGAAGGGCAAACCAGTGAATTCTGCTTTTTTTTCTTCTGCTGTCCATCTGCCCTTGAACATTAGTATGAACAGGTACAACCTGAGTACAGAACTACAACCCTTTTGTCTTTATGATGTTTACAGCTGTAAACCAACCAACTATGACATGCAGCTTCCCTAAAGAGCTTAAATACTTGCAAGCCTAGTCACATCCACACGAGCCTCAGCTCTTTTCAGAGCAAGGCAATTACACTGGAACATTTCTACCAAACCCCAGAACCATTGCTCAGGATTGACCTTTGGAAGAAACAGAAAACTTACTACAGGAGGAATAGGAAGTTCATGCCCTCGGCTCTGCTGTAAATCCTGGCAGTGATTTTTAGGCTGAAAGAAATCAGGGGTTTTAGGTTGTTCTTTTCCCTTTTATTCTGGAAAAGCAAGAATGCTGTGTGGCTCCATCGTGCTCAGGAGATTAGATAGCAGAGGTCCCTACTTCAGTATTCATCTCCTTTACCACACCAAATAGGAGGCACTGCCTAGCAGTTTTGATCAGAAGGAAGCTTAGAAGGAATAGTTACAGATACACACAATGAGTATCTTAAACAGAGCTAGCTATCACTAAAAACAGTGAAGTTAACCGTAAGGAAGAGCATCTATAACTGGATTGCTGGGTGTAAGAAAGCATAGAAATCAGAGCCTGCAGCAGAAACCCTGGATCCCCCCCAAGGGAAGGGAAGGAGGGGAAGGGTCCTGGCAGCACTATTCTCTATCAACTGCCTCTAAAGAATAAAACTTGCCCTGTTTGTGTCTAGTACAACAGCAGTGCTGTGCCTCTGTGGGAAGATACTGAAAGAAAGGCAAGAAGGACTAAGAGGTCTCATTAGCAGTTTAATTGCATAAAGAAAGTCCCCTGGATTACTGAAAAATAACTCTTGCCTAGTGAATAGCTTTTCTTTTCAATTACAGCAGAAATACCTACCTGCTCTGATAAGGTGTGTGCCAGTGGGATGCTCATTAACCTGGATGTATTCGCTTTGTTGGACTAGGCTGATAATTAATGTCTCTCCTTTGCTTCCCTTGGGAATGAATGAAAGGGTCTGACTGTCTCTGCACAGCTCTGTTGTGAACAGTGCTTGAGGCAACAGCCTGGTCTGTGACAGGCAAACTGCCTTTGGGCAGAGGAGCCTAAGCTGGGACCTGTCTTGGGCAGTACCCATCAAAGCTGAGCCTGTCTCAAGAGGTTGTAAGGAGAGCATTCCCTTGCTTGTGTTGGCTTTGGGGTCTGTGTCCTGGCTGTAGATGCTCTGCACAGAGGTGGCATCCTTCTCCTCAGGGGCACTGGGAATGGGGAGGTTCAAGGCTCTTAACTGATAAACTGGGCTTGCTGCTGTGGGTCAGGGGAAGGACTGGAGCAGGATCCTCCAGCATCCCCACTTTGGGTGCCAGCACAGGCAGGTTGGCTGTGCCACACACATGGGGTTGTTACTCTCTGGTCACAGTGCCCAGCCTGGCTGAGCCTTCCCCATTGTACCACAGCATGAGACAAGGTGTAAGGGCTCCCCTGCTGCACCCCATTCCTGCCATCAATGGGATGTGTCCTGCTAGAGAAACATGTCTTCAGAAAGGAGAAAACACCCTCTATTCCCCCTCCCCTTTCATAGGATCAACTAGGTTGGAAAAGACCTTTAAGATCAAGTCACTCCAAAGGGATGGAACTCCTTTCTTTTTGCATACTTCCCGGTTTTAGCAGGTCCATTGCTGTTTGTCCTGGCATTTGTCCTGCCTAGACACTGGCATCCATGTTTGTCCTGTCCTGTTATTAGCCCAGATTTCCAGCACAAACCACCCTCCTCAAGACAGAGCAGGAAAAGCTGCCAGGGAAACAGCAGATATTTCACCCTGGGAGAGTGAATGTGCTCCCACTCTATGGGGCAGGCAGCCAGCAGGGTGTTAGAGTGTTCCCTGCACCCTTTAAAGGTCAGGCTGTGCAGAAACAAATGACTCACCACAGTTTTGGGGAGAGGAAGACTTTTGTCTCCCTCCAAAACAAAACGCCTTCACCTGCACTCAGATACCCCCATGCTACATTGGCATAGGGGTCACTGATGCAACAGCTCCATTAATTCATACCCCTTCAACCTCGTTAAGAACTCACCCTCCTCAAGACACAAGTCTCTATTTACAGGAGAGTCTGCTCTGCTTTTAACTCAGCACTGATACCTGCAGCTGGATGCTGCTGCAGTAGCTCAGCACCTTCCTGCCAGCTAAGGGTGGCTGCATTGCTGGTGCAATGATTGATGAAGCTTAATAGGACCTGGGGTGGGAGTGAGGGCTCATAAATTCAGCCGGGCTCTCCTGGATGTGATTACCCCAGTGGTAAAAGGGGGTGTCAGTACTCTGCTGCTGTGGGGAGGAGGTACTAATGGGATTAGAGCTATTAAAGGCTGCAAACAGCTCCAGTCCTGCTGTGGGCTGATGGCTCATGCAGGTGCAGGGGTGAGTTTAAGAATGGGGTCAGGAGCCATTTGTCTTTCTTGCATCCCTTCAGGGCCCTGCCTGTGCTGGGTTTTGGTAAGCATTTCAAAGGTTATATTCCCTGAGTGCTTCCTGAGCCCTCATACTGAGATGGCTGAAGAAATTCATCAGGTTTTTCATTTCCTTGAGCAGTCCTTCCTCTTTCGAGCTTTCCAAACCAGGGAGCTGAGTGCTGCCTGCTCCTGCTGCAATGAGAAAGATAGATCAGGCCCAGAGAGCTTTGCTGTGTGTTTGCTCAGAACTGACGCTCCTGCTGCACGCTGCTTTCCAGCTCAAGGACTAATGCTGAGAAAGGCACTTTGAGCACAAAGTTAGCTACATAGACTCGTGCCAAGCTTGTGACTTGTATGGGAGATTAATTCTTACCTCCAAAATCTTTTAAGGAGGAAAACAAATGTTCTGTCAATGTCCAATAAATGATTCCAGAGATGAGCTTTCTACTGGAAGGAAACAGGAATAAAATACAGCAATCCAGGATTTCAATATCAAGCATTATCTCTTCAGCAACCATCTGAGACTTTGCTTGCTTACACCCTGAGTAGCTCAGCACACCCTGGTCACGAATGAGTGATATCACAGACCCCTTGGCAGGGCAGAGAAGCTCCTTCTCACCTCCAGAGATGGAAACACCTCCATCATCAGCTGAGCAAACAGGCTGCATGGAGCTATTGAACACCTTTAGCCGGATGCTGTGATTTGGCACAGCCAGCCCTGGGCTCACATGGAGGTGTGTGTTATCATATAGATGGGCCTCTTGCAATGCTCATGGGTGTGTGGAGCAGCTGGGTGCTCCTGCAGGATCTGGTTTGCTGCTTGCTCTGGCTCAAGTTGTACGTAAAAGGTTGCTGGATGTTTTGCATACATGTACCTACATGCTGCAGCTTTTGCAAGGCTCTTCAGGAGCAAGATATCTCTGCTCTGTCGGCCCTCCTTAGGTTATGTAAGGCTGCTAATACAGCCTCTTGGGCTAATTCTGCTTTTCCCCCCATGAAGCTGTAGGACACAAAGCCTCCACTCTGCCCTCCCATCACTGCAGGGTGTGCAGGGTCCAGCTAGTGAATGTTCCTCAGCATTTCACTCCTCCTCTGCTGTGCCTCAGTCTCTCTGAGGGCATCTCTGAGCCATCAGCTTCTGGGCCATGCTGTTTCTTAGACACTTGCTCTTTCTGGAGGGATTTAATGATAAAACCCTAAGGGATTCAGAGAATCTCAGACTTCAAAAGCTTTGAAAATTGATGTCCAGGCAAGCATGAACTGGGAGCAATAGGGCATGGCTACACAAGGTATAAACTGCTCCGTGCCCAGACTGTGAGTACATTCTGAGTACATCTTGCTGAGGTCCCATGTGTGCTGACTCCAGTTTTGCTCAGTTCCTCTCTATTGCTCTCCTTCTTTTGACACAGCACCTTTGCAGCAGGGATGAAAGAGCATCTGCAATTCCTCTGCACTGCCACTTCTAAGCCTTTGTGGTTTTCGGTGAAAGAGTGGGGAAAGGCATAGAAAGAGTGGGATGAAACATCAACCCCAGCTCTTTCAAAGCAAGACCTAGCTGGAGGCACTTACCAGGTGCCTGTCACCAAGCCCCTTGTTCTTTCATAGGAAATAGGAAAGCAGAGCCCATAGGAATCCCCTTGGTAATGTCACCTCCCAGCAGCTCCCCAAAACCCACTTCAGATGCTTGTCTAACATATAATTAAAAACCTGAAGTGATGGAGACTGCTTCTGAGGCAGGGAAACCTATCTCAGAGTTTCATTCTCCTTCCCATTAGGCAGCTTTTCCTAACACCTAACCTAACCTTCCTTCCTACAGCTTAAGCCCATTATTTCTCATGGTATCCCCCATGGACAAGGAGAACTTGTATTGCCTTCCTCTTTGCAGTTCTCTCTCATACATTTGAAGGCTATATTTTTCTTTCCAACATATCTGGAAAACAGAGCATTGCCATTATCTCTAGCAAACAGATGGGAGCACAGGATCTGGGTTTCTTGCTTAATTTTACATAACCAGAAGTTAGAAGTCAAAAGTAGTAGTGTGATGTTCACTGTTGTATCTACCAGTCTGAAAGAGCTTCCTTGTGCCACCCATCAATCCCACTGCTTTAATGCTGTGATCTTTAGCTTCCCCATCATGAAAATAGAATAGGATAGGGGAAATGCAGGGTGCTGTTCCTGTAGCCCCAAAGCACCCATCACTGCTAATGAAGGTGGAGAAAGGCGTCTATTGAAGGGTTGCCAGCACAGCAGTGTTGTAGCAGCAAGTACCACATGTGCTGCACAGCTCCTGGGGGAGTCATCCTTGGGTGAAATATCCATTTTGAGGCATGTCTTAGGGTAAAAAATGCTATTTTCAAGTTTACTTACAGCGCTGGCTTTCATGTGCAAAGCAACTGTCTCACTTCATCAGAGCAAACAGCATATATTGCTTGCTCCTTCCCTTTGATTTCTTTTTGCCACTAAGTTTGTGTTCTGTTTGAATTTTGGCAGGAGCAGAAGACTGTAACAAGTAGGAGGTGAAGCTCGGGTAGTCTGGAGAAAGGGAGATATAATGATCTTTTCCAGCTAAAAAATAAATGGGTTTGATACTAACACATGTTGTAAACTCAAGCTGTTAATTGGGAAGAAAGGAGGCTATAAACATTTCAGTGTTTAATATTCCCGTCAATCTGGCACTTGGAGTAAAAAACAAGCTTGGGTTCTATTTCATTTGGAATGATGTTTCATTTCAAAGCTTCCTTCAGCTGCACTTTGTGTTAACTGCAAATCACTCCAGAAATGCTGGAATTGTGAGAGGGGTTTTCAGTTAATTCCTCAAGTATTTGTCAAGTTGTATTTTCAATGTCTTCATACCTTGAACACCAGTTATTTCCTCCTCTCTCTCTAGAATCACCAGCCTACCATCCAACTGCTTCTTTACTCAGCTCAGTGTGGGTTCAAAGGGAATTTCAGCCCCTGGCAAAGGGAAGGAGCAGGAGAGCTGGGCTCAGGTCTGAGGTTGCAGAAAGCTGCCACATTTCAGCTTATAAAACCTTATCACCCCCCTCTGAAAAACTCCAGCTTTTTGCAGTTATTCTTTGAAGTTTGAATAAATAAAACCAAGCCCAAGTTAAAACAGGGAAGAGGAAGAGAGAATTCTTTGAGATGCTTTATTCTGAGTAAAGGGTTCTTAAAATAAAAGGGAGGTTATAAAAGGAAAGGAAAAGCTCACCAAAAACCACCACGGTTTTGCTGTACCAGTGGCACACAGAATATTCCCACTCCTAAACTTCTCTTCTTGAAGAAGAGTCTTCTCAAACCTTGCAGTTTAGCCCCAAACCCCAGTAAACCTGACAAAACCAGAGCTGAGCCAGCTCTGCTCGTGAACCAGAGGAACTTTCCCAATGGAAGCTGTGCAGGACAAAAGCTCCAGAGCCCACATAGCTCTGAAGGACTTCTCTATGGGCATGAGATTATCTCCCAGTCCACTAGCTCCTGCTATGCAATGTTAATATGGTCTTGTCCAAGAGTAGTGCCATGTCCCTTCCCCAGAGCCTTGCTGGGGCTGTCCATCCCATGTTGTCTCTTCCAGGCTGCCCCAGGCATGTGTTTGTTGGTGCTGTAGGATGTTAACATTTGCCTCCATCTGCTAATGTGTCCCTCTGCCTCCCTCCAAGTCTCCCATCATTTCACACAAGGCTTTGCGATGCTTCAAGTCCCAAACAAATCTGGTTTAGCAGAGCAGCTTGCAAATCCAATTAATGGACATCTGTTATCCAGCAGCGTGCTTCCCTGGGATCAGGGCAGTGTATTTCAATGACTGACGGACAGCTCAGCATCCCATCAAGCAGAACGATTTGTGGTGTTCACGTCTCTTGACTGTGCAAGCCAGGACATGGTAACAAGAGCTCATGGCTCTTTTTAGCTCACTTCCCAGATCCAGCCCAGCTAATGCAAAGACTACTGCCATGGCAGGACACTGGTTTTGATATGACTTCTGTGCATTACTGAAGTAACTGGGATGTAAAGCAAAGCAGTATCTTTCACTTCCAGAACCAAGCACAGACTTCTTGGATGATGTCTCATTTCTCTGGGAACATGAAATCTCTGCAGCACCTTCTAGCAAGTGCAGTCCTTGGCCTGGGTCCATGCAGACTGGCCTGGCTGGTTGGATCCGTATGAAGTAACACAAGAAGAAAAGCAGTCAGTTGAGCTTCAGAGTCTGCATCATCTCCTCTAATACCTATACTCTCATTGCAGGGTTGGGAAATGCCTTTCCTCTGCAGCAGAATCCCTCCAGATGATTATGAGGCAAGAGAAACATGCTCCAGTACTATGTGGTAATGACAAATATCCTCAGTTTTTCCCCATCCTGACATTAAAGATTTGTCTTCCTTGATTTCCATGTCTTGCAGCTGAAGGGATGCTTCCAAAGACTCATAAAGCACATAGTTCTGGATCTGAAGAGCCACCATGCTCCCTGTTTGCAGGTGATGCTGCGAAAGACAACAGGCTGTGGGAACCAGTTTGTTGCTCACAGAGAGAAAGCAGTTTATGTGTGGTGGGGAGAAATCAAGCATCATCCAGAAGAGGTAATTTCTGGTGATGTCCTCTGCAGTTACCATCAGTGTTCATTCACAGCAAGTATCATTTGCAAAAGACTGAGATAAATATTCTGTGTTTCCAACTCATTCTGTATTGAAGCAGAGGAGAATGAATTGCTCCCTTTTAGCACACACCATGGGTGCCTATGCAGAAATGAAAGCAGATTTCACGCTAATATCTCTAAAGAGGGGTTTCTTCCACCTTTACTAGCAAATTCTGCAGGCTATGTGCTCAACCCAGACAGGAACATGGTGCTACAGAGTAAGAGGACAGTCTGAACTGGAGAACCTGAACAAGAACCAGATATGCCTACAACCAATGGCTGGATCTTGCAGCCATCAGTCAAATATCACCACCTAGAAGCAACACAGGAGATGTCTCATGGGAGATCAGTTTCTCCTATGCATGCTGCACCTGAAGCACACACGTTACACTGTCATCAACACAATGTACCATAGCAATGCAAGAGATCCTACTACAACTACTGGAATGAGGAACAGAGGGATGCTTTCAGGAGTATTTCACAGTCTGCAATTCAGAGGCCATGTGGGCCAGAAAAAACGATGATGATGATGATGATGATGATGACCTGTGTTTGGGAAAAGCTTTCAAATGAAAATCTAAGCCTGTCTTGCAGCAGCTGGGTCTTCTGGAAGCTGGTAGAAGAGGTCTGGCTTCCAACATTTAGGTATTTCTTAACCTAGAGGTGAGAACTGTTTTGGGGAATAGGGAAAGATGACATCCAAAGGCTGTCTGAGATCCCAAACTGGATTCTCCTCTTGAAACACAAGACTGTGAAGTGACTCTTGACAAGATCATGAGGTATTCAGTGTTGTGGGTGCTCTGCTCCTCATGCAGTAAGTCCTGAACCACTGTCCTCTTCTTATGGGCAATGACTGAGTAGGTGGCATCTCCTATGGCAGAGATACCCAGAGTGACACCCCTCTTTGGGATGGCTGGTCCAAGCTTGGGATGGTGACAAGTATGGAGTTCAGTGCTTCTCCTTCTCCCTGCATGGCCACACCACATAGCTGTGGTGTTTGGTGATGCATGTTACTCCCATCCAGTGGCAGCTGTGGAGAAAGGAAACACATGACACTAACATAATCCTTGCTCCTCCCATGCCAACATCCCGTTCTGCCTGGCTTGGGTGTATCCATAGTTACTGGGTCACGATCTCCTTTTGCTTTGGCATAAAGAGCCTTAGCACTCTTCCCTTCTAACTCTTCTACCTCACCACCCCCTTTCCCTCCAGAGCAAACAACAGTCAAACCATTAAGGCTGATCTTAGTGCTTTGACACTACCACCACGTTCTGCTCCAGCACATCAAGGACAGACTGCAACCGTGTCCCTGAGACGCGTCATCCAGAGCATCTCAAACACAGCAAGACTTAACTCCTCCTAGGATATACGTTACCGCATGCACTCTGCCTTTCACCTCCTCAGTGGGCGTCAGGACCTCACTTATGGACCTCAAGCTGCAGAATAGCTGAACCTTCAGAAGGAAGTGGAGAAGTTGGCTGCCTACTGGCTCTAGCATTTGCTGAGGGGGTGTCTGGCTGTTCCTGCCAGAAGCAAAAGCTGCTCTGCATGGACCTGTTAAAAAAGAGTAAGTCTGGCTGTAAATAGGCATTTCACCATGATCGCGCTGCTTACAAATGTAATTGCGGGGAGGTGACTTCTCAACAACACACATGCAGAAAGAACTATCCTAATGTAAATTCAAAAGGGAAAAAGCCTATTCCTAGTTATTTGCCCCAAATGAACACAACAAGGTAGTGAAGCTGTAACAATGTGTACTAGATCAAGAACAATCCAAACCAGTGTTCCTTCAATGAGAAGATCCTACCAATAAAGCTCAGAGTAGAGCCTGCCATCTCTGAGGCAGTGGGTTATATCCTCCACTGTTGCAGTTACTTCAACAACGCTGAGAAAGACCTGTTGTGACATCCCTTGAAAGGTTCCCAGGTTCTCACTGCCTGTGCTTGTGGCGACAAAGGTATCAGAGAGAAGGAGAGCAGTATGGACTTAGATCATCAGCCATGATCAGTGTTTGTGGACAATTGAACCAAGGCTGAAAAGATGTCATCATTTTTCTGCAGCTCATTAGCTTCAGAGCATGTGAAGTTGTCTTCCTCTTCTTCCTGGTAGGCTGCAGATACCATCCAGTTCATTATGTGGCAGAGGTCAGGAAGAGTGTGGAAGACTTCCCAAAAGTGCGCAGAGCCCTGAGGCATACTTCTGTGCTGGGGATCAAGTTATCCAGGTATGACTGTGGACAATGAGATGGAGGAGGTGGGAAGGCAGTCAAAAAGTTACCATAGCTGAGAGCAGAGTCTTGTCTCCAGAACTTGATGGCTCACCCATCACCTCACCTGGAAACATGACACTGGAGCCAAGTCAGATGATTCCCAGGCTAAAGAGGTGGAAGTGGATGAATTCACCCTACAAAATGGATTGTTCATGGAATAAGGTATAAAAGTTGTCTTAAGTGTGGTATGTTTGTCACCTTCCCTTGCCTTTAGTAACCATGATAACCTTTGCTCTCCCCAGCCAAACTTTCTCTGAGCATGTTTGCCAGGTACTTACCCTATCAGAAGGGATGGATGTGATAGCTAAAGTATTTCTTTCCCCATGGTGCTCAGAGGCCATGTGCTCCCTGCCTAACATTATGCTTCCAACAGGAACACTTCTGAGGTTCAATTTGTCCTTTCTCATCACACATTCAATATCTGTAGTCTCTGGACCAACTCTGTTCTTCATGGTTCACCAAAGTATCTGACGCTGCTCATTGCTTCTGTCATTGATGCCACTTGGTTGTGTACAGCTAACCAAAGGAGACATTTACCCATGAAACTCTGTAATGGCCCCACTCAGATACTTCCTGCATGCCAGCTGTGGAAGAAATGTTCCTATTTTTAGCTTTGAGGTGTTGGCAAGCAATGCAGTGCATGGATCTGCATTCCAAACAGGTAAGAGCACAGCCCCAAAGCCTGGGCCTTCATTTCATTCTGCCTATACCAAGGCTTGCAAACCTTGGTGCTTAATCTAGTGCCGTAGCTTCCTGTCAGCCACTCTCCCAAATGCAAATACGATGGAACAGTTGATAAGGTTTTTTCATGAGAAAATGCATGAGGGATTGAGAAAGATGAATGTTGGCTGTGTTCAATAATGTCTGTGTTTAAAGTCTGGAACGCTTATTCTATCAATTTTCTCCTTTCTCCCCTTCTGAATTTGATTTTCAAACAGGAAAAAATCTCTTTCAAGGTCACAGAGAGGTTATGTTATAAGATGTTTGCAGTGCATAGCTCTAGGCTAGGTTAAAATTCACTTAATGATCATAGTCTTTCTTGACTGAGATTCATTTCTTTTGCTATCTTTGTCTTCGACTTTCCTGAATCCTGTTAGAGCTATGATGCTGCTAACATGGCACGACACCAAGGACAGAAGACACTTTTCTCCTCCCTCTTTTTGTTAAAAGCCCCTTCAATAGTGATTTGTGGTCCCTTTTTGTCCTCCTCCCTTTGCTTTCTCATGGGTTCTAGCTGACAGAAATGAGCTGCTCCTCTGTGCGGTCAGGATAGGGCAAAAATGCAGCAATCCCCTTTATTCTAGAGGAAATCAGGTATGTTCTCTGTGTATTAGAAAGCCCATTTCTTTCTTCCAGTATATTGGCTCACCATGTGACACCTGTGTCATCTTTCAAGTTATAACCCCAGAATGGGGCAAAAGCACCACACAACCCCTTTTGTGGGATGCAAAGCTAAAGATTCCTGACTGTATTCAGGAATTAAAGGCCTACAGCATTGTGCTGTGGGAAAGTACATGTGTAATAAACACATTAAGCTTTCCTCCATGGTACCTGAAGCTCCAACCCAACCTAATCTCCCATCACAAACTGCTTTGATTACAGAGCCACAGTCTGTCTATCTGGTGAAATGCCTTTGGAGAGGAGAAAGATGCTGTGCACTAATTAATAAGTGATGACTGTATCTGGGGGCCAGCAGGGAGGCACAGCTACAAATTCAATGAAGAGGTGCAATTTGCATCCCCAGAGCCAAGTACAACTAAATTAACTACTACTGAAAGGCCAGAGCCCCTCATGGGACAGCCAAGGATTCACTTTGGATTCTATCTAGATTTCAGGCCTTTATGTAAGAGACCTTGTCTCCAATCTCATGTTTATAACAGGGGCAGATGATGCCTTATGTGCAAGGACAGACTACAGCACAGATAAATTGCTCTTATATTAGCTAAAGCCTTGAAGCAAAATCACTGGGTAATAGGCTGTCATGGCCATTCATTGCATGGGATGGCTGCCAAGGTCCTGCTCAAGGTCCCTTAAGCACTGTCACCTCTGAGTCTGCATTAGGTACAGCTGAGCTCCCACCCAGCATAGAGCAACCCCAGCCAGAAATGTCTTGTGAGTACCACTGAGACCTCCAGGCTCCTGCTGCTCCATTGTCCCTCCCTGCCTATGCTGAAGTTAATCCTCTGCTGGGATTACTCTCGTCTTGGACTTCAGGTCCCTTCCAAACTGTGGTAAACATTGGGAGCATCAGTGTAACATGGGTTTTAGTAGGTGTTCCATCTTTCATCCCACTAGCTTTGCTGGGACACAGTTACAACACTGCAGTAATTTATATGCTTAAGGGCTCTCCTAATTTAAGATTCTGCTTCCTTCCAACCACCTTTGCCTTTGGCCAGTTTGTGTGCAGAAGAGCTGCTGGGTCAGTAATCATCCATTCACAGGCAAACACAACCCCTACCAGGAAAATGGTGATTTTGCTCACTGGTTCTATGTTTGCCATTGCAAAGGATTTACTGCTACCACCAGGACAGTGTATTCTGGGGGTTGCCAGAGGAACAGGCAACCTAAAGAAGGCCAAGGGAAATCTATATCTTCTGTGATTTCTTGTTCATGTGACTAGAATTTCTCCATGTATAAGTGCATTAATATTCTTCTCTCCCTATTTGAAATGCTTTGCCTTGGTCTGCCTTTGTCTTTATCCTTGCTCAATTACAAGTGGTGTCCAATACTTGTCCCTAGGCTAGTGATTACCCCTGTTTCTTCCTCCTCTCTTCTCTAACCAGTGTTCTCATCACATAGCAGAAATAGCATAAACATGAGCACAGTCATAAAATGCAAAGAAGAGGATAATGTGTCTTCAGAATTCAGTGATAGTCATCAAGACTATATTGGTAATATTATGGTGTTCTCTATCTCAATTGTTATGTAGCTGCCATTACCTCTGGTGTTGAATATAATCCCATGCCTATAGTACAAAAGGGAATTTATACCTACGCTGTGCTACCACATCGATTTACAGTGTGTATGTAGCCTGCCCTTCAGTTACTTGCACTCTGCATCCTCTAGTAAATTCAGTGAGTGAATAAAAGCCACAGGAGAATCAAACTACCTGATTCCCCTGCATGACACATCGCTTCTGTGCTCCCAAATAAAAACAGAAAGTACCTTTGTTAATTCTGCCTTTTCTGGAACTCAGAACAATGTCTCTATATTTAACACTCTCTCTCCCACAAGCAAAAAAGCCCTGCTAACAGTATCCTAATTCTTTGGCATGCTTATACTTCTGTTACACTCCTTATGCCCTGCTGAGACTAGATGAAAAACTGTGACCAGCTCATGCTGGGTCAGTGACACTGGTACCACCACCAAGGGAGCATGAAGACAGTGATGAAGAGCAGAGAAACATCAATACGTTTTGAGATGGGCTGTTACCCAATATATGTGGGAGCTGGCATACCTAATTTCCCAGGGTGAAGGACAGGACTGTATCTGCACTGCAAAATAGCTGTATTATAACCTGTTAACTGAAGGACAACATCCAAATTACACAAAGACAATGATATTAGCTAGTTAAATGCCAGTATCAGCAACAGAGATTGCATGAGGATATAGAAGGAGGTAAACATGCCAACAAATCCCACTGAAACAGTGTTATTTACAGAGCCCTTGGGCTGATGGACCCGGGTATATTTTAAACAAAGCAGTGCAAGGTGGTCAGCACAGATCACCACCTGGGAGCTGGTTAACCTCAATACAAGTCATCAGTACAAGACTAACCTCAATCCAAGTCCTCAGTGCAAGGCTAACCTCAAAACAAGTCCTCAGTACTGTCCTGAATACAAGAATCGTGTCTCAGATACTGAGGGTCATCTGCAGCATACTCTCTTCTCCTGGACAATGTGTGCTTTGGTGCAAAAATGGCTTAAAAGAGTTAAGGTCACAGCAGAAGTAGATGATATTCTCCAGGTTTCCCAGCTTTGAGAACAGTGAACTTATCCAGGACTGAGACACACACACAAACGTGTTCCCTAAACCTTCTCCATGGGCCACGGTCACCACGGCTGCGCAAGAAGGAAAATAGACCTATATGGAGAAGGGAGAAACAAACCCATTTGTGCAGAAGTAAATTGGGAATCAATTACATGGTGCAGGGGGGAAAATTACAGGAGAAGCCAGTAAGGAAGAGTTCTCTTAATCATCCCATATTAGCTCAGTGAATTGGAAAATTGTGGCAACTCTGCCAGGGAATATACTGCCCGAACCTCGTATCAGCCACCGAGCTACATAATATTTAGCTGCTTGGACAGGAAAATGCATTGCTTCCCATAAAGCATGCCTCCCAGAGAATTACAAGCTCTTATTTGTCATGCCAGGGTGGGTGTGTGCGGGGAGAGGGTTGGAAATAAATGCCACAAACGCTCTCTGTTGCAAGTAGGGAGTTAGTTTATCTCTTCAGCCCAGAACATAAAACCCACAGCTGCAAGAGGAAACAAGGTTTATTTGCAGTGCATCTTCAGTGATGAAAACCTCTTGGAAGGGGTGAGGAAGGTGTTTCTTCTTCATCACAAGTCTGACCCTTGCTTTGTGTGGATATGGGAGGAATATAAAGTGTGGGATTCTTGAAGAGAGAGGAAAAATGGTGTTTTCCTACAAGACGTCTTGCCAGGGCCACGCTGACAAATCTGCAGTGCTTTTCATTGCAGTGCCATAGAACCCTTAACAAATACCCCCAGGAAAATTAATTCCTCCTTGGCTCCAAAGCCACAGGGGTACCTGTGGTTGAGAATACACCAGCAGTTCAGGAGAGGGGCCTTATGGGTGCTTGGACCAAGATCTAACACCCACTTAACCCCATCATATATGCCAGTGTATCCAGCTCAGGAGGTTACCTTTGCATCAGAAGCCAAGTGATTTCTCTGGTTGTACATCACCATGGCAGCTCATAACCATGGGTTTTTGCAATGGTTAAACCATCAGGCTGGGATTCAGTGGACAGTTTGCTCTATCACAGGTGTTTTAGAGAGCCAAAAGATATCTCTTCTCTGTTTCATACCTTCCTCACTGATAAAATAACAGAGAAATCAGCCCTCAGGGAGGAGGGAGGTTTATGGTCCACTGATTAAATACTCTCATTCACATTAATCTTGTTTTAATGATGATAGAAAGATTCAGAGTTTCCCCTTCTGCTTGGGAAAGCTCTACTTCAAGGTGAGGAGCTCAGAAATCAAGCACTTCCTTGGAGCTGCTGGCTCAGAATTGCTTCAGAAGCACTGTCACTAATGGAGCCAAGAGTCAATTCTGGATGGATGTAACATCTCATCGCATGTAATCACCAGATGAACCCAACTATGAGACTTGGTCTTTGGGCAGAATGAATAGTCCTGGTGTACAACAAAAAGGAAGCTTTTGGAATTGTTCTTGACTGTGGGAGTTCTTGCTTGGGCTTTCTGCCTGGGCACCTTCATGGGCATTCACAGTTCCTCCTTGCACCATATGTATATGTGATTGCAGAGAGAACTGCTGCCCAAGTAATGGAAGTGTGAGAGGTCCCAGCCACTAAAAGGTCCCTGAGCCAAGAGCAGGATCTGTTCACCTGCCTTTAAAGAACAGCTTCAGCAATGCTATTCCTGAATGGAAAGAACTCATGCTTTCAACTTCTACAGCACAGATGGGCCTGCATGAGTATGAGACTCAGATCCCAGAGCCCCTGCTTTGCTCCCCCCATCTCCCATGAACAGGCTCTGAAATGAGCTCTCCCAGTCCCTGAGCCCAGAGCATGGATGCTGGAGGAGAAACGAGCCTCGGGCACAACCTGCTCCCCTGGCAAGGCTTAGGAGAGCAGGGATGCATGGGAAGTGATCCATGAGTCTCCACTGCAGCTCACATCCCTTTCTGATGAACCCAGCTCAATTCCTAGCCCTGGAGGTGTGCACCAGGAGCAAAGTAAGGAGGTTTGCAGGGCCCTTTTCTTTACTGCATCCCTTGAAGGATGTATTGGGAAGATCTGCTGGGCTGTCTGAGCCCAAATTCATCGGGATCTGGCTGGGAAAGTCTTCATGGCTCCTTAAGCAACATTCCAGTGCAGCACCAGAGGTGCCTGTTGCCTCGAGCACTTCACACTGCTTGATTTTTCCTTAGGCTTTCCCTGGGGCTGTGTCTTCCCCAGTAAATAGAGACAGCAGCTGCCCTGCAGACAGAGGGACAGCAGAGCAGATTGCACACAGGTTTCCAGATGGATCTCACCTCCTGCTGGCAGAGGCAGCCCTCACCCCTGTAGCGTTTGTGACCACATCTCAACCCTAATAACACCCCAGGGTCTACATGTATGTTTAGGTATTTTATAGCATATGAGCCCATGATGGCTGTGTCAGGAGGCTCAGGTGGATACCAGCTGATGGAGGGGCTTTGGGGATATCTGTACTCATAGAGAGCCCTTCTCTACCTACATGTGATACAAAAGTGCTGAAGTTTTCCATTTTAGGTAGGTAAAAGTGTTGCAATTCATCACTTTAATCCCTTTCGCATTTAACATGTTGCTGTACTGAAATATTGATGATGTTTTATGATAACAAAACCACCTGATTTATACTAAATACCCACATATACATATGCTGAAAAATATTTATTGTCATATTTAATTTGAGCTCTTTGTAATATTTGAAGCCTAGTGTAACACAGTATAAAACCCTATCATGTTATAATATAGATTCATATTTTATGGTAATAAAGAAGTGAAATGCAATCAAGCCCACATCAGTGTTACCTTCACATTGCTCTGCTTTTTATTCTGATTTATTTGACATGCACTATAGAGCAAACCAGCTTGAATTAGTTTGAAATGCAGGTTTGCCTGGGCTGGGGTCCAGCAGGACAGGGACCCATCACAAAGCAGCAGCATTTCCAAGGGAAGCCATGAAGCGAGGCTGGGAAACAAACCTATCCCAGCTGGAAGATCTCGACTCAAGCACCATTTCCAAGGCCTGTCTAGACAGGGAGAATACAAAGTTAATTGCTGCCTGGCTCAGCGGAGCTCTGCTGGCTCTAATAGAGAGCAATAGCAAGATATGCTCTCTAGGGTGGTGGGTCCACATCCCATGTGTGACTAGGCTGATAAATCCACCTCGCTGCTTTCCCCTGGGGAGATGAAGGTAACTCAGCTGTGCCTTCATGTCCTACAGTCTCAGCTCAGTGGAGAAAAGAGGGATTGGGGTTTAAAGTGTCTGTTAAGAGCATCTCTCTGAACAAGAAAACTTGCTCATCCAGTGGGGGATAGCAGGCTGCACAGAGCCATAAATAATGCATAGATCCCTCACATGGAGTTTGCTTCAGCCTTGCATTCCTCTGAGAGTCAGCAAATATTGTTTTTCTCCTCTCTTTTGTGTTTCTGTTGAATGGTGGGTGGCTCTGGGAGACGGGAAAGGCACTCACAAGTGCTGTGCTGATCTGCTTTTCCATCTTCTTCTTCTCTGCTCCTCTTCACTGCCTTCCCAAAGAGCCTGTGAGTGGTGTCAGACCAGCAGCGCTGCCAA
This sequence comes from Melopsittacus undulatus, assembly GCF_012275295.1. Classification (NCBI taxonomy): domain Eukaryota; kingdom Metazoa; phylum Chordata; class Aves; order Psittaciformes; family Psittaculidae; genus Melopsittacus; species Melopsittacus undulatus. The sequence continues at coordinate 1,912,492 of NC_047543.1, read as the reverse complement.
GGGTTGTAGTTGCAGCTGGGTTTGGGAAACAGATTGGCTTAATGTGTTCAGCTAAACGCAGGTTTCAGAGCACAAAGCAAACAGGACAAACTGCAGCTCAGCCATCGCAGTGCCTGGGACTGCTGCCTCCCAGCAAAACAAAGCAGAAGGATTTGGCTGCTGCAGAATGGCAGGAGACAAAATGTGAGTTTCTCTGCAAACATGAGCAGCAGGTGAAAGGAGCTGATCCTGCCCCTCTGCTCTGCTCTCCTGAGACCTCACCTGGAGCATTGTGTGCAGTTCTGGTGTCCTCAGCATAAGGACATGGAGCTGTTGGAACAAGTCCAGAGGAGGCCACGAGGATGCTCAGGGACTGGAGCAGCTCCTGTATGGAACCAGGCTAGGAACACTGGGGCTGCTCAGCCTGGAGAAGAGAAGCTGCGTGGAGACCTCAGAGCAGCTTCCAGTATCTGAAGGGGGCCTATAGGGATGCTGGGGAGGGACTCTTCATCAGGGACTGGAGTGACAGGACAAGGGGTGATGGGTTCAAACTGAAACAGGTTGGATATAAGGAAGAAGTTCTTCCCTGTGAGGGTGCTGAGGCGCTGGCACAGGGTGCCCAGAGAAGCTGTGGCTGCCCCATCCCTGGCAGTGCTCAAGGCCAGGTTGGACACAGGGGCTTGGAGCAGCTGCTCCAGTGGAAGGGGTCCCTGTCCATGATAGGGGTTGGAGCTGGATGAGCTTTACGGTCCCTTCCATCCAAACCAGTCTGGGATTCTATGATTCTAATGCAAATGCTTCCCTGAAAAACAGGTTTAAAACAGCCATGGAGTGCTAAAAGGGAGGATCCAAAGTTCACAGCTGCTGAGCAGGTGCTTGCAATCCTGGTGTTGCCTATTCCCAAACTGCTAACAAGCTGTTCAAAACCCTAAACTGCTAATTATGTGTCTAAGAAACAGAGTGTCCAGGATGCTTTCATGCTATTAAAATAGTCCAGACTAAATTGCTGATAGACTATAAACAAAAATCAGGGATTACTTAATGAGACACACTAGAGTCTGAGTGCAAAACTAGGGGTTTGGGATCTCAAATCTGCCAAAAAGATGCTAAGGATCCTGGTGTTTCTCCAAGTCCATTTTTTGGGAAGCAGTTTGAGAATCTGAACCTCCATGGTTCTCTTGCGCTGTCCTCATCTCTCTTTGAGAGGATGATTTCATCCCTTCAGGTGGGATTTGTGATCTATGGGTTGTCCCAGCTGGATGCAGTATTTCTCCTGTGTTACAGCCACTGTTTGAATCACATGGCTCAGTAAATGGAGAGCAACTCTATTAGAAGCCACTGTACAGAGCAGTGTCACACTGACATGTATTTCTCTTTCTACAGAGCATCCTGAGATTACTTCAGCTCTCCAGAGTCTGACCTACTTTAAAGCCAGCTGATTCTGTCCAAGTAGCAGCTGTGTTTGAGGGCAAAGAGACAGAAGGAAAAGCTTCTGAAATCCCTGTCCAGTTTCCTGGTCACAGCCTCATGCCTCCAACAAGATTCAGAGCTGCTTGACATTGACATCCACTCTTCTGTTCACTGCTCACCTTTCCTGACACATCCTTCCCAAGCACATGCCCCAGCCTTGGTTTTCCCAGCAAGGAAGAAAGGAGAGCAGTCTCAATTAGTCATTGCGTCATTTGCACAGCCGTCAAATGGGAGAAGTAATTAACTTGAACGTGTTTATCTACAGTAATTACGAATTTGCATTGCTCGCTCTGTCAACAAAACGGATTGGGCTCCCAACACTCTGAAGTACTCACAGAGCCCTTGCATTCCCTCTTTTGCATGAGCCCTGGATCTTCATAAGAATCACATTCAGTCCTGGCTCTGTCTGTACCCTTTGTGTCTCTCAATATTCCTGGGATGTTTCTCAACCTGTAATCAATAGACCCTGCTTTGCTTCCCTTCTCCATCTGGATGATGGCAATAGCAACCCAGAGAACAAACCTTGTGGTGGGAATGGAAGACTGAGGAGCTTCAGCATGGCAGTGACTGAGACTATATTTGGATTTTAAAGGGATTTCAGCAGGTTCATGATTATCCCTGGGATTTTCCACTGCATTTGGCAGGAAGTGTTCAATCCGCATGGCTTCTAGGACTCTCCTGCAAGACTCCCATCCAGAGAGTCCCCCTCTGTCTCACACTGCAGGTGGTGCACGTCACATAATACATTCTTGATTTGTTTCTGAGCTTGATTCCTCGCCTTAGCTTGTGTTGGAGGCTGCTGGGATGTGGGCTGGCTCTGCACACCACGCACACTCCCTGGAAAATGCTCCAGTGAACAAACATTCATTAAAACCCAGCAAATGTGAATTATAAGTGACTGCATAAAGGTGCTGGTGGATCGAAAACATATGCACACAGTCAAAGCAAATGATCTGGAACACATCAGCAAGAGATGGAAAACTCTCTCACATTACAGTCTGACATGTACCTCAGGGTTGATGTTGAACTGTTGGCTTGGGCAGACCCTTCATGCTTCTGTCCTGCTGCATTTTCATCAGCATGAAACTTTCACTCCTGACTGAGAGGTGATTTCAGTGTCCAAGGGAGCTCTGGTAAAGCCACCCTCATCCATTCAAATAGCTCTATTCTACTTTGCATCAAGCAACCAGTATGGGTTTAGTTTTTAGTCTCTCTCCTTGCATTGGTTAAGCAGAGCATCCCTACTTTTCCTTCTCTTCCAAGATCTGATTGTACTTCTCATTTGCATCAGGGTAATACTTCTGGAGATGGGTTGCAGGATGAATCTAGCAGAGGGTTTCAATAGTACCAGTTCTGACTGAAGCTCAGGGTGGCTTTAACAGGGTCATTGCTGTCCTCACTTAGAGCTTTTGAGCACAACATTTAGGGTTCGAAAGGGGACAAAATGGACTCAGAGCAAACTCAGGAGCTTGATCTGCATATTCAGCACAGACCTCAGATGCCAGTCCCAGATCACATCCCCTAATACAACAGAAAGTGAGTCTTAATTAGGCCACATCTGGCCCTTGGTTTGTCCTAAACGCATTCCCATATCACTTCATTCCAGCCCTTCAGTTCACACACTCACCCCCTTCAGGCATCACAGTGCGTCTTTCAAGGGAGCTGATTTGCAGTTTAAGCCTGTAACACATCCCTGCAAGGCATGTTTGATGTGGCTCCAGGTTTGCCTGTGAATGTTTCCATACAGCTCTAATTAATAGCAACAACAATCACTTTTTAGCCATGGGAGGGAAACCCTGGTGGGCAGAGTGACTATTTCTCTCCCTGCTACCACAGCCTTCTCTCTCTAGGAAACCTGAGGGCAAACTTCCAAACGTCTTTCCTCTTCTGCAGTATATTCCAGTGTGTGCAGCAGCCCTGCAGGGGAGCCATGCTCTGTAATGAAACACAGTGCGTTTGCTCTTACTTATATATGGGATAATAGACCAGGTGCTCTGTTTCATGAGACAATAATCAGAGCTCCCAGGTGGATAAAAGCAAGACCAAGTAACTCATTTCTGGAGGGAGTGTATTATTGCCATTTCAAATAAGGTTCTCTGTTGTACTTTGGAAAGCTATTGGGCAGAATCAATTTCTTGGATGCTTTCCCCTCTTTTTCTCCCTTCTTCTCAGACACCTTTTAAATCAAAGAGAACATTATATTATTTTTAAGCAGTAGAGAGGAGACACCATGTTTCTGATCCATCCTTTTGCAGTGCCTAATACAACAGCATTCACAGATGCTGTATCAATACAGATGATGAAGTCCTACCACATCTAGTGCCTTGATTTCAGTTGGATTGGCCATTAGCAAAACTCCCAGGACCTTCTTACCACCACTTGAAGGTGAAGACATTGAATAACACTCAACGATGCACTCAATTTGAAGTTAACATGTAAGTTTGAGACCTGGTCAGACTGGAGAGTGTCCGCAGCACAGGTCTTGCACTCACATTTGGGTAGATGCTCATAGCAACATGAAAACCCTCAACCATGGAAGCTCTTTCAGCCTTTACATGGGATCTTCAAACAGCACTGGATTCAGTTAAGCACACAAAGGACTTGCATCCTTATAGACTAAACATTAATATCTCCACCCAGACATAAACAGGGTCCAAGTGAATTCACTTTCCAGATCTAACAAGCTTGTGTAAAACTCTTCCCCTGATGGAATCCACAGAATTCACACCATGTGTCTCCAAGAACCAGGAGAAAGGGTTTTCCTGGATATGACTATGTTTTCCAGGTTTCCTACCATTCCTTGTTGAACCTGCATTGGATGTGCCCAACACCCATGACCCAGGTGTACACCCAATCTGTTCCTTCTGTGTCATCAAATTCGAGAGGCCCTTGAATGCAGCCTCCTGTTACTGGCAACAGCATCATATAATTCCATCCACAAGAGATGATCCCTGTCATTTCCAGTGAGCAGTTCCTTCAGGAGTTCATTCCTTCAAGCATTAAATATCCCTTCCTAACTTCCATCATAAAGTTGTCTGTGACCAACTTACACCATTTGCTCTAAAGCCATCATCATCATTTAGCTGAAATAGCTGTTTCCCTCTCAGCACTTATCCTCTTGGCATGTTTTCCACAGAGTAACCACAGCCCTTCACACAGACATTGCCTGGGCTTAAACAAGCTGAATTCTTATAATCCTCCCTTCTACAATAGGCACTTTCCCCTTAATCCTCCTCATAGTATCTCTGTACCTTTTCCTCTTTGGGTTCAGCTGCTTTTGAACTCATGAGACTTAACTGTTCACTCTGCACTGCCATTCCCCACTGCTTTCTCCACTGGCATCAACAGATCCTCATCTCCATAAGAAACAGCTTTGTAAAGATCCTTGGCAAGGTACTCATCTGAGAGTTGTGGATGTACCAAGCTCATGTGTTCTTGAGAGAGGTGTGCTGCCTACCAGGGGACTATGAGTAATATCACCAAGAACTAGCAAGCCTCATACACTGCACTCACTCTTATCCACTGCTATTGTTTCACATGGGCACCAGGGACACAGCCAGGAGCAGTGTGAGGACAACCATGGTGGATTAACAAGCCCTGGGAGAATGGTGAGGGACTCTGGAGCACAGGGAAGTTGTTTAAAAGGACCAGTCAAATCTGGTGATTCAATAGATGGGGTTCAGCTACTTAGACCATGGGACTGGCTTTGAGAAACTCAGTGTACTGGGGGCTGGTGGGGTCTACCTGTTGGAGAAAGGGAAGAGCATCTTCATCAGCTTGCCAGGCTGTTGAAGAGGACTTTAAACTGAGGTTGCCAGGGGAGGGGAACCTCAGTCTATCCCACTCCTACCAATTTGATGCCAATGCCAGAAGGAGATGCCCAGAGGGATCATAGGTCAACAGAAAAGCACCTGAAGAGCAGCACAAAGGAATTCCAGCCACTCCAGCCAGTAAATTGGCTTCATGGGGCACCCAGCTTAAATGACTCTATGCCAATGCATGTAGCATGGGAAGTGAGCAAGGAGGAAAAAGCTTTGGCAGGATGGATGAGGAGAAAAGCTGCCGGTTGGCTTAGGGATAGACAATGGTTTCATGAAAGCAGGTCTGGCAACACCAGCTGGCAATAACAGCTCCCTGCTACCAGCTCCAAAATGCTTTCGTAGACAGCTCAACAAAGCAACAGAAACCTCTTCTCTGGAGCTGAGCCTGAGCTGCTCCATGTGGCTCATGCAGAGGAATTTGGTTTCTGAAGAAGAAACCTTTTACATTGCACTGAGGTCTTAAATATCATTGCTCCCTGTTGAGTGTGGGTTAAGGGAGTAAAACCATGGTACGTTACTCTTTGGCTCTTTTGCAGCTCTTGTAAAGGCATATAAAAACAATAATGAGCAACTCTACCACTTTAAGCAGTCAGGCAATGATGAATGAGACCCACTACAACACTTCTGCTTTTGCCAAGGGTACTCTAGATTATGCTTGAACCTGTTTTAACCTTAGTAGTTAACCTCTGGCAAGGTTTAATCCAGCTGGCACATAAGTGCCAGGCATGCTCACTCGCCTCTGCCCCAGCAGGTAGGAGGAGGACTGGGAAAAGGGAAAGTCCCTGCGTTGACATAAGAACAGTTTAATAACTGAAGTAGAGTGAAATTTAATAATTATAATTATCATAATAATTTTAATGAAAAGGAGGTAATAAAAACAGAAAGAAGAATAAACTTCATGAAACCAAGTGATGCTCTATACAACTGTTCACCACCCACTGACCAACACCAATCCCATCCTGAGCAGCGATTAACCCTTCCCAGTCAACCCCTATCCCAGCTTCTATCCTGAGCCTGACATCCTCTGGTTTGGAATATCCCTTTGGCCAGTTCAGGTCACTGTCCTGGCTATGCTCCCTCCTGGATTCTTGTGCCCTCCCCCCCCCCCCCCCCCCCCCCCCCCCCCCCCCCCCGCCCACTGCAGAGCATGGGACACTCAAAAGTCCTTAGTTAGGGTCAGCCCTGCTCAGCAACAACTACAACATCCCTGTGTTATCAATGTTATTTGCATCCTAAATCCAAACCACAGCACTGTACACAGGGATGAAGCTGCTTGGGCATGCAGCTTAGAGGAGGGGCTGACTGGTTTCTGTTCTCATTGTGTTTAAAGGAAGTGTTGTGTCCTTTTTGAAAGACAAGTTCAACTACAAGAACATACTTGACTCATACGTTTATTTCTCCTCCTCTTAGAAGGAAGCATGGAGGGCCCAGAATACACAAGCTGAAAGGGCTAACAACAACAGTGTTAACAACTCACACCTCTTCCGCAGCTTGCATTATTACTTTGCAAATGGGGACTGTACCTACCTGATCTGCCACAAAATCAATGCACCAAACATTCCCCTATCCCTGGTGACTAAACTGTCTTTGCTTGAGCTCTAGAAATAGTTTGCCACATCAATTTACCTGTGTAGCTGCCCTTTACTTTAACCCCCTGCAAGGGGTGCCATTACAGATTGGTTCAAAAAATAGGAGGTAAATACACTGCAATTAATTGTACCAGCCAACCACCCACAGCACACCAAATGGACGAATAAGCTTAGGCTTAGAAAGACCCTTTAACAGCATTCCAAAGTGAGGGAGGCAAATGTTTTTACTTAGGGAAGCTGTTTAGCCTGCAGACGCTTGCAGCAACTATCTGGGGTTGCAGAGCTGGGAATAGCTGTGGATGCTCAGGTACATTGTGTACCTGACTTGCAAATACAGTAAGCAAGGCTGTCAAAATGTATTTTGAGTGAAGACATTTGTAGAAGAAAATCTGTTTGGTTTTAATTCCTTTCAAATAGGAACGATGGATATTCTTGTCTTGCACAAAATCACAACCTATGTCATTCTCTGAGGCAGTGCTAAAAGCAATGCCCTCCCTTATATGATTTTTAATCTACTTTAAAACTAAATGTGTGATAATAAATATAAACCAGGAAGACAGTTCTTGCCCCAAGGAGCTGGCAATTTTATTGTCAGTCTGAATGGAGTAGTGTAGATGCTGCACTGACATGTATTACAGAGGCCCAGAGCTGGGCAGGTGCCTGTTCCTCCCCATGCCCTGAGGAGCGCAATGCAAAGTTGAAGTCAGGTTGTGCTTCCTCTGGAGAGATGCAGTATTCAGAGACATCATCATAGGACTGGAGAGATGCAGCCTGGAGATTTTCTCTGGAGAGATGCAGTATTTTCTCTGGAGAGATGCAGTATTCAGAGACATCATCATAGGACTGACCTCTAAGGGTCTTTTTGTACTACCAAGTGATAATGAGAAGAGAATGACTTTTCCAGGGATGGATGCAATTGTGGAGGCAAACAGCATGATCTCACTCTCACTAATGTCTTTGGGAGGCAAACTCCACTGGGGTTCAATAGAAATAGGATTGGTTTTCAACCCAGGACTTGCTTTTTCCCACAGCTCATCCTTAACAACCATCTATAGCACTGCATCTTCTCGCTCACAGCATCCCTCTGCTGTCGTTTGTGTCCCTGTAATTGCGTGAACCCTAGAAGGTTCATTGCAGTTGGTGTAGAGCAGCAAACAGCACTCATGTTAATTCTGTGGCAATCCCTTGTCATTGTCTTGACAGAAACAAATTTGCTTGTTATCGGTGTGGATGTCATATGTATTTCAGGAGAAGCTCTATCATAAATTAGCATTAGTTAATGGCTACTTATTCTTGGAGCATCTGGAGAAGGAATGGTGAATGTGGGATTCATCGCCACAGTACAGTACAAGTGCTGTTCAATGAACAAGTGTGAAGCTTAACATCTGGCACAACTCCTTCTTGTAACAAGGGCATGATACGCACACCCTGTCTCGTCAGACTACTCACGAGAACTGTTTCAGTGTTTTACATAAAGATGGGGAATATTGCTGGAGAAGCTACAACAGCAGCAGCTTTCATGAAAGCTTTTGGGAAAATACATGTTTCTTTTAACTTCTCCAATCATTAAATGCTTCAAAATCCCCAAACATTAAATGCTTCAAAGAAAAAGATGAATATATCAGATCCCTGTGGCTGCTGTAATCAGTCACCACCTTCCTAGCAAAGGAGGAGGCAACATGTCAGGTTTGGGTGATATAATCCAACCAGTGTGCCCATTATGTTGAACAGAAATTGCAGTTCCCAGCAGAATTCACAGTAACATTTCTGGTCTATTTTTTCAGAGAAAAAACAAGAAGTCCTGTTCTAATCCAAGGTCCATCCCATCCATTCCCATCCAGTAAATCATCACTTTCCAGATGGTTTAGAGTTCCTCACATCTCCCAAACCAATGCTATCAACCATTTGAGATCAAACTGAAGCCTCTCTGCTACCCTGGTTCAGCTCTCACAGGTTTCTCCATCACTGGAAAACGGCTGCTGAGTTAACAGCTCTACTGATGCTGCTGTTTCATGCATGGTAGGCAAAGATGGATCACACATGCTGCTCTTGCGAAGTATAGCAGGTGGTGGTGGAAGAAATACGGAGTCTCTAATGGATCTGTCTACATATACCATCCATTTTAGTGCCAGGAAGCAGTGGAGTGTGGTGTTGAAAATTTAGCTAATTAAGGGTTAAGAGTACATTAATTTCCCTTATTGGTCTTTGACTCTCCACTGCAATTAATTTAGTCCTTTATCATCCCACCTATGGCATACTGCAATGATGGGGTTTTGCCTGCCATTGAATGATCCCTCATGGCAATTATACTCTGCTCTCTGCTGTACCATGGCTTTAGCTCATCATTTTCTACTTGAGCTGCAGGAAGTAAGTTACCTCTCACAGTGGCAGAGATTTGAGCCCTTCAATTTTCCTGCTTATAGTACATGCAGTGAAGCCACCAGAGAGCATTTACTTGGGTTTATTTATTCTCTTCTCCCAGCCTAAGACTAATTTCTCTCAAACCTTCAGTTGAACAAACAGTTTGAGTCACTGTTTTGGGATTCAGCCCCACAAAGCGAAGTCCTTCAAGACTGTCCTCCCCTACACGAGTGTGGGATTCCTTGGAAAGAACACAAACACACCAGCAGCCACACAGTCCTGATTTTCCTCTCAAATTCAAGTCGCTGAGGAAGTCACAGTGCAGAACTGGCTCATGTGACGGGCAGACAACTGAGCGACTTCTACTGCACATGAAACGGCCCCGATGGCCCAGGTTCCTCTGCAATGGGCTCCTCTCTGGAAATACAACCAAGTAGAGATAAAGCCTCCTTTCATCTGTCTCATTCTGAGCAAATATATGTGCGTTTTCCACTCCTGTTCACTTCTTCACTTCACGCTCCCTGAATTAACACACAGGCTAAATCCTTTCTTCAACAGCAACAGCAACAACAGATGAGCAAAACAATTCTGCTTTTCTTCAAATAATGGAATGTGCTTCAGTTGTAAATATTCATGGCCGGATGGAAATTGTTTCTTGATGGGCCCTGAGCATACTGGTGTCAATCTGTTTAAATGACTCACGGTCTCTTTTTACCTCCAAGGGGCAATTTTGTTGTTGTGGTACTGGTCTCATAGATTAATCCATAGCAGATGGTGTCAGACATATCCACCTCGTCTAGCTCATTTTCCATCTTGGCTTGTTGAGCTTGTTTCCTCATAGCTATTCACAGGTCTGGAAATCCCAATGAGCTTCTAGAAGACCATTCAGGTTCTACTCATCTCTCAATATAGTGAAGACATTTAAGGCTTGTTTCTTAACCCTTCAGCAGATGCAGGTGGCAAAATAACCACTGACTTTTAGAACCTGCAAATATAGCCACAGTCCATGATTTCTTCTCTCTGGAAGACCTGTGTTCCCCTTACCCCTGCCTTTCTCATAGCTGGGCTCATCTTGCAGGAAAGAAAGTTTTTCATGGATCTGTTTTTTCCAAAGAGCTCATCCTATGGAAAGCCACATGAAGGGTCATATCACAGTAGGCAAAATGCTTTCTATATCTTTTGAGTATTATATAGACTTGATATAGCTATGGCAGTGACACATGCATCGGACACCCTGCTTGGGCCCATCTTACCATGGTATCTGAGCAATATCATAGAATCATGGAATGGTTTGGGTTGGAAAGAACCTTAGGATCCTTTAGTTTCAACTCTTGCCAAGGGCAGTGACACCTCACATTTGATCATGTAACCCAAGGCTCTGTCCAGCCTGGCTTTGAACACTGCCAGGGATGAAGCATTTGCCACTTCTTTGGGCAACTTGTGCCAGTGCCTCAGCACCCTCACAGTAAAGAACTTCTTCCTTATATTTAACCTCAGCTTCCCCTGCTTCAGTTTGAACCCATCACCCCTTGTCCTATCACTACAGTCCCTAATGAAGAGTCCCTCCCCAGCATCCTTGTAGCCCCCTTCAGACACTGGAAGCTGCTCTGAGGTCTCCATGAAGCTTCTCTTGTCCAGGCTGAGTATCTGCCTTTTATAGCCTACAGCCTGACCACAAGTCCCCCTGACAGCCAATTACTGTGTAATTCTGCTGCACTAACCAAGCTCAGTCTGCTCCAGGTAGAAATGACTTTAATGAATGCTGCTGTGAAGGCATAGAAGGGACTTGCAGATGCCAGGCCCTGCCAGAGGAGATGGAGATGCCTCAGATGACCTCTCTGTCCCTGCTGCTGTGAAGCCAGCTGCGCTCCTCAGGGACTGCCAGGCACATTTTCTCAGTCAAGAGGAGCTGAATGATGGATTTGAGGGGTTTTTCTCTGCTGTCTCCTTCTAAAGTGAATGGGGATGGTGTCAGGAGATGGGAAAGGACAGGGGCTTGCTCAGAGAAATAGTGATGGGTTTATTATGGAATCAGAGCCATGATTGCCATGGACACTCTGTGTATGTAGAGTTGTCAACAACTGTGCATTTTAGGCTAATCTTTTTCATAGGTCAATAATGTGAACTCACAGCGGGGAAGGTAACCGTCCCCCAGAACTGGGTCTTGTGTTTCATACTCACATTGAAGACTGACAGTGATTGAGCTCAGAGAGGCTGTGATTCCCCCATCCCTGGCAGTGTTCAACGTCAGGTTGGACGGGGCTTGGAACAACATGTTCTAGTAGGAGGTGTCCCTGCCTCTGGCAATGGAATGGAACTGTATGGTCTTTAAGGTCCCTTCCAACCCAAACCAGTTTGGGATTCTACGATTCTAGGAAAAAATGAGACTCTTCTATAGCAGCAAAGAGGGATACACTTCCTTTCTATCATGGATTCATAAAATAATTCAGGTTGGAAGGGACCTCAAGAGGCCACCCAGGCCACCACAGAAGTCAGACTTGTTTTCTCTTTTAATCAAGTGAGAGCTTCTGTTTAATTTCATGACCACTGGTTTTGATTTCCGCCTATTTCTTCATTTTGCTTCACCTCCAAATGCTGTTTGATACAGATGACATGGATGAAGAGCTCTCATTTGGCTTCATGATGAGTGGCTGTGATAAATGGGAATCACTTAAAAGACAAGGGTGATCCTTGCTCTCTTTCAAACGACATGGCCAGGTGCACAGCCAAGGCCATGGGCAACAGAAGGCTGAGCCCACAGCTGGGTTTTATGTACAAAAGTGCTTTGCCTTTCCTTTTCCAGGGCCCTCCCCACTGCTTCATCTCCCTTTGCACTCAAAACCTGTTCTCCAGCTGTACTTGTGCTATACTTCTTTCTGAGATACCTCTGCTCTTTAAAGTGTCTCTCATCTCAAACTCCTAGCGAGCAGTGTGCCTGGCCAAGAAACAGCTCCATCCAGAACAAAACACTCATTTTACAGCTCATTTTATGCCTAAATGCTCAAGGAACAGAGAAATGGAGTCCAGACAAACGCTGGGCAGAATGAGAATCTGCATTTCCAAGGGCATGGTTTGTGTGCCAGAGATGTGACCCAAGAACAATCCACCTCGTTTTAGACACCCAACGAGACACCACCAACAGCAACACGATAACCCTGCCCTCCCTCCCGTGCCTGTGCCCATGCACTGACACTCAACAGCACTTGCAAACTCAAGATGTTGTAATGCAGACTAGGAAGGCTGCACAAAGATTGTGTCTTCTAATGGAAGAACTATCAGCTTGTGTAAAAGGAAGCACAGAAGTGAGATCTCATTCTGACATCTCAGATTCCAGAGCAAACTTTGGAAAAAGTAATGATTTTCCAGGAAAAAAGTCTTAAACAGGAAGAAGAAATGTTTATTCTGAATGAAGCAGCCGCCATCCTGGTTGCTTTTCTGTAGGAAAGGGGGTATTGTATAACAGTAAATGTGAATGTGCTAGTGAGACTAAAGAGCAAACGCTATTTACTAAATACTGGCCTCATGGGTACCCTAGAAAGAATGGGAGAAAACATATGCATGGAGAAAGATTGACAGAAACTTGTGCCTCAGAATAGAACTATTCACATGAGATACTCTCCATTGTGCGGACACTGTCTGTCAGTAAGGATGTGTATTGAAAATAAATGAGTTATACCCTTCTATTGTCATGGCCACTGAAAATAAATAGACATCTGGAATTGAAGGCATAGCAGACACAAGTTACTGTGTTACCTCTGAAATGAATAGGATGTAAGAGGAAGCACACACTAAACATCCCATTCAGTGAATGACCCAACTGGAAAACATGCTCACACACCAGAACCACTCACAGCCCCACTGCCACTGTCTGAATAGATCTGGCAGAGCTTGGGCACTGGGGCTCATTTTCTCAGCACAGTGGGACTGAGATAGCCCATTCCCTGCTACTCATGTTCTTGGTCTCTACTCCCATGCCATCCCATCAGTCATCCTGTGTTTGCCCCATGGACACTGTTGCACAGACTTTTCTCCCCTGTTGCCCCATGCAAAAATCTCCTGCAAGGCTCCCCTGCCATGACCCAGTTCATTCCATTTTGGAACACCAAAGAACCACGTGTGAGCCACACCAAGAGGCCCAGGAACACCCATTGAGATACCCAGAAAATCACAGCAGCGCGTCTAGGGCTGATGAGCTGCTGCTTTCCCATGCTCAGCAGCAGTAGGATGGGAAGACCTTAATGTTGTGTCGAGCAGCATGAGCACAGCTTCTCCAGACAAATGCCATCTGTGAGGTCATTTTCAACCGAGACCTCCTGGCAGGATGGATGTAGGGAAAAAGGAGGGGTTTTCCTTGACTGCTGCTGTTATCAGGCTTCCCTCCTCCAAATACTCCAAGGGAATGGATTTGTTAAAGCATGTTCTGCCAATTTGCTATTCTTCATTGCTTTGCCTACAGCAGAGGCCTGCATAATCTTATCTGCTGCTCAGTGCATTGCAATGCCAGCTCAGGAATCAGCACATACTCTGCCACGTCCTTGCTGTTCCCTTTGGATGTATCTCTGCAGAAAAGCTTAGGGGACTCAGTCCTCTGAGCAGACCATAACATGGGGAAATGTTGTCTGAGAGGCATTAGACCTTTTCCTGGGGAGAAGGAACAGAGAATGTAAAGAAAGCACAGCTCAAATCCTGTTATTAAAGCAGCAGCAGAGAATTAAAACAACCAAGTGGAGGAGGAAGGAGGGTGAAGTCACGTTTTCAAAGTGCCAAGGCACTGTCATTACAGCTTCTGCTTCCCATGCAGCAGAAGCAATGTGTGCTTTATTCAGGGGGCACAGTGCACACAACACCCACCCTGGGCATCAAAAGGCACTGCTGATGCACTAACAACTGGCAATACTGCTCTGAGTTCTTTAGCAGTGCCTTAGAGCAGTTATCTGCTTGGATGCAGCAAAACTGCCTCTTCTGCTCCCAGCTGTGTGGATTTGGGGAGTACAGAAAGGGAGCAGGAGCTCTTTGCTGTGGTGACGTCTTACAAAACTGCTCTGGGATTTACAGCCTCTCTCTCCTGACAGGAAAGAAAGCAGCTCCGGTGAGGATGCTTCTCTTCCCAACTGGTGATGCAGCAGAATGGATGGGCTGTCACAGAGCCGCTGTGCAGTTCAAACAGGTTGTTGGTGATTAAATGCAGAATTCATCTGGGACATGAGGTTCTCATTCAGCCTGGAGGCAGTTCAAAGACCTTTACAGCATTCTCCCTGTAGAAAGACCAACTCATCCTTCAAGCAGACACTTTTTGCTGACTTTTATTCACTGAAAGGTAAAGTCTGGAAGGAAAACAGGGTTGCTGCATCCCTTTTGAGTGCTGCTCCCTGCATCTCCATAACCTGGACTCAGTGAGACAGAAGCACCTTCCTCTGTCAGAAAGGCACAGAAGGCAATGCAGGGAAGATGTTGTCTTCTGGATTATCTAGGATCTGTTTGGCAGAATGGGCTGGAGTATTTCACTGCACTGTTTCTGCATCTGCACAGGACTTTGACAATGACAAGCACTGTCAGTCCGTAATATCCAATCTGTTCCTAGTTGGCCCTAACCTCTTTTAGCAGAGCAAGGATTTATTTAGCATTAGGGAATGTTTTGTCTTTCTGGAAGCTATTGTATCCCCCATAGACAAACAATACACCATGATTTCACAGCTACCTTGAAAACCTACAAGGTCAGGGAGATGACACCCCACTGTGTCCCAGCGAGGCTGCCAGGTCCTGTTCTCTGTTCCTGTCTTATCTGAGAACAGGACCTGCTTTTTGATCCCCACAGATGTGCTGTTTGCTCGCTGGCTTTGAGGCTTTTTGGGTTTGGTTGGTGTTTATTCCATTATTAGGAAGCTCAGAATAACTCCTTCTCCCCATACCCTCGCTATAGTTAGGGGAGGTCTGTCCATCCTGTTGGAGTCTGTCCTTACTCCCCAACTCATCCGAACTCATCCATCCCCTGAACTTTGGTGTTTCTCCTTTTCTATCCCATTCACCAGGCTCAGTCACACATGGCTTTTCTTTAGCAAGCTCTTCTCCTAGCGACTTTCTCGCCACATTCCTACAACTCTCATGACCCAGCCTCTGCTCAGGGAGCAGAAGCAAAGGAGTAGTTTGCCAGGATATCCAGTTTGAAATGGGCAAGGCATCAGTGCAATAACTGAGGCATAAAATTCCACATTCCTGCTTTAAAGAGGGCACAGTCGGGGTGATGGCAGTGACTTTGTACTAGGAGGCAGTTGGACGCATTTGCTGGGAGATCGAAAAGCAGCACAGGTAGAAAATATTCCCTTCTCCCCAGAACAGACAAAGACCATACTGACAACCAGACCATCACAAAACTGTTATGGCACCTGCCTATCTGCAGGACATACAGCAGTGAGCAGCACAAGCAGCATAACTCCAGAGAAACAACCATCTGAAAGCTGTGCCATTACTGCTTCCAAGGACTACTGACCCCCCCCGGCCAGCTCAGCTGGTGTAAAGGGACTGGCCAGGATGGTCTGAGAGCAAAGTACAGCTAAATCCAGCCTCCAGCCTGCTTCTCTGCTGGGACATGACTCAAACCACCAGCTCCCTCTGCAGCCCCATGCCCATTCTCTGCTCTGCCCCAGCAGCACATGGGGAGCATCACTCCTTCCAGGCAACCTGCCTGTTGTTTTTGACTTGAAGCTGATACTCCCTGGCAGCCAAACTGCCCAGGCCAGCCTGCACTGCCACCACCGTGCCATCCAGAAGCTGTAAAAGGAGCAGCATCTGCTTCCTTCAGGATCCTCCAGCTACCCGGCTCGCTCCACCTCCCCACCAGCCTAAGAGCAGACAGGGATCAGAGCTCAGCCTGATTTCTTTTCCCCTTCTTTCCCCCCCACCCCTTCCTTCTGTCTGACACAGCACCAGGAAGGCACCAGCAAGGCACCAGCTGCTGCCCACACCATCCACACTAGGATTTATGAGCCATGACCACCAGGAGCAAGCAGAATAATTCCCCCTTCCGTGATTTCAGCAATGCTACAGACACTTAGGGAGATACAACTAGCTAATGGACATCACTCAGACCACCCCCAACAGTTCCCTTTCTTGCTGGCCTCTTTCCAGCTCTCTCTACTTCATTCAGCTGAGTAGTGTTCACTGCCTGTAACAAGCGACCCCCAAGCCCCTTCTGATGCTTAGCAGCAGCCCATCTGATGCCCTGGTCTGACACCAAGCAGCATGAGCCTTGTTCAGGATGAAGGCTGGACCTGCTGCAAGCACCTTGCAGGGCTGGCCCCACATAATCCCTACAGCAAACAAACTTCAACTCAACAGGCTGCCTCCTCCTCCTCTGCTGTACCAGAGCCCAGCAAGGACCATCCACTCATCACACCACGTGTTGGCCAATGACCTCCAATGCTGTCCCGGTCCTGCAACACCACCACCATCATCCACACACCCAGAGAAGAGAAAAGCAGAGTGTCTGCTCATACTCACAGTTTTGAAGTCCTCATGGCTGCACTCTTGGCCTTTGAATTTGCAGTACAGCATCATATCCTTCAGGTCATGGCCAACCCGGGCCAGGAACTCCTGCATGTTGAAAACTTTAGGTTTATACTGCTTAAAGTTGGCCTTTTCCTGGAGGATGGCTAAGACAGCCGGGTCAGCCAGGTGCGGGTTAGGGATCTGCAGGTTGACATCAAGCAAAGCCAAGAGCTCCCCAGCATGGTACAGGTCATTGGTGGTGAGCCGGGAAAAGCGGAACTCATTGAGGTTACAGATGGTGACAGCAGGGAAGACCAGGCTGTTTGCCACAACCTCATCCATTTTGGTCACGTGCTGGTAGGAGAAGTAGAAAGCCACCCGGTCAGAACTCTCTACCAGGAGGAGACCCAAGGAGCCCACAAAGGCCAAGGTCCAGAGCAGGCGCCGGATGGTCACCGGCCCATAGACGAAGACGTGACGGATCCCATGGAGCGTGGAGGTGTTGGCAAAAATCTGGATGCTGGAAGGCTGCAGGCTGCCCATGCTGCCTTCACTGGTGCTGTCCTTCAGATCCATCAGGGATAGTTAGTTAAATCCTGGCACTGCTTTTTGGGTCAGTCCTTAGCTGGAACCGGGATCCGGATCTCTTCCCTCCCCTTTCAAAAGTGATTAAACCCTTTTAGAGCAGCAGAGTCTCAGGGCGGCTGCTGCCAGTTTCTCCCACAAGCTCAGTAGTAGCTTTGGAGGGGGGAAGATTTACATCAAATCCATTCAAACTCTCGCTCTTGATTTCCTCGGTGCGATAAGAAAGGCTGGTTTTATTTAGGGAGACACCAAGGTGATGTGGAAGAGATGTGGGTGGGCAGCAAAAGCTGAACCAATGGAAATAGAGTCCTCCCCCTACACACACACACATGGACACACACACGCGCCGAAGGGAGATGAGATTAAGTGAGAGACCGAGCTTAAAACAAGCCAGCTCGTAGCCTGTTAACTAGTGCGGAAAGCCCAGGGATGCTGCTGCTTGCAAAGCACCGGGGCTTTCAGCCCCATCGGGTGATGCTCCCTGTGCTCCTGGGATGCGAGCTGCTGGATTTAAGCATCTCTCCTCCTCCCCACCCCTCCATTTTGGGCAGGGCTTCAAGAAATACCACCCCAAAACTCACCCTGTGCTGCCGGTGTTGTTTCTCTCAGGGGAAGGTGGGCAGTTAATTCAGCAGAAGTAGGAGAGGAAAAGGGGGAGGGAAAAGGAAACACTGAAAGAAAAGGAAAAGGGGGGGAATTGCTGCCTGGCTCCATGCAAACACATGCACGCAACCCGAGCAATAGATGAAGCCTCTTCTCTGTCACATAGCAGCTCAGAGCAGAAAATGAGGAAGGATAAGGCTCATGAGGAGAGGCAGCAGGAGGAAAGGGGCTGCAGCATCTCTCATCTGTGTCTCTGAGCTTCCCTTCACCTCAGAGGAGCACTGAGAGCCATGAGTCCTGCATCGATCCAGAGCCCTGCAGCAGGGCAAGAGCCCAGGGGAGAGCAGGGAGAGGAGGATGTGATCCAGGACCCCCAGGCAGGAGGTGCCTGAGGCTGGAGGTGGCTGTGGGACCCGAGGGTGCTGAGCCAAAAACCTCCTACAGCCCCAGGCTCAACCCACTGAGGACTCGGAAGGCTTTTGGCCAGCAGGATCTCCAGATGTTGTTTGGCGCTGAAAGGCAGCAGTGATTTGGGGAAGATCCAGATGTGCATTCAGACAGGAGGTTTGGAAGGAGGAGGTAGGGGAGGCAAAGTGGGAACAATTTTCTACCTAAGAGATACTGTAAAATCCCGTAGCGATGCCTCCGTGCATTAAAGCATCCTTAGTGCACACTGCAGGAGGTGGGAATGAGCAGGATTCAGCCTAAAGATGAAAGGTGCTGGTGTCTGAGCAGCTCCCCTCCCTCCTGTCTCAGTGCACAGCAGTATTTCTGCCTGCTTTTGTTCGGGTCCTGGATTAAAACTCAGTTTCAGTCTGTGCAGCACCCAGCACTACAGCTGGGGAGGGTGCCAGGGAGCAACTTTTCCAGCTTGGATGAGGTGGAAGCAGAGGGTCAAAGCACAGACTGAGGCTGCCACAGTCTGCAGGGTGATGCCAGGTGAAACTCAGCCACCCATAGGGCTACCTTAAGGGCAAACCCAAGGCTTATGTGAGACAAAACGAGCCCAGGGACTAAATTTAATACCCCAAATACCATGAGAGCAAATCCTGAAAGAGCTTTTGACCCCATCAGCTCTTCAGGTGCTTCACATCCATTGGCAAACCCCTGAGTCCTTTGTCCTCTGGCCACTCTGCGGTGATTTTCACCAAGGGATAAGATAGTTTCAGCTTTTCCTGCCTCCAAACCCCCATTGGGACCTGTTAGCCAAAGGAAAACTCAGCTGTGGCATCCCCCAGCATTGATTATCCTATGGCAGTATCCCTCAGGCTGAGCTACTCATCCCAGTACTGCTATGTGGCAGCACAATGCTACTATCTCTGTTTCATACCGGAGAAACTAAGGCAAAGGGAGGACAAAGGGCTTGTGAGCAGTGCAAGCCCATTTGTGGCTGAGCAGAGCTGTGCCCCTTCTTTATGAAGCAGAACTTCAGCCAAGGTGAAGCTTTACAAACCTCCTGCATCTTGGCATGCCCTTTCCAGGAGGGATGGAGAAGACAGCATTGAGCAGACCTAAGTAACACGTGGACCAGAATTTAAACAGTTGAGGACAATGTGGGCACAGCACCCTTGTTCCTGAGCATCAGAGCTCTCTGCCTGTCTACCCCTGTGCTCACCATGTCCCCACAGCCAGGGATAAGACTATTTTCCCCAACAAGATGGGAATGGGCTCCCTTTCCCACCCATGACCATTTGCAAATCTCCCTCCTCTCTCCCCATCTGCATTATTTGGCCTGGTATGTTGATGCTTTCGTTTATTCACCATATGCACTGTCTTTACAATCCTGTTGTCTGTAATTCATACCATATACCATCTGCTGCCTTTGATTATTTAACTATGGAGACAGCTTTGGCTGCAGTCTGCAGGAAGAAGCGCTGTGCCCAGCAGTGCTGCCTGGCACCAGGCTCTGCTCCACTGCCTATGGGGCTTGGGGACAAACCAGGGACATAAATGCTCTCTAATGAGTGCCCAAGAGGCACAGTGTCCTGGGAGCCAAGGCAAGCAGCTCTGGTTGTCCCTAGGGGTGCACTGTGATAACACCATAGGGGAGATGGGGTGTAAGGGATGGGAGGGGCTGTTGGCACCTCTCACCACCCATGTAAGCAGCCTCTCTGCAGGTGGATGTGCATGGTAAGGATAAAGCAGCATGTTTGGCCCTATAAAAGACCCTGAGATAGCATAGCCCAGCTAAGGGAGCATTCCCCTTCCTTGGGTCAGCCAGGGAATGGCAGTGCATCCCTGGGAATGATGCTGCTTTGGGAGCTCATAGCCAAATCTCAGCCCGTGAATACTCCTCACAGACCTCTCTGCTTCAAATCTCGTTCAGAAAGGACAGAGGAGCTGGCCAGGGCCAGAAGATACAGCCCTTAGGAGGAAAATCCCTTTCCCCACCCTTTACAGAGAGGGAGTGAGGGAGGGGGCAGCACTTGGGCACCCAGGGAGCAGAATCGAAGCTCTCTCCCGTTAGTACAGCCTGTGCCTGCCCTCTTGTGTCTTAAGCCAAGGCTGCACTGCTCAGAATGGGGGCCCTCAGCCCTGAAACACGTGGGAAATGGGATTATTTGGGGAGGGAAGAGACCTGTGTGACCCCCCTGCTTCCACATCCCCACTTGAGCCTTCCCAGGAGCGTGTCCCGGGGGAGGGTTTGAACTGGGCAAGCCAGGAGCGGCCTTAGAGGCAGGGCAATGGGCTGTTGTCAGAATAAAAGGAGATGCTTTGGCCCCCCGAGTGGTTCAGCACAGGGTTCCCACTGCCCTGCGCCAGAGCCTTCTCCTTAGCAGCGGAAATTGATGCATTTTCTACCAATTTATTGGGTTTTATGTTTCCCTCTGGGCTTGATTAGGGAAAGAGAAGAAAAGAGAAAGCAAGGATGGTTGCAGGCCAGGAGAGCAGTTCATCTTCCCTGGCCCAGCTTTGGACCGTTACTGTCATTGCAATGAGCACCAGAAGAACATTCCCATCAGTTTCACAGGATGCTGCTTCTGCTGCATCTCCTTGGGCCTTCCAAAAAACAAGGACAACAGAAGGGGAAGCCAGGGAGCAATGGGACAACAACGATGACACCAGGAAGAAGGACTTTGTTTCAGCTGATCGTGGTCCTATGAATCTCCCTCCATTTCTCAGCCTTTCCCTGACCTTTTTGGACTCTCGTGTCACCTACCTGCTTTATTGCCAGTATCTTCAATCTCCTGGGGACCCAGAGCTTCACTTAGCAGAGAGAGCTCGGCTACTTAAATAACTCTGCCTTTCCAAATGGGAAGATAATGCTGAATGCTGATGTTTCCCCTGAAATTAAATCCTTTCCAAAGTAGCTTTGACTCGGTTAAATGGCTCTTAATGCATATATAAAACTGAGATTTTGACTGGATTTCAATGTGTTTAATATTATGCTTGGATTTATAATGGGGTATCAAATGCAAGCAATGAAAGAGAGAAAAGAAAGAAGTCTCCTTGAAAGAAAACCAAAAATATTCATATAGCTGCATATTGGGAAGCACTTTCTAAAGGAAGGTGTTGGAAGAAATGAAATGATACCCACATCCCCCAAATAAAGGTGCTGATAAAAACATCATATTGACAGCGAGGCAATGTGTCTTCCATTGGAGGAACTATTTTGAGGGGAAGCTATGCCTGGCACCCCCCGGTAGCAGAGAGGATGCTCCAGGATACCTTCCTCCTCCTCCTCCTCTCCCTGCAGAAACACTATAGCACATTAATAGCTCAGTGGTGGCAGAGCTGAGCCTCCAGTCTCCAAATCTGTCTGGTGATGGGGGGGAGAAGCTCCCCTTGATGCACAGAGATTACTCAGAGCCCAGATCAGCCCAGAGCCTACAAACTGAGTTACATCTACGGATTTCATTACAGAAAGGGAATATTGGGTTTGCAGCAGTGTTTTCCAGCAGTAGGAGCCCCTCGCTCTGACATTCCCAACTTCTCTGCAATAACTTGGATTTATCAGCCCTCTCCGGAGGGTTCAACAAGGGTTTGGGGATGTTCACATTAGTGTGGATGGCACCAGCTCGGTGCACAAAGTGAGCTGCAGGGATTGCAGGGCCTCAGCTCCATCCTCCTGTGCCACTGCAGAACCCTGAGCAGGACACAGGGGGTTTTCATTCCATGCAAAACTCAAGGTACAGGGCTCCTGTCCCGTGTCTTTGGCATAGAGATTTGGGGATGAAAACTGCAGTGGAAGAATGACATTTTCCTTTGGCACCTCCCCGTTTCAATAGCCCTTGAAATCATACTTGTTCTCTCTCAAGCTTCACACAATTTAATTCTGAGTTAGATGCGTTAGTTCTGCCGGATAATCTAATTCCTCAGGAAGTCTCTGAAAGCACTTTGAATTATTCATGGATAATTCAAGCTTAGGACCTATTCCAAGCCTCTGTTTCTGGATAAAGCCACGCATTTCTTCTTGTCGGCACATGAAACAAGCCAGGAAAAATCACCAAAATACCTATTTTCTCACCCTTTTGCCCCAAAATGTCTTCATCAGCTTTTCTTTCTTTGAATCTTCTCTTTCAGTGCCAGTGCAGCTCCTAATGGGAGTTCTCATTTCATGGGATTACAATTCTCAGAATAATTAAGAGAAAGAATCCTACAAATTAAGAAGTCATCCTTTCATCACTATAGCAACCCTGATTGTCCTTCCTCAAGTGGCTGAACTGAGCAAACAAGGAAAAAACCAATCGGAGAGATAATTGCTATCCTGCTGTCAAAAGAGCAGAGCTGGGAGGTGAGATGGGACAGACGATCCTCAGTGCTCCCCAGGAGGGATGTCTCTGTGCCGTCCCTATTTGACCTCAACATGGAACAGTTGGTCACCCTGGAGGCTTGTGGCATAGAGGTTCTGCTTCAGGATGAAGGGGCCTATAGGGATGCTGGGGAGGGACTCTTCACTAGGGACTGCAGTGACAGGACAAGGGTTAATGGGTTAAAACTGAAACAGGGGAGGTTTAGACTGGATCTAAGGAAGAAGTTCTTTAGT
The DNA here is from genome assembly GCF_012275295.1 of Melopsittacus undulatus. Lineage (NCBI taxonomy): Eukaryota > Metazoa > Chordata > Aves > Psittaciformes > Psittaculidae > Melopsittacus > Melopsittacus undulatus. The sequence goes on along the minus strand of NC_047543.1, from coordinate 1,889,612 downwards.
GTGAGGGTGCTGAGGCACTGGAATGGGTTGCCCAGGGAGGTTGTGAATGCTCCATCCCTGGCAGTGTTCAAGGCCAGGCTGAATGAGGCCTTGGGTGCCATGGTTTAGTGTGAGGTGTCCCTGCCCATGGCAGGGGCTTGGAACTGAATGATCTTAAGGTCCTTTCCAACCGAAACTATTCTATGATTCTATGCTTCTATGGTTCTATGAGTTGATTTGGGATCGCCAATCCCCAGTGATTGCGAAGGGAGCAGGGACACGTAGCACACAAGGACATTGTCTTATTTGGGATGTCCTGATGAGGACACTTCCAGTCAGGGCATCCCCCACCCTGATGGAGCATTTCCTTAGGGGAGTGCTATTGATAGGAAACTCAAAACCTCTCTGACACAATGAGCAGGTCCAGCAAACAGTGATTTACCCCACTGACATGCTCCTGCCAGAAAAGAGGAGAAGATGCTGCTCTCATGGAAAAGATTATCATTTGGAGATTTCCAGCCTCAAAGTGGGATATTTTATGCAGAGAAAGGACTCAGCTCTGCCCCTGGAGCTCAGATTGGGACTCAGCTCTAACAGTCCAAAGCAGCTTTCAAATCCAACTCTAAGCCCATGAAGTGCTATGAGGACACAGCAGGATTTCCCAGCCCTCATAGACTGCAGAGCCATCAGATAGAAACCTTCTATTTGCATTTGTATCAGGAGCAAATCCCAGCTTGAAATAATTAGAGTGCAATAATGAAGCTGCCCAAGGCTGTCATCACAGGAGCTACACACCCATCCACTTCCCTGTGACTGTGGCAATGCCAGTGATGCAGTGATGCTCAGTCCCTGATGCACAACCAGGAGCTGAACCAGCATCATTGCATGGGTTGTGCTCATCCTCTGCACCTCCAGATGTCTCTGGTGTTTGGATTAAGTCAGCTGGTGATGCACTGAAGGACAAGTGTGAACCTGGGACCATTCCAGCCCTGGAGAGCTTGTTTTAAGCCAGTTTCAACTACATTTGACTTGAATTGTTCACTTCTATTTCCACAGATCAGCAGAGATCTCCTCATCAGTGGGGTTTGGTGAAGTGCAGCTGATAGGAAGTGACTTGACTTAAGAAAGTGTTATAAAGCCTCCTAAAACACTGTATTTTGTGGGGACAGCCAAGGCTGTGTCCCGTGACACCATTAGACCTCTCATTATAGAACTAGAGCTATGGATAAGGAAAGGCTGAAGTTTGCTGGTGGCTGGAAATTGGTCATTTACTTTGTGCTCCCCAGTGTACTGAATGGACCTGATCCTTTCCCCTCCTCAGGGGCACTGGATGTGTTACTTAATATTTATTCAATTGTCTGAGAAGCAGCAGTGATAGGACCCTGATGAGATTATGGTATTGACTCTTCACTAAGATTATATTCAGTTTAGAGAGGAGCTGTTCCTGCACTGATAGAACAAAGCTCTTTGAATCCTTGTCCTTCCTGCAAGGAAAGAATACATGACATTTCTGTATTCCTCATGGATATCATTTAAGGCAGAGCAAAGCAGCACAGTAATAACTGCGGAGCTTCTCCTCTGCGGAATTGAGAAGCACATGCATTGCTGCCCTATGGAGCTGCCTACACAAAACAGATCCCTTCAGACTGTCTAAGGTGTGACAAAAGAGGGTCTTACTTTTCATGCATAGCTCTGTTCCTGCAGTGACACGTCACAGGTTCCCTGAGATGGTACCTGAGATTTGGGGTAAGAATAAAGGCCCAGAAAAGCTAAAGCAGATAAAGCTTTCAATGGGGAAAAAATGAAGAGTGGGCTCAGGACATCTTTTCTCCAAGCTCATCTCTGCCTTGTCAAATACTGTGTCCCATTTTAGTCTTTACAACTTAAAACCCAAAGAAGGACCCAAGACTTCAACTGAAATGCTCCGATGTTCAACTAAAATGAGACGTTCCATCTGCAGTTGATATTCAGACTTCCCAAAGAAGAGATAAACAAATCTCTTTGGCATCTCTTTAGTAACTTCACTTGTTCAACCTGGGCTTTGTGACCCAGCAATAAGGTTTTGTGAGTTTACTTGTACCTGACCAGATAGCACTGCTCACCTTCACCATGATGAGCCCATCATTGATATTCCATACTGACTGTGTACTGTGACAATCATCCTCATATGCTCATCCAGACGGGATCCTCCCTCTGCTTCCACAGCCCCCTGTTAGGCACAGGGGAAAGCAGGGCTGAAGAAGCTGATCTCCTGCCAGCACCCAAAGCTCCTGCCCTCTTCTCCCCACCTTATTGCAAAAGGAAAGGCAGAGCCATAGATGCACGCACACATGAAGACATTCCCTGCGACCACATCCTTGCTAATTCCCATCTGTAAATCCATCACCACTTATCTACCCTGGTGTTTTTGCTGTCTACAGGAGGACATAAAGTTCATTCCAGAAGATGAAAGAGGGATCTGTTTTCCCTGGTCTAATGGCATTAGTGGAGCATTCCCTGTCTGTAAGCATGAGCTTTGCTGGCCTGGTAGGTGAAGAGGCTGCTACCAGGTTTGTAGAGATATGAGTGAGTCACTGCTCTCACTTGGCAGCTAATACCTTTAAGATGAATTATCTGCTCAATGGAAAAGCATTCTCAGGTCAGGCAGAGCTATTCCTAGTGAAGCTGGTGAGTGATATATGGGTAAAACCAAAAGCTGCCAGAAGGATGAAAACAGGACAATCCAGGTGCTTTATTAGCATTGCTGAGTGCTTGCATCCAACCTCAGAGCAAAAGAGGCCAATTCCCAGCTTTTGTTTGTGAAGGCAGCAAAGGTAAGTCTGCAGGCAGCCTGATTTAGAAGGAACAGTCCCATGTTGGCCTTTTCAGTTATTCATGGTTTAATACAGCATCAAATCAACTCTTAGTAGAAGAACAAAGCAAGTGCTGCTCATTTCACTGCCATGACTCCGTGGCTGGCTGTGACTGTAGCCAGGTGGGATGCGATGAGAGGTTTGCTGCTAGTCTAAACTGAGCTGGGATTCAGATCCCATAAGCAGCTCTCCAGGGCAGAAGGGAAACTTCAGAAACAAATCCCCAACCAGCCAAAAATTGGCCATCCCTCATCCTCACTCTGAAGCCAGATGTGGTAGCAGTTATCACCAGAGCAGCACCTCAAGCTTCTGAGAATGGAAGAGCATTTCAAGGCTCTTCTCCCCAACAAAGTGGCCAGGAAAACTCACTTACCCAGTGCATCCCTCGTGATGGCATCAGTCCAGCCCTTCAGAGACCAGCTCCTGCAATTATTACTTCTTCTGTGGCACCAACAGGGAATCCCCATCCCAGGAGCCCAGCTGAGGAGCTGTAAATCCAAGACAGGTTGGCAAGCAGCAAAAGCCCTTCAGTAGAAAACAGTGATTCAGTTGAGTGAACCTTGCCAAAACCTGCTTTGTTTCCTCCTCTTGGGGAAACTGCTGATAACTGTGAGGCTGACATCCATTAATCAATAGCAGGACACAGCAATGCAGCCCACGCTCTTCCAGGGCTTCTGTCAATCATTTACATCCACTCATCATTACACACTCATCATTCCTGTATGGGGATGGCCCCGAGTGGTGGGGGAAGTCACCTTCAGCATGTCCTGATTTTGGCTGGCTGCCCACAGGAGGGTGATGGAACTCGGGCATTTAGGAAGTTGAAGCATTTCTATGTTCCATAGAAACCAGTTTAACAAACCAGTCCAGTAGGAACAGTGCTATCTGCTGTCCAGATGAATCTGCCCGAATGGCACATTACTGTTTGCCTTGTTTCAACCCAGTTTAACAGGAACTGACACAAAACTGCTTGAAAGCCAAGTCAGAATCCTTGCAAAGCCCTCTGGTGATGACTCACATCCCCTCTGTTAAACCATTGTCCTCCTGCACAGACCAGGGGTAAAAACACCTGATAGGCACAAAACCTTGAGGTGATCACATCTTTCTGTCACTCATTTATTCAAGAACTACTTTTTAGTTGCCAAATACCAAATACAGAAATCAGTGAAGATCGGTCCAGTGTATGTCTGTGCCAGGCAGCAGAGGATGCTCTTGCTATTCATCAGTCAGCACACCCTGTCTCTATGTTACACCGAGACCAAACTTAAAGTGCGTGGTAATTGAACAATAACTCTGTGTGTGAGTACATTTACTCCAGAATATAAATGCCCTGCTCTGGAGAAGGTTAATCTGGTTTCAGAGGTTAAGCCAGAATAAGACTGCAGTTCAAGAGCACCCAAACCAAGTTATTCCAAGACCATTCATCCTCGGTAGCAAAGTCAATGCCAGCAAAATGCTATTTGGTCTCTGATCAACACAGTACCTTTTAAGCAGTCATCTGCTGAATGGGAGGTTTAATAAGAGAACTCAAGCCCTTTCTGAAAGCCCCATAGGGTTTTGCAGACTTGCTGAGTTCAGCCCAAAAGAAAACAGGTAGAAAGACTTTGGGAAAGTGAAGAGCCTTTGTCTTGATGCTTACAAAATGAAATGTCTCATTGTGGGGTTTTCATCTCCAAGACTGCCACAGTGCAATATTGGGAAAGCAGATACACACAATATTTGAGGGCCTTTTAAAGGAAATAGAGACATTTCTTTTTGTTGTTGAATGCACCTTTCTGTTCCACTCACCTTGACTCCTATTTTTAAGGTGGGCAGTATTGTTACTTGCATTTGGGTTTATTTCAGAGCAAAGCAAAGCAAATCAGAGCAAAGCGAAGCAAAGCAAAGCAGGAATTCCTGTACCTAGATCATAAAGAAATGAATATTTTAGTGCTATTTAGGAATCAATGGCTTCTAATTAAATCTGGCAGAAACTAATAGATTGTCACTGGAGCCGTGGAAAGACAATGTATTTTTCATGAAATCAGCTCTGCCTGGAATAATGTCATTTGATTTCCACTACTTGAAACCTGTGTTTGACTGTGAGTGGATGCAGGGATGGAGGACTGCCCTGCATGGCTAAGGACCACTGCTGTAAACAGGCTTGGAGTGCTGTGCCCCACAGTTCCCACCACCAAATCATGCCAGGCCATCACCAACTCATGCTGCAGTCGTGACCTCGAGCAGGCTGCCTTGGGATGGGGCAGAAACAGGGCACGTGCTGCAGTTTTAGATCACGCTTTACCAAGCAATTCTTCCCAGTCTTCCGAGCTGGGGGCTTCTCTGTCTTCTTATTTGGTAAAAACAGGTTCCATTTGAAACTAGTGGTGCAGAAGTATCTCAAGGCAAACAAAATATAAACCTACTTAATCTATAACAGAGTAACAGTCCCATTGCTCCCTCTTTACCTAATCCTGGGGGAAGTTCCAGCACACTGGGAAGAAAAGCAGGTCCTCCAGCTTAGCCTTTGCAAGTATTAGATCTGGAAGTCCTTAGTTAAAGTCATGATGCACCCAAACACTGAGGCACCTCTCAGGAGAGGAGAAGCCAGCCTAGCTCTAAGGAACCTCTCCATTTACACCTTCTAGTTTCATTTTCTGCAGCTGATCCATCAATGGGGCTCTGGAAGCAGAAGGACTCAGCAGGAGAAACCTCCTGCACCAACCGTGCTTACATTGAGAACTGTCTGCAATGGTTAAGGAGAATAAATAGCTCCACGCAGTGACTGATTTATTAAGCATCAATTATTCCACCAGCTCCAACAGTCGATTGCAATTGCAGAATAAAATCCAAGGGACAAGCATGAAGTTCCAATGCTCTGCACTAGATGGTGATGCCTGCAAAGAAACAGGCCCAGAGTGGTTCTCTGTGGGATGCTGAGCACCTCCAGGTCAGTGTCCCAAACCTAGGGTGAGGTCCCCAAGTTTAGGGTGATGTATGCAAGAGAAGCACATTCCCCCAGTGTGCAAGGGGACAGAATTCAGCCCTTTCTGGTCCTGTACTGCTCCAGACACATCTGCCAGCATGATTCAGAAAGCAAACAGCACTGTGCATGTAAGGAAAAGGCAAAAGAAGCCTTCTAAATAAAGCTCTTCACCCTGCAAAGTGAACAGCCAAGAAATCGTTTCAGCAGTAAACCTAGGATTACTGCTGAACACCACAGCACAGCATCATGAGCCTCATGGTCTGAATGAGGAAGGAAGATGCAGGCAGGGGGTGTGTGTATCTTTCCCCAAATTACCTTCCTAGCAATGAAATGATGACCCAAGAGAGTCACAGGATGATGACAAAGCTGCAGATGGAAAAATTGGGTTGGCTTTAGTTAGAGGGTGAAGACATGGAGGTATTGATGCTGTCACACAGGCCAGCATGAGCCCTGTACCTTGTGTCACTGCCTGTGATTCACATAGAGAGCGGCTGGGCTCCAGCAGCACAGGCTGAGCTTTTGGAGATGATTAACATGAAAGGAGACATCCTTCTGTAAACCAGGAGCTTGTTTGCTCCAGAGTCATTATCCAACAGCAAATCCTGCTGCCTTGCAGCCTAAACCCACCCTCTGGAGCTGTGCAATGGGTTAGGGGAAGAAATGAGCTGTTTCAGTATATCCAGTTCCCAATATCCCCTCCTATGTCAACATGAATAATTCAGCTGGAGAACAGTATTTTACTGTCAGCTTTGCCACACGTTTCCCCTTGGTTAAAAAGGGGAATTTCACTTGGTATCATGAGCTGCAGCTCTGGGGCCTCTGGTGAGGGCAGGAATGAAAAGAAAGATAACCAAACATACCCATTTCTTGTTCATGTATCCCTGAGCTTCTGTGCCTCGGTCCCACAGAGATGGAGTAGAAGTTGGTGAGACAATGGGGGGTTCACACCTCATGTTCTTGGCCCCCAGCAATGGACCTGGATAGACAATGTCAACCTGCTCCCTAAAACTAATCTGGGAAGGCCTGGAAAAGACCAACATTTGTATTGGGCAGGATTTTTCATGAGCAATAAATGGGTATTTACAGGCTTCAAGGTCTCAGCATCTCATAAACAAACCAGCTGATGTTTAACCGGCTCATTTCCCTTCTCTTTAAAGCAATAGTTGGGATGCAGCAATTTGGAAGCATTTGGAAGAAATTGAAGGAAGTCTCATGTTTGCTTCTGAGCAGGCCAGCAAATAGATCTACCAGAAACGCCCTATAGCAAGTTACAGGCAATTCCCACGATCACAATCGGAGCTGCTGTGAAAGTCCCAAATCTCTGCTCTGGCTTTTCACCTTCAGTTGAAATTGCATTTGTGGAATGTGGAAATTCCTGGCATTTGCTTCAGAAATATCACACTCTTTTGTTTTAATCATGTCCAAAGGTTTGGGTAAAGAAAAGCAGCAAAACGTTCAGTGCTCTTAAACATCTGAGTATATTAAAAAGCACTTCAGTACATCCTAGAAAATGTACCAAAAATACCAGCCTCAATTTAAGTGTAAAAATGTAAATGGAACAAGGAGGGCAAGGATTTTCAGTCTGTGGGAGTGAGCCTACACAATTTTCCCCCTGTGCTATGTTATCCAAGCCAGTGTGTTACTATAAACCACTTCCAACGGATTTGCACTTGCAAATAGGGGCAACTCCAGTTAATTTTGCATCTACTGAGGGTATGATACGGAATTTGGTATTTGTTTAGGTAATCATCTGGGCAAAGGATGGGGAGCAAAGTCACATCCTTTATTAGACTAGATAGCATAGTTGGAACAACAGCACAACTGTCACTTCAGAAATGACAGTGCTCTCTTGCTCAGCTTTATATTTGAGCCAGTAAGTTCATGTCTTTCCTTTGCAAGATTCTGCTTTTCCTATTTGACTCCTACTCAAGGCTAGTTCATTGTGACTTCTCATCTGCTCAAAGTGAAACAGAATTGCTCCAAAAAAGCAATTTTCACTCCAAAAAAAAAGTTGGGGAATTTTTACTGTGTAAAAACAAACCTGCTCAAGTTCTTTCAAATCACAATGTTTTCCAGACTCATCCATAGCATTTTTGGACCAGAGCTATCAAAAAACTAGAACTGTCCTCAGAGAGCATGCTCTCATGTTCCCTCTGGGGACTATATGGGGTGAAGAAGCATGTTGGTCTTGGTGTTTCCCACCATAGCAAAAGAAAGCATGCTGTTGAAAGCCTCCTTTTCCACCAATTCTGATGGAAATCTTCAAGATCCAGGGAGAAATGATTCATGTGCTGCTCTAAGAAACCAAGACTCTGAGTTACAGAGCCTGGGATCAATTCTGCTTCCTTTCCTCTTGTCCGTTTGATATCCAAGAGTTTATCAGCATGTCCAGCCACTCAGTGCCACCAGACCCAGGCAGCTCATATCCCATTGCTGGGTCTGCTGGAGAGAGCAAGAGGCAATTTCCCTGGTAGGGGCTGTGCTGTTCATGTCTTAAGTCCTTCAGATATGGGCAATGCAGTTTCATTCCTTCACCAAGAGGATGAAAGCCTTGTTACCTGCATATTGATGGGGTGGCTTGGCATTAGTTTTTCTCCTTTCACCTTAATTCCTGCAGGGAGCATCCTTTACAGCCTCATAGCAAAGAGCTTGTATGGCTGTAAAAAGCTGTATAACACAGACCTGAAGAAGAGGGGTTGTGCCAAAAACTTTCCCATTTTCTAACTATATCTAATGAAAGCTGTTACTTCTCTGAGCATACACCACCTTTGTGACAACATTTATGGTCTCATCATGAAAGACTTCATATTCTATAGCATCAGGCACAAGTGCTGCCCCAGTGACTGCTTTGCAGAGATGCAATTCACAGTGACACAAAGGCAATCTTACACAGCTCCTGCCTTTAAGCGAATAGAAATTTGCACCCTCTTCAATGCTCCCTAACCTGACAATTAGTATAAAGCTATCTTGCTGTCAACAGGAATCAGGGCTGGGCATTAAGTAAACCCCTGACCATGAAATCAGCTCTGGGATTAGGGATTTGTTGAGACACAGGAAATGAAGCTTGGGAGCAGAGGGACCAAGGAATGAGGAGGGGTGATGGGATGGTTTGAGCTGTCACTAAGATGCAGCTTTTCCCACCATCAAATCTGCTGCTTCTCTTCTACACAGCAGACAATTGCAAAGCCCTCAAGAGATCTTTGTCTCTGAGGTGAAGAGTCAAAAGTCACCAGTGTTTCACAAAGAACCTGCATGAAAGTGCAGAAGTTTGGGTGCTGTCAAGTGCTGTGTTCTCTCACTATTATCTATTCATACTCTTCTGCTTTATGGACATTCCCAGATTGAAACCAAAATAGAAACTATTTTGATCATAACAAAGCAAACGGTAGATAGTGTCTGAATTTCTTTTTTTCTCCATCTTTTATTATAATTATGACCTTTTCCCACAAGTAGCAGTAAAACCACAGAGGTGGCATTTGGGAAAAAGGCTCCCAGCCAGCTGCTACTCCAGATTTGGAATCAACATCACATCCTGTCTCCAATGAAACCCATTCAGCCCTGCTATAAGAAATCACACAGTGCTATGTGTCCTACTTACTGCATTAATCCAAGCTTTCCCAAGCCGTTGTAGTCCAGCATGAGTTACGGTAGCATTATAGTGAATTGCAGGTGATCACACTAAGACCTCGATAAGCAGCAGTAGTGGCCGTTCCAAGACGTGACTCTCTTATGCTGTTTCTGCAGAAGGCAATCTCCAGCTTTCCTTTCTCTCTTTTTGCAGCAGCAAGGCTGCAGCTTCAACAGCAAAGGGCACGGGGATTTATTACAAGCAGAACAAAAACTGAGTAGCAAAGGGAAGATTAACAGCAGCCACTCACTGAGCCCTACTATCAGAGACTTTATAATTCACTGGCTTCTCTCAGCTTTATGCCTTTCATGGGATGCACTGAAGCAGCTTGACAGAAACCAGCCCCGAAGTGAGCGTAATAAATGGGGTTTCTGCAAACCAGTATTGCAGAACTTGTGTAGTGGAAGTGAGAAAGTGCAAAAACTTCCTCCATGTACCCAATGGGTATTACTGGTACAGCGCAGGACAGCAATGCCCCACAGGCTCATTTTCAGGTGGTTCATAGAATCATAGAATAGTTTGGGTTGGAAAGGACCTTAAGATCATTCAGTTCCAACCCCCCTTGCCATGGGCAGGGACACCTCACACTAAACCATGGCAACCAAGGCCTCATCCAACCTGGCCTTGAACACTGCCAGGGATGGAGCATTCACAGCCTCCCTGGGCAACCCATTCCAGTGCCTCAGCACCCTCACACTAAAGAACTTCTTCCTTACATCCAGTCTAAACTTCCCCTGTTTCAGTTTGAACCCATTACCCCATGTCCTGTCACTACAGTCCCTAATGAAGAGTCCCTCTCCAGCATCTCTATATCATCTGCCCAACCTGTAGCTGTGCCTGGGATTGCTGCCACCCAGGGGTAGGACCTTGCCCTTGGCATGGTTAAACTCCATGAGGTTGGCATCAGCCCACCTCACAAGCGTGATGTGTCCTTGAGTTTCTCCTTGAAGATCAGGTATGCTGCAGAACAAATCCTCTGTCTTTCTCGCAGATCCAGTGGAAAGGCATCCTTGGAATGGATTCTGGTGAGGCCTAAGGGGGAGCTTTGGCCATCACACCACTCCCCCATGGGTCTGGAATACGGAGTGAGGAGTGGAATGGATTGATGAGGCTGGCCCCAGCTGGGGACAAAGTTTGCAGGCTCCTGGGATTTTCCTGCAATGAAACCAACTTGTATTGGCTTGAGCAGCTGAGCTGTTTGAGTCCCAGCTTTATCTTTACCTTTATCTTTTATTCAGCAGGATAAACATCCTTGCCAGTGGTGCGTCTCATGTTGCAGCATTTGCTTGGCCACTCTGTGCCTGAGGAGCCCTTATGATAAAAACAGTATAAGCAAACCAGCCTTTCCCCTCAGCCTCTGGGCAATTTGCTATTCTGATTCAGCACTTTGTTTGGGTTTAATTGCAATTATGCTCTTGTGTGTTTAATTAACCTGGTCCTTTTGTTGTTGCTGCCAGGCTAATAGCAGCACTGAGACACTGCAGAACCAAATGGCTTCCTGGGGAGAAGCTCTGAAAGGTGGGAAAGGAGGGCAGCTGGGCTGTGCCAGCTACGTGGAGATGCCACAGGTGGAGTTTTTCCCTTGCTATAGGCACAGTCTCACTATGCCCACTTCACACAGCAAGTCCAATCTCCCTTGATTTCCATCAGTCCTGTGCTGGACCTCCACAGCCATGCAAATGCTACGCTTCCCTCCTGCTTTTGCCTAGAGCAGCAGATGGACCAATGTAGGCAGCACTGACGAAGGAGGTAAAGGAGCAAAGGGCTCTGAACGTCAATCCAGCCCTTGGACTCATTTGCACCCAGGATGGTTTCATAGCATTGTGCTCAGCCAAGTTCCCAACAGATGCATAAATGGGGTTTCCACTAATTTCTAACAGTAATGAGTCCTGGGCCATGAGTACATGGATACATGGATAAGAGAGAAAGTACTATGGATGCAGAAGAAAGTGGGGACTAGGAAAAGGTAGGCAGCATCATACTAGGATGGACCTTCAGGTGTGGGCATGTGCCCCCCCAGGGCCATCAGTCAGAGCTCTGCTTTCCCATAGTCTGACCGCTGATGGTCTTCAGTTCACACATCCAGTAACACATCTTGTAACCTGCTAGCACTGAGGACAAGATGAAACTGCCCACTAAACAAAGCCTGTGAACAGTGTGACAGGTATTGACAGACCTTGAAATGCTTCACTTTGTTGTGCTCATTGGATCTGTACCAGTGTCAGCTGCTTGTTTCTCCACCTGAATTGCAGCTAAGCAGAAGGAAAGGCTTCAATTCCCACTTCAATCATTTTCTTGACAAAACCAGTTCATTCAAGGACTTATTCTTGTTTCTTTAAATCCTTATTTTCAGTTGAAAAAGTGAACCAGCCGGGAACTTGGAGCCAGTGGTGTCAGTTAGAAGAACCTCCTTTGAAAAGCAGAGAAAAGCTGCCTTTTGTGCACATGGTGAGTTCAGAAATGTCTGAAATTGCACACAACAAAAATGAGCAGGTTTCAGAGTTTTCTGACTGATTTTATTTATATTTTTTATTTTTATTTTATAGCAATTTTTTTATTAATATTTTTATTCTTTTCCTTTTTTGGTCTGTAACTTGAGGTCTTTAATACATACATTTCCAATGTTCACACATTGGAGACAGCTTTCCCAAGGAATTCAAGTTGCAACAGTTCAATGTGCATATGGTGGTTCCATCCCTCTGTGGATCTGCTAATAGCAATGCAGTCTCCCAGAGACAGGCCTTAAATCAAATCAAAGTAATAAGTGACGAAGGCTACTAGCCTGGTAATGATGCACAGAGTCCATGGAAGTTAATCACATGGAGCAAGAGTTGTTGGAGGTGGAAACCTGTTGTTTTCAAAAGCTTGGGTCAAACACAAGGACGTGAGAATGTGGAACAAACATTCACATGGACCTTTTCTCCATGGTATTACAAAGCATTGAGTTTCTACTTCCTTGTCTCTCCAGCTATTAAAAAAAGGCTTCATATTAATCACCCTCTGAGTTATTAATTTGTCCAATTTCCTTCTGGCTTGTACTTTAATAAAGGCTCTTAAAATATACTCCTACATGTTTCTGCTTCTAGATAACATTTCTTGGTTTAAAGAGTATATTCAAGAGCAGAAGGAATCAGCAGGCAATTAGGGATTGGCTTTTCCACTGAAGATGAAGCAAAACTGGATCAGGAACTTGACACAGTCGCATGGGTATGACCTGCTGTGCTTGTTTCCCCACTGCTTAAAAAAGGCAATGAGATGAAAAGGCTCTTTCCTACATCTGAGCAAGTCGTGACCATTAATAGGTTGACATTTATGGGCAGGCAGGTAAGAGAACAATTCACAATGTCGAAAAGTCTTTTAATTATGTTTAATATTCAAATTAGGACTTAATGTGGCTTTCTCTAGCTATACTTAGAATAATTGCTGAGAAAAGAATGGATCTTTCTTTTTAGGGACCCAGTGAAAAAGATGAGGAAAGAATAAATAACCTTTGGGTAGGTCCAGTGCCAAATCCTTGCCCAGTCTACAAGAATAACAAAATAAGTACACAACATCAAAACCCCCCAACTCTTTACTTTGGGTTGAATAAAGTATCTTTTCATGCTGATGTGAAATGTTTGCTTCTCATTTTCAGGCTCACCTTTGCTTTTAATTCATCCAGAGAAAAGAGAAATTGATTTCTAAGCTAGTTCCAAAAATAACAAACTAAAATGCTCCAACTGCTTCCAAGCAAATACAGAGAGATGCTGAAGACACATGTGCACATTTTCCTCCCTCTTTATTAACAGAAGTCATTTGACATCAAGGGGCACATCTGAGACTGTAGGTGTGACTATCTCATTCCTGATTGCAACATTTACCCAACCATATCTTCCTAATGAGGACGTATCATCATTATTGCTTGTACTGGTAACACAGATCCTTTATATGAGGAACATGAGAAATAATGAATCTTTAAAACACAAGAAATAATGAATCTTTAACCTGTTTTTCCTGTCCCTTGTCTGCCTTTCCCATATGTCTATTACTTCATTTTCCTTTCCTTTCCTGCAATGCCCTTTGGCATAATTAGTAGCATTTAAACAGCTGGAAGCACTTTTTGTTTGGTTTCTTATTTCCATGCTCATTTGCTTATTGCATTTATAGACCAGCGAGGAAAACTCATTCTCCTCTGCCTCCCACATGCTTGGGTCAAACACTGACTTTCAAGAAGGTGCATTAACTTCAACAAGCAGGGAGAGAGTGGAAACCACTTAAAGGTGCCAGGGAGCAAAATCTTTCCCTACCTTTCAATTAAAAAAGCATTTTCCAAGCAAAAATGACATTTTCTTTGGAACATTCTTTTAGAAGAAACCAGTGAGGAAAAGACTAGAAGAAACGCCAGAAGAATTGTCTCAGCTGAGCTCCAAAAAACACTTGTTCAAGCCAAAGTAAAGTCTCATTAAGCTCCGGATCAACAATTATGTTTTAAGTAATCATTCTAGGCTGAATACAAACCAAATTGGTGGTGGCAGATGTGTCACTAAAATAAGGCCACTGGGTTTGACCCAGCCCTATTCCTGCCCTGTACCAGGAGCTTTGTGCTGTGGGTTCGTTTGTCTAAGTGATTCTCCTGCCCTGTAGCTCTTGCTGGCCCTTCTACCCACTGCTGGCTCTTCCTTGCTTTGAAAAGCTCAACAGAAGATCCATTCTGCTACAGGTTCTGAAGAAAACCCATTGGGATGAGGCCATCCCTGTGTGCCTGAAGCCTGTCTTTTCCAGCTCTATCAGGTCCTTTAGTAAGAGAATACCCCTGTCCCAGTGCTGTGGTCTCAGCTGGACCTGATGCCCGACTTTGTGATGACTAAATTTTGTTGAGTTAAATTCCATTTCGGTGATTTAAAGAGAGTCATGCACTTTCAAATGCATGAATAATTCCATATGAAATACATTAAAATTGGCCACTTTGCAAATCCCAGGCATCCAATGATTAGTGATAGCAGGCTTCACTCTTCATTAAATATTAATCTGCCGAGTTCATGCATATCCATTCTGATACAACCGCTCATTATATCAGCGCACTCTGCTTTTTCCAAAGTCCCTGCCTGGATTTGCTATTCCCAAAGACCAGCCCTGAAAGATGTAACATCTGCCAAGAAATGGCTCATGATATTTCATTTCCATACGAAATGTATTGTAATGCCCCTTCCTAATCCAGCCCTTTAGATCTGTCATGACAATAGCAAGGCTTGTTTTACCAAAAAGGAATCTTGTTGTGCCCTTAATAATAATGACAATAAGATAATAATTGTAGGAGTGAGGAGGAAAAGCTGCAGCAGCAGTTTTGTCATTTAACTTGTGTATATAGGAAATGGTGGGATGTAAAAGGAATGTGACTGTGAGCTCATCTCCTCCACAAAAAGCTCTTCTAATTGCATCTCTATGGTGGAGGGAGCAGCCCCAGATGCACCTTCTGCCTTTCTCCTGTACTGTTCTATGTTTTGATTACAGTAATTGTGAAAGGTTTCAGGTAGAAAGCAGTCCTTAAGGCTCTTAAGATTCCTTGGCAAATAGATGCAACACCAGACTGTGTCTCATAAAAGAACATTGCAGAAAAGGCTTGGGATTTCAATCCACTTGCAGCTGGAAAACAAAAAGGGGGAAAAGAAGCATAATTCAGTTATAACTTTAAAGACCTATGTTTTCTGAAAGCTTTCCTGGACATTGAGAACTGTGTTTGTCTTCCTCAAGGTTCCCATATAATCACATGGCTGTGGTTCATAAGCCCTGTCCTAGTTTAAGGTCTAATATACAGGTACAGCCATGATGCTGGAGCAGATGCTAAGTATTCCCAAGGCAGAACCAAAGCTGCTACCACAGTGACTGGCATGGTCTGTGTGGTCTGTGCAAGGGGCTGAGCCCCAGGGCTGTACCCCAGGCCCTCCTGAAGGCACCATGGTCTTTTGCCTCAGCCTAACAATGCAGAATCACTGTATGGGGCATAGAATCATATTAGATATAAAACAGAATTTCTGGAACTGAATGAGATTTAAGGTCCCTTCCAACCCATTCTATGATTCTACGAGGACAGGAAGCATCATTGACATTCAGAGCCCATAAAATATTTGAGTAATTGGTGATTCTGCAAAGCAGAATCCACATTCATGTTTCCAGGACCCCCAGCAAGTGCCCTATGGGCCGTATCCTGCAAGCCAGAAACCCACCTGGACAGGCAGGAATAGCTTTCCTCCAAGTTGCAGCCATGAGCTGCATGCTCACAGCCCTTTTCCAGTATAATTCAAAGGGACAGGCCAAGCTACCCTGGCAGCCAGAATGAAGCTAGCTAATCCGACATCTCCATCAGAGATGTCTTTTTCCAGGTAGGCAAGAAAGGGTTAATCTGCCTCCACCACAAAAGGGTGTGGGGACCAAGAGTCAAAACTTTCCAGTATCAGGCAAAGAAGCTCATTTCAAGGGGATCTCTCCCAAGAATTCAATTCACAGGTGCCAAACCACTTCCTCCTTAACCTTGGCTAGAGATAATTAAAGAGCATTTAAATCAGAGCCTCTGACTTGGCTGAGCTCATGCAGTACTCTGCAATTTCCATAGGTAGATCTCTGCTTGGAGGCTAACGAAGTGAAGGCAGCGTTATTGAAACCACGGGGTATTAGTTACAGGGTTGAGGAAACAAATCTCACAGCATAATCCTGAGTTGCCTTTAATGTTCTAATTAAACCTATATATAGAAACTGCAGGCAGGAAAAATGGCAAGAAAAGTTTCTCATCTGCTGAGTATTTTTCCATCCTTTTCCCCTCTACCCCCACTTCCTTTAACCTGGAGAGGGGATAAAAAGATCGTTCACATTGATTTTGATGGAGAAAGAGAAAGAGAAATGCCAGGCTGATAGAGATCAGCAGCATTTCCATTCCCTGAGCCCTGTCGAAAAGACAGCACTGGCGATGCTAACCAATAAAACTGACTTCAGTCCTGATAATCAAGGCCAGCCCAAGCCTCTCACAAGGAGTCAAGTATAGCTCTGTAGCCATCAGTTTATTCACCTTCTCTAATTGCAAGGTGAGGGTGGAGATGTGATAATAACCCTGAGGAGCTGGTGCAATCATGGAGGCTGTCCAGGAGAATTAGTGTTGAGCAAAGAATGGAGAAGGACAGGGTGAACGTCTCTCAACATAGGAAGGGTCATGGAATAGAGGTGAGGAAGGAAGGCAGCATCTTTTGCTGCTTAGCAGAGCCATCAAAGTGATGGATGATGAATTTGAGAGATAAGTGACACTTTGCACCAGCTATTTATTGAGGTGGGAGCTGCTAGGACAGCAAAGCCATCCCAGGATCCCATTGCCTGCAAGGGTTTGGTGTTGCTTAAGCTGTTAAACTTTTGTATCTTATGCAGATGGTCCTTTTTCATGTCATTTACCATCTGTGTTTTGAGCAGCATACAGATAGGCTGTCATGGAAGGAGCATAGGGACATGAAGTGAGGTTGCACTTCCAGGTTCATGTGACAAGTGGAGGCTGAAGCTAGTTTAGAATCTCAGGGCTTGCTTAAGCCTCTTCTATTAATGTCAAATGTTATCCAAAACCAGACTTTTGTCCCTTGGAAAACATGTATCTGCTTTAGCAGTGCTTTCACTAATAGTCACAACCTAGTTTGGGGTCTACCTTCATGTGGGAGCTCCCTGGATTATCCATGCTGTGACAGACACAGCACTGGGATCCTATTCCACATTGCTGGGGCTGACTAAGACCTCTTGTACCTTTACAGGGTCCACTTTGGAGCTGACACCCAAGACTATCCTCATCCCTAAAGCAACAGACTGAAGGGCTGGGCCTGCTGATGAGGAGGCGAACTGAGATGTTCATTACCACACTCTCCATGCCAAAGGAGCCCCTCCCACAGCAGGAATTAGTCTATAATTAGCTTAGAGAATAAAACACTTTTAATTAAGGACTGGAATTCAGCAGGCCATCTGCCCGGTTGTATTTGCAAGCAATAAGCATCTTCTGCTGGCTCTGCTTCCTCTCTCTATCCCTCCCAAGGCTCTTACTTGGGCTGAGACCAGGGCTGCAGCCAGGGCATCATATCCACATTGCCCAAGGCAATGCCTTGCAGTGTGATAGTTATCACATTGAAAGCTGCTCTTAGAGACAGGCAGGGCAACACGGAGGGCAACTTCCAAAAAAGGGAAGACCAGAGGGTCTCCTACAATTACACAACACTCGTTGTATTTCCCCATATATTCCAAGGGATTTCCAAATCACATGGAACAAGGAATTTCTCTTTCTTAGTACCTTTTCTGTAACTGCCATCTCTTACTTCTTACTCACTTGATCAGAGGTGGAACAACATTTCATGGTCTTGCAGTGAGCACAAAAGAGACTTTCATTCTGACAATGCCGATAGCTTTCACATCAATCCAAACCTGTTAAAATATTGTGACATTTCCAAAATGATTCATTTTCCCAGTCCCTTCAGATTTCCCTTTATTGTGCCTGTAGAAACAAGGCATATTCAGCTTGACCACGCAGGACAGATAAGAGAAAAATGAAGTTTAAGGTTTGGATCCCATAGGAATGTCCATGGGCAGCTTATAGCCAGGAAAGACCTCACTAACAGATGCTCTTCTGGTCCTGCCATATTCATCCTAATACACCTTCAGTCCCTAGAACACAGCAGCCAAAAGCGCACTATTTGGGGGAATAGAAAAGAAGAATACAGACCATCTCCTCTCCTCATGCCTTTTAGTTCCTTCTCTGGAAAGAGGAGGGCTCGGAGGGGGACAGGGGAATGGTCATTAGCCAAGGCCAAATGAGGATGTTACCAGCAGTAAAGCCTGATCACATGCATCCATGAAGATGGGTGAAATGGACTTACTGTATTACTTACCTGGAATGATTAAGAAGGGGCAAATGGTTGATTGTTTTGCCTTAATTAAAAGGGGAAAAGCTGCTAATTAGATAAACTGAGACTCTGACTAATGCCAAAGTGAAAACCAGATCATTTTGTAGCAGACATTGGATCAAGTCCACAACAAGCTGCTAATGAAAGCATTCACTCTGTTCACATGAATTTATCCAGCTCCATTAGGCAGCTACAGTCACCTATGCAAGGAGTAATCCTGCACCATGCTGTTGCCAAGCCCTGCCACCCAGCCTCATCCCTCCTTGTCCTGCTCCTTATGTCTTAAGACCAAAGTCTGTCACCCTGGAGAGGTTTCTCCTGGGGATGAAGTGAAACATCCCAGATCTGACCCACTTTGAAGCTCTTTGTAGTATCTGTGATCTGAACATGGAGGCATCAAGCAGCTTTTCAGTGCTCAAAGATGAAAACCAAGAATCAATCCACCAGTGACGCCTGAACTGAAATTCAGGCATCTGAAACAGGTTCATACCTATATTCAACCAGTTTCAGATGACTAACGAATGTACAGGAAACACTACTTTTTGTGCAAAGACAGAGATAGAGAGCAAATCCTTCTGATGTATTACCTCTACAGACCACTCAAACAGCTCACAAACCCACCTATCTCACCCAGCAGCTTCCGGACAGGCACTAGGAATTCCTGTGGGTCCAGTAGCATGGCTCCTGATCTTTATTAATCTATCTATTTCCCTTACAATTAATTCTGAACCAGCCCATTACTTACTTTCAGCACCTAATCCTCAGATCGAAAACTGCTTCCAGAGTAATAGGAGGGAGGAATTATGAAACACAATCGTGAGCAAAGCAGACAGTCAGGGATTTAGGCTTGAAATAAATGAGCCCCCTCCTGGATTCAAGAGCTGGTGCTGAAAACAAAGGTATGAAACTAAAAATCAAATGCAAAATTAAAAGGCACCTGAAAGCTTTCCGTGATGAGAGGGGTGCTTGCAGAGCCCGATTTCCACTGCCTGTCACAGTGACAGCTTCCAGGATCAATAACAGAAAGGAGAAAATAACATGCCAAGGTATTTTTGGAGGCTGGTGAGGCTTACAGGGAAATTCCTTTGCAGGTAAAGAGCAAATATTTATTGCCCTTGGTTTACTTCTTCTGTCCACTCCAAGACACAAAGGGCTCTTGCTCAGATCTCAATAAACAAGAGCTGACATACACCCTCTGATCTTTTTGCCCAGGTTGAGATCAGAGCTCAAAGTCACCACAAGCATTGGTGGAAAGCACCAGCATTAAAATCAAGGGAAAAGTGTAATTGGGATTGGGTTTTGTCACAAAGTTTGCTGAGATTCCAAGCCAGAGATATTGAATGAGAAGGATGCAAATGCTGGTCCAGCCTGGAATGTCCAGCCTGAGAGTCTGCTCCAAAGCGAGATATGGAGACCCTGTGCACATCTGGGCCAATGTGAAGGCTGTTGTTTCACAAGTGTAGAGCTATAATGTGATAACAGCTAGCCAAATGCATCAAACAAGTCCTCCCATTTGCTGATCCCCTTCTCGTTATGAGAGGCAGGAAAACAGTTACCTCTCCCCACCTTTCATCTGTCTAATCTGAAATACGGTCTCTCTTCATATATCTGCTTTGACCTCTCATCACAGCTACAACACAATCTCTCCCACGCAGAAGTAGACTACAGAGAGAGGCATATTCTGCATTGTGAAGTGCGGGGCTTTGGTCTAGGAGGACGTGTTTGATGAGGAGATATCTTAGTTTGCTAAGCAGGATGCCTTTTACTGCAGATGACTGATTTAGGGGTGAAGATGAGGCAACAGGCATTTTCATGCAGTGGGAAGTAGACTGTCAAGTGTTTGGAGGTCATCAGATAAAGAGCTTTATCTGCTCTCCAAGCAGGGGTACTTTAGCCCTTTGCTCCAGACCTCAATTTCAGGTGCATTTCCATCTTGCTAATGTTCACAAGTGCTTCCAGACCACCACCACAGCTCAAACAATACACCAGTGGAGGAAAGCACCCCCCATCCCAATTAGGCTGGCAAAGACCTCTGACAGCCCTGATGAGAAACTGCTATTGAAGTACTATCCATTCCTCTGCAAAACCCACCCGCACGTTCATGGTACATTAAGCTGTGCCATTTTCAGCAGCTCTGCAGCTTTCAGTTGCCTCCATGTATGGGAATAAATACAAGAAGTGCATTCAGGAACAGGACCTGCATCCCATCACGTGTTCTTGCATTTGCCTCATGTCACCAATTCAGGCACTTGAAAGCAGGGAGGGCTGAGTGATCCTCCTTACTGCCAAACACAAATGAAGGGATTACATCCCTTTGTTTCTCCTCTAAATTCCTGATGATTTTTTCTATGTCAGAATGTGTGGTCATTATAGAATCATAGAATGTTTTCCACTGGAAACGACCTTCAGATCATCCCCTAACCTTCCAGGGGTGGGACAGGGACAGCTCCTCTGGGCAACCTGTGCCTACACCTCACCACCCTCCCAGGGAAGAACTTCCTTATGTCTAACCTGAACATCCCCTATGTAAGTTTAAGCCATTACTCATTGTCTTATCACTGCAGACCCTGATGAAGAGTCCCTCCCCGGTTCAACACCAGTCACTGGTGTGAGATGCCTGCATGTTTGTCAGTACATGGGGTTGGTGTCTAAGCCAATGGAACAAGAGGAGTGAGGCATCTCACCAGCAATATGGGCTTGTTGTGGTTGCCTAGATGAAGGTGCCTAGCTTCACATTAGATGCAACAAGGTACTCCTCAACCTTTGGCTGTCTCTTCAGATGTGTGTAATTTTCCCACTGTTCCTACATCATATTTTCCAGCCCCAGGAACCTCACACATAGCTTGCAGCACCTCAGACAGCAATAACCATGGGATATGGCAGATGGGATGGTTGCCCTCATGGTTTGTGCTCCACGACTTCTGAGCTGCTGAACTTTGTGGTTGTCATGCGAGGAGCATCATCATGCTCAATGGCTGGTGGGTGGCTGTCTGGAAGCGGAGTGGAAGTCGTTTGTGGAATATGTAATAAGGATTATGTATGTGTGAGGCTCACACAGAGATTGGCTGAGCTTGACACCTCGTGAAGATACAACCTCCTCCTATTCGCATTTGGACTTTCTTAAACACGGGAGGGCCCTTCCTCCCTCACACTGGGAAACCAGGATTCATCCTTCCCCACTCCATCCTTTCCATCTAATTGAGGCTACTGATTCAAGTCACAGTATTTAAGAAATTATAATCAACTCTGGGTGTCTTTGCAAGTTGCTTATTGATTTCATAAGCCAGGAAAAGGAAAGATTTCAAATTATACTGCAAGATCAAATGATAACCCCTCCTCCTTCAAACCATACTGGATTTCCAGCAGCACCTCCAACTGGTTTTTGATGGGACCATCGAAATTCATGAATGAAAGCAACACAGATTTCATGCTATTGTCAGTTCTCAGTGCAGCAGTCTGACAAGGCAGGGATAGCAGAGAGGGGCTTGAGGCTTGGGGCTCCCAACTGCAGGCTGATGGGTCTAAGGCATACCTGTACCCATCACCCATGCTTTCTAAAGAGCACTTTGCTTTCTGTACATGTGCAGGTAGTTGACAGGAAGAGGAAAGTTATTTTTTCCTCAAATCTGGAAATCAGTCTAAACTTGCAGAGCTGGACTGGGACACCTGAGCCATTTTTGCCCCTGATCTTCACAATGCACTTCTGGGGGCAGAATTCAAGTTTTGTTGTGAGCTGGTTTATTCCTATGCCCATATGTGTGTTTGTTAGTAGTAACAGGCACAACATCTTCCCTGCTCCCTTCCTTACAGCCCAGACAGAACTCACCTCTCAACCTCAGTGCACCTGAACCCATGCTCTGTGCGAGGACCCCTGCTCACCCCTGTCTCCCACCCAGCTTCACAAATCCTTCATCCCTCCTTCTCTGAACTGGGCTTCTAAGCAAGTGCTTGTTGCAGAATGTGGCTCGGGATGGAGTGGTGGGGAGGGTGAGGAGGGTGAGCCTTCACTGGGGAGGACATGGGGATGAATGCCAGCAAGGCGGCAGAGGGGATAGAAAGGCAGTAGAAGGGCAGGGTAGGATGGATGTGTTTGTGTTTTCTCCTGCATGGTTCTGCTTTGTTGACCACAAAGACCCTGTCAGTAGAAAGATAAGGATGTTTTTCCCACTAGATCAGCTGCATATCCACTACAGCACAGGAGTCCAAGCTCCCATTCGCACTGCTCTGCCAACCCTCAGCAAAGCATTTCCACCTAGAGGCACCAGGAGTGTAGCTGTACTCACATTCCTAGCCCTTAAATCTGACTCTAGTCAGCAACAGAGGCAGGAAGGAAACCCCTGAGGTGTCTGCAGGAGCTCAGATTCCTATTTCAAACAGCTTTTCTGCTGAAAGGTGTTTCAGAGATGAAGCAAATCTCTCTATCCAGGGCACAGGAATTACTTTGGCAGCCTTGGGTATGGGGAACTTCCACCACCTCAGCTCCTTGCTGGGAGGAAGAGCAGCTGGTAGGTGTCTATGTGATGTCCCCCAGTAGAAAAGAGTGAATAGTGGGATACTTACTTCTGTTTCCTTCTTCCTTTTCATTTAGCTTTTCCTGAAGGCTTCAGTTTCTCACATTGTGTGCTATAAATGATCATGTGAGGCTTTAGTGGACTCTATGTAATTGTATTATTTCCAGAACAAGAGTCAGAGGTTGCCTTTGTTTTTCCTTTTAAAGTCTCTTAAGAAACAGCTTCCTCTCTCAGAAGACATTGGTGTTATTTTCCCTCTAAGAACATAAACTGGGTGATTTCCAGACTCAGTCTTTTGATGAGGTTTCATTCTTCTGTACATCTCCAAGGAACAGATATCAGCAGCCATGAAAAGATCTCCAATAATATTTACCTTTTATGTTCGTAAAGGAGCAGAAAAATGATAGAAATGAAAGACTTTTCAGTCCATTAGTGACAAAGGAGTTTGTGAAGCAAAACCTGGGAGGAACAAAACTGCATCATTTAGATTGATAATCTGAGATCACTTTTATTCAGCAGTCTTTAAAAAGCTGGTCAATGAGTTCTCCAGCGCACTGATACTAAATAGGAATGAGTGAGAAACCCTTCTTATAGGGGAACCTGCAGAAGTTGAGGGAACATTGCACAGAGAAGACAAGCAGAATGTCCCACACCACAACACAGGAGTCAGTCAAGGGCAAAATAACTGTAAAGTTCATCATGAGGTTGAGTTATCTGGGAACTAAAGGTTGGGAATAACTAGCCTTTGATGGACTGAGGTTGTCTCTGGTCAAGTGGATTTTCAGCCTCACACTTATGGTTGATAGAAGCACCTGTTCTGAGACTGAGATTTTGATTTCTGAAAGGCCTTTGATTGAATACTGGCTAAAAGATCAGCACTGAGCCCAGACTTACTTTATCTGCCCAACCAGACTGAGGAAAGCTATTACCTTTCCTGACAAAGCCTGGGTTGTCAGTGCTAATGAAGCAGATGAATAAGAGCTGCCAGGAGGAGAGCACCTTTGGGTGGGATGTTTCTGGTGGAATGATGCAGAACCACAATCAAATGCTTTTTTCTCTGCAGATAGAAAATCACATGCAAAAGTCATATGCAAAGCTTGATAAATCAGTGATTAGCAGAGAAGAGATGGCAGTGATTACAAGTCTCCCATACCATAATCCTGTTCTGAGCCATCTGTTTATACCTTGTCTTCATCTGTCCTGGGTTCAGCTATAACAGTTATTTTACTCCTTCTTAGTAGCTGGTGCAGTGCTGTGTTTGGGCTGTAGTCTGAGAACAGCACTGGTAACACACCAGTGATTTAGTTGTTGCTAAGTAATGCTTACCCTGATCAAGGACTTTTCAGTCTCATGCTGTGCAGTGAGGAGGGGCACAAGAAGCCAGGAGGAAGCAGAGATAGGAGGACACCTTACCCAAACCAGCCAAAGGGGTATTCCATCCCATAGCATGTCATGCTGGCACCAAACTCCAGCCTTGCTGAATGGGCTGGAGGTAATAGGTGTCTGCCTTAGAGCCAGAAATACACAGCTGATTAATCTGGGCTCCCCTGGCTCTGCCTATATGGGGAGCTCAGGTGCTGCCAGCATTTGTGGTCTTTAAGAGAAGGTAAAAAATCAGAAGGGACCAAGAGCAGGGACTAAGTGTGATGGGAGACCTAAAGAAGATGCTGTACCCTGGGAGATATAAAGAGCTCAATCTGGTTAGCTGATTAAAAAGAAGCTGGGCTGAGAGGTGATTTGATCACAGTGAATTAAGTATCTCCCTACTGAGAAAATACAAAGTAGTGAAGTGCTTATGAATGAGGAGAAGAAAGAGTCAGTGGTGAGGGTCTGAATGAGGGCAGCTTTGCATTGGAAATGAGGCATCAGGGTTGTTTCCACAATCAGCGTGACTAATCCATCCAACAAGGCACCAGCCACACTTCTGTTGTCTCCAGAGCAAAGCTGGATGCCTTTGCAGCAAACAGGCTGTGTCCAAACGAAGTGTCCAGCAGGCCCAAGAGCTTAGTGATGTGAAAACTGAACAGTGACTTCGCAGTTTCATCTACATGGAACAGGATCCAACGGGGCTGGGAGTCATGGGCTGTGAGAATGGGAGCAGCCCAGAGCTGGAGTTTGTTCAGCAGAAAGACAGGGTCTTCAATACTTGCTTTTTATCCAAATTTAGGCTTTCTGCAGAAAATGGAAAGAAAACTAAATGAAATACAGAAAGGCTGTGGGTTTTTACATCCAGGTGAGCAGAAGCATCACATTAGACTCAGTGGTCCATGGAACTAGATGCAGATGTGTCCACCTCCTCCAAAAGGGTCTGCAGAGAGCAGAAGGAGACCAGCTCCCACCTTTAGCTTTTAGAAACATGGGGTTATTCCCAGATCTATACTCAAAGAATGCACACACCAGGTGAGCTCCTGCGAGTGCCATCCTAGTGGGGAATCCATCACAGCTGAGGGTGATTCAGGCTGAGTGGGAGAACATGCTGAGTAAATAGCACTGGGGGGATGACTCACAGTGCAGGAATGGGGGTGTCTGCAGGTCTGAAGGGACTATGCCATCCCTGGCACTGGTGGCTGCTATGACACAGACACAACTTCACCTTCATCCCTTAATGAAAAGTAAAATTGGGCCAGGTTTTAAATACCTGGGAATTGAAGCCTCCCTTGGGTAGGGCTGACTCAAACACTGATTTAGCTCATTCTGGCTGTTGCAGCTTTGTGTTTAGCTGCTTCCAAAGGTTTCTCCCACCACTTTTTTGAAAGTAGCATCTATGATGAGTAAGAAACTCCTGCAGCCTCTATCCAGATTGGTACAGACAGCACCAGGCTCCTGCTATTTCAAAGGGAAACAGTGGTCCTTTCCATGCATCCCTTCTCCAGCATTGTCCATTGCACAGCAGGGACCACCTGAGAACCTGGGGGCTCTTAACAAGGTTAAGAAAGATGTATGCCACTCCTGCAGTGAAAGCAAATTCATCAGCTACATGCTATAAACAGCATAAAACCTCACAAAGGAGCTAATATTCCCCCCTTCTGGAGCACCATGCAGCTTAAATGAAATCTTGCCGAGTAATTAAAATCCCTTCATCCATCTCATAAACATCCTGGGATCGTTTTTCTCCCTGACTGAATTATTTAAGAGTTCATACTCTCAGGATCCAAAGGGATTGTTTTAGTGTTGCATTGCTGCAGGTTCAGCGTGGTGAAAACCTTTGGGCATCCACAGAACTTTGTGGAATAATCCAACAAAGAGATGCTGTTGTTCTGCCTTCAGACAACTTCCTTCACTGAAACCTGCATTGGTCCTGGAAACTGATAAGGCAGTTCTTCTCTATATGAAAGAAAATGGGAGAAGTGGGTAACTCAAAGCTTCAGCTGGTTCCCCCATCCACTGCCTAAGCAGAGCCAGAAATTGCACATCCATCATAACCAACAGCTTCACATGGGACGAGGAGTGAGGAATGGGGTGAGGAGGAGGCACTGCTATCATGGAAGATAACCATGGCATCATGGCCAAACGGATCACTAAAGACAGCTTGGGGGACTTGAAGGATATAACTGCACAGTTAAATAGGAGACCCTCTGCCAAACTGCCCCAATGGACTCCTATACTGGGTTCTTCTGCATCTCCAGTTGCATTTCAGCTATTCAGAAGGTGGTAGCTGGACACAGCAGGACACTGACAACTGTCAGGGCTGGCTGAAGCCCCCAGCAAGACTGGTTTGGTGGTCTGGAGTCCAAACGCATTTGGTGATGGTGCTGTTGATACCTTATAACCCACCAAGAAGACGTTTCCCTCTCCTTGGCAGAGCGGTCACAGAAGGCTCTGCTCTTCAGCCTGCTGCAGCAGACCCATCCATGTTGAACAAACCTGCTATAGTTACAGCTTAAGTTGTACCTTTACTTATGGGTAAACTCCCTGTTAGCCCAATCTTGCAAAATCTGTCTCAAATTCCTCTCCTATTCCTTTTTGTGACTCTTTTAGTAGGTCTTGACCCAGCAGCAGACAGACAGAGGCTTTCGATTCAGAGCATATCCACAGCAAGAGACAGGTTAACTGCATAGAAAAGAGCAAGACACTTCCCATCACTTAGCTTTTTGGCCCATCAACAATATTCTTCAGAGCACACATTTCCTGGGTCAGGCAAGCCTGTGCCAATGGCAAGGACTGATGCTTCCAAATGACTTTAATAATGTGAAGTGATTGAACAAAGCATTTCACATGAGGACTATTGCTTTGCCTGTCTCACATTCACACTGGAATTGCTAATCATGGTACATCAAATGCAATTTAATTTCAATTACAATCTCTCTGATAAAGCTTATGGCTTCTCTCCTCATCTCCCTTTGAGCATCCTCATGCACTCCTGCTCTCACACACACAGCACAGAGCACTTTCACAAAAGACAGGATCCAATGTATTCCTGTGGCATTAACAAAGGCTTTGTGCTTGGCATTATCTCCCCTTCATGCATAGATGGCATATTGAGAAAGTAAGAACATTATTAACTGAACATTGCTCATAACATTAGGAGTTAATAGATTCCTGTGGGAAGAAGACACAGTTCTAACTTCAGTCTGGCACTTTGGAGGAATCAGAAGGAAGAACATGCCTTTATTTGCCTGCCACTCAGCTTGGAAAGGTGCAGAAAGTTGCACTGATTTCACTGAGGCTGTAGTATCACTCGAAAGGCTCTGGCTAGAACATATTATGGGTATTTATCTATTCTGCAAATAACATCTGCAAACTTTCATATGCTCAACAAGAGCTGGGAGTCAGGGAAAGAGGCTTAGGCTTCTGCTCAGCTCCATGGCACTACTGAAGAGAATGAAGATGGGCTATAATGAAGAAAGGAGAGGAGAGGAAAGGAGAGGAGAGCTCCAACCCTGCTGCAATAGGCCAGGACACCTCACATTAAACCACATTGTCCAAGGCCCTGAAGCTTCTTTTCAACAAGCTAAAGGAGAGCATTGGGAAGACAGGATGTGGGAACTGACTGCTCATGCATATATGACCATCACAAATTACTTGGCTGCTCACAGCAAGGTCTGGAGCAGCCTCATCGGCCAGGGCAAGAGCGATAGTACTTGCTTAGCCTGCTCCCGGCACTGGCTCACGTCCTCCGGC
Source organism: Melopsittacus undulatus (assembly GCF_012275295.1). Taxonomy (NCBI): domain Eukaryota; kingdom Metazoa; phylum Chordata; class Aves; order Psittaciformes; family Psittaculidae; genus Melopsittacus; species Melopsittacus undulatus. The sequence continues at coordinate 1,861,659 of NC_047543.1, read as the reverse complement.
ACGGCATGCTTTTGTCAAGTCAATTATGTGCAGAAGTATTCCGCTTTCTGATCCAGCAACGATGCCCTCAGGCAGTTCCCTGTGGAGCAGAGCAGTTATCGCAGCTGGTCTCAGAGAGCCAGGGCTCTGCTCTGCGAGCGCTGCCTCTGGACCCGGGCGCTCTGCCTGCATCTGGCACCGCTCAGCGTTTTCCATCTGATCCTTTGGATGCGCTCCTTGCCTCCGGCAATTCCCTCTGCAGCCGCTGCTGTGCTCTCAGACAAACGGGTCTCCACACTGGAGCTGCGTGGGACAAGTCCATCCATCACAGTCCCTCCTGGGGGACAGCCCTGGGTGGTGAAGCTGGTCCCATCACCATCAGGGGAAGGTCTGGCATCCAGTGGCTTGGTTCCCAGTCAGAGCACGCAATGCTCACTGCATGCAAGGGAAAAGTGGGATCCAGCTGTGCCAGCTGTGGCTTTAGATGCAGCATTGGGCACTTATCCCATCCTGTCCTGCTCCACTAGAAACACTGCTGAGAGTGTAGAAGGGGACAAACTCAGCTTTATCCATCTATGCTTTCAAGAGTTGGGCTGGATTCTGCCTTGTCATGAGAGAAGCTGCATTTGGCCGTTCCTTGGGCCCTCTGAGTCACTCCCCATGTCTTCATTTCATGTGATTCAGCCAGTCCAGGAGGATGAAAGATGTTCCCTCCTTGTTCTCTTGGCTCCAATGACCCCCTGCTTGCAAAGCATCTTCCTTGTGAACACACCGTGGTCCTTCAAACCCTCCCGAACACAAACAGTGAATCTCTGCAGAGCACAGTGGAATGAAAGCCTGCTTTTTTCCGGTTCACATCTCATGCTGTGCAGTGTGAGAGCCTTTTTTCTCCTGCTGGTACCAACTCTTACATCCCCAGGGAAAAGCTGTTATTGGAATAGTGGAGCTGGGAAAGTTCATACATACTGAGGTACATACAGGCAGAAAGATATCTAACTACTTTTTAAGGACCAGCTCTTTTGCTGAGAGGGTCTAAGATATATTGGCTTCCAGGTTATACTGAAGAGCCCAGCTATGTGCTGTAGCTCACCAGCATCCCTCTGACCAGGGGCTTGATCCTGCCTGACTGGTTTCCTTCACCCTTAATATTAATGAGGCATCAAAGCTGGAAAGCCACCCTCCTTACCCACAACCTCCCAGTTTCAGAACAAATGATGATTCAAAGTATTCACTGAGACAGACAGGCTACATCCTGCCCTGGGTCACTGTCACTGCCTCTGGCTGTCTTTATTCCCTCTCTCTGATGTATCTGGGTGTCATGGCTGAACATAGGGCCTCTATTTAGCTCTGGCTTGTTCACACACTCTCTATGCTGCTGCATTTAAGTGGAGCCCTAATGCATTGCAGCAGGGAGCTTGTCACAACATATTAGCAGGGTATCTCTGGATAATTCCCTTCAATCAGCTCACCAAGATCTCATTTTCCAGGAAGATGTTAGGAAATCTTCGTATGTGTTACACAAGGCTCAGCAAGTAGCTCTTACTTGCTTTGCAAAGCTTGCACACAGCCTTCACTCAGTGCTTTTCATAGTATCCCCAGACTGGTTTGGGTTGGAATGGACCTTAAAGCTTATTCAGTTCCAACATCCTGCCATGGGCAGGGACACCTTGGAGCAGCTTGCTCCAAGCCCCATTTTGATGCATTCCTCAAGCTGATTTTTTCCCTTATATCCAATGTCTTTCTTCCTTCTTCTAGCTTTGTCCTGCTGAGGGCTTGATTCATCTGTCCTAAGGCAGATAGATAGGAAGAAGGGAGCGTAGGGTGACCAACCCCAGTGTGGAGCCAATGGGGTGACAGGTAACAACCTTCCCCCATCAAGCAATACAGAAGCAAAACCAAACTGAACTGAAAGAAGAAAGTGAAAGATAGTTTCTTGCTTCACAAAATACTTCAGTGCCTTAAAAAAATCTCTCCTAAGCTCAATACTGAGATGCCTTTAGGTCTTTTCCCTCTCAGATCCAGTGGGATCACCAATTCCCGCTGACCAGCATTTCCCAGCCTCTGAATCACTGTGTGTTAAATAATCCCAGCCACCACCACAGGGCTGGTTAAATGGCAGGCAAACATCCACAGATCACTGTCTCATCCTTACAGCACGGTGATTACATGGAAGATGTATTGACTGGGTAATATCCACAGAGCAGCCATTAAACTGACTGGGGCTGATCCAGGTCCTCTGCCTGGAATAACGAGGTTAATCACACCAACTCATTTCATGACTATTACTTTTGCAGCTCAAACTCCCAGTGCACCTTCATCACAGCAGTATAAGCACAGTAGAAAAGCCACTGGGATCCATAGCATGGAGGAGATCCAGGCTCTTGGCTCATTCTGCTGTTAGGACTCATCCCACTATTAGGAAACATGGGATGATTGCAACTTCCAGACACTGGGTTTAGGGATGGGAATATGGTCCAGCTGCTGCCATAGTCCCAGCATCCCCTGGTCTGCATCAGCCACCATGGGAGCTGCAGCCCTGTAAAGCTCATGTTAAAATACAACCTAAGGCATAGCCAAGCTTTTAGAGATCCACATGAAATAAATGCATCTTAAAGGGACCAGAACATCCCCAGGATCTGATAGGATCACAGAAAAGGGCTGATCTCAACTAAGATGAACAGCCTCCTTCTTCCCACCAAGCTAAGCCAAGTGCTTGTGGTCCCTGGCTAACCAGGCATGATAAATGATGATAACAGAGTGGGAATAGGGAAAAGAACATGCTGAAGGCTGAAATAAAACCGCATCTCATCAAGATAGCTCTGTTCCAGGTAGAGTCTGACAATATTCACATTTCTTCTGGACACCCAAGGGCTTGGCAGAGGTCCTGGATGCCTCAGGTTAGACAGGATCATACCAACAATGCCATCTCATTGCAGCATGAACAGGCTGTGCTCATCAGTTCCTTCTTATTGTTCTTCTCCCCTTGCTAAAAAATGATGTGTGCAGAGATCAGAGCCATGAAAAGCAGATGAAAGCTACTTACTTATCTGTCCCTCTGTACTTCTTCACCCTCTGAACGTGGCAGGATGTGCCCATCACAGCAGCCTGTGCCATTCCTTCCAGGAAATGAAGCCCAGATAAAACCTTCCTAGAGGCAGGTCCAGCCTGAAACAACAGAAAGCCATCAGAAGACTCATGGACCAGCTCATGCTCTTGGTGGTGGCTGATTCTGAGCCCCTGAATCTGATCCTTCTGGGATTTATTTTGCAAAGGAGAAGGTGCTGGAGTCTTGCGTGTGTCCCCTAGGTGGCATCTACAGCCTGTGCAGTGACCATCCCCACACTGCCCAGCACCAGCATCCTGCTCCGAAACCCCTAGGCTGGGCACAAACAGCACTTCCTTGGGGATACCCATTTTCCTAACCTCAGCACAGCTCTTCTGGCTTGAATCTGTGTGCTGGTTTTGTTGGGACTGATCCAAGGGATATTCCAGACCGCAGGATGTGGAAGTCAGCATATAAAGCTGGGGGAAGAAGAAGGAAGGGGGGAACATTTGGAGTGATGGCATTCATCTTTCAAGTCACTGTTATGCATGATGGAGCCCTGCTGTCCTGGGGATGCGAAGTGGTGAAGGAATTCCTTGCTTGATTTGCCTGCATACAGGGTTTTTGCTTTACCTATTAAACTGTCTTTATCTCAACGCACAGGCTGTCTCTCTTTTACCCTTCAAACTCATCCTGTTATAATCACTGATCCACTCTGCTCTCCCTCTATAACGTCCTTTACAAGCTGGGCTTTAAGTTTAGTTTACAATATGGGAAAAGATAGCACAGAGGAGCTTGGGTTTGCCAAAGCAGATTGCTCATGGAGCTGAAAAACACCAGAACAGGGCCTGATATCCCAAACTGCTGCTGCTTTCCAGCAGATGCAGGCATAGGAAGTGGCAGTGAGTGATGCTCTCATAATGAAGGGCTTGGCCTTTGAGGCTCCAGTTTGGTTTAGCCCCATTTTCAGCAGCTTCCCATCTACCTTGCAGTTTGCTCCTCCAGCCTGGTCAGTCTGCTGCTGTCACTGCTTCCCTCCTTCCCAGCTCTTCTTCTCCTCCATCTCCCCACATTCCTTAGTTGCCTCCTCAGAGCCAGTGCATCCCAGGATCCTTGCACACTCCCAGACAGGCTGCTGGCAGCTGCCCCTGTTTACTCTTGCCTAAACTGGGAAGGGGAAAGGGGAACTGCTGGGAAATCCCACCTCTTGAAGGCAAATGCTGAGGAAATGGCAGGGAAGTGTAGACCCCTAATAGCAAACATGATGGATTAAACAGAGTGAGGAAACCTGGAAGCAATGCTAGAATTGGTCTTCTCCCCCACTGGAGAAGGTCAAAGGGATGGAAGTGTCTCAGAGAAGCACCTCTCTGACCTACATCACTTCACTCCAGAGCAGGATGCTGTCTCCAATGTGCTGCTTATAGAGCACACGTGTGGATTTGCTTGGGAGGCAGTTCAGTGTCCTGGGAAGGGACGAGGTGCAGCAGGCTCCAGCACTGGCTCAGCACATTGGAATGTGACATAAACCACTACTGCTTGTCCCTGCCTGTGCTGCTGAGAGAGCAGGGCACACGATCCCTGCAGGTGCAGCACATGGAATAATGAATGTCTGGTCTCTGCTTGGAGGCAGTGACAGATTGGAGACTCACTTAGCTCTGACCTCGTGGCACATAGGAGCTGGGGATTCAGCCACAGTGGAAGCTACTTGGCCAAGGACAAGGACACATCCCTCCTCTTCCAAATGCCTTACTAAGGCATTTAATGGATCCTCATTACTAAGCATCTAAGGACACCAAGACTCAGAGCATCCCTCTGAGGCTGGACCAGGCTCCCATCCTCTTGCAGAGCCTCAGCTGTAAATACTCAGTGTGCTTTCCCAGCAGCCCAAAGAGGCTTTTATGCTGGTCCCTGCATTATGGCTCAGTTCAGAGAAACAAATGGATCTGTGTGGAGGAAAAGAGACCTCTTGACAAACCCACCACGTCCCATTACTGAACCTGCACAAGCTAACCTTGAGGAGACAGGGCAGGTGATGCTAAGAGAGCTGGGATAAGCTGTCAGAAAGATTAACCAGCACTAGAAAGCCCAGGGACAGAGGAGAACCACAAATGACGTTACTGGAGACACGGGTGAGCAGTCAGAGCAGCCCCCACTGCTCCATGGCTAATTTTAGGTTAAAAGCCTTTTATTGGTTGCCAAGACTCCAGTAGACTCCAGCCACTGTAAGAACCAAGTCTCTTCCCTATGGCTTTCCAAAGGGAAATATTCACGAGGTTTTGAGGTCAGCAGAAGAGACAACTTCCATTGGAGCAGCCATAGCTCCTGCAATCTGCCCTTGGAAGTGCTCAGGAAAACATGTCCTGGACCAGAACTCCTTGAAAGGCATTTTCGTGTCTCACTTGACCTGTTCTGGCACCTTCAGCTTCAAGGGAGCTGATGCTGAGAATCACCCCCACTGACTTGAAGGCCCCAGCTATTAAAAAGCCTGATTCTCACCCTCCTATTTGAGTCACATTTTCCAGCCTGATTTCATGATTTTCCCATTGGAATGGGAGTTGACCATTCCTGCAGGTTCAAGGAGTTAGAGCCTGCACACAGACCAGGATTTTGGGACTCACAGTAAACCTGAGCAGTACAAACACCTCCCTACCTAGAAAACAGAGCCAGTTCCTTCCCATGGGGGAGAAATGCATGGACACGATGATGACTTTCTTAGCAGTAGCAAGGCTTTCAAAGGGCAGGTTTAGATGGAGCTGAGGAACAATTCCTTCCCTGAAGGGTACTCAGGCATTGGAACAGTCTGCCCAGGGCAGTGCTGGAGTCAAACCACATGGAGCTCACAAACCATGTAGATGATGCCCTCAGTGCCATGGGTTAGGGGTGGCCTTGGCAGTGCTGGGGAATGGTTGGATTTGATGATTTTAAAGGTCTTTTCCAGGTTGATTCTATGATTCCAAGTGCAGAGGCAAGAGCTCACTCCGCTTAAACCAGGTAAATTTGGCATTGTGCATCTTACTGAGCACACCTTAGAAACTGGAAGTAGGTTGGAGCAGCTCAAATTAATGGGAATGTGGAGGCTTTAGCTATGTTGAGTCATCCTGTGTAGCAACAAAACCCCAAGCAGTAAAAGACCCATGAGACCACGTCCCTGCACTGGAGAGGATTTCACTGCCTTTCTGGAAGGCTCAGGTGCTGGGATGATGGAAGGTGCCTTGCAGAGCTCACTGTGACTTTCACCTGCTCACAAGTAAGAGTGCTGCCAATGCACCTTGGGCTGACACATAAAGAGGCAGCTCCAGCTCTGCCCATTTCCTCCCTCTGCTTAAGATATGAACCTGCAGCTCTCTGTGTGGCTGGTTTCTGGATAACTGGCAATGTACAAGGAGCAAGATTGATATAGAATTGAATTAAATGCTGAGGCTGTTGCTGCACATCCCAGCCCTGCTGCAGGGTCCCAGCACCCTGGAGAATGTCATCTGGGCAGCAGGCAGGAAAAAGCAGGGGAGATGCATGGCGAGATAGGAATAAGCTATGGCAGACACACATCCGTGCATCCATGAGGGCTCTGCTGCCGGACTTCAGGGCTTAGAGGTTCAGCACACCCAGTGCCAAGTGGCTGGGATATGGCAAGGGAGGACCGCAGCTCCCTAGCACACCCCACAGTCTGGGGCTGAGCACGATGAATTGGGAGATGAGGCTTTCCTGTAGCCCAGCATCAGCACTGATGGAGCCTGATCGAGGCTGCCTTTGCACTAGTGAGCACCATTCCTGCCAGCAGGCATTCCCTGAGGTCAAAAATGCATGCAGAAGCCTGGATGTGAAAGAGGGTTCCTCTTATCTGGCTCCATCCCATATAGCCAAGGACATGCACAAGGGAAACAGACTTCCCTTCAGTTTAGCTTTGTGATTTCCTCTTTATCTCTGTAAGACACTGCAGTCCTTTGGTCGACCCTTACTCAGCAGTTAATTATTCCTCATGGAGAAGAAGTCCTGGCTGGAGTAAGACACACATGAGAAACACAGTCAGCAAAGTGCCAAGGACCTTAAACTCTATAGAATGAAGCCTTATTTTTAATTATGTGGCCAAATTATTCTATCACCACAACTGGTAGGCCAGCTGCCTTTTGCATCCCTCCCCACAAGAACCACCTCATCTCTACACAGCCCACAGCTGGAGGAGCAGAGCAGGTGGGAAGTGTTTGGATCCATCAGGTATCAGATTGTCTGTGAGATTCCTGTAAAGATGTGCCAACATCCCCAAATACATCAAGAAATGGGCTGAGAAGATACAAAACTGAACAACCCTTTGCCAGATTCTGACTACTGCAAACTATTTTGGACCAGCACCATCCACAGTGGCCATGAATGTGTTCCAAGAGCCATGTTTACAAGATGATTTATGGCTAGACTCAATGATCTTGACTGTCTTTTCCAACACAAATGATTCAATGTTCTTGGGTGTAGAAAGAGAGGAGCAGGGCTTTGGAGGCTGTAGTTGTGTAAAACACTCCAAACAACAGCCAAGTCCACTTTCAGGTTGCATTACCCTGAAATCAGCTGGAGACAGGGCCTTGCTTCAGCCTTGAGCTTTGGGGGGAGACGTTCCCATACCAAAGTTCTTTCCCCACAAGACTGCCAGTCACCATCATGCCAAACAGCTACGAGTAACAGACGGCACCACCTCCAACACATCCACCGTCTGGCTTCCTCCCATCTCCAGCACAATGGCCGAAGCTGGCTGGCGTCTTGGCACAAACCCACCCTCTAATTAAAGCAGAAGAGAAGGAAGGGGAACCTTCAAAGAAATCCCACCAGCAGCCCTTACAGGAAAGCTGAAGATCTGCCCAAGCAATTGTCTGATCTGAGTCCTCTTCCCAGCATGGTCTTACTCAGCCTCCTGAGCCCATCTGCCCTGAGGGCACCAGGTCGCTTTGTCTCTGCCATTCCTGCCACCACAGAGATGCCTCTCATAGAATTTTACATTACGTTTGGATCTGTACTTTTATTTTGCTGCCTTTTGCTCCCTCCTCCTCGGCCCTGTGCGTCATCCCTTCTGCGCTTTATTTGATTGCCTTTTGCAGATGAGGAGATTAATATTTCATCAAATGTACAGGGAATAAATAACCAGATTTTAAAGACATCCAGAATCTCTCCTGCTTTGACTGGCGTTTGCAGACCTGGCAAGTGGGAGGGGTATTTTTGCCACAAGCTGTTTCTAAGGAAGCCACAGTCTTTGTCTACAGGACGTTTCTATCACCCTTGATGTTGTGTGGTCTTGCCTAAAGGAAGGGTGCATCAGCTCAATATGTGCAACCTTGTGGATGTGGCCATACTGCTAGCAGATCCTCAGAGGCACAGGCATGTTCTGTGTCAGCAGAGCTGCACTGGCCACCATCCATGCAACAGCATCGTGTACACCTGTGCAACTCTTGTACATCCATACAACAGCATCATGTACTCCCATGCAACTCCTGTATATCCATGCAACAGTGTCATGTACACCCATGCAACTCTTGTACATCCATGTAACATCATCATACACCCATGCAATTCCTGTACGTCCATGCAGCAACACCATGCACTCCCATGCAACTCTTGTACATCCATGCAAGTGCCATGTACACCCATGCAACTCTTGTACATCCATGCAACAGCATCATGTAAAATGCAACAGCACCTTGCAAGGCAGGATGGGTCCCCATATTGCTAACATAGACACAGCCACCAACAGGATGGCTTGATGCTGACTGGATCATGCATGTCTCTGCTACATGGTCCATGAAAGCAGATCACTTTTGGCTGGTGGATTGATGGAATCAGTCTCCAGAGTAAAACCATGGAGCTCTGTTTGATGCAAATGCCAATCAGCTGATGGGCAAATGGTGGTTGACTTTGCTAAAGCACTTTGATTGAGAAAAACAGTAATTATGACTATTATTGTGATTAGTTTAGCATTCTGCCTTGAGGTTCCATTAGCTGTAAAACAAAAGCTTTTGTGTTTCTGTTCTATTCAAAGTTGACACTTCCTCTCAAAAGAAATCTGAAAAATATGACAAGCTATTTTAAGACCCTCAGAAATCAAACGAGATGTTCACTTAGATCTCAGATTTCTATGGGTTCCTTCAGTTAGCTTGGTTTGTGTGGCAGTTTGGGTGGGTTTGTGAACATGGTATCTCCTGTTGATGCACTCAACCTGGGGGAAGGGAGAAGAAAAGGCAGAAGGGAATTATCCATATACTGAAGGAATCAGTCATTTGCTGCACTGAGCAGTGAGTCAGAACAAAACCCAACCTAATGCATGTCCACTGGGGTCTCTCCTTGCATGACCGCATCAACAGCTTCTGCATCTCCATTCATCATCCGTTCTGGTGGAAGGTGTCCCTGCCCATGGCAGGCAGTGGGAACTAGATAGTAAGGTCCTTTCCAACCCAAACCAGTCTGGGATGCTATGAGCCGCAGGAGAGGCTGATGGGATGAAGAGGGGTCTGAAGTGTCCAGAAGTTACCAAGAAATATTTTTGCCAGCACAGCTCAAAGGTAATAACTGTTAAAGGAGGTTGTTGATTGAGTAACACGCCTTTGGCTTCCTTCCCTTCAATGTACTCAACGGGTCTGTGGTTTAAGCTTTCCTGCTCTCCCTTTCAAGAGGGCTTGCAGCGATGAGGCAGACCATAGAGAATGGTCAAATACAACAGGGCTACCTGCATTTGGGGCATGATTCTATGAGGTGGTGACCTGGAATGAGGGAAACATGGTCCCAGCAACCACTTTCTTTTGTCAGGCAGGGTCTGAGAGCGTGTTCTTCCCCTCTCTGCAGGTCTAGGAGGAGGTAAAAGGGTCAGACACAAAGGCCCAAGCCTGGATTTTAAAACCAAGGGGAAAAGCAAGTCTCCTGGGAGAAACCTGCTGTATTGGGGTGGGTTCCTTCTCAGCCTGCAGTTGCTAATGCAGCTTCATGGGCTGAGTCCTTCCTCCACCAAGCACCACACTGAAAAGCATCCTCAGCTTCACTCACTTTAAGCAGGAATGAAACAGTCCCAAGACACTGATAGGGAAACTGAGGCACGCTGCTGATCTCAGTTGTGTTTTCAAGCTCCACTCTTCCATCAACCTGATCTATGTGTCCATGACACCAAGGAGGATCTTACTCCTACATACGCCCCATTTGGAAGCAAAACACAGTCCACAGTGCTACTGATGCTCCATGTGGGAAGTGGGACACACATGCTGCATTCCCCTGGTGCAGCAATCGGCTCCAATCTCATCCCTATTGTGCAGCCTGCACACATGGAGCTGCATGTTTTTCCCACCAAGGAGGAGGATGAGTGCAGGGGACAATGTAGGAGCACTGCAGTGGTGTAAGTCACAGAAACAGCCCCTGTCATGGAGCTGCTCAGAAACAGGAGCATCAAACCATGTGCAGTGACATAAATAAGAATAATAAACCAAAGGCAGATGAAGTCAGGCTAAACCGCCCCTATCCCTTCTTCCTAGAGATCCAATGTCTCTTCAGTTTCCCCATCCCTAATACCCATCTCCCATATTTGTCTCTGTGCCTCACTAAGGAGCTTCAGATTAACCATGACGAATGGACTGATTTCCTTGTCTCAGGGACTGTTTTATTTTGCCTTTGCCACATTTGACAAGTTGCATTTTACTATAAATCCCCTCAATTAGGCCTCTCAAACAGCACCGCAGCCATTGCCTTGATCTATGGGGAAGGAATTCTCTTATGTCCCTGGCAACCAATTCCTTGACTAAAAACAGTTGGTGCTCACTTTTGCTCTTCTCCCATCACCTCACACTTCAGCCACCTTGGAAGAGTGTGGCTATTGGACGTGGTGGCCATGGGCAGGCTGAGATGGCAAAGGACAATCCCCCAGGTCTCAGTTTGGAAACAGGGTCTCCAGTGCTCCCCACTCCTTTGGGATGCACAAAGCCCTGAGCAGCCCCCTAAAACCTGAGTGTGGAGCTGTGCCCTAGACCCACAATGCCCTCAGTGGAGGGGCTGGATCCAGGCTGCCCAAGGGTGAGGGAGCTTTCTCAAGCCCTTTGAAGACAATCTTGCATTTTCAATGGGCTTACTGACGTGAATGGTAACGCAAGAGTGGCTCTGGAGCGCGTCTCATCCTGTCACTTGTCAGGGGTAGGGATGCTCAGAGACCTAAGCAACAAAAAGTTACCTGAATTTAGCAGAGCTTTATGTATTTTCAAACTTCTTTGTCAAATCAATGACACAACAGAATAAACCCAGCTCATGCTGGAAGATTAATGTCTATGTTGTTTATTCACTTTAATTACTGAACCAGGAGCATTTATACTTTGGGATCTGAGATGGGGCATGGATTGCAGCCATGTGCTGGGTGCAGCCCTGCCTGGCTGCTCTTGCCCTGGTCCAGCAGATGCAAAAAGGACCTTGAATCCCCTCCTGCCCTCTCCCATGCTTGAAAGACAGAAAGCAGCTCAGTAAAGATGGATGGAAGCTTAGGTCATGAATCTATCAAGAGACACTGCCCTCCTATTTATCTGTCTGCAACACAACATGGTCTGCAGAGACAGAGGCTGTGACTGGGAGTGTGGAAGCATCTTTGGTCCCCCTTGCTGGTGACCTCAATGGCAATGTCTTCTGCCATTCTCTTCTTGGCTACCCTGGGTCACTGAGCTTAGAGAAGGACCTAAGCCTGGCCATGTCATCCCCCAAGAGACAGGGGATGTTGGGGACATCCAGGGTGGAGGGTGCCAGGGGGTGGCAGGAGGTGAGATGGGAGAGACATGAGAGGTCTGAGGGTTAGGCTGTGGGGAATGTCATTAGCCCAGGACATCATCCAGGCCCCATTGCACCACCCATTGCTGTATCCCACCCTCCCCAGGACACACATCCCCCAGAACAGTGCTCCCTTCCTCCCTCAGTTCAAACCCCCTGGCTCTGCTCCATCACCTCTGCCCCTTCCACCACACTTTCCAGCAGGACCCCCACCTCCTCCGTGACTCAGTTTCCCCCTGTTATGAACAAGTGCTCCCAGCATGGCCCCACTGCATGGAAGGACCAACATCCACCTGCCCCCTATCCCCTCTTTGTCTCCCTCACAAGGAAGCTCTGAGGCCTCTTCCACTCCATCCCTCTATTAAGGGGGAAGGGTTTCTCACCTCCCTCCTCCTTCACCAGCCACTTTGCAAAGGGTGGCCTCGCCTTTCCCCCCATCCCTCTGCCAGAGCCTTGGAGCCAAACCCCCGAATACACAAACCCTCCTGCAAGCTGCAGCTCTTCGAATGGAAGTGTGGGGGGCAGAGAGGGCAGAGCTGGGTCCAGAGGGGTCCCTGGGCCGGTGGGAAGTTTCTGCTGCAAAAGATGCTGAAGGAGGAGAGATGGAGAAAGGGGAAAGAACGAAATAACTTGAGTTGGAAGGCAGTAGGGAGGTGGAGGAAGGAAAAGGGGAGGAGGAAGAGGAGGAGGGAGAGAGGGGGGAGTGGGATGTAGCGGGGAGGGATGTAGCCCATCGCCAGGCGAGCCGCAGGGTGGGAAGCCAAAGCACCGGCTCCGAGGGAGGTTATAAAAGGCAGGAGCGGGTGGTTGATGCCAAAGGTGCCACCCGCCCCCGAGCAGCCCCGCTGGGACCCGGACACGCTCCTGTGCACGGAGCCCCGAGGATTTTATCCCCGACGGCAGAAGGAGCCGAGCGGGAGCAGGACCGCTGCCAGCCATGCCCCTGGGAGCTGGGCGCAGCGAGAGCTAAGGATGGTGCCCAGCCTGCGTCCTGCCCTCCTCCTCCTCCTGCAGGTAAGATGCTTTTAAGTCCTTATCTTCCAGCGGGGAACCTTCTGCCTCCGTCCCCATCGCCTCCCTGCACCGCTCCCTTCCTCCGCAGTGACTTTTCCATTTCTTGGAAGGGAGGGAAAAGTAAAAGGAGAACCCAGCACACAAAGGGCCTGGGGGGAATTCCTCCAGTCCAGGGGCTTGGTAAGAGCTGACAATGCCCCTAAACCAGCGGGGACACTCGGAGCCAGATCCTCCCGAGCGCAGCACTTCCCAATGAGACCGACTCCCCTTAGGCTGCTGGGGAGTGATAGATCAGGACAACACAAAGCAGTGCCTAGTTGTAACCCCCTTAACTGCTTTCCTAAAGCCACCTCTCCTTTCACTCCCCACCCTCAAAGCAGCAGACTTTCCTCTCTACACGGAGGAACTGGAGCCACTGCTAATTCTGCAGCTCTGCACAAAATGCAAATGCTTTGTCAGAAGCAATATCCCTCCTCCCCGAGGGCTCATCAAGAAAGGAAATGTTCCCGACCCAAAGCATGTTCCAATCCTAAACCCTGGGGAAATGAGGAGATAAAAAGGTTTAAAGTGAAATCTGGGATGTTATTTGAACAAAGCAGCAAAATGATCAGGGTTTTGGTTAAACTGCTGTGTCAAAGAAAGAAAGCTCCCTGGCTCCCTGCAAAATGCTGTCTCAGTGGCCCAGTTGTGACTGCAGAGTTAGAACAGCAAACGGGTCAGCCCTTCCCGTTGCCTCTGTTGGGGTTTGTACCCAGCAGGCTGATTTCTCACAGTGCATCGAGGTGGGAAGAGCAGGGAGGAGGATTTACTGCATGTTTGGGATAGGGGAGTTCTCACCTAAGCAATGAGAAGAGCTGATGTGCACCAGGCAAGCTCCTTGCCAAGTTGGTGCTGCTTTTAAAAGCTCCTTTTCTGAGGAGCTGCTATAAAACAGGGTTAGGGGTGTGCAGGAGCTCTTGTGCAGTTATAGATCCTGGTTTGAGTTATTTCTTGGTTTCAGTGTAAGAAACAAGGATGAGACAGGGCAGGAACCCCCCAGTCCCGATCCTCCTTGGCCAGTATGTGGGACACTGCTCTCAAAGCTGCAGACCCGGTGCAATAGGAGCAGGGTCTGAGACTGGGACAGCCACGTGAGTGTGACAGCTCCCAGTACCTATTTATGTGAGCAAACTGTGCTCTTTAAAGCCCAAAGATGCTGGGACATCGCTTCCATCCTCAGGCCTGGGGGTTTCCTTGCCATCCCCAGGTGTTCCCCAAGGGCAGTCTTCTTGTGAAGATGGGGCTTCCAGAGCAAAACCATTCCTGCACTGGAGCTGGGACCAGGAAAGGGTCTCAAATATTTGCTTTTTCTTACAAATACCTGCATTCCAAATTCAATCCCTTTTCCAGCACAATCCCAACCCTTTCCTCAGGACCATGAATCTCCAGCCTTAAGTGAGCGTATCCCTGCAGCCAGGGGTACCCACAGCAGCATCCAGCCTGCAGCCCTGCACCTTCAAGGGAGAGCTCAGCCCTGGGCTGGCATAGCTGAGGTATTCCCCATGCATCTGGCCAGCGGCTCCAGTTTAGCACTGGTTTATCCATCTTGCCTTGCAGGGTAGGCATCTCAAGGGGTCAGGCAGGCAGAGCAGGAGGCAGGGAACCAAACTTGCTGCAAAATGCTCTCTGGCACCCTGCGAGTCATTTAAAGAAACTAAATAAGTGCTTAGGAAGGGAACAGTTCACCTGCAGCTCTGACAGGAACTGGTGACATTTCTGGGGCTGTTAAAATGTGATTGCAAAAGCATTTTGGGTAGAGCAAAGTTTGATGCTGGGGGTGGGGTAGTTTTCTCTTTTCCTTATCAGCTTCAGCAGCATTGAGCCCCCAGACCAGCCCATTACCCTTCCACTACTCAAATCCTTGTATAAGATGTGGAGCTGCAGTAGCAGCTGACCCTGGGGATCTCTTCCACTCCTCACTTTCCTTAAAAGCTGGAGTTGGTTCAGTGTGTATGAAATCATCCCCGTGGTTTCACATCTCCAACGAAGGAGTGAATGGAAATGGCACAGCCTGTTCCCAGAATAGCTGCTCCATCACCATAGGATGAATACACAGAGATACGACGAGAGTCGCCTGCACAGCCAGCTCAACCCTGCCCTCAAACACAGCTCTGCTCACCATAACTTTGTTGTGAGCAGCAAGCTCGAGCTGAGCTCTGAGCCTGCAGCTTTGGCAGAGGCTGCATCTCTGGGTTTATCCTGGTGAACAGCATTTGGACCCAAAGGAGAGCACAAATCATTAGCATAGGGTTCCCTCAATAAACAGAGCCCAGGAGCCCTTGTCCAACACTTGAGAGCTGTCACTCATGAGCGGGTGGCTCATGGGTGTAACATGCCCAGAGGCCCATCTGTTGTTTTTCCTCTTCCCCTAGCTGTATTTTGAGCTAATAGAAGATACCCTCCTTCTCTGCAGTGTCCTGCTGTGATTCACCCACCCAGAGCGGGCACCTCCATTCAGATGGCAGAGGCAAAGGGTGCTGCCTTTTTGCAGACCGCAGTTCCCCTTCCACCCCAAATCCTGTACTATTCACCCTAGAAAGGCATTGGCAGAAGCAGCTTTGGTGTAGCCAGGCTTTCCCTAGCTGTGAATGCAGATCAACTGCAGCAAAGGTGAATTAAACAAGTGGATGTTTAGCCCAGGATATGGCCCTAAAAAGGTGATGGGTAAAGGAGGGGTCTTGGGACAGCTGAGATGTGGGTCTTGGGAGGCAAGAAACAGATCTCCAAGGCCAGAGTGAAAGTATCTGTGACTGTCACATGGACAGGCCGCAGGATGGTTTAATACATGCACCTTAGAAAACAGCCCTCCCCTGTGCTTGTGTCCATCGCTCCAGCTCCTCTTCAGCAGCCTTTGCTCTAGATGCAGAGGAGCCACTTGGATTTTGTTCCCTTCCCCATGTTTCTGCCTTTAGCTTCCAGTATCAAAATGCCATTATTCTTTTGTTCACCTGTCCCCAAACATCAGTGCCCCTTCTGATAGAGAATTGAAACCAGGATTATTTATGGCAAGTGAGAGAGATGAGAGCTTAACCCAGGAAAACCTTTCATTGCTCCTAAATCAGGTTTTACAGGGCATTTGTTTAGCCCTCACAGATACTTTTTTGTTAGGAACTGCATCCAAAATACTCAGAGAGAGACTCCAAAGAGAATAAATACACCAAAGCCTCTGTTTACACACAATGGGGTTGACCCTCTAACATGGGTAAGTTCTCACTGCCTCCTCTTCCCCCTGAGGAACATCAGCAAGAAAATCCACACCATGGTTCTGCTTTGGATATTATTCTGCTGCCTGTGCTTTGCCTTGATGCCTCAATGCTAGGCAGGGCTTCAGATGCGGCTTTGCATGAGAGAAGTGAAGGAGCAATGAGGTGCTTGTTGGTAAAGCAAGGATCTCAGAGAAACCTAGAGCTTAGGGCATGGCAAAGCAGGTCCCTGTCAGGGCTAAGGGGTGGTGGAATGGGACCTTCATGGGCCAGATGATCCCTGTGGGTTTCATTTATGGCCTGGACATGGGATGAGACTTATCCAAATGAAAGCCCTTGAGGTGGAGGTGGTGAGAAGCTCACCAGCTGCAGGAGATGGTGCCCAGGAATCGGAGGAGACAAGGACAAAGGGATCCATCAGAGCAGAGTGAAGGCAGGAGACAGGGAGGGCTGGAGGCTCCCTGGCCCCCTCCAAACACATATGAGGGGACAGCTCCATGAGGCTTTGCAAGGCCACCTCCAGCCTCTGGCTGTGGTGTTGGCAGATGTGCTGCTCTGTGCCCTGTGCTGCTCATGTTGCTCTGCCATCACGGGCTTGGCATCCAGCTCTTCCAGCATTCACTGTATTTAACACCCAGATTCTGGGACCTTTTCCTGCAGGCTCAGGGCCAAGAGCAGAATCCATCCCAGCCTAACACCCCAGGGAACCACAGCAAGAGGCAAGGGCAGAGTTTGTGTACCCCAGGGGGTCTTTATCCTTCCAGCCAAGCTGGGGAATAGAACTGATGGGGAGACAGGTCCCGCTGGTCAGGGTGACTGGTGCTGATCACCCTCCCAGGGAGACCTCAGTGACCACCACCACCCATCGCTCCCACTGACTTCTCCAGCTTTTGCCCCTCGCAAGCTTCATCCCGCTAATCCCATCTTAATCCTGCTCTCCAATTACAGCCTGCTCAGCAATGGGGAACCCAAGCCCCATCTTAGGTTGCTAATTAGGCTATGAGCCATCTATCTCACTGCTCAGAGCTGTCAGCCCTTCCTGCCACGCAGATCCGATCTTGTTTGAGGCACTAAGATAACCAAGGGGGGAGAAGCCTGCCTCTGGGTAGCACAGTGAGGGGGGGTGATGGTTGGCTCAGATGTGAATACATTAATTAATATCTATGGATTGCTTTGGAGAGGGAAAGCACTGCAGGGGGACATTAATTCCTAATGGTTATTAATTGAATCTTGCTGCTGGGTCAGTGGCAGGTCACAGAGACTGACTCTGTGTGTGTGTGATTTAGCTGCTTACACCCATACCAGCAGTGAGAGCCTCAGCCTCCTTATGCCAAAGACACTGTCTGAGCCTGCTGTGCTGCATCTCCTGGTCCAGGGGACCTCATGGGCATAGGGAATGGCTCCAGAAAACCCGGTCACATTGCATCAGGACACAGGTAGTGGGTGCAGATAGGAGCAACCTGCCCCACATGGTGCAGCACAGCATGAGTGACCTTGGGCAAGTGGTACTCAGTGCCTCAGTTTCCCTTCTGGGACAGCCTTGATTTGCTGGATGGTGTGAACTGACTGCAGCTGGTGTTTGCTGTGGGGAGGATGCAGTAAGCAGTGGCTCAGCATCAGGTTTTGGTGCCTTGAGCCGTGCAGTGGGGGTCGGTGTGCTCCAGGGTTGACCCAGTACCATTAACATCTGATGCAATGCCCCCTGTGTGTAAAACACAGATGTTAGCAGAGCCTGGAAGGGAGCCGAGGAAACAACAGTGGAGTCATTGGTGGCTCCTGATGGAGGAAAAGCTGCTGCCAGTGTGGGGCCTCATGGGGCCCATGCAGCTCCCAGCAGTCATCCCCATAGGGGCAACTGACCCCTATGGGAAGCATCTGCTTCTAGAAGAGCAGATTGCTTCCTTTCCCGTGCAGCTGAACCCTCAGCTGAAGCTCTCCAGGATCCTGGCAGTCATAGAAGTGTTCTTCCCTGCAGAGCATGATTTGCCATAGCCTATGTCAAAGCAGGGCTGGGAGGGCAGAGGGACCCAGCCCTTCTCTGGCCCGAGCATGACCCACTGCTGTTTCAGGGCTGTTGAGGCATGTTTGGCTCGGCTGGGACCTGCTGGGCACCATGTGGCATCTTACGGCAGCGATGCTCTGGCACGAGAAGCTCTTCAAGGACGGAGCTTTGACCTGTTCTCTCTGCAAAGCTTTGGGAGGGGTTGAAGCAACCCACGAAAGGCAAAACAGATGGGAGCCCATCTCAGGGTACCAGATCAGGGTGCTTTTGGCTGGTGCAAATGCACATGCAGCTGCCACGCTCCTCAGCTTATCACCCTCGAGCTGACTGATGGGAGCAGGAAAGATCCTCTGCCTGTCAACAGCATTGGCCACATTGCAGTGAGACAAGGCTCAGAGCCTGGTAACAAAAAGCTGTTAGGGTTTGTTGGGTTTGTTCTGGTTTAGGGAACCTATTTTTTTCCTCCTTTCTTCCTTCTGTAGCTGTTTCAGCTCATTTACAAAGCCTGCAAAGAGCCAGGGACTGACTGCACTCCATCCATACACCCCTCTAGCTGTAGCTTGGTTCATGTTGCTTGCTCCGTGCCAAGACCTCTCCCTGTGTCTGGAAGGAGAACAGGCACTGCCAGGCTGGAGCAGGCTGCGATTAGGAGGAACACATCCAGTTAACACTTGAGAGTCTGTGCAGGGCTGCAAACCACCCCAGCCCCTGTTGGGAAGAACTCTTGTCCATGCAGGTCAAGCAGGCACCATCAATAGGCACCAACACAGAGGGCACCCAGCCCTGCTGCACCTCACTTAGCCCATGGATGGAGTTTAGGTGTCCTTAGCTTTTAGCAAAGGCACCCAGGAGGTGCCCATCTCCTTCAGGACCAGCAGCAGAACAGGAGCTCAATGCAGCGCCTGCACTCAGGGCAGGGTTTTGCTGCCAGATCCCCTGTGCCATCTGGAACAGTCATAACAAGGAAACTATTCTCAGCTCCATTTCTATGTCTGCCTGACATCTCTCTTGCTGTCAAAACCAGCTTCCCAAGGCAGTAAATAGTTGTTTGGAAAAGAGCAAGTGGGTGCTGAGCTTGTCTGTGTCTGCATAAATCCTTCTAATGCTTTGGTAAGGCACAGGGGCTGCTAGGTGTGCCAGCAAGATCAGCCAGTGTCGAAACAGCTAAAGGGCAAGAGAAGGACCATTTCCCCCCACCCGGAGCAGTTTAGAAGGTAAATGACACTTGGAAAGGGAGATGGGGCTCTAGGGACCAGCCTAGTGGGGAAGGTGGAGGTTGTTGTTCATTGCATCGGCTCAGCACAGGATGATGTCTGAACCCATCACACTGGGGAGTTGGGTGCTTGCTCACAAGTGGAGGATGCTGCAGCCTTTCCTGCCTCCAGGCTCAGGTCTGAGTTTCACAAAGGATCAGTATAGGGTTGTATACTGGGGCATGCCTCTGCTGCTCGATCGGCAGCCAGCACTCCTCCAAGAGGCTTGGTCAGTCCTTGCAGGGCAGGATTGGGGTGAAAGAAGTGGATTTAGCATCATCCACCATCAGCACTCATCCCTTGAGCATTAGGGATCAGCCCATCACCTATCTCTGAGCTGGAGGAGAAAGAGGGCAGAAATTGTGTTCCACAAAGCATTAGGTTCCTTCCTTGCCCCATCTGCCTCCCTGGTGCACCTTGGGTTTGGCAGCCCCATTGCTCTGCACCTTCCACTTGCCATTGCCTTCCTCAGCTTTAGTTTGCCCCAGGTCTTGCAAAGATAAGGTCACTCAGCAGTAGCTTTTCCAAAGTAGCTCCCTAAGGTGACAGAGTTGTTGGAGCTGCAGAGCCATCCGGGAGCTGCTCCGGAAGAGGGATGCAATAGATCCTGGTCAGTGCTTCCCAATGCAACAGGGATGTCAGTGTTTGCAGACAAGTCTTTTTCCCGAAGAAAGGCTTTAGCCAGACCCGGTTGTCTGTGGATCAGATCTCCTTAAGGATGTGCATTAACATCTCCCCACTGACAGCTTACAAGGCTGTGATTTTAATAAGGTATTGAAAATCCGAGCATGGTGTCAGGCTCATCATGTTTCTCCTGTCTGCTCTCAGGATTCAAAGATGCTAAAGCTAAAAGTGTTGATTAAATTGCTAAAGAGCAGAAGCTCCACAACCCAGCAGGGGCTGTGCAGGGCTGAACTGTGCTTTGCTGAGGGGAATATTTGGGACATGAGAGGATTTGTGAGTGGAAAACAGAGCAGAGAGCATCAGCCCCATGGCCCCAGGATGGATAACCCAGCCTGCAAAAGGGTCCATCATTCAGCTTTGCAGGGCAACATCCACCAAGACATGGACAAGCTCAGATCCTGACATGTCCAAAGGGGGATTGTGGGCTGGGGAAGTGGCATACTCCAGATATAACCCTCCCTGTCATCTGCTCTCTTCCCATGCAGGCATTTCTCCTCTGGGATAGCCCAGTTGCAGCCTCCATCCAAGAGCAGTACTGCGAGAGCCTGACGCCTGTCACCAACCACACAGGTGAGTGTCCTGTGCCCCAGCCCACCCCAGGCATCCCATGGGGGCCCCAATGGCAGGGATGGGTAACAGGGGGTGTAGGGGTGCCTATGGAGCATCTGGGGATGTGGCCATGTCCTGGCCAGCTCAGCCAAGTTAGGTGAGACCAGCAGGGTCATGGGCAGCTCACTCCTATTCCACACCCATACATGGTTTGCATCCAGCTGGATCAGACCCAAGTTTTGTGCCAAAACTGGCTTTTGGCCTATATTCAAGCCTTGGATCATCTCAGCAGTGAGAGGTCTGGTTTAGTGACAGGGCTTTGGGAAGGAAAGGTGGTTAAGGGAGAGGAGAGGACAAAGAAACAAGTCCCCCCCAGCTCAGGGCTGCTGCAGAGTTCATTTTCCCATGATTGAATGAAGCACAGAGCAGGCACCAAGTAATTGCCCAGCTCACTCTGGTCCCTGCTGCATAGAGCAGCTCTCTCCATCAGGGTGATGGATGGCCATGGAAGCCCGGCACTGACGGATGGCTGCCCGCCACCCAGCTCCCATTTACAGCAGCATTAAAAACCCCTTCTTCAACAATCACAGCTTGGCACCAACTGGTTCAATGCTTGGCCAAGCCCAGGCCACCATGGCCCTGCAAAGAGCATCCCCAGCCTAAGAAATGAGGCAGAAAGCCAAGGGAGAGCAACGCTGCCAGTGGCAATGTGTCTCTGGCATGGTGCAGAAGGGAAACCTGGTTATCACTCATGTGCTTTGCTCCCTGAAGGTTTCATCAGTCTGCTTGGCAAGGTGGTTGTCCCTGGCCATGTTAGGCTGTGATAAATGGTATTTGTTTCCTTCTTATTCACCTCCCTGGTGCAACATGTGGCCAGCTCAGTGGACTCTGACCCTCAGAAGCACCTTGTGATGCAAGGGAGGAGAGTTTCTGCCTTGGCTTTGCTGGTGGATATTGCTGCCATGCTACAGCAGTGGGTGCTGCTTCCTGCAAGGGTTTGCCTTTGCTCGGTAGGGATTTATTAGCATGAATCCAAGCAGGATTTAGTGCAGTGCCCATCACCATGGGACAGCCTGACAACATGTCAGTGCCTCGATGCATCTGACCTGTCATCCCTGAGTAACTCATTCAGTTGGAGTAGGGCTGGCACATGTGAGAGCCACTTCCAGCTTGAGGAAGGGGCCTAGCTCACGAGGCAAAGATGAAACTAATTGTCTTATGTCTGCTGCTTGGTAAGTGCAGCTCAGCACCAGCCTTTGTCCTTGGGGTCCATTTAAGCCCTGCCTGACTCATGCAGTGGGTTCCTAGGGAGGGATATTTACAAAACTGGAAAGTTGGTTTCGAGGCTATTTAACATGGGGAGTCATTAGGATGATGCTGATGAGAATTGCAGTGGGGCCATGAGACTTCATTTGTTGATTTCTGCACAACCCTTGGGAAGTGGCACATGCTGACAACACGAGCCCAGTGCTTCTCCAGCATGTCTCTCGGCAGGGCATCAGTGGGATGGACCAAGGAGGCCTGTGTGCTGCATCCCTCCTCCAAACAACAGCCCAGTGAACTCTCCTCCTCTCTTGGGTCACCTTCATTATTTAACCTCACATTGTTTAATGAGGATGCGTGGACAGGGATATCAAGCAAATTCCCATCCAGGAAGGGGAGCAGCTGCGCCCCACAGAGCTCCCTTGTCCTGTCCTCTTATCAGCATTGATTTATCCATCTTCCTCTCATGTCCCCAGTGCAGGGTAATGTCTCTTGGCACTGGTGGTCCAACCTCATATTTAGGTGTGCATCAAAAATACCTCTCAGTGAACCATAGAATCAATCAGTTTGGAAAAGACCATTAAGACCAAGTCCAACCCTTACCCCATCACTGCCAAGGCCACCCCTAACCCATGGCACTGAGGCCACATCTCCACGCTGTGTGCACACTTGCAGGGCTGGTGCCTGCAGCCCTGCCCTGGGCAGCCTGTTCCAATGCCTGAGCACCCTGTGGGGCAGGAATTGTTCCTCAGCTCCATCTAAACCTGCCCTGGTGCAGCTTGAGGCCATTTCCTCTTCTCCCATCCCTTGTTCCTCGGGAGGAGAGACCAACACCCACCTCATGAATCCCTGATTCTGGTCAGTCCTGGGACACATGGGCATCCACACACTGTTGGCCACTCCATCAGAAAGGCTGCTTTCCTTAGGAGCAGGGAATGTTTCCTCTTCCAGGCATAAGTCATAGCTGGACTTGAGGTCAAGGTGCACTAGGAAAGTCAGGTCAGCTGCACCCCCAACCATCTGGAAGCCAGAAATTGCGAGGTTAGGCTTGAAATGAATGCAGCAAGGATCAGCATCCTTTGTCCAGGGTGGATAGGTGCATATCCCAAGGGCTCCAAGATTGCCCCAGATGGTGAATTTGTCTTCCTGATGATTTCAGCTCCCCTGGGCCCATGCACAGCTGCTTTCACCTCACCTTGCTGCAAAGCCCATCAAGGAGGTACAAGGTCACTTCACCCATCAGGGCAAAGCATCCCTGTGCAGCTGCAGGACCGCTTCCCATCGTGGCACTTCCCTGGGGAAGAAAGGGGGAATCTGAGCAGATGAAAAGCCTCTTCCTAATTAATAGATGAGGCTTTTCCAAAGCAGCCCAACACAAAGCACTCAAGCAGAGTGAGCTGGGAGTGCTCACGGGATTGTTTTGCCTTTTGCAGCATTCAACCATCAGCCAAGGAGTTGGCACCCAATTGCCAATAGCCCCGACTGGTCCTGGCTGCAGGATTCACTCCTTCAAGCTGTTAAAGTGTTATCACAATAAATGGTTATCCTTAACCTTGTGTGTGTGCTGAGGAGAGAGCACAGATGATTCCTTCCCAGGAAAGAAGTTTCCTGCCACTGCAAGCTCACCTAAGCGAAGGGAAATAACACAAAAGCTGGGCAGAACTGAATAGAAAGATCTCTCTTTTGTTAACTGGAGGTTTTATTTCAAGGAGGGGATGGGAGCGTAGCTTTGTGTTTAAATAAAGCAAATCAAATTGGTCCGAGTATAACAAAAGCCTGTGGCTGGGAGGCACAGTGAGCGCCAAGAGCATTTCCTTCACAGGCACTTCATCAGGCAGGTTTGGGAACACGTTTCACAGCGGGTGACAGTTTGACCAACAGACAACAACATCAGCATCTCTTTTCCCTTTAGCCTCGTTGGCATCTTTTCCACCATGACAGAAACAGTAATAAAGGGGCTGAGCGGGGCTAAAGAGGCAGCAATGAGTCCTGGCAGGGACTCAACATTAAAAGCAGTGATACTGAGGTTTGGGAACCAAAAAATGTGAGCTCACCTGTATGGTAAACCATAGTGGTTTAAATGTATACTTGCATTGATAAAATCATCCAGTCCATCATCTAGGAAACATGGATGTCAATAGAAACTTGCTTATATTCATAGATTTTATTGTAGTGGAGGAGGTGATGAGGTTTTCTGTTTGAAACCCGTGTCCTGGCACATCTCAGTGTTAGCAGCAGCTACAGCAGTTGAACTGGACTTTGGACTGGATACAGCAAAATCACTGCCAGTCACTTTGTTCATCTGTAGCCAGGCTAGAAGTCTTTGCTAGGAAAACTCTGCCAGTGAGGGATTATGCTTCTTTGCCTATGCTTCTTTGCTTACCCACGAACAAAGCCCAACAGATACCAGGGAATAAAACACTTGCTTCAGCCTTTGGTAATAACAACTCCAAACACTCTTTCCAGGAGCTCAAGATATGCCCCAAATCCATCCCACTACATTACATATTCAGTAAATACATGCTCAACAGAAACATTGATCAGTCTTAAGTGACAACACTGAGCAAATGCATCAGAAACCCATTGCAGAAGCTAGGCTGGATGCCTCTTATTTATTCTTCTCCAGAACAGCAGCAAAGACCCCAGGGGACAGCCAATGCTGGTGAATAGCAACAAGCTGAAAATTCATTACAAAGACACTTTGCCATCATAATACTTAATTAGCCCATGTAATCATTTTACATTGACGATCATGGAACTTGAATGCTTGGGAAGGATTGCTTGGGATTTTTTAAGCACTGGACTCTTATAAAGAGAAATAGAAACATCCAGTGCCACTGAAAGCAGTGCTGGAGGTAGGATGTGAGCAAGGACCTATTTAGACACAACCACAGTTGCTCCCATTGAGTGCCTATCCTGACTCAGAACAAGCAGCTCCACCACCCCAATTTCAACCCCATGCTAACACAAATTGTCCCCCGATGCCATTTCCCACAATGCTTCAAGGTGTTAAGCATTTAGTACCACGGTATCTCTGCTGCTGAGGCTGAGCCACCCCTCCTTGGCCTTGAAATAAAAGTATCCCCCCAAAAAGCCCCTGTTTTGGAGCAATAAGGTGTGAAACAGCTCCCTGTGCTCCACCAATGTGGTGGAGCTGCCCAGAAGGGACAAATGACCTTTTGCAGGCTGGCTACAGTGAGTACATGTTGATTAGATGTGGAGGTGAAGCCCTGATTACCAAATGCAAGTGCTGCAGCAGCTGCTGAAGGAGCCCCAAGCTTCAGCCTGCTCAAGAGGCAGCAGCAATGCAGTCACTGAGGACTTCAAGGCTGGCCAGAAGTGATTGTGGTTGAGAAAGAGCTCAGGACAGGGAGGGATATGAGCCAACAGCCTCCCAAGACACCTTCAATACATAACCCCATCACCCCCAACCATAGGAACAAGCCTGTGATGCAGATTTCCGTCATCACTCCTGGCCCCTTTGCATTGCATGAGGGGATAAGGACACCACTTTTCAAGCAGCTTCAGTGTTGCTGGGGGCACAGCAAGCTAGGATGACACACTGGTGCATAGCTGTGCCCAGTGTGAGGTGAGGACATGTTTACCAGCATGGTTATGTCAGCACAACCTTGGCTTTAGTCCTCTTCATACCATCCTAGCAATGGTTTGATGGTGCATTAACACCTCAGACCTTCTGGCACCAGCTCAAGAGCACTGGGTAGCACTGGCCCAGGATAAATATGCTCCATCCTCTTTGGCAGATTAGCTGGGACTGGAGAGCTTTACCCTGCCAGGTTCACACGGCTGCACGGCTTTAGCTTGGAGCTATCTTGGCTGCCCCCGTGAGTGGCAGAAGCAGGCTGGAGCAAGATGCTTTGTATAAACAGGAGGGATATTGCTATAGTTATCCCAAGACAGTTACTGTCATACAGTTGTCCCAGTCCCTGGATAGGCACTTTTCATCTTCAGAAGAAAGGAAATGCTTTATATTGCTTCAAAGCAGCACAACCCAAAGGAAACAGGGTGAGAAGGGATTTGAGTGACTTCCCCAGTGCCACACTCCCCATCTCAAAGCAGAGCCAGCTCGTTCCTACCCCAAATGTCATGTTTCCATGCAGGAGGGAGCCAAATCATGGGGATTAGTTGCACATAGGAAATACATTGACCTTTCTTGCTGTAAAGCTGCAAAGACCAAAACTGTCTGTGCAGCCAACGGTGCTGAGAAGGCTGGAGCAGACATCTGCAGAACCTGGGAGAATAATCCCCGTGTAAATACGGATGGGCTGCAAAGCAGATATGAAAGCATTTAGCACTGATACATATCATTTCCATGCTAAACAGTGCTGGGAGCCATGTGCCACTGGGGAGCAGCTGGAGCAGAGGGTTGTGCTGGGCAAATGGGACATGGAAGCTCTCCTGGCACTCTTTGCTTTCACTGTTTTATTTAACCCTTCCCCAGCAGGAGGGGTTTTTTTCCTTCCCTATATGCTGGAGAGAGCAGAAAGAGCAGCACCTGCTTTTCTTCTTCAAATATTTCCCAGGGTGAGCCAGGGAAACATCTTCCAGTCACCCATAGGTTACAAACCAGTGGGATAGACCTCAAAATGCTGCTTACAGCAGTGCTGGACCAAAGCCCCCTGTGCACAGTGTGAAGTCCTAGGAGCCTCCTACATCCTACTGCATCCCCCAAGCCCGAGCATCACCCCACACCAGAGCCCTGACCCATAGGACATGGAGGGGGCTGAGCTCCTGCACCATGCTGTTCCACCTTCATTTCGTGTCCTTGCCATGGTGGGATTGCAAGACCCATCCACTTGGTTTGTCATCTGATGGGTGTCCATGGCTCTTTAAAGGGAGTGCCAAGCAGCATTTAACCAAGTGCCTTGGAGAAATGTGGAGATATTAAATCCAGACTTGAGCATATGGGTAACAGAACGATGCTTTGACCACAGCATCTCCATGAATCTGTCTTGGGTTTGGTTATTAATGGCATTACCATGGCTTGGTTTTACCATTGCAGAGAACTGCGGCTGCCACTCTGGTTCTGCTCACTTTTCATTACTGAGGCTTCCTGCTTGCCCTCCCTGAGCAATCTGCATCTGGGCCCAGGCACAGCCCATGGGATGCAAGAGGGAAACTGAAGCATGAGGGGATGGGTTAAAGATGGAATTTGTTCTCAGCCCCACCACTCACAGGCTGGGTTTTTGATGACTGCTATGAGCATTAGCCCTGTGCAAGCCCCCTTTTACTGTGCTGGGTTAATCCAAGTGGAGCTCTTCCTACTCTAGCTATTCAAGCAAGCTTCTCACCTGGGTGGATTCTTATGTGGCTAATAGGGAGAGCACTGGCAATTTAACTTTGTACTTAGCTGAAGCAGTTACCCATTGTCTTTTCTTTACCTGGATTAATATTATAATAAAATAATCTAACATTTATATTAATATTAATAAAGAAATAAAATTTTAAACAGAGACTTCATTCTCTGTGACCCTCTATTTCTCTGTCAGATTTGGGTCAAAACAACTGAAGAGCTTAACAAATGCTAATGGATGCAGATAGGCTCAAACACGCACCCTACGCGTGATTAAATGTACCTTGTTCCCTAAGAAATACAGGCTTAAAACAGTTAAAGTGAAGGTTGCTGCAGCAACCCTCAACATTACCAAAGCTAAAAGCAAAGGTCATAGTTAAAATTAATTTCTTACTACAAGCTATGGAAAGCAGGAGGCAGTGCTCACCACGCTCAGATGCTTCCCCAGCTCGGGAGCTGTTTTCCATTGCAAAGGTGTTTAAAGAAATCCCTCCTTTTCTCTGCACTGGAAATTTGATTTGAGAACAGCCCAAGAAACCAAATTTGCAGATAATTAATGAAAACCATCACATTAATAACAGTATTTTTCTGTTCAGGCACTCTTTTGTTAGCTCTCCCAATAGGAAGTTTATGGGAAAGGCATCCAAACAGCACCTAGGACTCTGAGCAGAGGGGAAACGCTGTGTTCTCGCACCCTGAGAGCTGTGAACTGTAAGGGTTTTGTCTTAGGAAATGACAGCAGCACAAACACCTTTGGTTCAGTGGGTTGCACTGATCTCTGCCCCTTCCAGGGTGTGCTGCCCATCCATCTGCTGCCTGCCAAGGACTGTATTCTATAGATATTGCAGCCATTGTACTTCCTACCTCGCTTTGAGATGGAGCTAGGACGTATTTAGCTACAGTACGTGTTGGTCTAAATATACACAAATCAGACATAAAAAAGCCTGCAATCTGGCCTACCTAATGCCTACATTAGCACACTGGTGTAGCTGGAAAAAGCACGCAAGTCCTGCTTGAAAACTGAAATAGCAGCAGCAGATTTGGAGTATTCTTCCCGGGAAAGGCTGGAAGAGACCAACAGGAACAGTGAGGAAGGAGAGCTTGCAGTCAGAAGGGGTAAGAGGGTTGGAGGGGCTCTGAGGAGCTTCCCACCAGGACCAGGCTGGTCATCAGGTGGCATCACTAGGTAAGAATAAAACCTGACTTGTTGTTGGTTGTTGTGGGTCTGGATGCCAAAAGTCATGGTTGAAGAAAGGAGCAGGGCAGGAAGACCAGAGCCAGGGAGTCCTAACTTGACTTGGGAAACCAAGTTAGAATTGGGCTTAACCCAAGCGCTCACATAGGACAAGGGCAAGAGCCATGACCAGGATGGACCAACCAACCCCTGGGGAGCCCTGGCACAGCCCCTATTTGGGGTCTATCATAAAGCTCTTCTGGGCTCTGAGTTTTCAGGGACCCATCAGCTCAACCAGAACTGCAGCCCCAGCTCTCCAGGCAAACCTTGACCTTCAACAGCCTGGAAGCAGCCCACAGTGACCCACAGACCTCTAATAACCCACTTTCCCCACAGGTCTCCAGTGCAATGCCTCAGTAGACCTCATTGGCACGTGTTGGCCCAGGAGCGCAGTGGGACAGTTGGTGGCTCGACCCTGCCCTGAATACTTCTATGGTGTGCGGTACAACACCACGAGTAAGATGAGCAGCACCGGTAGGGACGTGGTGAATGAGGGATGGGGATGTGCATCAGCCCCACGTGCATCAGGGGCTGTGGGGCATGAGTGATGTTACATCTCTGGGTACAGAGCTCACTGGGGTTTCTGTGGTATCCACCATAAAAGAGCTCTCATATCCCTAATTCCAGGGAGGGTGGTTGCACAGCAGCAGCTTTATAAGCAGGTCCTCCCAGACACGCTCATGCAAAAGGGAAGTATGCTGGCTCCATCATGGGGGCATAGAATCATAGAATCCCAAACTGGTTTGTGTTGGAAGGGACCTTAAAGCTCATCCAGTTCTGACCACTGCCACAGGCAGGGACCCCTCCCACTGGAGCAGCTGCTCCAAGCCCCTGTGTCCAACCTGGCCTTGAGCACTGCCAGGGATGGGGCAGCCACAGCTTCCTTGGGCCAAGGGGAAGAGGAGTGAGCATACCCTGCTGTTGGAGATAGCACAGAGGTCTACAACCATTCCCATCCCTGTTCCATTGCCCTGAAGAGGCTCAGGATCTGTTTTGTTAAGGCACTGCTGGCATAACCCCACTGATGATGCTAATCAGACTTGTAAGCAAGGCAGCATCTGAGCTGGCTTCAAAGCCAGGCGACTTGATGCCATCGACCCCTGCATCAGTGACAATCATCAGGTCACATCTTTGTACCCATCCCCAAGCACTGTTAACCCTTCAATGGGCACCCTCTCTTTCAGACAATGGCTACAGGGAATGCCTCGCTAACGGAAGCTGGGCAGCACGGGTCAACTATTCCCAGTGCCAGGAGATCCTCAGTGAAGAGGTAGGACCTTGGTAGTCCCTTGGCTGGGCTCTCAGCAGGAGGGTGAGGAACAGACAATGGGGTTTTGAAAGGCAAAAGCATCCACATCAGGGAGATGTGGGCTGGGTGTGCGGCAGCATCCGAGATATAAGGTTGCAACCACATCCCTCCTTGCTGGCAGTGAAGTAAGGATGTTTAGGAAGCTGAAAGGGATAAAATAGATGATGAGCAAGAATTACATGCTCCTGAGTAGGTCAAGCTACCCCTCAGAGCAAAGGAGAAGAGATACAGGCTGTTCATTTGCAGTTGATCCCATCTCTGGTATTTAAGATGTTGATAACTCTTGCCAGGAATGGTTTTCTCACTGAGTTAATTGCTAATTCCCAGGCTGGATGAGTGCCTAACAGCAGGAGCAATCCATTAATCTAATTATCACTCACACCTTCCTGCTCCCTCTGCCCAAATTCATCCCAGCCTCTCATACCCCCAGGGCAATGGGGAATGAACTGAGACATCAGATGTCACATTGCTGCTGAGCTCGCCTGAATTACAGCAGGATTTCCCCAGATGATGGGTTGGGGATGTCCCAGCACTGAGCAGGGGGAATATAGTGGTAGCAGCCATGAGCTTCCCTGGCATAGAGTCCTT
Source organism: Melopsittacus undulatus (assembly GCF_012275295.1). Lineage (NCBI taxonomy): Eukaryota > Metazoa > Chordata > Aves > Psittaciformes > Psittaculidae > Melopsittacus > Melopsittacus undulatus. The sequence continues at coordinate 1,831,425 of NC_047543.1, read as the reverse complement.
TGCAGGGCCAGGTTGGTGCCTCTCCTGTCCACGTTAGCCCCATTGAACTTGCCCCTTCTCCACTCTCCTGCATGTGCTTGGCTCCAGTTGCTTTCTGAAAAGGACCCAAAATGTGTGGTGCAGTTCTCAGAGGTGATGTGTTGGAGGAGGTGGGTTTGTGCTGGTACCTGGGGCTGCTGCTGACCCCCTCCCCATCTCCCCCCACCAGAAGAAGAGCAAGCTGCACTACCACATCGCTGTCATCATCAACTACCTGGGGCACTGTGTCTCACTGGGGGCCCTCCTCGTGGCCTTTGTCCTCTTCATGCGCCTGCGGTGAGTGGCCTGACCTGCTGCCATGTCCTTGATGGGGGGACGAGCCCATAGAGGTCACCCCACAGCCCTTGGGCTGGGGATGGATCCATCCTCTGTATTTTGCCATGTCCTCTCCCATGGCCATTGCTCTCCAGTCTGGAGAGATGATGCCTATCCCGGGGTTATTTCCCCCCTGCTGCCTTTAAAGCACTTGGTTAAGGAGGCATCCCTTATGGGTGCCTTCCACCTCTGGACCTTAGTCCTGCCCATCTCACCCAATGGATGGTCCCAGCAGCTCATCCTTGGTCTCCCAACAGAGACATTCAGCTCCACAAACAGCCCTGATGCCCCAGACACCCACTGCATTCTTATATCTCCCCCTTCCCCAGGAGCATCCGGTGCCTGAGGAACATCATCCACTGGAACCTCATCACAGCCTTCATCCTACGCAACGCAACGTGGTTTGTGGTGCAGCTCACGATGAACCCAGAGGTGCACGAGAGCAATGTGGTAGGTGCAGCTCAGTGGGGCAGCCAGTCTGATCCCAGCCCTTTGAGGCTGGAGTGTGTGTGGAGCTTAAGCATCCTAAAGATTGAGGATCTAAGTAGCTGCTGGTAGCTGGAGGACAGCACTGGCTTATGATACACAAGGGTTCAATTGCTGTACTGTGCTCTGTGATCAGTTTTATTACTAGAACACAGAACTCATCTCTTTACCCTCTCTGTCTCCTCCTAACCCACCTTGGCAGGTCTGGTGCCGCTTGGTCACTGCTGCCTACAATTACTTCCATGTCACCAACTTCTTCTGGATGTTTGGTGAGGGCTGCTACCTGCACACAGCCATCGTGCTCACCTACTCCACAGACAAGCTCCGCAAATGGATGTTCATCTGCATTGGCTGGTGTAAGTACCAGAGTTCACCCCCAGTGATGCCCACCTCTATCCTCCACCTCTCCTTGCTCCCAAAGAGTTGCTAAAAGGCTGCCAGGAGCAGGAGGATGGGATTTGCATGGCCACAGCATCTCACCCTGTGTGAGAACATCCCTGTTACAGCAGGGGTTTGTGGCAATGCTGCACCCCTGAATGTTCCTCTGTGTGTTCCTCTGCAGGTATCCCCTTCCCCATCATCGTTGCCTGGGCCATCGGGAAGCTGTACTACGACAATGAGAAGTGAGCCTGACTGCTCTCATTCCCCATTCTCCTTTCTATCCCAGTTGCTGTGGCAGGCATGGATCCTGCCTGGAAGGGCTGACAACAGGCAGAATACATGGAAAGGGTGGGAAGGAATAAAAGGATAATGTTCTTCTTTCTTTCATCGCACCTTCAGGCTCTTTGCTACATGAGCCCTGCCTGCAGCTGCCTAGTGCTGCATTTTATCCTTCAAAGGACAAATGAGATTTTGAAAGGGGGGGAAAGGCAAGATTAAGCCAGAGCTCCTACAATGTATTTGCTAAATAGAGCTGGGTTTTAATCTACCAGCAGAGATAGGAACTACCACCACCTGAGCCATTTTCTCAGAGACTTGCTAATGGAAGTCTTAACAGACACCTGAGAGTTCATCACTGGGTTTAAGCTAAAGGAGCCCATGGAGATAAATGGCAACTTGCCTTGTTTTTCAGTGCTGGTTTTACCCCTGACTTCCAGAGCCCTGTGCTATGCACGCAGGCACAGCACTGATTTAACACCACCCAACAAGGTGCTCCCAGGAGCTTCCCCAGGGGTTACTGGGGACAGAGCTAACCTGGACACATGCATGTGTAAGGTTGTCCTTGCTTCTCTTACAATAGCCAGTTCCCACATCCATATGGGGCACAAAAACACCCTCACAAGCCCCCTGTACCTCCACCTTTGGGGGGAAGCTATTCCATAGTGGCTACAACAGTTCACGTTGTGCATTCACCCTATAGTGACTTACAGAGATTGTGCAAATCCAAGTCACTCATGCTGCTGGCTTGTCCCCAGCACTGTTTGTCCTTGCCTTGCAGGTGCTGGTTTGGGAAGAGAGCAGGAGTTTATACAGACTACATTTACCAAGGCCCCATGATTCTGGTGCTTCTGGTAAGAGCAAAGTGGCCTTGCTTCCTAAATAGAGGGTCCTTCCCATCTGCATGTGGGTTAAGGCTGTTCCTGAGTAGGGTCCTGCTGCAGCTGCATCTGCAAACCCAGCTCCCCTCACCCAAACTGCATCTTAAGCAAATTTGGGCACCCAATCCGCAATAAAACAGAGCATGCATGAATTCTGCTGGCTTGGGATGGGTTAGAAAGGGAGACATCACTCTGGTAAGGATGCTCCTGTTAGCTGCTAATGCATCACTAAGTCCCTCCTGGCAGCATCCCTGCCCTGGCACTATTTGGGTGCAGGTGGGTGCTTTGCCAGGCATTTGCAGAAGCCTGGGCACTTCATTCCTTGATCCATATCACTTTTCTCCTGGCCCTTGGCTGAGCATCGGTGCTTGAACCAGTGCTCAGATGGAGCATCATCCCAAAACCCCTTCAGCTGCATACATTCCTCCTCCACACGTTTTCACCTTCAGCCCTTTCTTGCCCTTCCTCTTCTGTCTCCTGGTGTGCCCTCTGCCTTCATCAAACCCCTAAACCTTAGTGCTAAGGTGCTCTAAAAACATCCAATGTCTTGTTGCAGTGCATGGAAGGCAGTAGATGAGGTTCAAGAGGAAACATTCCCATTTCCCCTCCCTGAGGAGCTGGGAGGGAACCTTGGGGGAGCAGACACTAACCAGGAGCCCTTTTCCTTCCAGATCAACTTCATCTTTCTCTTCAACATCGTCCGAATCCTCATGACAAAGCTCCGAGCTTCAACTACATCGGAGACCATCCAGTACAGGTAAAAGCGTGAGTGACCCTGCAGAAAACAGACCTGTACATCAGCATGATTCTTGGGGCAGGGGGACAGGAACAGCCTCATCAGATATCAAGGAAATGGGAATATGGAAAGACATCTAAGAGCTCCTCAAATGCTTTTTGGAGGCATGTGGCCATTGCACATGGGGTTGTTCAGGAATCCTGTGCAATGATGGAGAACATGGATGGCTGTACCTGCCTTTGGGAGCTGTTGGGAGCAGAGTCTCTGTACAAAACCCTGTTCTGGTGGGACACCACCAGGTCACCGGGTTCAGAGCTGCACATCCTGGCACAAAGGTGAGAATTAAATCTCTGCTTGACAGCAAAGCAAATACTGGGGAAGGAACAATGAATCGATGTCAACCCAAACACCTCCTCACGAAGCAGTGAGGAGAAGGCAGCACACTTGGCAGCACCAGGCAGTAAGATTTAACCCTTTCCTGCTCTGGAATATCTGGGAGATGCCTGCTCAGAGCAGTTCTCCAGAGTACCCAAGCCTGGAGAAGACACCTTGGTCTTCATCAGTGTTCTCTCCATTTCATTTCGTTTTCGGGGCAGGAATCAGGGAATCTCACTGTATGCTGGGTCAAGAAAAGCAGGTCTGGGGGGGAAGGTGGCTTTTGCAGCTGAGCATGGAAAAATTCAGGTGCAGTCACTGGGAAAAAGCCAGCTCTCCTCATCATGGGGAGCTGAGCTGGGATGAATGATTCAGCAAAGATAAAGGTTATTGAAAGAGGCTGGTTGGCCTCAGATTCTTGAGAGACTTTTGGGTCTTCAAGTCAGTTATCAGGTGTGCAGACCTGCTTGAACCAGGCAAGGGACAGCCCTTGGGGGACTCCTGCTCACCTTAGATGATGGTGTTTGGTTAAAAGATCCCCTGCTACCATGGCTGCTCCCTTGGAGAAGCTATACCAGTGTATGTGCTGTCCCATACTTTGCCAGCCTGAAGATGCTCATGCCCTGTGGCTCTCCTCCAGGTCAGTGATGCAGGACAGGTCCCAGGCTTTGTCCCTGCCCACCCCTACCAGGAGTGACTTTCCTGCATTCAGCTAATGTTGAAATCTATCCATTCACAGGATCTTTAAGCAAAAGCTTGACTCAGCATTTTCTTGTTCCCTAGTCCAAGTGGATGAGATGCCAAGCCCCGATCCATCCCACGCTCTCCTGTATCAGCACTATGATTTTTCAGAAACCACACTTGTAATCTCATTAAGAAAATATATCAAATTAATTAGCTCAATTTTTCATAAACCCGTGTTGAAGTGTGTGAATTATTTTACCCTCTTTAATTCCTTTTTAATTGAGCTTCAGAGCAGCCAAGCAATCATTTCATGCCAGCTCAAGGTCAGGCCTCCACTGTGCACTGCCCTTTTCTGGATGGAGCAACCACAGAAGGTGCCCAGTGCTCAAACCAGCCCGAGTCACTTGGGGATGACATCAGAAAACAGTGATGCTCATCTGCTCAGTGCTGCTCCATCCTCCCCAGCCCAGCCATGCTGGTGCTGAGAGTCCTTGTTCCTAGGGCTGCACTGCAGCAGCTCAGCTCCATGTTTTCCCTCCAGGAAAGCAGTCAAGGCCACGCTGGTGCTGCTGCCCTTGCTGGGCATCACCTACATGCTCTTCTTTGTCAACCCGGGGGAGGATGAGATCTCCAGGATCGTCTTCATCTACTTCAACTCCTTTCTGGAGTCCTTCCAGGTATGGTCCTCAGCACAGGCTTCCATCCCCATCCACCACCAAGGGATGTGGAGGAGCCCATCCTTGCTGATGCCCCACCCCGCATCTGCCATATCCCAAAACCAGACACCCCCAAGCCCCAGGGCTGCTCCAAAGCCCCTGAGCCTGGGGGTGCCCTCTGGCCACAGCTCCACAGTGACTCTGTTGCTTGTCTCCTTCCAGGGCTTCTTTGTGTCTGTTTTCTACTGCTTCCTGAACAGCGAGGTGAGCACCAGGGGCTGGGGGTGTCCAGGGGGGTCCGCACTATTCCTTGCAAGCAGACACACATGGGTACCTCGCACATGGACAACAGCACTTCCCAGGCTCTGACCCAAAACACAGACAGCAGAAAGCAGGAGGTGAGGGTGGAGGCTGATCCTGAGCTTTTCCCTTTGCCTCCTCCCAAATGCTCTTGTACCTTTGCTGGTTCAGGAGATTCTGCTCCAGACAAGCTTGCTTTGTTACCAAATCATATATAACTGATGTAGGAGAAGGGACAGGACCAGGACTATGAGGTCACTGCTGCTCGCATCTCTCCCAGCCCCTTTCAGCAGCCAATGCAGCCCATAAGAAACTGCAGAGCCCCTGCTCAGATTCATTTCTCCTTCTTGTTTCAGTTTTGAGCTCAGAGGCACCTTTGTTCAGGTTCATCTCTCTTCACAGCTGCGAGGGCTGCTTTTCACCAGCATCACATCAGACACTGGGTGCCCTGGGTGGTGACAGGGGCTCCCGTGGCCCTCCCTGCCTCTGGGAGCCAGATTTCGGTAGCATTTTTTAATGGAATCATGGAATCAACCACATTGGAAAAGCCCTTTCAGCTCCTCCAGTCCAACCATTCCCAGCACTGCCAAGGCCACCCCTAACCCATGGCACTGAGGCCTTGTCTCCATGCTGTGTGCACACTTGCAGGGCTGGTGCCTGCAGCCCTGCCCTGGGCAGCCTGTTCCAATGCATGAGCACCCTGTGGGGCAGGAATTGTTCCTCAGCTCCATCTAAACCTGCCCTGGTGCAGCTTGAGGCCGGTTCCTCTTGTCCCATCCCTTGTTCCTTGGGAGCAGAGCCCAGCCCCTTCTGGCTCCATCCTCCTGCAGGCACTTGTAGGGAGCAATGAGGTTCTCCCTGAGCCTTCTCTTCTCCATCTGAACCCCCCAGCTCCCTCAGCCCTTCCCCATCTGGCTTTGTTTGAAGCACTGAGGATGACTGGTGCCCATGTGCAATGTCCGAGTGCTGTGCAGTGATTGACTGTCCCCCCGTGTCTCATACCCGCAGGTCCGATCAGCTGTACGGAAGCGGTGGCACCGGTGGCAGGACAAGCACTCCATCCGTGCCCGCGTGGCTCGGGCCATGTCCATCCCCACCTCCCCGACCCGCGTCAGCTTCCACAGCATCAAGCAGTCCACGGCTGTCTGAGCCGGGAGCAAGGTTCCGGACAGGATGGGGAGCTGGTGTCCGTGCTGCGAGGGACCCTGACGTGGCACAGCACAGGAGCCGGGTCCTGCTGCACCCTACAGAGGTTCCTGCCCTATTCACTGGGGCAGACCTGTAGGATAGGACAGCTGAGAGGCTGCTTTGTCACCTCCCTGGCAGCGGTGTGACCTGCTGGGTGGCAGAAGGAGCAAGAGAAGCCTGGAGAGGTTGCAGCAGCCACCCTGGGTGCATTGCCCCATGTCCCATTGTTGTCACAGTTTTGAGGTGACAGGACACCAGGACCTTGTTGGGACAGTTTATGACGCTGATCCCTTGGGAAGCTGGGTCAGCCTCCCAGTGAGAGGCTGTTGGGAAGGGGCATAACCCTCTGCAGGGAGTTCAAAGCCCTCTGAGTTGACATGGGATGGATGGAGAGCCCTGGATGGATTGTTTTATGTGGCTGTAGTTTTGTACCACTGGGTTATTTGAGCCCTTCTCCTGCCCCTTGCGACATCCCCAGGTTGTCCTGTAACTGCTGTTTGGTCTGACCATTTCTCATCTCAACACCAAGGATCTGAGGCAGAGCAGTGGGGTGGGAGAGGAGAGGGAACAATGCAGGGTGCAGGGATGGATGCCAGGGGCTCTGAACAGCCACATGGAGGGGGGTAGGTCTGAAGGGAGGCATAAGGTTTAGGTTATCCTTTGGCCCAGCCTAGACAAGTCTTTGCAAAGCCCCTGATCTTGTGCCCCTGTCTGGAGGGTGGAAGAGTGAGGAAGAACAGCAGTGAAGAGGTGCATGAGCTCCCCAAAGGCAGCTACCATAGGGACATGGCTTTGCTCCCCTCCTCCCTGCCCTGCTCTCACCCATGCTCAGTGCCAAAGCTGCTCCTTGCCCTCATGCAGGGGATGGGGCCAAATCATTCCTGCGCAGGGTTAAGTGCCTTGGAGGAGCAGCAGCCTCCCTCCCCGTGCTGGGGACATCACCGCATCTCCCACGCAGCTGCCAAGTCCCTGATGTCCTGTTTCTTGTGGTCACCCAAAGCAGCTCAGCAGAGGGGTCCATGCGAGGTGGAGCCATGTGAGGTTTGGGGATGCTCGGGCAGGAAGAGGATGCCAGAGGGGTTATGGACTGAGCCTGCTCTCTGCATCCCAGGGATGTTGTCACTGGGTCTGGTACAAATCCCTTCGTGTTCCTGTGCCTCAGTTTCCCTGTTAGAAAGAACAGATGTAATCGTTTCCTGCCCTAGGGAGAGTTGAGCGTTTGGGAATTGTCATGGTCTGAGATTTCCTCAGGATACACCACCAGAAAGGAATAAAATCTTCCCTTTTTTATAGGAGGCATAGGCAAAAAACCTCCACTTCTCTTTAAGCACTTCAGAAGCTCAATAGTTTATAGCAAATTCCTCCCATTTCCCTCCCATTGGAATTTCCTCCTTGCATGTCAACGGTGCAGCCAAAACCAGAACTACCCCATTGCCTCTGGTAACACGCTGGGAGCTGCAAGAGCTCCCTGTATGACACATTGACCACAATGAGGACCATCGCCTGTACATGGGGCAGGTTTTGGTCCTTGTACAAGCTCATCCATCACCAACAGTCCCAGAAACTGCCCCTTATTCAATATATGGATGAGAAAAAGACCTCCAGAGTTATTCAATGGGAAAACTGGGAGCTCCCACTGCTGATGCTCTACAAGGAGCAGGTTTGTGTGTCCCCACTGTGGGCCAGTTTGATTAATAAGGATCTACTGGCTACAGAGGAGTGGAAATGCCCCAGGGAGCTTGCTTTCATCATCTATACAAGTGATGTTACTAAAAAAGCAATGTGCTTCACGTTCAATTTGGATTTTCCTAAAGCAGGGTCATTTTGGGTGGAAAAGAAGTTGGAAATTGCATAACCAAAGAAAGAAATTCAACCAGAAGCATCCATGTTCACATCCCTGGTTTTTCCTTCTCCTGTTGGTGGTCTCTTCTGACTGACATGACTTTGTGTAGCTGGAGAAGTGTGTGTATTCTCAGCCTGGTTTGATTAAAATAACTTCGATTCCTCTCACAAGGGCTTCTGGGGCACATTTATCATTTGGAAAACACAACCCCAGCATGGGCTCTCCCCACTTCCCATGGGAGCATCTCCAAGCTGCAGTGGGATCAGCATCCTACTGGTCAGAGGCACTAGGGGCAGCTGGTGGCTTTTTGTCTCCTCTCTACCCCAAGTCCACATACCCATAGCATGATATCATGAGGGTACCAACACCATCTCATCTAAAGTGGGGTAAGGAGCACCCTGTGAGGGTCTCCCATTCAAGTACCATCAGGGTTAGAGAAACTCCTGTTTCCTGTGACGCTCCCTCTCACCACTGAATGAAGGCAGAATAAAGCTGTAATGTGCTTCCCAGCAGGAGGGAGGGCCAATTAAACTCGACTTTCACTTCATCCATCAATGTTTACGAGGGAAATTCAGACACAACATCTTTCTGGTCAAGCTCTTCTGCTGCAGAATTAATTTGTTCATCACACTGAGCCTTGGAGAGAGCTGTAATTTGGTAAGCACCATGCACATAAATAATAATTACGGGTTCCTGCTGATTGCTTGATTGTATTTAAAGTTATCAAGTAATTCCAAAATTAATGGCCTACAGAGCCTGTGTTCTTGATGAGGTTGTAGCCTCTTGAGATAACCCTGCATTAACCCCTGATGTTATTGGGGTTGGGAGAGGAGAAGTGGGACCTTGCAAATGCAGTATCCCAGGCTGGGAGTGGGGCAGGCTCACAGGACACACAGATGGAATCTGATTTAGCTCCTCTATTTGAGCAGATGCTCCTCGCAGGCATGCTAAGGGACATGGAAAACAGCAAGGTGTTTGGGGACAGCCAGCAGGGCTTCACTAAGGGGAAATCCTGCCTGACCAATCTGGTGGCCTTCTATGACGGGGCTATGGAACTGATGGACAGGGGTAGAGCAGTTGATGGCATCTACCCAGACTTGTGCAGAGTGTTCGACACTGTCCCACACGACAGGGCCTTGGGTGCCATGGTTTAGTGTGAGGTGTCCCTGCCCATGGCAAAGGGGTTGGAACTGGATGATCTTAAGCTCCTTTCCAACCCTAACTCTTCTGTGATTCTGTGATTCTATGATTCTATTAACACATGAAATTCACCATGGAGTTGCTCTCCAGCCTCACTCCTATCATTCAGTGTCAAAGCTTGGAGGTCCTGGTTGGTCTGTGCTACATCCCCAGCAAACCAAGAGCCACCAAAGGAGCCAACCTGCCATCCAGAGCTTGAATGGAGGGAGAGGAAAGCTCATGATCTGATTCTTTATGGAGGATGTGAGCTTTCATCCCACCTCCCAGCCAGGCTGTCCTGGGCAAACATCCCCATTGCCAGAGCCAGGACCTGCTCCACTGCCATAGGCATGATGCACTGTCCATCAGATGGAGGGTTTATAGCTTTAAAGCCAAGCTGGACCATCATTCCCCTTCCTCCATCCTGGCTCAGGCACATTTCTGCCCACAGCTTTGGGCCATTCCTGTATGTTTAACCCTGTCTATACCTTCCCAGCTGGCAATGCTCCTGGAAGGGGTAGGAGGTAGGAAGGGAGAGGAAATCTTGGGGTGGCTTATAAGCCGATGGGCTCACTGGTGGCTTTTAGCAAGATGCCTCTTGTTTGTGATGTGTTGCACTTCCAACCCCCCACATAACTGTTGCATCCCATAATTCCAATGCCATCTCTCACGCTGCTCCCTCCTGCTGATGTTTGTCACTGCAGGCACAGTTAAATGGCTTTTCTCCTCTCCTGGCAGCAGGAGACAGGAAGCTCCCTGCCACTCTCATGACATTTTCAAAGGGCTGGATGTCTCCTGTTTGGAGGAGATCTATAGATCAGAGATGCAAGCATGGCTCCGACAGGACCCATCAGAGACCTATTTGTTCAGCCCTGGAGAAAAGACTTCTTTGGCTGCTCCCTGGGAGTGGTGCTGAAGGCAGCAGAGGGGTGTGCATCACACTGTGTGCTGGAGATGGGCATCTGCAAGGAGCAGTGATGGGTCAGTAGCATGGCCAAGAGACACCCCCCAGCTCAGTTATGCTCATGGGGATGATCATAGGATCAGGGGGCTGGAGCACCTCCCGTATGAAGACAGGCTGAGAAAGTTGGGGCTGTTGAGCCTGGAGAAGAGAAGCTGCATGGAGACCTCAGAGCAGCTTCCAGTGTCTGAAGGGGGCTTATAAGGTTGCTGTCTCCAAGAGCTTGCTCCCATCACAGCACCAGCAGAGCCCCTGCAGGAACCATGGCTGAGCTTCCTGCCCTGTTCTCCTCCCTACCAGGCAAAAGCTTCCTTGGGAAACTCCTGCTTCTAGGCTGCTCAAGTCTTCTGCTGAGCCTCCTGGAGAAACTGAGGGTTTACACTGTGTTGCATAGGGAGATGCTGGGCTCTGCCAGCTGAGCCCCATTCTGCAAGACACCTCTGCTACAGAGCATCCTCTAGCTTCAGTCTTCCAGATCTGAGACCTGCTTCAGGAGACATCAGTGGGATGAGGGACTCGGGACCCTCCGCAGCAGCCTCCTCTGCCTCAAAGGAAATGACCCCAGTGGGACATATCCCATCCTGACCTAACCAGGTGTCAGGGCTTGTGGCTTGGTCCCAAAGGATTGTCTCTGAGTGCATCTCTTGGCTTCCACAATGGCTTCAGCCTTCAGGAGAGCAGCCATGCTGCAACAAGGAGGGTCTCCTGTGCTGTGCTTACAGCTCCAGGGGTGCTGGTGAGGTCTTAGAGGCTGGATGAGGTCCCTCTTGAAGGGATAGCTGGAGAGTCCCAAGGAGCTGGTGGCTCTGGAGAATGTGAAATATGGGCCAATAGGAGAGTCCTGCTTAAGCACTTGCAGCATTCCTGATTGTGGACAGGTTATCAGCACAGCAGGAGCCAGGACAGACCTGGATCAACGCAATCAAGGAAAAACACAGCCTGAAAAGCAGTGTAAATGGAATATGCCACAAACACAGAAGCAGGACCTCAGTCCAAGGCAGGGAAAAGCAACGTGGCTGTGGCTGCTGGTTCAAAAGGAAAATGAGATGAGATATTCAGGAAAAGCCTTGAATAATAGGCTAGACTGATTACATCTGTATTGAAGTTTGATCAGCACTGCATCACTAAACCAAAGCCATGGTAATAGAAATGCCATGATTCTGATGAACATTATTTATGTGGCTAATGGGAGCTGTATTTTAGTGCATTAATGTGGTTAAGATGTGCTTAGAGACGCAGATTGACTTAAGCAGACAAAATAGCTCTTTTTTTGCTCAATGGGGAACAGCTCGTTCCATAGAGCTTTTGACACAGGATCCTCTTGGCTGCTGCGTTTGTGCCAGGTGGTGCTAAGGGAAATTCATCTGATTATATAGAAACACAGAATCCCAGACTGGTTTGTATTGGAAGGGACCTTAAAGCTCTCCCAGTTCCAATCCCTGCCACGGGCAGGGACCCCTTCCACTGGAGCAGCTGCTCCAAGCCCCTGTGTCCAACCTGGCCTTGAGCACTGCCAGGGATGGGGCAGCCACAGCTTCTCTGGGCACCCTGTGCCAGCGCCTCAGCACCCTCACAGGGAAGAGCTTCTGCCTAAGAGCTCAGCTCAGTCTCCAATCTTTCAGGTTAAAGCTATTACCCTAAATTCTAAATTCACTATATTCTGGTTAGCTTTTATTTGCTTTTTTCCTTTAGAGAAGGTTTCCTGCCCCCAGTGTTTCCCATCTGTGTGTAATTGCCATGCCTTTCTATTTCTCTTTCCAAAAGCAGTGCCCTAATACACTGTGTGACACAAGGAACAAAGGCCAGGCCAGTCCCCAGAGGTTTTCTCCTATGAAAGCTGTATCTCAGGCTCATTACACTGAAATTGCATGGAGAGATTTGGAGGCCCCAGCACAACCCAAGGCATCACAAAGCCCAGCCTGGCAAAACAAGACGTGAGTCAAGCACTGCTGGAGAGCAGGAAGTGCAGAGCCAATGCCATGGCAATCGAGGGAAATCTAGGCAAATTGGGTAGCAATTAAATGAGAATTAACCGAGTTGCAAGAGGAGAAAATTGCTTCTTTCAACCTGTCTTGATTATAGAGCTGAGATGGCCCAGAGCTCCCATGGCTTAGCACTGGCATGAATAGATGAAGAGGCTGTTAATCATGATTGTCAGAAGCTTTCCCATATCCAAACATCCTCACTGGAGCTGGTGCTTGGCAGGGACCTTTGCTTTGCTGCAGTTACATCTGCTCAACTATTAACCACAGCAGCACTGGCTTGAGAGGGCAGAAGGCTTGTTGGTTCCTATAGAAAAGGCCAGGGGATTTCCCATTGGAAGGTGACACCGTCAGTGTGGTGGGATGGAGATGGACCCTGTCCCCATCCCGCACAACCCTCTTCTTTCCCTGACACCCCCAGAGGCCAGCAGTGTCTGCTGTCAGTGCGGTGGTGCAGCAGGCGAGCCGGGTGTTTTGTCAGACTGTCTCAGCCAAAGCCAAGCCTTGACATGGGCTGACAACGTGGCAAGATGAGCTGGGGGTCAGGGAATGGCTGCGGGTGGGAAGATGTGTGATTCCTCCCCTTGTCCACCATCACAGCAATCAGATGGGGTAACAAAGGCTTTGGGAGAGGACCTGCGTCCAGGCAAGGTCAGGTCTGGTCCTCTGACCCCATCTCCCTCAGTCCTACAGCTTTGGGGAGCAAGCTGGGACACTCTCATCAGCTCCCCTCACCAGCCCTGGGAGTTTGAAGCAGGGACAGAGGGTGGAAAACTTCTTTCCATTGGGGCTGAAGAAAGCATCTGGGTGCAAAAACAGGGATTCAGAGGAAAACCAGCTCAAACTCGGTGCCAGTTGGTGCTCAGCAGCTGAGCTGCAGCTGCCTCTTGCGCTGATTACAGACTCACACTGACGCCCGAGCACTAATTGCATTAATAAGAGACTAATGGCACACCTAACAGAGCTAATTACCCACCAGTGACACCGTACTCCATGCAGAGCTGTCCATCTGGGAGCAGCACCGTGATTCCCTGGAGCATCCCAGCACTCCCTGGGTGCCCTAAGCAAGCAGTGGTGAATCACAGCGTGGCTCTTGGGACACACCTGCTCCTAACCCCCAGCAGAACCAGCTCCTCAGGCCTCATCTGATCCTGCCTGAGGCAAATTAAGCCTGTTGCATTACCCATGAGGTGTATTTAGGTTGAGAGCACCTACAGAAAGAGCTTTCTCTGTATCCAGATCACCCATGATGAAGGTGCTGCCAGGGTCTTGCCCTTGTCCTAGGCCACCAGCACTCTGGGTATGATGAGAGGCAGTGGGTCCACCCTGTGGACATCCAGTATACTTGGCAAAAGGGTAGGAAAAGGGTTATTCCTGCCTTACAAGAGGGTAGGAAATGGGTTATTCCTGCCTGGAAGCTGCAAGCCAGAGGCTGGGAAAGCTCTGACCCTGCTCTACAGCTTTTCAGGTGCTGCAAAGCTGGTTTTTGCACCATGACATCCAGACTCATACTCACTGTGCTTCACAGCCACTCGCTAATACCCATCCCTCAGGCTCCTCCACTTCCCTGCCTCCTGCATATGAAAACTGAGCCGGAACCTTCACACAGCCCCAGTTATGGTTCCTCCTCCAGAGGAGCATCACAGCCCTGTGTTAAATGGGCAGCAAGCAGGATGGTCATTGAGGTTCCTTCCCCATGGGCTCTGTGCCCTTCTCCCCCTTGTTGGAGGGTAATTAGTGCTTCTTGGCTTGATGGTGAGCAGCAGTGGAACAGCAAGGGCAGTGGATGCGGACCAGGCAGCAGCCAGGTATCAGGGTGCTTTGACATCCAGCCTCAAACAACTGAGTCACCCCTTAGGGTTCTGTGTGAGTTTAAGCACATTTACCCACCCATAGCACCTGGCTAAGGAAGCACAGGTCACTCAGGGGATGTTTGATGCTTGTTTGGACACTGTTATCAGCCCAATGAAGCTGGTGGTCCTCCAATACCCTTAACTCTGCTCCTGTGCTGCTGTGCAGTGATTGACAAAGCAAAACATGCTTGGGAAGCAGGGAAAAACTGGATTTAGAGGTAACACTGTCAGACAAGTGGAAAGCCTGTTTAGGAGGTGAGCTGAGATCTACTGGAGCTGTTGGGCTGAGGACGGGACAAGGCTGGGAAGTTCCCTGGCAAACCAAGAGCAAGAGGATCACAGTCACCCACACCACTACCAACAGAGGAGGAGGTTTCTCCATCACATCCATCACTCATGTCCTTTGCAAGGAGCTCTGCTCAGGTTCCCTGCTGCAAAGCAATGCCAGAGAAAACCCCAGCCAGGCTCTCACCACATTCCAAGAGGGCGATTGCAGAGCGTGAGAGGAATCCTAATGGGATGGCGGGTGGCTGCAGCAGCATTTGTCATCCCAGCACTCCCTGCCAGGCAGCACAGGACTGCACTGGCACTGCAGGAAAGGGCTCAGGCAGCGCTCTCGGGGCACAGAGCCAGCTTAATTGTGATGCTCAGTGCATGAACAGTGTCACAGGCTCCTGGAATGAGCAGGGAAGAAGCTGGGTTCCTGTTTCTTGCTATCAGTGCCACCCCTTGTTGATCCTGCAAACGTGGCCACCCTCTGGAGCTGCCCCCTTACACAGGTCAGGAGCACATCTGGGATGGAAGAGGGATGGATGTCATGTAAAGCGTTTCTTTTCCCCCTTCTCCAGCACTGATTTTGGTTTGGGGTTAGGAATTCCTTAGGGAATGAGACTGACTGTGTTTTCCTCTTGGAGGAGCATTATCTATTTCCCCACCAGATGAGCCCTTTGTGGCTTTGCCACACCACTGACCTCTCTCTAAGGAAGGGGCTGCATTTCATTAAGCAGGGGAGAGCACGCAGCTTGGAAAGGAAAATCAATACCTGTCATCTGGATTTATGTATGAGCTTCTATTAATGGGGACATCGAAGTTTAGCTGATGCTCTCTGTATCTGTCCCTAATACCTGCTGCTCCACGTCCTCTCCCCACTGCAGTCAATAGCCATTCCTGTTTCTAAAGTGATGCACTTTAAACAGCATCTGCACCACTTACTTTATTCAAAGAAGTGGAACTTTTACAGCAGTTCAATAATATCCATGTACAATAGAAATGAATGCAATATCCTTGGATGCCCTGGCCAGGTTGATGGTGTTTCTCTCTTTTCTTCTTCATCTCTTTCCTACAGTAAAGGGAAAAAATCAGTCAGGGCTCAGCAAATGCTCTCAGTCAAAACTACTCATTTTGTTTGAGAAGCATTTGGAGATTGATTACTGGTTTCTTCTTTAATAAAATACCTGTTTCTTTCTTGTTTTTCTTTCCCACTGGAAGCTCAAACCCCCTAATATAATCTATTGTCAAAGCTTTCAGCTTTCAGTTGCTGAAAACTGAAAACGTTTTGGCCTGGAACCAAAATGATGAAAGTCTTTCCAAGGAACATTTTAAACCCCCAAAACTCTTCTTAGTTTTAGAGGTTTTAGTTAAGATCGATTTTTAACAAGCCCTAGAACATGTAGACTGGGAGGGGGTTGCACATTCATCACCTCTGTCTACATGTAGCATCTTCCACTGTGCTAAGGCAGGACAAGAGCTGAGGATGCGCTGGCGCATCCCTCCCCATCCCAGTTCCTCTCACACAGACACTGGGTTCATTTGGAGCTCTGAGCTGGTTCGGTATTCCCAAGGCCAGGCAGATGTCCCCAGGATGGGACATCTTGGCAAGGCACAGGTTTTGGGTAGCAGCAATGCACTCGAGGATACTAACCTGGCATCTCTCCAACGGCATCAGTGAGAAATAATCCAAACAGAAGGAAAAGGAAAAGGGAAGAGAAAAACCCAGAAACTTGAGTGCCTTCTGTTTACAGCTGAGCCGGACCTGAGCTTCCCCTGCATCTCTTGAGGATGCTTTGAAGCCCCAGACCCTCTCTGCCACATCGAGATCCTTTCTCTCTTTCTTCACCTCATTCCTTGCCCAAGACTGGGTTTAACCTGCAGAGCTACTGGTTTCCCTTTGAAGAATCATTTGATTGAAGCACCTTCACCCCTCCATCCTTCTCATCCTTCCAATCCTCCTCCTGGAGAATTAAAGCAATAGGTGGAAGTCACATGTGGGGCACTGCTGGCACCAGCCTGGGCTGCACAGGCATGAGAGATGGGCCATGGGAAGCCTGATTGCCTTCAAATTGAAAGCTAATGACCAGTGTTTTGGTGCTGGAGATATTCTCTCCTCATTTACTGCAAGAGAAAAAGGAGAGACAAGCTGAGCTTTGCCTGCCTGGGTCTGATGAAACTGGAGTTCTTTTCACTCTGTTGCATTCCATTAAAGGGGGTTCTCCAGGAAATGCTGACTGCTGGGGAGGCCGGGTGGGTCTGACCCCAATCCCTTTATTTTTCCTTTACGGTTCACCTCCCATTTGCAGCTCTCACAAAATTAGGGTGTTTTAATCCCCTGCTCCTTTCAGTCGGAGGGAAATTGCTGGCAAAGCCTCTTATCCAGGGGGAAAAGCTGGAGGCTTCTCTGGGGCATTTTCATGCCATACATCTGTACCTCTTCTTGCAAAGAGGGTTTCCCACACCGGTGGCAGCAGCTTTCCTTTAGGAAGGATCCTACAGCCCCTGTCTGGTCCTTGAAGCCATAGCTGCCACTGAACCAGCAGCAGCCTGTTAGGCCAGTAATAACATGTGAATGATGTTTACCACTGCAGGCTTGAGGATCCAGGACAGGAATCCAGGACGGCTCCAGGGAGAGGAATACACAGCAAAACAACAGTGCTGTGACCCTGTGATTGCCAGGGCTGCTTTGGAGAGCCCTGAAACTGATCCCTGGCTCAAAATGAAAACCAAAAGGCCAGGAAGGCTGCTCAGCACCAGCTAAACACAAAACCACTGGGCTCCTGCCAAAGCAGATGGGAAACATGATCAGGTTTTAAAGCATCGAATAGATCAACACGTCTCGATGAGCTCAGGCAGCTCAGAGAGCTCCTCTCTCCATGTTTTGGGGAGAGAACAGCAGAGGTAGAGGCCTCCTGGCCCTGGAAGCTTTCCCTGCACTGTAGCTTCATCATGCAGGCAGGATGAGCGTTCATCGGTTGGAGGTGAGTGCCCAGCATATTTATTGCTGCCTGAGGGAGATGTGCTGTGTGTGGAGCATCCTTCCTCCCAGCACAGGGCTCAGGAATGCCAGGCTGATTAACAGCTGAGTGAGGAGATGGGTTCTAAGCTTAGAAGGGCAGCAGCAAAGCCAAGAAGCAGCTATAGATGACAGAAGCTTATAGGAAAAGGAGACAAGAAGGAGACTTGTGGAGAGCTGGAGGTGGCATCCGATGGCAATTCCCCCTAGGACTGCAACCAGCTGTGATTTTATCCAGCTCCTGCTGCCTCTGCAGGTAACCCATTAACTCCATGTGGAATAATCAGATTTCCTGGTTTCATTAACATGCAAAGACAATCTCCAGGAACTCACTCCTGCTCTGCAGCAAGCTCCTGAGGGACCGTGCTTGCACACCTGCAAAACTAAAGGCATCACATGAATTCAGCATCCCAAGTGCTGGGGAGGGCATGTGGATGCTTGCACCCATGTCCAGCCAAATGCAGTGTAAGAGCCTTCACACTGCACAGCAGAAGCAATTCAGGCAACTTATTGTGGCCCTTTAAGTATGAGGGGGGTGTTGGTCAATGAGAAACTGAACATGACCCAGCTTCACTGAGAGCTTGAGCCCAGAAACCACCCATGTGCTGGGCTGCATCCCCAGAGCGCGAGCAGCAGTTTGAAGGATGTGATGCTCTCCTGAGACCCCACTTGCAGCACTGTGTGCAGTTCTGGTGTCCTCAACATAAGAAGGACATGGAACTGTTGGAGTGAGTCCAGAGGAGGCCACGAGGATGCTCACAGGCTGGAGCAGCTCCCGTATGGAGACAGGCTGAGAACATTGGGGCTGTTCATCCTGGAGAAGAGAAGCTGCAGGGAGTATCTGAAGGAGGCCTATACAGATGCTGGGGAGGGACTCTTCATCAGGAGCTGCAGTGACAGGACAAGGGGTAACAGGTTCAAACTGAAACAGGGGAAGTTTAGATTGGAGATAAGGAAGTAGCTCTTCCCTGTGAGGGTGGTGAGGCACTGGAATGGGTTGAATGAAGAAGCTGTGGCTGCCCCATCCCTGGCAGTGCTCAAGGCCAGGTTGGACACAGGGGCTTGGAGCAGCTGCTCCAGTGGAAGGTGTCCCTGCCCGTGGCAGGGGCTGGAACTGGATGAGCTTTAAGGTCCCTTCCAACTCAAACCATTCCATGATTCTGTGATGCCCAACATGGTCCCAAGTGGGACGGGGTAAGGAGTACGGCTGGAGTCTTGCCCAGCTGCAACCAGCTGTGGGTGTCTTGGTACTTCCAGGGTGAAGCTGCCACATAAATCTCGCAGCTGTGAGAAGGTTCCTGTAATGCTCCCTCCCAGCTCAGATCAGCCATGGGTGCTGTATCCAAACCTCTGAGTGTGAGCTTGCACCTCTGTGCCAAGCCAGGCAGCTGCTGAACTGCTCTGTCAAACACACAGGCACAAGCAGAGCCATCCTTATCCCCCCTGCATTCCCGAATTGCTGGGGATGCTCTTGGATTCAGGGCTGTGAGCAGGGAAAGGGAGAGAGAAATCACCTTCTTTCATACAGGAGAATGCCAGCAATGCAAAGATGCTGAAGGGTCTTTAACAGCAGAATGAATATAAAAAAGGGTAGGGATTGTCAAATCCAGCCACACCAAAACCTGTGAAAATCCATTCGGGAATCCATGTTCTATGGGTGGAGAATTTCTTGGCCTGCATAGAGATATGGGTGAGTGTGACAGAGCATTAAAAAACCTCTTAGACAGGTGATAAATAGGAGCTGGAGCAGAAAGCCAGACTCAGCACATGTAGTGCAATGCAAAGGACATTTTACTGCTACCTTTATCTTGCTCTAGTAATTACTGAATGTATTAACTTATTACCTCTGCTCATTTTCAGTTCCTCATTCTACATTACTTACAGATGAAGTTTATCTTTAAAACATCCTAAAACAGACTGTTCAGGCAGATGTTAATGAGAAAGAAGGAGCAACAGCAGGCTGCAGAGATTTCATTTACCTTTATCTACCTCTCTATTATGAGTGTGCTGCACTGGGTATACTCTACGTGTTAACTACAATAATCACGCCTACCTCATTTTTGCCCTGTTCTCTGTTTTCACTGAGGTCACAAAGAGCCCATGGGCTGCTGACAGATTGGATTAAACTGGAATAGATTTCACAAGTGTAATCAGAAATAGGAGGAAACTCCCAAAGGTCCATCAACGAATCCCGCAGCAGCAAATACCCAGTAGTTCCCACTTCATCCCCATCCATGCTGATGCAAGACCTCTGAAGCTTCTCAGGTCAAGGTGTCCAGCACTGTCCCGCTTTAATCATCATTTTTCCATGGATAGAGCAAGTTGCTGCTTGAAGACACGCTACCAAACAGGGTTGCTGCTCTTCTGTGCCCATATGAAGAACAGGAATGACTTAAAAATGCATTTATAATCCATATGGAAGCTGTGGTGGGAAGGAGACAGGGATGTCTTTGCCACCAGGACAGTGCCTGGGCTGTTGAACTCTTGTGTGATGGCACAGAACCATCCCCTGGTCCACCAGATGAAGCACTGGAGCCCAGCACTAGCATGGATGCAAGCTGAGCATAGAGGGGCTGTTTCTAAACAGTTGCTCCAAAATGCATCTGGAAACCTCTGGTCTTTCCCTATCCAGTAAGAATCCAATGGTTGAGGCTGGATCACCTGCCAACAGTCACCTTCTTATCTGTCCCTATGGGGCTTTCCAGTCCCCTGCTCCTCTGCACCCGGAACAGTTAATTCCACCCTGCTTAAGGCTTAACAGGGCCTGACTCCCCTATATCCAAAAGAAGGTTAGCAGAAGGAAGCAGCACTGAAGGGAGAGTTGTTTCTGCTCAAAACCCTCTCAAACTGCCAGCCAGGTCCAAAGCCAGAGTCAGGCTCAGCTGTAAAATGCTCCCATTCCATACTGGCTGTCTCTCGGCAATCACAGCCAGAGGGGATTTGCTGTGGGTCTGAGTTAAGTGCTTTGTTAACACAGTTAATCTTGGCTAAATCCCTGCTTAGCCTGGCTCCTACCTGGTTTTACTGCCTTACAGGCTCATTGACAGGAGCCTGTCACTGCTTCAGCAAATAGATCCTGCTCAGATGCTACCAAGGGATGGGCACAAAGTGCAGCCAGGAGGGACCAGGGTTTGGCTCTTTGCTTTTGATGGAAAACCAGAGTTTTCCCACATAGGAACACTGGTGTCCCTGGGGCCAAAGCCAAGGCTTGCACAGAGGTTAAGCCCAGTCTTATCTAACAAAAGCTTGTGCAGTCTGTCTCTGTGGGGAAGGTACTTGTGTCTCCAGGGACATGGCAAGGAGATCCAGCTGTGGGAGTATAAGAGGACCAGATAACCATGTGCAAGGGAAATTCAGAGGGTTATTACACACAGAAACCACTTCCATTGCATAAACTAATCCTCAAATAGCTGGGGGCTAGGAACACAGACCTCTGTGTGCTTCTGATGCTCTTTCCTTAGCACTTGCTTTTGGCCATTGACAATGTGCTATGTGATGAGAAAAATCTCTTTGTGGTGAGACCTCTGTGTGGTGAGAGGGCCCCTATGTGATAAGAAGGACCTGTATGTGGTGAGAAGGACCTATTGCAACCCATGAGGCTGCTCTTATGCAGGGCAGGAACACGGCTGTGATGTGGGGACCTGATGGCTCAGCCATCAGCTTGATCTTGGGGCCATGCTCAAGGTGCCTATGTGCTGTGGGACTCACCATAGTCTGTGTCTGCTGGAGGAAGGCAATGCAGGAGCATCTCTGACAACAATGTAGAGACTTGCAGATGACAGCAGCATCCCCCTGCTGATGTTAATAGGCCTTCAGGCATCAGTGTAATAACTCAGAGAGACAGGAGCAATCTTTCTTCTCTTTCTGGAAATGGTGAGGAGCAGGAACAGAAAGATCCTGAACCTGCATCTGACATCAATCAAATATGCATGGAAATAGTGTGGTGGCAGTAACAAAGCAGCAGGTTGGAGGAGAGCAGGCATGGGCAATAGTGAGCATCTCCTCCTGGCTGCCTCATGTGTTGTGCCTGAGCTATGAGGGGACCACATAGAACATCCCAAAGGAGTGGGCAGATGCTGGGGATGAAGTGAGCAAAAGCACCTGATTTAACGTTGAAACTGAAACAAGGAGAGCTTGGCAGCAACATCCTCATCCTTGAGCTCCACAGCACCAACCTGCACGGGTGACTTCAAGAGCTGCCCCAGCAGGACACTGGGAACTGAGGCAGAAAAACCCAAGCCAGCTCAGCATGGTCCATCCAGCCTCTCCTGCTGTGACCCTATCAATCTCTGACCATGTATAACCATGTATTACCTTCTCCCACTCTAGTTTCACATTGGAGCTTCTCCATTCAGCCCTACCAGCACTTTGCACGTGGGTTGCAGCATCGCAGTGTGTCTGTGTGTTTTCTGCTCTCTGCCTGCTCCCAGGTGCAGGGTCAGGAGCTGGTGGAGAGGTCTCCAAGAGAGCATACATGGGTTATAACTCCCTTAATAAACCAAGTGGGTTAATGGGGATTCAAAGAGCTTCTGCTGACAGGAGGTGATTCTATGTCCCCAGTCAGGCTGCTCCTCACTAAAACTGGCACTCACAGTTCTGAACTGACTCTGCTCCAGTTCATCTGCAGTTCTACTCAAAATGAATGTTTTCCTCCCAGTCAGCAAGAGAAAAAGCTGCTGAGGTTCACAGACATCTTCCATCTCTATCAAATGGTCATTTAGCTGTATACACCTTCCTGTGGATGCAGAGATGCTTACAGCTGCCACTTGATGGGGATTGGGCTCTTTATGGCATAGGTGGTGGTTTATTTACCTACCTTGGCAATAAAGTCTGGGGGTTGCTCAGCAGCAGGTCCTTGTTCAAACTGCCTCACTCACCTTTCATTTCACTTCACTTCAGTGGGTGCATGCTTTCCTCCCCACATTCCTGGAAAGCCACCAGCTTGAGTGCCATAAATCGGTGTTTCCCAGGTGATGTCAATGGTGCAAGGCTGATTCACATCAGCTAAGGATCCATTCTGCCCCGTGCATTTGGCTTCCTGGCACAAAACAATTAGACTTATAATGTCTGAAGGAAGCAGTTATTCAGTGAAGGCAGAATTTGTTATGGAACAAGGGGATTTTTGTGGTGCAAATGAAAAATGACCTCTCTAGCCCCTCAGTGCAAGGACATGGCCAAGGTCACCAAATTAAACCCGTATCAGTGACCTCTCTCCTCTTCTTTTGGTCGCAGCAGTCTCTGCAGCTGTGTATATATAGGGAGTGTACATCTAACAGGAGCATTTCACTTCATTGCTTTCCATTAGTGAAAACCACACACACAGAGGGTTGAAGTGCCTCTTCAATAGCAAACCCACTGAGGCAATCAAGTCCTCCTAAGTGATGCTGTGATCAAAAACCTCCCTCTAGATTTCACTGCTCCTGCCAGCACCAGACAGCAATAAGAATGAGTGGCTAAACAGCCACCAGTGCAAAGGGCACAGAGAATCACCCTTTGTGGCTTGATACTCTCAAGCATCCAACACTAGCACTCAGCACCTGCAACCCAGAGTGTGTTAGAGGTGCTGCACCCCTCTGTGTGATGATGGTTTGTTAGCTCTCTGTGTCCTGCAGTCCTTGGTTTCAACCCTTTGGTGTTTGTGGGTATGTATTTCTCTTACTGGTGGCTTGCTGAACCATTTCCAGCTGCTGTGGAGCAGGTCTGGCACACAGGGCAAACTCTGATACCCCAGATAGTTCCTGCTGGCCATCACCATGTGCTGTGCAAGGCTAAATGCTGCAGTGGTTGTTTGTGTGCTGCCCAAGAGCTGATTTAAAAGGGGACTGAGCTCCAACAAACTCATTTCGTGCAGGTTAGAAGGCATTTGTAGGTGGCAGTAACTTTCTGTCACTGTTGGTTTAGATGGGGTTGAACCTGGACACCATTCGTCATAGAATCACAGAATCAACCAGATTGGAAAAGACTTCTAAGTTCATCCAGTCCAACCGTTCCCCAGCACTACTAAGGCCACCACTAACCCATGGCACTGAGGGCCTCATCTACACTTCCAGAGCAGTCTGTTCCATGCCACAGCTTGGACTTGAAGGCAGAAAATACCATCAATAAAAAGGTCCAAGACCCCAATTTCAAGGTGGCTCAGAGGCTTGCAGTGAGCAGATGCTGGTCCCATCCCTCCATCCTTGTAATTACCCCTGTCCTCATCTTTCACACACCTCCAAAAGAGACTTTAATGCAGACCCTGCTCCTGTCATAAGGTTACAGAAGTGGTGTTCTTGTGGATTCAGTGCTTTATGCAACAGCAGAGTGCAAATGCACAAATGCACACCTCTCCTCCCTACCACCAACACCAGTCAGGATGCAGACTGGTTTGCCACAGCACAAGCAGGTTGCCTGAGGAGTCTCTCCCTACCTCCCAAACTGATGGTTCAATTATTGACAGGAAGAGGTTACAAAAATGGACTAAAAATGACCTGAGATGAAACTTCAGCTCCAGGGAGGGCAGAGACATGAGCACAGCTTGGAAAGCAAAGGGGGCTGCTAGGTGTGAGCATGGCTCATGGTCCCACACAGCAGCGATGCAGGAGTGTTCATACTGCCCTGGGTGCCCTTAGCAAGCAACAACTGCTTTGCTGGGACATGCCCAGCCCTGCTGGAGGGGGTGGTGTTTCTCTATAGCTCACCTCAGCAACAACAGACATAAGAAGGAGGATTTTACACTTTATTTTCCTCTGCCGACTCCTGGCATTGGGGATGAGCTGGTACCAGGCCCAGAGTCCTCCTGCTTCATCACCAGTGCTTGCACTGAGGATGTGTTTTCAGTGCAAACTTATGGCTCAAGGTTACTTAAACTTGCCTTTTTAAGCAAAAAATCCTCCACGGAGGAGATTTTGTTCTTTTCTACCACTATTCTCCAGGGAGAAAATCTCCCTGCAGGAATTTCCCCCCCCCCATCCCACTGGGAGCTGTCTCAGCTGCCAGTTTTACCATCCCCTGGGTGCCTAGAAGCTATAAATACCCTGTGTACAACCAACCTGCCACCCTCTAGCCCCCGGCGATAAGCCTGACGATGCTCACGGGCTGCAGCAATTAAAATGAGAGCTCCACATACAAAACTGAATGAGACTGGGGATGTCTCCTTGCAGAACTCCTCCACAATGGGCAGGGAAGGGCTTTCAAAGCACATGGGGAGCTCATGCCAAGCGAGCACATGTCACACAGAGAGGGATGTGCTGGCAGACGGATGGCGCTGGGCTCTTCTCCAGCACAGGACTTGGATTTATTTGTGCTGCTTGACCCTGAGGGCTGGCTCTGCTCTGTGCATAGAGATGATCATGGCAAGCACTGCTTTTGGTATAGAGCACTTCTTGCAGCAAAATGAAGGTGGTTCAAGGAGACACCATGTCCCTGGTCCTTCGGCCAGACTCTTCTCAGTGGTGCCCAGCAACAGGACAAGGAGCAGTGGCCATAAACTAAACTACAACAAGTTCCACCTCAACATGAGGAAGAACTTCTTTCCATTGAGGGGCACAGAGCCCATGGGGGCTGTGGAGTCTGCCTCTCTGGAGACATTGAAACCCACCATGGACACGTTCCTGTGTGACCTGCTCTGGGTGGCCCTGCCTTGGCAGGGGTTGGACTGGATGATCTCCAGGGGTCCCTTCCAACCCTGATGATTCTGTGATCATAGCCACTGAGCAGGGAGAGGCTGAAATCAAAACCATTCTGCCCTTGGTATCTGGGCTTGGCTTTCTTCTCTGCTTTGCTTTAACTCACTGGTTTTCCTGCACTTCATGCTTTTCTGAGCATCAGTAATAAGCATCCCTCCAGCTGATAATGAAATAGCAGGAAAACGAGCAGCACTCCTGCTACAACCCCAGAGAAATGCCATGACACTCACATAGAGTTCAGATGCCCTCTGGGACTGATCCCCTCTCCAACAGGTCCATGACTTTCCTGTACTGAGGACTCCAGAGCTGGACACAGGACTGCAGGCAGGAGTGATTCATCTCAATGGCTCCAGAGGAAACCTATTATTCCCTGCTCCTCATGTGAGTGAGTTTTCTCCCACTAAATAGAAGCTTTCCACAGAAGTGTATGGCTCCTCCATGCATCTCTTACCTCAAGGATTCATTTGGCAAAGCTTTAAAATCATCCAAGTATTGGTTTTCAGCTGCTTTGAGAAGAAAAGCCAATGTTCTGCTTCAAAAGCTGTTTGGGCACTAATGGCTTATGATGGTAAAATAAAAACAATATTTAGATGCAAATGGTCCAAGGCAAAAGGTGATGTCATGAATCACTGAACTCTTTGGCCTGATTTCATTTGCTTTACTTTTTTCCTCCCCAGTTTGAGCAGAGTTCTGCTTTTTCATCCCGATTTGGAGCATTAACCAACTTTGAACATCCAAACTATTTGCCTGTTTTCCATCCAGCCCTGGAATAAGTCCATTGCTGCAATGTGTCATGGTTTCTACTATGGCTACAGTGTCTTATTTGACCATTACATAGAGGAGGAAGGAGTGTTTGTTAGGTGATTGAACTCCTTCTTCCTGGGGGACAATGAATAGACACCAGCAACAGGACCACGAGAGTTTCAGTCTCAGTTACTGACACAGTACAGGGAGCTTAAGGCTTAACTTTGAGAGCAGGGAATGTCTCTAGGAGGGAGCCACGAGGCAGATCTGGCTGGCTTTGTAATGGCTCAGCTGCTAATGGTGATCTCCAAACACCAAGGGATGTTGCTGCCAAGGAAGGAAAGGAAATATCTAGGGTGGGAAACGATTCCAAGGCAGCATGGCTGAGCTGCTAATGTGAAAACAGAGGTGGGTTGATGCAGGCTGAGCAGTGAGGAAACATATTAGCCTGGGAAATTAATCTCCTGAATGTGGAAGAGTGAGAAACTCCATCATTTGGGATGCTCGGAATTACACCCAAGAACAGAGTGAGTTCCCTCCAGGGATCAATCCTGCACCAGCTGAGACAGATCTCTCCTGCCTCCCCACCTCTGCATTCCACTATATTTCCTCATATAACTGGAAGTGTCAGTGAGGAAATTATTAGATCCATGTCAACAGCAGTCCCATGATGCCTTCCATTAACCACAGCTACACATTCCTACACCAACAGGCTATGGGATGGCCCTGCCAGGCAGCTGGGGTTTCTTTCCCAGGGATGTTTGACCCCTGAAAGAAGGGGCATTGGATGCACAGCCTCTTCACAGGCTGCCCCATGTCATGTCCCTGGGGCACAGTTATCACGACACTGCCACTGACTCCAACCAGCTCCATCACCAAGTGCTTGAGGACAAGAGAAGCAGTTTGGCACCATGGGCCTCTGCACCATGTTACAGGAGAACGGATGAAAAGAAGCAGGAAAGGAGAGGGAGAGGCAGCAGTTTCCAGAGGAGCTTGGCAAGATGCCTGTCAGGAGCCAGGATATATACCTAAAGGCTTTCCCTGAATAGCTCAAGGATTATCAGTATCCTGGCGCAGGCAGCATGAATGCTGGCAAAGGCTGACTATGGCCAGATGTGAAGAGGTCTTTATAGAGGAAAAGCTTCACTATCCAAAGGGAAGGAAACAGGAGCTTCAGCTCTTGACCGATGTGTCTGCAGCAGGCAGCAGAGGAGAAGGTGCCTTTGCTTTTGCTGCCAGCAACAGAAGGAAGGAACGCTGCTGAGATGGGCAGAGGTCAGGCTGCTCCCAGACCTGCCCCGCAGCTCCCTCCTAGGGGAAGCAGATACTGCTCATCTCTGGGCTATGGAAGCCTGTGTGGGACCCCTGCCCACCTCCAACTGCATGTCCTTGGGCTGCACCACGGTCCCTGCACCTTAAAGATGCTCTCCTGTGTCTCAGTGCTGTGTCACGTCCCTGATGGAGCTCATTTGAAGCAGAGCAGGGATAGAGTAAATAACCCAGTCCACAGATCCACAGCCCACCCTGTTTGCCAACCACTGCATTTCTGTTTGCTCTTGCTTTCAGAGAGATGCTAAATTACCCCTAATTACAACTCAAATTGAGGAACTATGACAGCCATCAGAATAGAGGAAAACAGCCAGAAAGGAGAAGGTGCTATCCGCTATGGCAGGGATTCAGAGATATTCTTCTCCCAGTGTTCCAGGATATTTGGACATCAGAATGAGACCGAGTAAGGAGACATTTTCATCCTAGAAAATCAATTGTTTGCTTTAAAAAGGTATAAAGCTGCTGGGAAAAAAAAAAGACTAAAATTTGAAGTGACCATTTAGCCATAACTGCAACTTTGGCAGCAATTTGCTATTATGGGGAATGACTCAGAACCACAAAACAAAGGGGAAAATCTCTTCATTTGTTCAAGAGGAAAAAGAGATGTATCCTTCTTTAAAACAGAACTGAAAGCTCTGCAATATGAGATTGAATTCAGAGCAAAAACTGCACAGAAAATATTCCTGAGTACCTGGTCCCAATCCTATCACTGCCACACTCTTACTGTTAATACTTGGTCCCCTTATTCACAACAGAAGGGTGTGAAAAGTGATGTGTAAATCAGTAAAGAGACAGATAAATCAACTCTGCACACTGTTCTTTTCCTGCATCCGGTGATGTTTCAAGCTGCCTCTTTTCCAGTGGGGCAGAAAACCCTTTTCCAGGGCACCTTTCCATGTGTTCCATGGCCAGAGGAGTGTGTGGCTTGTGCAAGGAGGGAAGGATGGGAAGACATGAGTCCGAATGGGGAATATAAACCCTATAAGCCTCAAAATGTTCTCCAGTTTGTGAGTTCTCTCCTGCTCCATGTACCTGACACACCAAAACCTAAGCAGACCCTTGTAGTCATGCAAGGAACATGCAAGAGGTATCCTCCCAAATGCTCCCCTACCATCTGTAACCCACCTACTGTGTTAAAGACTCATCATGAAGATGGATGATCCTATTTGATGTGATGACATGAGCCAGTAGCTGGGGCCATCTCCCTGCCCCTTGAAGGGCAAAGCAAAGCGCTGAGTCTGACCTGGATCACCTGCACCCTCAGGGAAGGAGTGAGACACATTGTCCAGTAATTACCCTGGGGTGATAATGACAGAGCATTTACAATCATCCCCCTGCATTAAATGGGGAAGTTGAAGCACACAAAGGGCAGCAGGAGACCTTGACATGCCAGAGGTGAAATCCCAGCAGGTCCGACTGGGATTTAAGCACAGAGGATGTCCTCAGGGGCTCAACTATGAGTGCCAAGTACTGCTGCACTTGAGTTCTACTTGGCCGGCTGTGTCTGCATGATGAAGGAAACCTGCTTCCTTCTGAACCACTGAGATCAGATGTGGCCTTTGGAGGGTACCTAGGGAAGGGAACAGGGGATCTCCATCCTTGAGATCCCCAGGCACAGTGCCACGGTAGAGCTTCAAAGTGAGGAAGTATCTGCTCAAATAGCAACCAAAATGCAATGCTGCCGTTCCTGGGAAATGGAATCACTACAGAGAGAGGTTTCTTTTCACTTTGTTAAACCCTGCATTGATTCTAATCTAAGCATCGCGCTGCCTTCTCCCTGGCACCGAAGGGGTCACTGGGGATGTCTCAGCAGGAAGTTTCTAAAGGAAATGTATTTCAAGACAAGCCTTTGCGCTAAGAACATCACCCCCTTATCAAAGCGCCTTGTTCCTTGGTTTATTTTTACATCAGATCTGCCCAGATGTGCGCTGTGGGGCTGTACCAGGCTGCAGCATCCAGCCTCTGCCTCAACACCAGCCCTGCAAGGCCGGGACAAGAACTCAGGCGTTTGCTACCCTCTGCTGTCCTCCTCCTGCTATTTCATCTTCCTCTAGCAGCGGCCACCGCTTTATGTCCCTATGTCACCTGCCATAGAGGCATCGTCAGCCTTCACATCAGAAGACACTGAGCCTTTCCAGGTGCCTTTAGGCTGAGCCTGCTGCCCCCCTCAACCCCTTGCTCCCCTAAACCCCTCAGACCCACTTCCCAGAGTTCCATACACAGAGGAGCAGTGCTTCCCTCGGTTCTCCTGCCTGCTTTTACACACCGTCCCTTGTGCTTCCCATAGAGTCCCCATGCCCCTAATCCGACCCTTGCACTGCTTCTCCCTCTGCATTGTCCACAGATAGGAAACAGCTCATGGGAGGGCTGGATTCTGACTTTCTGCATCACCAGGCTTCATCCTGAGTGACTGAACCACTGTCATCAGTGCAGCTCCTGCCTTTATTAACAACCCTTGGCCCTTCAAAGAGGAAAACAAGCCAAGAGACGAATGCCAACCTTGTTCCTTTGGTGCCCACGTTGAATATTTATCACCACTACCGTATTTATCAAAGGAAGAGAGATCAGGGAGTAATTTCCTCCTAATGAGCCAGGTTCAACTGGCTCCAGATAGGATCTGAAGGGCGGTTTTCCCTTCTCTGCATTGGTTGTGTAGAGAGAGCTGTGCTGCTTTCCCTTGGGAAGCCACATGTCACCACCTGTCCCAAGGCTGGGATATTCCCTGTGCTGCCAACACAACTTGGTCATTGCCTGCAATTGCTCCTAGAGCAGACTCTAGACACCAAAGCATCAGTCCCTGTCTGAAATGAAGAGACCTAGCAGTGATGGTGACATTCCAGGTGGTGTTGCTCAGATCCAGCTCTAGAATCTGCTGCTCTGGGGCAGTGAAAGGCCAAAGGATCTCTATGGGAGGCATCATGAGTTCAAGGGATGCAGCTCTGGCTCCCATGGGCCCTCAAGTGCTGCAGAAAGGACCACATTCCCTTTGTGCTAAGATTCTCACAGCTACAAGCCAGCCATGGTTGTAAAGCATTTGATCCTCTTGTAGCAGGAGTTCCTTGGATACCCTTGTGGATACCCCAAGGAGCCAGGACACCTTCTCATTCAGTGCTGAAACTGGTGACTGTTTTGTTGGACAAGTGGAATATCCATGAGATGTGCAGCAGGGAACAGGGAGGGATGGAAAGCAGGTCTGTGTGTGTACAGCACAATTGGATGCTCCTCCATCCCTGGGCATTCCTGCAGCTCATACAAGCCAAGGAAAAAATAAACCTTCTTGATGCAAAATGCCCACAAATCCCATATCCCTCTTTTCCAGCCATGTAGGGATGCAGAAACTAGAGACTCTCCTGTATCAATTCCTATCTATAAATGGAGTTTGCATGTGAGTGTAACTCGCATCATTCTCTTGGAAGGAGAAAGGTTAATTCCTAGTTGGAACAACACGGGGAATGATCTTGCTATATACTTACTGATGCAGTGCCTGTGCTCTCTCCAACATAAGCAAATGAATAACAAGTGCTGTAAGATGGTAAGGAACTAAATCTGTATTCCTGGCACTTCACTATGGATAACCCAAGTTCAGCTTCATACGTGAGCCTGAATTCTGCAGTTCAAGCAGAGATCCAAACTCTTTCCTATGTAAGATGGGTCTCCCTCTTCCTGCTGCTGCAGCACTCAGTCACTGCACAGGACAGGAGGGATCACACAGCCCCACGCCATAAACTGAAAGGAAAACCTTCATTAATGAAGGTTTCATTAATAAAACCCAGAAACCCTGGGACAAGTGTCTCCTCGTCCTTCCTCATCATCTCTCTTGCAACATCTCTTCAATTAGGTTGTCCCCAAACACATTTCCCCCAGTGCATTGTGCCCAGATGGTCCCCAGAAGAAGGGCCAGACCTGGTGAGCACAACCAAGGTGGGCAGGATGTGCCTGTGCCCAGCCTCTGAGCTGTCACTAAGGGAACAGGGAGAAGCAACAGATTCCTCATCACTATGGTAACAAGATGTTCCACACTGCGCAACGGGGCAGGATGCTCTGCGCTCCAGACCCTGGGGTACCCCAGGTCTTGGTCATGGGGACCCTGATTTTGGTGCTTTGTAGCTGCTCAGGTAAAAGATCACTGTGGAGGTGGATGTGTTGTGCACTGACTCCTTGGAGGGCTGGCAAGAGCCTTGGAGAGGAGACCAGCATGAGGTGAGCACTGCCCAAGCTGAGCCTGAGAGCTGCCTCTCTGCTTTCCTCCTAGGACAGACAGTGTCCCTGCCTTGGGCCCTGCCACCTGCCTGCACCTGGAAACACCAAGGGGGTGAGATCCACAAAGCTCTCCTGATCCATGTGCTCCTCTTTCCTGGGTGACACAGTGTCTCCATCCAGCCTGGTTGATGGCAGGACTGTGTCTTCTCTGCCAACTCTGCCAATGCCCTGGGCAGAGGATGTGGCTTTCCAGTCACAGCCAACACAAGAGATGCCCCAGTGTGCCTCAGTGGTCCCCACCAGCTCTGCTCACCACAGCTCCACATGTTCTCTTCCCTAAGCTCTTAACCAACCTCATCCCTATAGGATGGTCCCCATTGGGGCTGGGTCCACCCACACATTACACAGGTTCCCAGCCTGTTCCAGTGCCTTCCCAACCCTCCTCCTTGCAATGCCCTGAGATTCCTCAGATGTGTCCCCAGCTTTTGTCATTCTCTCTCTGGCCTAGGCTTTGTCTTCATCCACATGGAGAGCAGCCTGTACTCACTGCCCTGCAGCCCTATTGAAACGGAGGTGGCTGATCCCACCTACCACTGGGGGCATGACTGGCCAGGTAAGATCCTAAGTCAGGAGCAAGCAGCAGTGATGGGCTCTGCTGCTGGAGGCAAGAGGGGGGTAAGAGGGGAAACAGCCCCTTAAGGAAGGAGCATGTGAGGGGCACATTGAGACTGGGATCTCATGGGATTGCATGGGCTGAACTACAGAAGGACACAGGTTATTGGGGTAACTCCATGCTTAATTTCTTCTTCCCTCTCCCTTGATAACTTACAACAATAGGAAGGGAATAATAATTTAATAACAGGAGGGGAAGAGCAGCTTTTGGGAGTCTTTGTAAAGTCTCAGCAGTGGTTTAAGGAGACCAAATCTGGGGCAGCCCAGGGGAGCATGACAGAGCCACCAGGAACTGGGCCAGCTCAGCACAGGACAGCCAACTACTGGTGATCACCATCAACCCCTCTGTCTCCTGCACTAGTCCCCAGGTTGCTCTCAGTCACCAAAGAGGGACATCTCCTCTTCCAACACTTCCAAGCAGCCGACAGTGGGAACTACTCATGCACCATCTCCTATACAAAGTGCGGGATCCCTGTGTCCCAGACATTCCACTACAGCATCCTTGGTGAGTCCTGCACCATGCTAAGCAGGGGGGGGCAACCTAACAAGGGCAGGAAGGGTGGATGGAGGGAGAGGTGGGACCATGCTCAGCTCTCTGGACAAGGATGCTCTCTGTTGGCAAGGGGGAAGAAACCTGTCAGGGTTTTCTCCCACAGGCTACCATGTGCCCGGAGGCCTGGACACTGTCCTGCTCTTCCACACCAAGCTCTGTGAGGATAGGTGGACTGAGAGGTTCCTGCATGATCTACAGGACAAGCTGAGGCAGCTGGAGATGGAGCAGCACTGCAAACTCCAGCTCCATGCCACTTTCTGCTCCCCCTCGCTCAACAGCCCATCACATGAATTCGTTGTCCAAGTACAGCTAGAAGGTAGACCCCCAGGCACAAGCATCACAGCAGAGTGCCCAGGGGATAACAAAGGCAGTGGGATGGAGTGAGAGGAATTCAAGCATCTCAGTTCGTGCTTGGAGGGAAAAGAGGGAGGGAGCACAGGGCTGTAATGGCATTAGGGGCTCTTGGAAGAGTTTAATGGCTTTACCCACCTCCTGCTGGAGCTGGGGCCACCTCAGCTGCACTTGTGTCTCTCCATGCTCCAGCATCCTTCTTTGAACCCAATTGGCATGAGCACTGCAACTCCCAGGACATGGAGACGGTCACAGACTGCTACCGCAAAGCAGTCCTGCACAGCCAGGGGCAGGTAGGGAGGGAAAGGAGGATGGCACAGGGGGCTGTGCAATGAGGACACTATTTCCAGACCCTGGAATGATGAGGAGCATCCCTCAGGGTTTGCTCAGTGTCCATGAGCTCCCACTCAGGCTGCTGTGTGGTGCCTGTCCCCTGCTGGCTCACACGGCACAGCTCTATGCACTGAGAGGATGTTTCCTGTGCTTCCCTCTTAGACTCCTACTGTGCTGTGCTTGCTCTGCCTTCCCCAGGTCCAGCTCGCCCTTAGCAGGTTCTTCAAGGAGCACAAGTCCTTCCTCATCACTCGGCCTGGTATCCCCAGCATCAACTTCACCAATGAGTTTGTCAGCTTCCTAAGGACCAAGCAGTGCAGCGCGGGCTATGGGCAGACGAAGCAGCTCCAGAGATGTCTTGACTGTTGCAGTGAGCCAAGAGTCTACAGCCCTTTGGTCCCCCCTTTTCTTTCTCCCTGTTTGTCTCTTCCCCCCTCATGCACAGCTTGTTTCCTGCTCCTTGCTGCTCCCCCCATGCCCACCCAATCCAAGGAATGTGTTGGGCATCCTGTAACCCTGAGCCCTTAAGGATCAGGGCTCCCTTTCTCTAACCCTTCACTGAACACAATGCTGTTGCTTAGAAAGGCATTCTACATGTCCTCTCCTCAGTTGTATGCCCACCAGGGACGTTCAGCCCTCCAAAGAGCAGCAAGTGCTTCCCATGCCCTGTTGGGACCTACAGCGTGACCCACGGGACAGCATTCTGCACTCTCTGCAAGCATGGCATGACCACCAGAGCATCAGGCGCCAGCTCCATAAAGGACTGTGTCAAGAAGGAAAGGACCAAGCAGGGTACACAGAGCATCCATTACTGAAGCAGGGGCATGGTGGGCACTGGGGGCCTCTGAATAGAGGGCAGGCAGTGCAGTGGGACCCCAGAGCAGCTGCCCTGTGTTGGCTATGGCAACTTCTACAGCCCTTGGGGGTCCCTCTGAAGCTCTTGTTTCTTCCATCATCATCCCTGAAGAAATCACAGCTCCCTCAGTGCCCCTTCCACCAGGCCAATGCTGAACACTGATTTCTCTCTTGGTGTCCCCAGCTTGCCTCTGAGAACCTCACTGCTAGGAGTAATGTAGGTCCCAACATCCCTGCTTCTGTCTGAGGCTGGGGACAATTAGCATTAGGATTATCTGCAGGGTCTTTAGCAGTGGGATTTCTTCATTAGAGACCGTCACATCCATTTCTCTCCCCACAGCTATCTCCATCGTGCACAAGGTGCCACCCCTGCTCCTTATTGTCTTGCCAGCATTACTCTTCCTCAATGTTCTCTTCTTCCTGTAAGTCTGATCTGCTTCTCCCAGCATGGGATATTTTGGGAGCTCTATATTCCTCCTTGGAACATGAGATGAAGGAAAACCTGAGGGTGTAGGACTTCAACAGCTGGGATAATCACAGCATCATAGAATGGTTTGGGTTGGAAAGGGCTTTAATATCATCCAGTTGCAACCCCCTGCCATGAGCAGGGACACCTCACATTAGAGAGGTCCTCTCCAGCATCCTTGTAGGCCCCCTAAGTAGTAATGTTGGCAGTCTCTCACACAGCCATCTAGGGAGTGGTTGGGTATGGCCCTGGGGAATCCTGGCCTTGAGGGCTGGTGCTGGGTGGCTTCAGGGCTCTGGTGCTGGTTCCTGTCATTAAGTTACTGGTTTTCACTATGGGATTCTCTCCTGTGCCTTTGTAGAAGCTTTTGTTACTGGTTCTATCAAGATTACCGTTTGCAGTCCCCAAGAGCTTCCAAGATGAAAGGAAGCACCATGAGGATGGAAAGGATGAGCCGTTTCTTCAGGAGTCCCAAGCAGAGCCCCCAAGGTCTCCTTGAGGCCAGTGACACCAGGAGTGACACAGAACAGAGGGATGGAGCACCCTCCCTGCCATGACCCTGAACCTGACTGTGGTGACTGGTGAGACAACTCCTGTGCTGGCACCAGAGAAAAGAGGCAACACTTTCTGAGATTCCCTGAGGGACAACATCCCTCCAGCTACTGCTGACCATTATTTGTGTGTCCCAAACCACCTCACACTGCCTGAAATGTACAGCAATGGAAAACAGGGACACCCTTCTTCCCCTCTCTATATTTATCTTCCTGAATAGCTCTGACTACAACCACTCCTTCTGCTAATACAGTTTTACTTCTAGTTGCACCTCTGCAACACTGGATGCTCCAAATACAAAGGGACTTTGGGGTTACAAGAAGGGGACCTGTCATGTAGGTTGAACCACATGTTTGTCTTCAGGTATGGAAAGCATCATTCCTATTCAGTCTTGCACTAGGGAATGACTCCAATTCCTTATCCTGTTTTGTATAAAGAAGCAGCTCCTAGGAAGAGCTGAAGCCAGAGCATTTACTGAGGTCGAGATTATATAGGACAGGGTAGGAAAAAGCTCAGCCTCAAATCGCTTGGCTCTCAGAGCCATGGGAGCGACGCAGGGCTGCGGGAAGCATTCCCCCCTTCTCGGCCTCTAGGATGGGATCAGCATCTATAGCTGTAGCTGCGCTGAGCCCTTTGGAGAGGCCAGGAGAGGGCAGCAATGCAGTGCGGGAGGCACCTGTGGGTGATGCTCAGCAGAAACAGGTTCTGGATCCGAAATTAGAGTAAAAGAAAGGGCTTGCTCTGCTTCTTGGTGTAGAAATAAGTTGAGAGCAGGGGCACTGGTCCAGCTCTAGGTCTTGGGTTCAGAATGGTACCGTCAAGGGTATTTAGCTTGTCCCATATAACTTACCAGAAAGCGTGGGCTGGCAACTGTCTGCTGAGGCTAAATGAGGGAAGAAATCATGGGATTCATCCATTCCATGCCTGCAGACCAGTCAATCCAACAGCAGCCAGTCCCTGGGCAGGAATGTGTTGGAGAGGAGAGGAGGGAGATAAGGGAAGTGGAGAAGAGGCGGAGTAGGGCCCAGGTGTATGTGATGAGGGAAGACTACAGGAGGTGCAGGGGCACTACTGGTTAGCTATAAAGTTCACTGGTTCAGCTGCTGCTCACAGTACTTCTCCAGCTCACAAGGCTCCTCTGTGGGATTGCAGGAGGTGATTGAACACAGCTTTGGCACCAGCAAGATGAAGGTAGGGAAAAGGCCGTGATGGGACTGATGGATTCTAGGGTCTCTGAAGTGTGAGCTGGTGGGGAAGGGGCTGAGCTTTGATATGGGCTGCTTTATCCTTGCAGAGCTGGGGTGATAGCCTAGAGATAGAAGGTGTCCAGTTGATGGCATAGCTGCAAACAAGCATAGGCCTAGTGTCTCTGAATGTTCTGTTCTAGGGTGGGTTAAAATCCTCTTTCAGTTCATTATGGATTATGGGTACCTGGTTCTTTCCAAGTTCGATACCCCACAGCCTTCCTGGTGGAGAGTGGAGACATGGAGTAAGGCAGAGGAGATGGTGGGAGCAGGCAGGTCAGTTGTGGGTCTATCACCATTGCTCTGCTGGGCTGGAGATGAAGACTGCTCTTGAGGCACAGGGACTGAGTGTGGGGACAGAGGAACACTGGGGTTTTCTCCTTTTGCTGTGGAGTCTGGATCTGCTCAACCTCCTCAGTCACTCTTAGCATCTCCCCTTTGCAGAATCCTATCAGGGGCTGCAGAACCCCTTCTGAATGAACCTGTATGCCAGCAGGGCTGCAGACCAAACCACATAAGCCATGCTCAAGAGGCAAAGCTAATGCCCACCCACTGCCTTGAGGAGGTTGTGGACCAGAGACCTAGCATGATGTAGTGGGACTGCTCACTTGGCATAGGCTGGGATGAGCAGGCAGAGGCATCTGCTGCCCAGTGCAGCTCGAGAGCCCAGCTTGGAAGCAACAGATTCCTTCTGACTAATCTTGAGACAAGTGTAAGCAGCAGGTCTGTGATGGGGGCTGTAGGTGGGAATCATGGCTGTCCCCTGTCCCTGGCTGCATGGGAGCTGGTGGGGAAGGGGCTGAGCTTCAATAGGGGCTGCTTTGTCCCTGCAGAGAGGGGCTGATAGCTTAGAAATAGCAGATGTCTGATTGATGGCACAGCTGCAAACACACATGGGTCTAGTGCAGGTGTCTCTGAGTGTTCTGTCCTGGCATTGGTTAAAAACCTCTTTAAGTTCATTTTGGATCATGGGTACCTGGTTCTTTCCAAGTTTGATACCCCACAGCCCTCCTGGTGCTGCTGTGCCACCTAAATGTGAGAAAAACAAAAGGACTGCTCCCATTCTGGGTTTAGCTCAAAAGTCTGTTAAACACCCACGTTATCTACAGCATCGGGGATGTTTGTGTCTGCATGTGTTTAGATGCTTCCCTGAATTGGGATCTAAGAGAAAGGCTGAGGTCAATTGGATATTGGTATCCATGACAACCTCTCATTTCTGCTTCCTCATAGTAAGTACTGAAACTCTTCTCCTACACCCAAGCACCCCTTGCTGGGACTGTACCCCCTTGCTGGAGGTCTGAAGGAGCCAAGGGGCTCTGGAGGTGTCTGTAGTGAATACACATGTGATGAGTTGGGGATGGCTCAGAGATGTGATGCTCACAGAACAAGAAGCATTCCATGTCTCACTACAAGAGGGACATTGAGGGGCTGGAGTGGCGCCAAAGAAGGGCAATGGAGCTGGTGCAGGGTCTGGAGCACAAGAGAGATGGGGAAGGGCTGAGGGACCTGGGGGGTTCAGATGGAGAAGAGAAGGCTCAGGGGGGACCTGATGGCTCCCTCCAAGTGCCTGCAGGAGGATGGAGCCAGGAGGGGCTGGGCTCTGCTCCCAAGGAACAAGGGATGGGACAAGAGGAACTGGCCTCAAGCTGCACCAGGGCAGGTTTAGATGGAGCTGAGGAACAATTCCTGCCCCACAGGGTGCTCAGGCATTGGAACAGGCTGCCCAGGGCAGGGCTGCAGGCACCGGCCCTGCAAGTGCTCACACACCATGTGGAAAGGTCACATAGGCAGCATTTCCAATAAGGACATGTGCTATTAAAGCAGGTTTTGAGATTCCCTAGAAGTGACCAATGGGATCTGCAGTGGGAGATGGTTCCAGGATCTCAAAGGAGGCCATGGAGCTGCCTTGAGGGCTGGAGCAGCTCTGCTCTGGAGCCAGGCTGAGAGAGCTGGGCTGGGGCAGCCTGGACAAGAGAAGGCTCCTGAAGGGGAGACCTGAGAGCAGCTCCAGTGCCTAAAGGGGCTGCAGGAAAGCTGGAGAGGGGCTTGGGACAAGGGATGGAGGGACAGGCCAAGGGGAATGGCTTGAACCTGCCCAAGAGAGGGGAGACTGAGCTGAGCTCTTAGGCAGAAGCTCTTCCCTGTGAGGGTGCTGGGTGCCCAGAGAAGCTGTGGCTGCCCCATCCCTGGCAGTACTCAAGGATGGGGCTTGGAACACCCTGCTCTAGTGGAAGATTCACCTTTCAGTGGTAGCCTCCTTCTGCCCTCTCAGCCTTCTCTGACCTGAACTGGATACGCTTGACCTCTCAGGTATATAAAGGGGTGGTTCAAGCCTTCCAGCTGTCATCTGCACTCTCTCATTTGTCTTCTTTTAGGGCATGATGTTCCAAAGTGAACAATTTCCAGCCCGGAGTTTGACAGTGAGCAAAGCACGTTAATTATCTCCTGTGCCTTGCCTATGAGAGGAAGTGTGTATCTTTGGGTGAGAAAGAGCAGACCAAGTAGACAGTGGTCTTTTGGGGCTTGAAAGAAAAGATATGCCAGTTACACAGGAACGCTTCTAATTAATTGCTGCCTATTGGCAACAGCTGGCAAGACAGCCCTTTGCCCATCAGCATCCAGACTATTAGCTTTGTACTCCACCTGAGATGGTGGAGCAGCTCTGTATTTATTCATGTTTTGGCTAAGATCAAAGCTAATCACTTCCATGATCTATTGTCTGCAGAGAAAAATCTCTCCATCTCATTGCTTCAAAGAGTGGAGCTTCCAGCTCAGGGATCAAAGCACTGTCAGGGACACACATTCTGCTCAGTAAGGGTTCACAATGGAGTTTCTCACATCCTCAGTATGTTTTGGCTGGGACAGGGAACCTGCTCCTTGCTTGTGCCACCAAGGACCTTCAGCCCAAAGCCAGCTTGCTTGTGGTGCTACCATGACAGCTTATCCTTGGCATTGCCAACCAGGCAGCCTTTTTTCTTGGAAAGCACAAGCATTCTGTGGTCAGGCAGGTGGAATCTCAGCTGCAGCTGGATGGGGATTTAAGGGAAACCAAGCCAGAAAGCACAGGCTGCCAAAGACAGGCCCAAGAGCAGCATCCTGCTGCCAGCAGTGGTCCTGGAGCTTTTGCTGCCTGTGGAGTTCCAAGACAACAGCATGAGCCAGTCCCCAGTGCAGCTCCCTGCAGGCTCCTATGTTCTACCTCAGCACCGAAGCTAATCAATCACCATCTCCCTGTAGGTACAGCAGTCTGGGATGACTGTTTTCATGGTTGGGGGTGGAACATGTGTGATGCATAGAACAGTTAGCGTTAGAAGCAACCATAACAATCATCTAGTTCCAAGGTGCTCTTTCCTAGGTCCTTATGATGAAGTCCATCTTGCACCACATCAGCAGCAGAAACAACTAGCTCCCCATCTGTTTGCCACACATGCAATGTCTGTTTTGTAGTGAGGGGACCAGAACTGAGCATGGTTCAAGATGCAGCCTCACCAGTGCCCAGTACAGGGGGACAATCCCTGTCCTACTCCTGCTGCCACACTGGTGCTGGTACAAAACCATGTTCTGAGGCAGCTTTGCTGAGTGCTGTCATCATCCCAGGCAGGAAGGTGCTTGATTTCTTTGCATGGCTGCTTCAGGGCTGTAATTACATTGGCAATGCATGGTTTGCTTTGCGTTGCACAACACTGCTTCAGGGAGGTCAACCATAAAGAGCTCTGGTGGAGCCTGTGAGCTGGCTGCAGGAAGGAAAGGCCAAAGCCATCAGCAGCCTTCCCACTTGGCTGCTCCTTTGTGATTCTTCCAGTTAATGCTGAGCAGCCCCAATTAAAATAATACTTATTCAAGATGAAATTATAATTACTGTGGGCTGTTCATGCAAATTTGGCAAAGCACATAGGAGCTGAACAGCCTCCCTGGATCTCCTGGTCTAAAGGCTGTTCTCAGAGTGATGGCTCAGTATAATTTTCATCGTTCTTTTTGGTCTTCTTTATCATTTATTGCTTCTTTTATGCTTTTAGGAAGGGTTGTCTCCTGCTAAGCATGCTGTGAACTCTTACAGTAACTGTGCTCTGGGTGTCCACTTCCAAACAGTGGAGAGTAGTGGAGGGCAGACAGCCAGACCTCCCTTGGCTTTAGCCCTGGGCAATGCAGCATGTGATGCTCAGCTAGCAGGACCACAACTGGAAGGTGGTGCCAGCAGCAGGCACTTTCTGAAGCAGTCTTCAACAGCTTTTGAGTCTTCTCTGGCACATTTGAGCCATTAGATCTGATTCTTCTGGGAACAAATCCCTGTAAGACAACATCCCTCTGAACACAGCCAATGGGGATGGATGCTGTTGTACCAGGAGCTGGCAGGTTAGGATCCTCAAGCCTTTCCCCATCCTGTTGTCTACCCCAGCCTTGCTTTTTCTCCATGTTCCTGCCCTCAGCAATAGGTGGTTTGAGCACTTGTTTCTGCGTTTGAAGCTGATGGTTCTTTGGTCACGCAAGACAAAGGGGCAGCCTGGC
Organism: Melopsittacus undulatus; assembly: GCF_012275295.1. NCBI lineage: Eukaryota > Metazoa > Chordata > Aves > Psittaciformes > Psittaculidae > Melopsittacus > Melopsittacus undulatus. The sequence continues at coordinate 1,790,532 of NC_047543.1, read as the reverse complement.
TGGAGGGTATAGCTAGAAGTAAAAGCTAGAAAGCATCAACATCACACCAGTTTCTTATTTGCTTATTCTCACTTGACCCAACCACTTGCTTAGCAACTGCTTAGCAACACCTTCCTCACTGAGAGGGGTGTGCAGGTCCCCCCGGCTTGGTGTTTGTTCATGGTTGTGTGACTGAGAGACTTGATTTGCTTCAGTCTGTGAGAAATGGGGATCTGGACAGATAGGACTAAGTCATCCTGACCTTGCTGTGTGGGTCAGCTGGAGAGGCTGTGGTGAGGGGCATTCTTTGCTTTGAACTCCGAGGCATCCCTAGCTGGACAAGGCTGCATCCTTCCTGCCCCTTCCATCTGCACTGTGGGATGCAGAGCTGATGGGGAGGCTGCTGTGGAGATGTTTACATTGAGAAGGCTCAATTGGACATAGAATCACATACTGGTTTGAGTTGGAAAGGATCTTAAACTCATCCAGATCCAACCCCCTGCTATGGGCAGGGACACGTTCCATTAGAGCATATTGTCCAAGGCTCTCTCCAACCTGGCTTTGAACACATTCCTTGAAGAAAGCTGTGTCTGGAGAGCAGGAATGTCATGTTTTAAGGAGTAAGGAAGTGCAGATATGGGTCTTACAGTAGAAGGTGCAATTCCAGTCTCCCAAAAGCAGTCAGGGCATTAAGGAATGTCTCACCCTGGCTTGATGGAGACATCGGCTCAGCTCTAGCGACAGCTCCCAGAGTATTCAGTCGGGAGCCACTTTTAGTCTGTTGGTGTGGTTTGGCCCCCTGGGAAGCATCAAGTCGAAATGCAGCGCTATAATTACCAACTGACAGCTTAAATAATGCGAGGGAGCCGGGAGGCTGGAACACATCCTCTCTCCCAGCAGAGGCTGCGGGGGAGGGCAGGCAAGGCAAACATTGCCAGAAGGAATTAGTCCCGCAGAGGGGGGCATGTCAAACAGCTTTCAGTGAGGGTTCCAATAGCTATAAGGAGGAACATGGTCAGTTTGACACAGAAGTCTCATTACTGGTGTACTCCTCATTGCATGGGATGAGATGATGCTTTTCTCCTTCTGTTTTGGGAAGGTAGAAAGGGCTCTGAATTGATAGAGCTGAGCTGTGATGAGTTTCCTGTTCACTGACCAGGGACAGAACATTCCACTCGACTTCCCTAGTGACCCTGTGGCAGGAAACCAACCTGCTGGGGTTGATCTTGCAGTTCCACCACGAGCAAATGGGGTTTGTGTTGGCCGGAGTTCTCTTCAGCTTCTCTTCCCCTTCACACAACTGGTGATGGGCACAGCAGCTACTGCAGCCAGGGACTTGGACTGGGAGGAAGGACTGGTTTAACCCTGCAGGTGTCATCACTGCAGCTGACAGGGTTTTCCATGTGTGTGAAGGCCAGGTTCATGTCTACAGCAGTATCTTTCATTCCTCTTCCTCCCCTTCACCTCTTCCACGACCACCAGCAGATGCATCTCTGTTTCCTTCAGCAAATCCCATGAGGAAGGAGACAAAGCTGTGACTGAGCCAAATGGTTATATTTCATTTGGAAATAAGCAGATGGAAGAGACAGATGGGAGAACAAAGCTATATATATATTTTTATTGCACAGATATCTAATAACCAATAAAATGGGTCTGGGACCACAGAAATCTCTGGCATGGTTGCCATGGCAATATGCACACAATTCCAGTGAGATGCAGGAATGAAATCTTTTGTGTTTTTTAGGGAGCTTTCAAAAAGAAAAAGAAATGAGATTTAAATGAGTGATTACGGCTGCCTCAAGGAGCACCTGCCAAAAGCTCTGAGCCAGACCATCTACCAAACCATGGTGTGGGTTGTGTGCAGAGATTGCAGCAGTGACAGAGTGTCCTTTGGAGCTGAAGCTATGGGGCAACAGGAGCATCTGCCTTTTGGGACATGTTACATGGAGCCTTTGTCTTGTGAGGGTGATGGAAGTTTATATGTATTGACAAATAAACTAGGTAAGTTCATGGAAGGGAAATCCACAGAGGATTGCTCAGTGGAACCTCAGGCAGGTCTGGAAGTGTGAAAATGATTGGAAGAAGGAAAAAGGAAAGAGTTGATCTTGGTTATGCAGATATCTGCCTGGGGTCACTGGAGGATGATTCAGGTCAGAGAGGGTTAAAGTTACAGAGAGTAGGTGACATAAAAATAACAGCTCTATAGGGATGCAGGCATTGTCTGCCCTGCCATCAATCTGACACAGAGCTGATGGCTACAAGTGGGTGAATTTAGTTCTTTTTAATCTTTCATAAGTGAAGTCCTGCGATGAGGCAGTGTTGGATGATTCCAGTTGTGAGGCTCGAACATGGGGCTTGTTGGAGTTTTGGTGTATTGCCAGCTATGCCTGTGAGAGACTGGAACAGCACAGAAGTGTTTGCAATCTCACCACCTAAGTCTGTTCTAGTCATGGTAATATCATTGTCTTCTGCATCTGGGCTTGCTGGGTTTCCCATGGGTGCATTCCCCAGGTGGGCCGTTCTCCCTTTGCTTCCCTCTGGATTTTCACATCTCATGTTATCTGTCCCCACAGAAGCAGCCCTTGATCTATCACTTGAAAAACTTGTGCGTATTTCACAGTGAAAGCACTGTTACTGCATCTTGGCTTAGAATCATAGAATGGTTTGGGGTGAAGGGACCTTAAAGCTCCTCCAGTTCCAACTCCTGCCATGGGCAGGGACCCCTTCCACTGGAGCAGCTGCTCCAAGCCCCTTGTCCAACCTGGTCTTGAACACTGCCAGGGATGGGGCAGCCACAGCTTCTCTGGGCACCCTGTGCCAGCGCCTCAGCACCCTCACAGGGAAGAGCTTCTGCCTTGTATCCAATGTTGAATGTGTCCTTTCAGAGTAGGATGCTGTTCCAGATCAGTACACTGGCCTGAGGCCTGAACCAGGGGATACTCTGAGCTTGCTCTTAGCTTATGCCTGTGATTGCCCCTGAGATGCCCCAGGAGAGCAGTGCTTCACCCTGAGCACTGAACCTTTTGCCATTACCACCTGGAAGCATCTTCCTCTGCTTGCCTTGGCTGGAAACAGAGACCAAGGAGTGAAGGCTCTGGTGTAGCTCTATCCCTCCTGCTTCTCCCTGCCCTTGGTGGGAAGCAGGACACAGCACCATGGCATGGGTGATGCTGTCACATCCTCCCTTGGGTGCAGGGGGAAGCAGGTCCCCATCAGCAGTGCAGCCTGGCAGGGGGGGCAGGCAGGGAGGCAGTGCTTATTCAGAGTAAGGAATCAAGCTGCTGGCTGAGCTCTGTGTGGGAAGGGAGCTGTGAAGTGTGACGCTTGGGGTGCATGAATTCTGGGCAGGCTTTCCTAGAATAGACCGGGTGGAGGTGAAGGGGAATGAATGCATTGAGATGCACTGGTCCTCCCCTTCAGGCCCAGCTGCCAGGGGCTGGGGAGTGTGTGATGTGTGCAAGTGCCTGGATCTGGTCCCTTCCAGTGGGTTTCTTCCTGCACCTCCCTGCCTCACTGGTATCCTCCCCATCACTCTCTTGCAGACACTCAAATTCACACACAGCACTACCAGTGCTTCAGGGAGTGAAGGGTTTGAGCTGCATTGAACCTGCCTGCTGGGAAGTTTCCTGCTGATCTGTTTCCATGAGGAAGAGGGGGGGAACTGTTTGCCTTTGGGAGCATGTGGGGTGGTTGCTGGATGAGAGCCCACCCTCATTCTTCAGTGGAAGCCACCCATTGAGCCATTCCTTTCACTTGCCCCAAGCTGTAGAGCACCATCAGCAGCAGGAGAAAGAGGGTTTGTGTTTGTGCACCCAGGACTCCTGCAGGTATCCAGGAAAAGAGGGAAATCTCTGCCAGACAAAAACACCAGCCCTATTCTGCCTGGGCACTCTGATGGAAGTGCCAGGCATGGCTAGAGAAAATGAGCACCTTTTACCCTGGAAAGCAGGCTGGGAGCCTCCTAAATTGGCCACACATTTCCCAGTCCTTCACCAGGCTTCTTCCTTGCATATGGAAAGGTATCAACTCCCAGCCCTCCAGGACATCCCTGGCTCTGGGTCTCCCATGCTTGCAGGTTATGGTGCTTTTCCCCAAAATCTCATGTTATCTATAGGAAACATGCAAGAATTGTTCTGAGAAGAGCTGACATTCCCAAACACATCTTGGCTAGCAACAGTTTGAATCGCAGGGTTCCTTCCTGTTCTTTGTTTCCCAGACCGCGTGGGCCAGTGTTTAATGCACAATCTGGATTGATCACTGGTTTCTCTTAATGCATGAAATATTCCAAAAGATAAAATAAAAGGAGAAGGATGGGGGGTGAGGGGGAGGGCTCCTGCCTGTTGGCAGCAGGTTTTAATTTGGGTTTGGCAGATGAGGGGAGTTATTCATGGAAATCTCATCCCAAAATAACACAGAGCCTGCCCTGCGTCAGCCAAGAGCTTCTCTCTTCTTCCCTGCCATGGGGCTGAACAGCACACAGGGGTGACAATGGGCACGCTGGGTCACACCAATGGGCACGTGCCACGGTAGCTGCCTGTGGGCAGTGCTGGCTCTTGAGTGAGGCGAGTTCCAAGGCAGAGATACATGGTCTGGCTCTGTGCAAGCTCCTTCACCAGGGGCATGTCCTGCAGTGTGCAAAAGCACTGTTGTGTGTTCCTTTTGTGCCTGCTGATTTCTCATGTCTTTTGAATCCCACCTTTCTGGGCCTTGAAGAGTGAAGAACGAGCGGTGTTTGCTCCCTGGTCACTGTCTGAAGATCTTGCAAACTCCCTTCCAGGCTGAAGGTTCCTGCCTTAGTCCATCTCTGTAGAGGAGCTCTTCCACACTTCTGATCTTTGATTCCTTTTAATTGTGTTCAAAGCTGCAACACAGACACCGCATCACTCCCACATCCCTTCTTGCACTCCTGTGGGAGAGAAGGGCATCATCTGATAGCAAAACCAGGGCATCTCCTATGGATCATGGGCCCAATCCATACTACAGAAAGGATGATTCATACACAGGACAGTGGCTACTTGTGCCCAACAAAACCTGTGACAGCCCAGAAGCATCAGACCATCACTATCCATCATATGCTCTTTGGAAGTTCCAATACGTAGAGACCATCTTACACCCTTTCTGCCTGTCTCTGTTGCAAGGAGTCCTACATTAATGGAGGACCCATTGATGCTATTGATGGAGCTCATTCATAGAGCTGCTGGCTCACAGTACCTTCATCCCAAATGCAGTTTGGCAGACCTCTGGAACAAGTCTAACTTCTCTGGAGCCATTCACAGGGAAACAGGCATGGGGAAAGGGCAGCATGTATTGCTGCCACCAAAGATCTTGGTTGTTTCCTTGGAATGGTGTAAACAGGGAGGAAGTCTGATGAAGTTTGGAGACAGATGAGGGGAAAGGAGTAGCAGCCAGGATCAGACCCAGGTCTGCAGCACAGTGAATGCTGTACTGCAGTACTTAGAATCATAGAATAGTTAGGGTTGGAAAGGATCATGAGATCATTAATACTTGTACAGAAGCTTGTAAAGAATCTGAGCCTCACTGATGTTATAGATGGGGAAACCAAAGGCACGCTGCCTGTGTGAAATCACTGCTATCATCAGCACAGGGCTAGGTAGAAAGGACCAGGCACAATGAGCCCTTGCTCACTGGCAGGAGGGATTGGCCTGGTGCCTGGCTCTTACAACATGTAGTAACCCCCCTGGGGCCAGGCGGGTGCATTAGAGCAGTGAGCAGCACAGGATCAAGGTTCTTTTCTGCTGCCAATGCTACTTCTGTGGGGAATGAAGCCAGGTCGTGGGCTGGCATGGCTCTTGTACACAGCAACATGTGCCTCCCTGCATAGCAGAATAATGGCCAGGGCCTTCTAGGGAGGTCTGTTCTGACACTTGGTTCTGCCTGGTTGCTGTATTTCCTACCTTGCCTTGTTCCTAAGCCCCTGGGTGACCACAGAGTGGCACAGGGTGATGACAAGGGCAGGATGTGTTTGACCACAAGCATGCTGCTCTTCAGACTTATAGCATTCCTGTTCCCCACCACACTTCCACATCTGTGGTATCGAGTGCCAGTGTCCACCAAGGACAGGGAGGCCCCATTCTGGCTCCATGCAGCAGCAGGAAGGATGCTAGCACTGTCAATAGCAATTAATTTCTGTTTCAGTGCTCCTTTTGCAGGGAAGGGCTGGGTCTGGGTGTGTGGGTGCAGACCAGCTCCTCTCTACCTCTCCCTACCTTGTGTTTCTTTGCATGATGCTGCTGTCATCACCTGTGGTCTCCTGGTCCTCAAGGTGAAGGGGCAGGAAGTGCAGAGCCTTTTGGGGCCCCCACAGGGCTCCAAGCTCACAGTGGAAATGAGTCTGGTTCATACTCTGTCACTAAGTGTGGCACTGATTTCTCGTCAGCCTCTCTGAATTCAGTTTCTCTTGGCAAGAGAAGCTCTGGCTGCCTTAAGCACCAGTGATCCCACTGCTCAGTGCCAGGTCCTTGAATTGAGGGAGATTCTTCCTCCAGGGAGAGACAGGAGAACCTTTGCTGAGCTGAGTCCCTGTATCTGTCCACCACTTCTTGTCTGTCTGTCTGCTGCCAAGGCAGAGGAGTGTGAGATCTCCTAGTGGAAAAACAGAGGGAGAAGAGGGATACTTGCCAAGTGAAACAAGGCAGAAGCAGGAGGCAGATAGATGCTGTGCCAAGCAGAGATGTCAGTCACTCCTTCCTCACCAGGCAGGCTACAAGAGGAGATTGCCCAGGTTTCTCTATGTGCAGTCTGCATTGAGTTTGTAAGAAGGGATCCCTGTTATTGATCCCGAGCTTTCCTGGCTCCTCAGGGCAAAAGAAAGCAGCCTGGGCCAGCAGTCATTGCAGGCAGGTTGTAAGGAGTGTTCAGTGGCTCTGCAAATCAAGCACTCCACCTCAAGCACCGATCCACTTCCACTGCCATCACTGGGAGGAGAAAGGCTTGATATAGGTCACAAAACATGAGAGGTGGGGGAGAAACACGCGTGAGGTGGCCAGCACCTTGCTGCAAGCTCCTGCTGTCTGCTCAGCCCTGGTGCCAGCCGTGTGCTGGCAGCACACGCCATCTCCAAACACCGCCTCCAGCGCAGGAGACAGCAGAGGAGGAAACACGGAGGTGACATAAAAAACAGCGTTTGCTTTCTTGGCCATCTGTCACCGCGTCGCAGTCGCCTTCCCAAACACATCCCAGCTCAGTGCTGCCTGGGAAAAACAGGGAGTTATTTTGGTTCATCAGCATCCAGCAGGAGCAGGACCAAAGATCCCACGTAGTGAAGCAGGCAGTGTTGAGACTGCCGGGGTAGGACACAGCACCCCCTGCACCCCGAGCCAACAGTGGGGTTCAATCACTGCAGGAGTGTCCACCTGCATCTTTGCTGTTCCATGTAAAGTACCTCCAGGACAGGGCTCTTCCTTCATGTGACCTTCATGATGGAGAGTAGCTTTGTATGGATTTAGCTGCAATGCTGAGGCTGTGATCAGGGAGATGCAGGCCACATAGAGCTTCCCATGTTCCCATTTGTCTCCAGTACAGTGGCACTGGCAGCAGTCGGATCCACACCATAAGGGCAGGGAGCTGAGGGCAGAAATCCCTGATGTGCCTCCCTGATGGGCACAGGATGGAAGGAGGGAATCCCCCTTCTCTGGGAGGGTGCAGTTCAGGTGGTGTAAGCACACAATTAGTGTAGGACCTGATTTAGCTAAGCAGGGCTTACTCCAAGCCTGTTCTCAGCAGGCAAAGCAGTGATGTGCTCAGGGCCACTTTCAGCCCCAGCCCAACTGGTTTCTCATTGTCCAAAGTCAGGAGGCAGAGTCCCCAGAGCAGACACAGCCAAGGCTGGTGAAGATTTGACACATTTCATAAGGAGCATTAATAGCACAGAACCGGAGGCTGCTCTGTTGGAGCGCATCGGCTCCTTCCAAATTCCCTTCTCAGGCAATTTACTACCCAGCTAAAATCCTTCCTTGGTCAAAAAGACAGGTAAATCTTCCACACTGAGCTCGAGCCTGCAGGAGGCCATAACTTGCCAGAGCCCACACAGAGAAAACCATGCCAAGAGTGGCCCTAAGATATCTGCAAGTGGAAGCATTTACTTGGCATAGACTGGATTCACAGGGAGACTGTCCCAGCCGGGCAAAGGATGAAGGAATATGGGGTTGGACATGGGAGAGGGGTAAAAGCGGAGGTGAGACATTTTGACACGGGCAAAATTGTCACATTGTACTAAATGGAGAGTAAAAGAAGGGAAAAAAAGGCAGAGGAATAGAGCCTGTGTGTGGCAGCTGGACTAAGGCAAAGCGAGCCAAGCTTTATCACGAGATCCTCATGTTTTGTCTCTTTCTGTTTATTTCCCAGGCTCCAAAATTACCCCTCAGCAGGAAAGCAGTGCCACGCACTCCCACCAGCTCTGCTCTGTCATCCAGATCCAAAGCAGGAGTAAAATCTCCCAGCTCCGCTGCAGTGATTTACACTGAAGATTTGGTGCTGAGTAAAGGAGCAATAGGTCCCATGTCAGGTGCTTTGGGCAAAGCATTTCTTACTGTTGCAGGTAGCAGAGTCAGTGGCATCCTAGCTGTGCTTCCCAAAAGTGCCTCATCCCACCCTGAAAATCAAGGGAGATGCTGCACAAGGTTTGTTTGGTAGCTTGGATGTGTAACACCTTTGCAGACAGCCCACACTGGGAGGAGAGGTGTGAGTAATGTGAGAAGAGAGTCCAGTAAAGCAGAGGAATGGTGCTGGAATGTGATGGGGTTCACTAGGAACCAATGCAGAGGCTGCAAACCTGCATTGATCATCAGCACCACGAGCTGTGGATGGGGGACAATGAGCTATACAGGAAAGGTCCTGAAGCCTTAGTGGAGAAAGCTGAGAGTTCTAAAGCTGGGTTTTGGGGAGGTTGAGAAATGCCTTTCACAATGTGACAGCCTTGTAGCAGGACATGGTTCCTGTTGTTTGTGCCAGCAGTGTGGCCCGGAGGCTGCATGGTGAACCAGAGAATGAAGTGAGCAACACGGAAACCTAGGTTTGGTGTTAGTTTACTCTGTGTTTTCTTCGGGTTCTATGATCTGGTCCACAGCAAGGCTCCTCTGTGTGAAGTGGGGAGGCACGAAGAGGCAGGAAGGATGCTCTAAGTTGTAGCTGCCACAAGCTTTAGCACATGGAAGCACAGTCCTAAATGATCCCCTCCTCCAGAAATGGCTCTAAGTGCAAGGCTCAGCTGGGCATTCCCACTATAACAAAGAGGGGAATGTTGATGCTGAGCTTTGGCATGGCTGCTCTTCCATTGCTTCTTTTCACACCCCCGTGCCCATGAGGAGGGAGCTCTAAAACGGGACTTTGGCCCCAGTGCATCCAAATGGCCAGCTGTGTTTCTTTGTGTTCTGTTGCCAGGTCTGGTTCCCTCCAGTCTGTTAAAGGGTAACCTGGTATATACCTTGCAGAGAATAATGGAGCTATTAGTCATGCTGAAGCCCTGCAGGCTTCTGGATGGAGCCATTTAAAGGAACTGTGACATTCCTAAGTAGCCAAGGTTCTTGTTAACTTCTCTCCCCATTCAGCCTTCCCTGCTCTACCTAAAGCCAAGAAGAAGGAGCTGGATTCGTTTTGGCTCACCCATGGTACAAAGTGCTTTGAAACCAGCACCTCAAACACAAGAGGATGCGAGCAGGCAGAGCCATGGTCTGAACCCCAAAACAAAAGAAATATCCCTAGGGATACAGCCCAGACGGGAAAAAGCCTCAAACTTCAGGAATGGTGTAAACCCTCTGATTCCATGAATGTGGTTGGTGCCTCCCTTCTGCAGCCCTTACCCGCCCCAGGGATTATTGCATTTCTGTCCAAGGAGATGATGGAACAGTCAGCACTGAGGGAAATGTGTGTGTCATTCTTCATCCTCCCCATGACTTATTTCCCCAGGCACTTGATGAGGTTCATAATGAACTACAGCCACCTGGCACACAGCACGCTGCCGAGCAGTGAGAAAGAAGAGAAGCTGGAGCCAAAGATGCACATTAAGTGCACTGTTTTTCTAGCCTTGGTCCTTCAAGTGCTGCAATGAAAAGTACATGTTTGTTCCTACCTGTGCTACCTCTCTGAACCGACCCCGGTCACTGGGAAACTGTTATCTGTACCAGGTAATATGTGTTTGCTCCATGAAACAGGGATGTGGAGCACACAGCATCCTGTTTCCTGAAGGTCCTCAACCAGAATGCCTTGTCACGCTCATGGTGGAGGCATCCACTTGTGCTCAGGTAGAAGGGAGCTCCAGTACAGCAGAGGCTACTATATCTGCAGGAGGATGATCAGGGACTGGAGCACCTCCTGTATGGAGACAGGTTGAGAAAGTTGGGGCTGTTCAGCCTGGAGAAGAGAAGCTGCGTGGAGACCTCAGAGCAGCTTCCAGTGTCTGCAGGGGGCCTATAGGGATGCTGGGGAGGGACTCTTCATTAGGGACTGTAGTGACAGGACAAGGGGTAATGGGTTCAAACTGAAACAGAGGAAGTTTAGACTGGATCTAAGGAAGAAGTTCTTTAGTGTGAGGGTGCTGAGGCACTGGAATGGGTTGCCCAGGGAGGTTGTGAATGCTCCATCCCTGGCAGTGTTCAAGGCCAGGTTGGACAGAGCCTTGGGTGCCACGGTTTAGTGTGAGGTGTCTGTGCCCATGGCAGGGGGTTGGAACTGGGTGATCTGAAGCTCCTTCCCAACCCTAACTATTCTATGGTTCTGTGATTCTATGATCTATGATTTCCTACCAGAATGCATTGCCAAGGTACATTTAGGAGTGTCACTGCCAAATCCAACTTGTACCCTAGAGGTTTCCATCAGGCCAGGGCAGCCCTGATCATAAAACAGAGCTTCTGGAAACCCACCAGCATGAGCAGCAGACAGGAGCAACCAGCACCATTGATTCAACACTGATCAAACACAGCCAGTCTTTGAGGCCAGCCAAATGCTTGCATGCTGTGATCACAATGGAGGCAAGTTGTCCTTTTGTCCTGTTGTCCTTTCCAGCTCTGGCATGCTGCAAACAGTGCAGAGTAGGTCCTGTCACACCAGGATTGTGTGAAGTTTGGTGTCCCACTGGCTCCCTGCTTTGTGAAGTGTGGGATGAAGAACAAAAGAGCCTTGCTGTGTACATGGAACACTAAACCACTCTTATTGCAGCCAAGGGAGGTTTAGGCTTGTAACATCTCTCTGGAGATGATGAACTGGGCCCTGGATGGTGTCGCAGGCCAGTGGGTTGTAGTGTTCAGTCTACAGGCTGGTCCTTGTGCAGTGCTGTGGCAGCTGGCACAGCACACACCATGCTGGATCCTGTCTGCACTGGGAATTCATTGCAGCCAATTAGTCAGAGTTTCAATTATCTGTGAGAAGGAACTTGGCTAATTCCAGCCTAATTACATTTTCCCTGCTTTTTCAGCTGTCTCCTCCTATTAAACCTGCATTGTGGGACTCAGTGGCACAAGGGGAGCACTCACAGCTGCACAGAAACCTGTAAGATGCGGTCACTTGTGGAGCCTACCAGAAAGGATGGCTCTGGATTTGACCTCAACTGCATGAAAGCTTGAGCCATACCAGGGCAGAGAGCCAGCACGTGAGAGGGAACAGTGCCCTGAGCTTGCTTTCATGCACACCTTATTGTCCTCTGCACAAGCATCCATCCTCCCACCCGCACTTGTGTACCAGCCTCAAGCAGTACCAAAAGGCACACTAAGAGGACAAAATTGGCTCCTAAATGAAGAAAGCAGAGTTGGGCAGCTCTGCAGTTCCAGCCCATCCTCCAGTTTCTGCTGCCTTTTCTTGGTTATTAAGATCTCTGCTTCCAGTGTGACATCCACACCTCAAATGACTCATGTCCTCACAGTATTGGACCTTTACCATCATAGGATGGATGGCTCTTGTATACTTTTCTCCTAGACTCATGCACAGCAAACCCAGGCCTTCACTTTGAAGTCTGTGACCTGCAGCAGAGATTGACACACAGAGCCAGCTCTCAGCTCCCCTCGTTACCTTTGTAATTAAAAGACATTTTTGCTTTGTTGGTGATGAACGTGCCTTAAATTAATGATGTGAAAATGTCGTCCACACTAATGAGCTGCTGGGAAGGATGAGAGAGCCAAAGAGGTGCAAAGGCAGCTCTGAAGCTGGACTCCTGTTATACAACCTGAAATACATGGAGGTGAGTAGTGCTTGTCAAATCAGAGACAGTCACTTTAGTTACATGCCTTTGAGCATCACCAGTGCCCCCACCACTTTCCAGTGTGCTGACAGTGATACCATCAGGGCTCTGCCAAACCCTCCCAGTTTGTTGGCAATGTTCTGATTTCCCCTTCACTGAATTTTCCATACCCATGTGCTGATGGAATAAACAAGCCCAAGGAATTGCCTGTAACTCAAATCAGACGAGCTCAGCCATGACCAGCATGCAGGGGAATCACTTGGCTCAGTCATCTTAATGGGGGAACATGAAGATGCATCCAACACCATGGAGCAGGCAGTTGTCAAGGCTGCTGAGGGTGGTTTTTGCTTCCCTGTGTTCCAAAGATGTATTCTCCAGGACTAAAACCAAGGGTTTCAAATCCCTCATTCGTGTTTGAGAAAGCTGGATACAGAAAACCAAGCAACTGCTCTGAGGACATCCACATTTGCATATGAATCCATCAGCTGTAATGAGATGCTCACCCTGCACAGCCAGCTCAGGCCAAAGAAGTGTCCTTGAATGTACTGTGATCTTTTCACTTGGGGCTGTTGGGGTTAGGTTGCTGGCACCGTACCAAGAACCATTCTCACAAACCATCAGCCAAGTGCCAGTGCCCAGGAATATTCCTGGCGCTGAGCATTTTCCGAGTACGGATGGAGCTGTAAGATCCATGTTTTATACCGAGGACTTTAACTGCTCACTCAGTCCCATAACAGCTCTGATTTGGCAAGGAGCAAAAGGGACAATCTACATTTCTTTGGAAGGGGGGAGCTTCCTGTGCCCCGGGTTTTGTGGTGGGTGCCAAGTGCTCTGCACACCTCAGTAGGCAGCAAGTCCTGTGCCAGGCCAGCAGGTCCAGGCAGTCTCAAGCATGGAGCCAGGGCAGGATGGGAGAGCTGAGGAATTCCTGGACAAAACGCCAGCAGCAGCATCAAAGCAGCTGGAAAGCCACAGAAACTGGGAAACATTCCCCTTTCAAACAGAGAAACTGGTAGGCAAAGCCTCCGAAGCTGTGAGGCAGTGCTGGCTCTTGGATTCTTGTCATCGCTTGATCTCAGCTCTCCCTTGAGTACCTGACTCCAATGGCACCAACTTGTCCCTCTGTGGCAAGAGCTAATGGACTACAGAGTCTTTATCTAGAGTCTAATGGCTCTCACACAGCCAATACAAGAGAACCATGCTGAGCAGCAGTGGGGATTTATCAAGCGATGTTCCTGAGTAATTGCACTGTGTATTTCAAACCATCTCTCTGCTAAGTGAACCCTTCTGTGCACTGCCTCTGGTTCCTTAATAGAAAATGGGCTCACAGAGCTGCTGCTTTAACCAGCACTGAATTAAAGCTCAATATAAGGATCAGCTGGACAAACCTGACACACTTGCTGGAGGGGGTGACTTGGGGATGAGATGGAAGTGGCTTTGTGCCCACTGATGGGAGGGCAGGAGGGAGACACAGGAGATTGATGAGTGCCCCTTCAGTTCAGGGACACCTTTCCAGAGCTCAGGAATCCTGTGCTTTCTTCTTAGGTCTGTTGTGTGGCTTTAGGAAAAGTGCTCTGTTACCTCCTTTCCAGCCCCCTAAGTGCCTGCCTCATCTTGGAGACCAGCTTTGGGGTCTGCATCACTTGGGATGCAGGTGACTATAGGCAGGCTGCAAAGCGGGATCACAGCATCCCTCTGCGGGCTCGGCTGGGATGAGGGCTTGTCCATGACTTCCCTCTTGTACATACACATTTGGAGACATGGATGTGTCCTTCCCATTAGCCGGATAATGGGAAGCTAGTGGCACACACCACAGGCAGTGGCAGAGCATCCCAGACCCACAATGAGAGGAGTCCAGCCCCTCATCCCCATTAGCACCCACTGTTGGACCAGTGGAGATCTATTCCATCCATCCCCTGCCCTTTCTAGAGGAATGTGTGTCTGGAACAACCAGGTTCCCTCCACCTACCCATTGAACAATCCCAGAGCTGCCAGACGAGAGACAGGAAACTGCTGGTGGTTTCGTTTTATTTCACTTCTTCTTGATTTTTTGGGCTCTCAGAAGTGTGTTGAGGCTGGATTGAGGTTACAACCTGGGTAAAGCCTCCCTGCCTAAAAAAACAGCTGTTGCCATAACAACCTGACTCCGTGCTTCATTACCATGGCAATTCTCAGGAATTATTAAATACTCTGTGTGTTTGGTGCAGGTGCTCCAGTACATCTGGTGCCAGGCTCAGGTTGGGATCCTCCCTCTCCCCTGATCTGTCTGTCTGGCTTGGCTTGTTTAACTCTTTCATTGTCTGTCCTTTAGGAGTAAGAAATCCCAGATGGAACAAAATCACTGCAAGTGGGGACCAGCCCAGTGACAGGGAAGGAAGGTTGGGAAGGTCCAGTACTGGGTTCCCTTGGTTGGGGCCAAGAAGCAGCTCCCTACTAGTAGGATAACTTGACACTGACCACACACTGCCTGAAATCATGATTGCTTTCAGGGGAGGGATGCGGATTAGGTGGAGCAGTGTGGCCATTCCCATAGGATTGCATCGGTATCTTCTATTTCACTGCTAGGTGATGATTTTAAACAACACTCAATGCTGGTCCTCACTCTGCCATTGATGTGATGATCCACCTAAGCTTATCCCTTCTGTCCCTGTCTCTGCTGTACTTTAGAGCCAGCAGTGTCTAGAGGCAGAACCTATAGACCTGTGGACTTATAGACCTATATAGAATCTACAGAGCTTTGAAGGTCCCTTCCAAGCCAAACCATTCTAGGATTCAGTGTCTCTCAGTCATACGTGTGCAGCTCCTGGCACCCCAGTGATGTTCTGGAACTAAACCTGCTACAAGCAACAATTCAAAGAACCTGAATCAAAATAACATAAAACCAGCCTTGTCCAAAAAAAAACTTGCTTAAATCTTCTTGGGAGCCAAAACCCACTTGGAGCTTCAGCTAAATGAGGAGGTGTGAGCTGAAAACATACAGTTATTTGTGGGGAAAGGCAACAGAAAGAGCCATTATGGTCTGCTTCCCTTACGCAAGCCCTGGAGGAACCACCTCATCCTCTGGGGCAGGGCAGCTGGGTTTGCAGGGTCTGAGATCTGGGCAGCATCTTGGTGCCCTCAGCACCTTCTGCTAGGAATGACCTGCACTGGTCATTGCTCTCCGTGGGGTGATTGGCCTTTTATTGGGAATCTGAGAGGATGGGGACTTGTGTGCAAGTGTCTTAAACCCACTGAGAGCAGTAACCCCATGGGGACACATAGAGTGTAGTATGGTAAATATGGATGGTGCCCATCAACTGTCTCACTCTGCAGACCCTTTTCTGTTGGTCCACACAACCCAGTGATGTAGACATAGCCCTTATGATCATGGAAGAGACACAGCCCCAGTAGAGAATTAACAAGTCAATGCAAAGTTGGGATTTTGCCACAGGAGACCATGGGGAAAGTCTTCCCTCTCCTAACTGACTCCTGAGCAAGCTCCATCCATCTCAGCAGGCACTCAGGGCATTACATTGAGCCTCCACCTCGTGTCAAAGTGACCCTATCATGGATGACTTTTCTCCTTTCCTCTGGAAGACTCCACAGCACAAAAGGGACAAAGACCCCCCAAATCCCACTCCTGGATGTGGTCTCTAAGGACACTTGGTGTCTTGGTGGCTATGTGGGATTGCAGAGCCATGTTTCCCCATGGGGCAACCCCTGGCAAAGCAAGGGTAGTTGGGGACAGATGGGATAATTTGACCAGCTTCTTCACTGCTGCAGGTCAAATTTAATGTGGTTTTGATACTTTCTTTGTATTAGGAATGTCTCCTGTGCCTTGTTTGTATTGCTAACATTGGAAGGTTTCTTCAGTCACCTCTGAGTTCTCTCTTGTGCTGGGACCATGTCTGGTGGATGGATGGCAAGAGGGATCAAATGCTTAAAGCGGAAGCTGGATGAGTATATCTGAGCTGTTCACTAGCAGCACAGCAGCCTGAAGATGCAATCACATCTACATTCAAATACACTATGAAGTGTTTGCAGAGCTGCGTGGGTCATCGGGCATTGGGATGCTCAGCATCTCACCCTGATGCTGTGACCAGGCTGTGCTCCCACTGGGGGACCAGTTTGTGCTCATATGCAAAGAAATCAATGGTCATAACACCCCCAGGGGACCAAAATCCCCTTCCATGCTGGTCATAACACCCTCGTGGGCAGCAGGGACCAAAATCCCCTTCTATACTGCTGTGTGAACCTCTAGTACATGTGTTGGTTGGGCAGCAAACCCTCCGTGCTGAGAAGGCTGCTCAGGCATGCAGACCTCATAGAAATCAGAGCCCTGCTATTTCACTGGCACCAATGGGACATTTAAAAGCTTTGAATCCCAAATCCTGGTCCTGCTGCCACATTGTCCTTGTGCTTTCAAGGTATTACAGACAACAGGTTAGTGGGAGCAACCAGTGGCAGCACTGCACTGGTGCTGCTCTGCATTGGGTTATCAGCACCCTGTGGGAACCTTTGAGAAGGTGCTCAGCAAATACTGATCAATTACAAAGCATCCTTTAGTCTTGTTCATCCTGGGAAAGGAGAGAGCTGTTCTTTCCATCCCAAGAGATCAGCTCATCGGCTCCCCCAGCATCCAGCATTGCTTTCCCACTACAGAAGTGGACCCAGCAGGAATATTGTTGGCGCAACAAAACTCCAATGATTTCCATCTCACACCCACAGCCAGAGCCGCAAATCCATCATAGAACAAAGGTCAGGAGTCCTCCTCCTCTCTCTTCATTCAGTTTTGGCAGCTCATCAGGTTCAGAAGAGCTGGAGGTTTGCACTTGGAGGCTGCAGTTCGCTTTGCAAGAGGCTCTCAATGCATCTTTATGAAGCTCTGCTTCAGTGCAGGGATTTAACACAAGCCTGAAACACCCAGTTCCTGACAAATTGATTTGCAAGTGGTGACTGATACTTGCCTGTGAGAAATGTGGTTTCTGCTTTAAAGAAATACCTCTGATTAGGGCTCAATTGGAAGGTGAGGTGATGCTACCTGCAACCCAGGGTAAAACACCTGAACTCTGCACCCACACGAACCAAATGAAGACAACACAAAATTCATTTCAAACAGGTTCTTTTTGATTCCTGAATGTTCACCAGCTTCCAAAAAGACTACAAAAAACTCAAGGACTGTAACAATAGAACACTTGAGAAAAAGCAGTTGTGTACAAAACCAAGCATGCTTTTGTTTTGGGGTTGGAGTGGGTTCTTTTCTTCCTCCGGCATAGTGCGAAAGAAGAAAGGACCACTTCATTTAACAGGATAGCTCAGGAAAATAAGGAAGAACATGCTTTCCCCATGACAAAACTGTACCAGAAGATGCATGCTTGAGGTCCCACATAGAAACAGACTGGCACAATTTGGAGCGTGCAGACTTTGTTGTCCAACCCACACAACGCTTCCCCTGCCCCATGGTCCATGCAATGCACGTTGCTTTCCTTTCACTTTGTTCTTTTTGGTTTCTTTTTGTAGTGATTTCCCTTTTTTTTTTTTTGCCTTTTTTTGTTGTTTTTTTTTCTTAGCCCTAAATCCCAGGTAGCAGTATCCAAGGTAACAGCAGAAAAGAGTCCAGATCTGCACGTTATCACTGTTTCTGCAAGTTTCATGCAAAACTTAAGCCATTTCTGCATGCAACACAACGCTGCTCATGTATTGTGCTTCAGACACCCCTGGGCTGATCTCCCCAGTCACCAGGACAGTTTGTTGACTGGGAAGCACAGGTTGGCTTGCCCATAGACACAGACATATTAAAAGACCCCTGTCTCCCCCTTTTCCACTCCCCCCAAACACATGGGAATGTGCATCTCAGCACCAGGTCCATAGAGTTCACTTGCCTACAAAAGCTCGGTGGCTTTAGTAAAGTCCCATGATTGCAGCTCCCACATCCTTGGAAGGTCTCCGGTCCTTCACCAGGAAGTTAATCATGCTCTCGGACTTGATGAGCAAGTTGCAGCCCAAAAAGAAGATGCCAAACATGACAGTCAAGGAGAGGACGCAGAGGACCGCGATCTGCACCACCCGTGTGATGTAAAGGCTCCTCTCGTCAGGTGCCAGCACCGAAGAGCCACCGCCGGTCGCCAGCACCGAGCTGGTCCCATTGCAGCAGGCCATGAGCATCCCCAAGCCCTGGGTCCTGTTGGGGTAAGCTCCCTGCTCTAGGAGAGTCTGATTGAGAAAGGATCCATTCATGGTCTCTGCGTGATCCCAGGTCTCCAGGGAAGGCAAGAGGAGAAGCCTGCTGTCCCCCTGCCCACCCTCACACGCCAGGGCTCCGAGCCACCTCCTGCCTTTCTCCTCACAACACCCTGGATGGATGGGATGCTTCCTCGAGGCTGTGAGCAGGTGGGAAGCCAATTCCTGCAGGCAAGGGTCAGCTCGCTCCCGGATCCCTCCTGGCACAGGCAGCGTTAGCACAAGCCCCCAGACAAGCAGAGAGACAGAGAGAGAAAAGGCAAAGGGGGCAGAGGGGAGAGGGAGGCAGCCGAGGGTTGCTCCATGCTTCCTGCCCTCTCGCTGCCCCCAAGCACAGGGCACCCCCTTTGCGCCGGGGGTTTCCCGCAGGAGGAAGAGCTGATTCCTGCCGGCTGGAAGCTCCACGAATGCAAGTTCCAAGCTAAAGTCTTCCCCGTGTTCAAAGGAAAAACCAGCAACTCCACCCCCTTCCAGCCTCCCCCCAGGACCGCCTTCCTCCCCCTGCACGCTCACCCAGGCTGCCCACCCCTTCCCCACCCTGTGCACCCCCTCTCTGCTCTGCCTCGGGGGCCAGCACCCACCCCTTGTGCCACCCCAAGGTGGGGAATGACCCCTAAGGACCTGTGGAGCAGCACCCAACTCGTCGTCTTTCCCACCCCCCTGACCTGCTCCCGAGAGCATCCCACATGGTCGTGGTCCTCCTGGATGCTGGCAGGTCCCCTGTCCCCCTCTGTGAAGGCTCGCATGAGCCTCAGGTCAGCGCGGCTCTCCCAATCCCTGCCTGCTGCTCTATGCCACCCACTCATGCTTAGAGCAGCGCTGGCCCAATCCAGCCACGTCCACCCCCAGCTCTGCTCAGTGATGCTTGTCCTGTGCCTCCAGATGAGGGCTGGATCCATCCCCCTCTCTGCATCTCTATCTTCCTCTGGTTGGGGGTTTCCTCCCTGAGCATCTTTGTCTTCTGCTTCCCCCTCTCCTGTTCCTTTAGCCCCTTTAAAGGGAGCACTGCAGTGCTGCACCCTGATCCCTGCACCCCTTCCCTGCCTTGTCCCCAGCTCTGGGTCCTACAGCAGCACCACTCCTGCACCCAGGGCTAGAGCATCACAGACCCCCTCACTCAGGCCCCTCAGCCCCACTGAAACAATGCCAGGGGAGGGTCAATCACTGCTCTGCTCTCTGTGTCTGCATAAGCTCCCCAAGGGACACCCCGACTCAGGATGCCCAACTGTGTCTGGCTCAATCTTCACCCTGCCTGTCCCATGGCACTGCTGTATCACTGCTTATAGGTGACACAATGGGCTTTGCCTATCGGTATCTGCCTGGAAAACGTGTCTGGATGGCACAGAAGAGCAGATCACCCCCAAGCCATGATGTGAGGGCTTGATTTACCTGTGCACATCCTGGTTTTCTTGGCCCAGCCCTGGAGGGGATTTTAATGGCCCTAAATGAGGACTGATGAACTGCAGCCAAGGCAGGAGTGTGAGGCTGGCTGAGGATGGAGGGGAGCTTCACAGAGTGTCGACTGATCTTCCTTTCAGCCAGCTTGGACCTGTGCCCTGTTGTGCTGCTGTGACTTTAAGGGGTTTACTTGTTGCTTTTTGCACTTGGAGTTCCTCTCCCTGCATGGCTCCCGCTCTATGAGGGCAGTTTGCAGCAGAACTGCGTGCAGGAGGGAGGTGGAAAGCCCTGATGGAGCAAGAGCATCCGCTCTGGTTTGACCTGAGGGGCAGGAAAAGCCCCAACGGGAAACTAGAACATCCCTGCCCGGGTGGGAGCTCCTCTGCCGCTCGCTCATAGACTGAAGGAGTCTCTGCTCCCTCTGGTGGTTCCAGCTCCAGCCTCTTCCCATCCGCCAGAGCGTGGATCCGGCTGCTGCACTCATGCATCACTCCCGGGCCAGAGCATGCGGTGATGCTGTGGATGCCTTTGCAGCATTGCTGGTGTGGGCAAGCAGCTACAGGGCAGGATGGGTCCCTTAGTGAAGAGGACCAGTGAGACGGGTGGCAGGGAGGATCCGTGGGGGGTGCTGAGCCAAGCAGGGCTCCCATGTTTCTCTCTAGAATCTTGAACAAATTCATCAATCCACCCCATGAAGCTTAAGAAAAGCAGGAATTGGGATGCACTAAAAGTGGCCAATGGGATGTGCAGTGGGAGGTGGCTCCAGGGTCTCAGAGGAGGCCACGGAGCTGCCTCGAGGGCTGGAGCAGCTCTGCTCTGGAGTCAGGCTGAGAGAGCTGGGCTGGGGCAGCCTGGACAAGAGAAGGCTCCTGAAGGGGAGACCTGAGAGCAGCTCCAGTGCCTAAAGGGGCTGCAGGAAACCTGGAGAGGGGCTTGGGACAAGGGATGTAGGGACAGGCCAAGGGGAAAGGCTTGAACCTGCCCGAGGGGAGACTGAGCTGAGCTCTGAGGCAGAAGCTGTTCCCTGTGAGGGTGCTGAGGCGCTGGCACAGGGTGCCCAGAGGAGCTGTGGCTGCCCCATCCCTGGCAGTGCTCAAGGCCAGGTTGGACACAGGGGCTTGGAGCAGCTGCTCCAGTGGAAGGGGTCCCTGCCCATGGCAGGGGTTGGTGCTGGAGGAGCTTTAAGACCCCTTCCAACACGAACCAGGCTGGGATTCTGTGAGCAGGGCACGACCAAGAGCCCCTCAGAAAGGTCTGGGGTTTGTACTGATGTCCCAGCCAAGGGGCAGCACTTCCGTACGCTGCAGGAGGGTCGATGGGCTTCTCCTTGTGCTCTTTACCAAATCCCCATCGATCCTTTGGGATGCAGTTGGATCAGGTGGAAAACGATCCCCTGCAGCCGCGGGAGGGCAGCAGCTCCCGCAGGGAGAATGGGGGTGAATGCAGAAAGAAAGAGGCACCAAAACAACTTCTTTTAAAGCTAAATCCCCAGCTCCTGAGGCTGAGTCTCCAGCTCCGTCTCACCTCCCAGGCACCATCCCCTCTCGTAGGGGGGGAATGTGGGGCTGCGGTTCTCACACAGCATCCTCACATCACGTCCAGCATCACCAGGCACACACACCAGCTTGGTTTCTGATGCCTGATATTCCTGTGTGTTGGACCATCTTGCCCCAGAGTTGGGTCATTACTGTCTCCAGCCCAACACACGGTGGGAGCATCCTTGGGCTCCAGGGAAACAG
The DNA here is from genome assembly GCF_012275295.1 of Melopsittacus undulatus. Lineage (NCBI taxonomy): Eukaryota > Metazoa > Chordata > Aves > Psittaciformes > Psittaculidae > Melopsittacus > Melopsittacus undulatus. The sequence continues at coordinate 1,769,010 of NC_047543.1, read as the reverse complement.
CCCTTCTCTCCCATTTGCTTCACAGCTGTACCTTGAGTGCCTCAGTTTCCCCACCTCCGAGTTAAACAAGAGGTTTATCAAACCCCTCCAGGAGGTACCCACAAACAGCTCTGCTGTTTCAGGGGGGACAATTCCTCTCCTTGCTCAGTACAGGAGCAAGTTCTGAGGACACAAAGAGGGAAAATCAGTACAAGTGAGAAGAAAATGAGGTCCAAACCATCGGACCTTAAGCTGAACTGCCCTGCCTTGGTGGCGTCCAGGTTTACACCCAAACTGCTGCTTTCACCAGGTTCGGACCTCACTCAGCTCCCTGTTTGAGCAGAAACGGTCCCATTTGCACCGTTCGGGAGCTGAGAACCCGCACCTTTACCTCCCGTTCAACCCTGGGACTCAGCGGCTGCCTTTCCCGCAAGAGTTAATGAAAGGAAGGAGGGAGGAAGGGTTTGCAAAGGAGTTAAACCCAGGCAAAAGAGCCTATGGGAAACAGCCCGTTACCAGCCCCAGGGCTGGAGGTCACCGGCGCTGTGTGCGCTCGCTGCCAGCGTTCAGTCGGTCCTTGAGGGAGCAAAGCAAAGCCAAGCATGAGGAGGTGCCGGCAGCGCGGGCGGGGGCACAGACCGGCTCCCCAGTGAGTGACGGGCCAGCGCCGCTTCCTCCCTCCGGCCGGCCCCGCTCGCCGTGTGTCACACACCCAGACCCATGATTCATCTCCTGGGCTGCTCCCGAGCTGCTCCCCATCGCTCACGGTGGGGCCGGTCCACGCAGCCCCCTGCGCTCGGGGCTTGGAGGACGAGATGGGGAAGCTGAGCGTGGCTCTCGGGATCATCGCGCTCTGCGCTGCCGGCGCCTGGGGTAGGTTTGGGAGCGCTGCCGCTCGCTCCGAGCCGGGTCATTCAGGGATTGTGTGGTCTCTTACGGCCCCAAATCCCAGCACTTTCTGCTTGGGAAAGCGCTCCGAGGGGGGAGCGGGGAGCCTGAAGCTGCTCAGACCGGTTGGGTCTTGGACGGGTCGGGGCCAGGAGGGTTTCCCAAAGGTGCTGTAGGATCAGGACGTGGTTTGTGAGTTATTTCCACGCTGGGTGCGGCAAGTTTCTGTTCGGTACCTCCGCTGTGCTTGGCTCCGGGTAAGGGTTTGTAATGGGAGGACCAGGGTGTGACCTGGGCTCCGTCCTTCCTAAATGCATAATGAAGAGAGTTTGCAGGGCAGGTTGGGCTCTGTGGCCGTGTTGGTTTAAAGGGGGGGGGGGGGGGTATGTCTTGAGTTCTCTTTATTCTGATTGTGAGAAACGTGCTCTCTTACCTCTCACATGGTGGTTTTACCAACTAGTTTTTAGGATGAGGTGATTTCAGACAGAGGTAATTTGTGGTTGTAACATTTCCAGTGTTTGGAGCAAGGAGAAGAGCGGAGAAAAGTGTTTTCTCTCCTCCCCAGGTGTGTTCCCAGGGCTCAAAGTAAATCCTGCAACTGCAAAATGGGGTTTTCAGCTCCTGGTTTATAAATGGGTCCCATTGTTTTCGAGGTCAGACTCCTGGGGCAACGTTGTTCTGTCTAAAGAATTCCAGATTTCAGTGAATTCCCAGGAACAGCCTGAGGCTCTGATCTACCTGATCCCTATGTCTACGGGACATAGGACAACAACCCATTGAGGCTATAGAGCTGCAGTTTGATCCTGTGTATCTGTGCCTGTAAGAAGCTGAGCCCAGTCTGGGCTATTCCCTCCGTGGGATGGTGCTTGCAGGCAGGGAGAGGGTTAGAGAAAAGCCACAGCCCCAGGATGGCGTTGGCAGAGCAGCCACAAAAGCCTGAGCCCTTATCGCTGTGTCAAGCAGAAGGATGTCCGGGTGGGTTGTGTCCTTATCGGGTTCTCTAAAACATCATTATCAGGTTTTCTGTGGGCACTTTCTTGCTCCAGTTGGCAGAGGAAGGAAAAACAAAGCATGTGGCTGGCTCATGCGGTGCATTGAGGTTACTTGGAGTGCAGCTTGGGGGCTGAGTAAGCTTCTCCAGCCAGGGAAGGGTGATGCTGAGCCACAGACGTCTGGGGTATTTCGAGTGCATCATTCCACATTGCTGCCTGGTGGTTCCCAGGCTGCCCAGCTCATCTCCCATTTCCCTGTATTTTATGTGCTAGGATTTCTTTGTGTTTTCAAAGCCTGAGTCTTTAGGACTGGATAATTGTGAGAGACCAACTGCTTTTGTAGTACTTGGGGTCATGAGTTTTTATGGCTGGAAAAACAAATCCCAAAGAGCTGTGCTGGGGTCTTGTATCCAGGCGGTGTCCTGAGCCTGCAAAGCGCTGCTTGGGAAGCTCTAGGACCAAACCTGGAGTGGGCTCAAGATGCAGCATCCTCCTCCTCTCTCCTTTGCCTGTGCTGTTGCTCCTACACAATCCCAGGTCCCCACTCCCCATTTCCCTCACACAGGCAGAGCTGGAAAGGCCAAAATAGACATTTCCCCACAGGGAGAGGCTGAGGCTGCCTGCTCACAGCAGGAACAGCCACATCTGGATGGTGAGAACCATGCCAACAACACTGGCACTGGGGCATTTTGGCCCCTTCCTAGAGGCCAGGTTCCCAGGCTGGGGAAGGGTCCTCCATCCCTGGGCATGTGTCTCAGTTATGGGCAATGGAGCCCATGGGGACCAGAGGGCTGCATGAGTCTGGGGGCAGGAAGTGACTTGCAGGGACCCCTGGTCAAAGCCACCACTGCAGCAATGAGATGGTGACATGATGTGGCTGCAGCCTCGGGCATGGCAGCATCCCTCCTGTAGGACCCTCTGGGCTGCAGCCCCATCTAACCCCATGCACAGCTCCCGTGGCATGGAAGGGGAGCACCAGATCAAGGACCCCTGTGCTGTGGGGTGGGAAGGAAACCACTGAGCCCAGAGGCTGCACACAGGCAGGAGGTAATGCATACCAACTGCTGGGGAGCAGATGAGCTCTCCAGCCCAAAGGGACAGACCTGGGGCTCATTATCCTCAGAGCTCAGGTTTCACAGCAGAAGTGGAGGCAGACCCAAGCTTGGAGATCCTCCACATCATGTTTCAGTGCAGCCTGGGCCCACTGAGACCAGGGTTAACATTGCACAGGGGAAACTGAGGCACTCGGCTCAAGTCACAGGGGAAACCTGCTCAAGATAGGACGCAGACCAGTGCATCCCATGCTAGGCCAAGCTCAAACCCACCCCTGAGGGAACAAACCCCACATTGGCATTAAGTAAGAGGAGGTCAAGAGCACTGCTGGTGGCTAATCCTCTGAGCTTGTCCCTGAGGGCAATGCCAGGGCATAGCCCAAATCCAACACGCATGGGCTTGGGCTGCAGCCACCAGAGCTTGGCAAGGCAGGAGGGATTCCACAAGCAGCAGGAGCTGGCGATGCTAAGAGCCCTTTGCCTTCCTCATACCAAGGTCCAGCTTCACATCCTGTCTGCGCAAGGGTGTGATGCTGCTGCTACATCCCTGCATGTCCTTGGTGCACCAGAGACCAACGTGTTGCTCCTTTAGGCAATACTAAATCTATAATCCTGCCCATCCTCACATGCTGCAGAGTGCCCCTATGGATGCCACCCTGAAGCTGATGCTGAGCAGGGCAATTGGGGTTTAGCTTTCAGTCACCCTGCATGGGACAAGCAGGGAGGTGGCATGGCCATGGGGCACATCCCCAAGCAGATGCACACCACCTCATTCAGATGCACACAAGTGTGACATGCATGCACACACAATGAGCACACACATGCAGCCCCGGCTGCGTGCCAAGGGGCATGAACACACGGTGCCGTCACTGTGGTTCTGCCCAAGGACCTGACGACACCGCTTCACCATTTCCTCTATGCTTTGTGTTGCATTTCCTGTGCTCAGAAACACTGGGAGAGCCCTGGGCAGGAACAGGAGGACATGGGGCAAAGGGGAGACCCCAGCACTCGCTGCTCTATGCTCCTGGGTTCCCCAGGCTGCAGCATTCCCATAACCAAGCCCTAAGATGCTTGTGCTCTGGGAGGAAGGGTGATGCCACCGCAGCTACATCAGCCGTTGACAGCAGGAACCACAGAGCCCCATGGTCTTGCATCTGCCACTGCAGGTACTGGGGCAGCCAGGAGCTCTTGCTGTCATTTGGGGTCCCTTCAGTCGCCCCCAGGCTTGAAGGTCTGGTGCCAGCATCACCCAAAGTCCCCATTGCCTCATCCACCAACAGAGCCCAACCTTTGCCCAGGGCATAGGCACAACCACAACAGGTTACCAGCGCATTCCTGGACTCCTGCTCTTTTCCTCCCCTCGTTTCCCTGTGTCTGAACCTGGGCCAAGAGCAGCTGCAGAGTTTAGTGTGTGCAGAAGAAAGCACCGACCACACTGGGTCAGGGGCAATGGGAAGAGGCAGCAGCTCCCCAGCTGCTGGCGGGGATGCGGGTACCACATTGTGCCCTTGGGAATTCACCCCTGTACCCCAAAACATCTGCAGGGAAGCACAGGGGGAGATGCCCCTCACTCCAACATGTGTGGCACTGAAAGGATGGATACAGGGACCCTTAAAGGAGCTGGCAGGTGGGAAATGATGCTCAATCCCAGTCAGGATGAAGCCCAGCTGGTACTATGGTTATAAAAGGAGCACAGAGGCAGCTCCTGGGATTTGGGGGTTAGGAAATGGATTAGAACAGAGCTCTGGTGGGATGTGGGCCTGGCTGAGCACTTGACACTCCAGCACCTCTGTGGGTGCAGGATGTAACTGTGCTGTTTTCTTGTTTCAGGGGGTAACATCTGCACCACCCGCGGGGTGAACTCCTGCAAGCAGTGCCTGGCTGTGAGCCCCCTCTGTGCCTGGTGCTCTGCCGAGGTAAGGCAGGGATGTGGAGGAAGGGATGAGCCTTTGGGATGGGCGCTGCTCCCCGTGTTACAGCCGCAGCCTCGGTCTCCATCTGTTCCCACCGTGTCTAAACATGTTTATTGGTGGCATCCAGCTCAGACCACAGCTTGGGATGCCCACTTCGGCGTTGCTCTGAAACCTGACCCTTATCTGAGTGCATTGGCAGGAGCTGGCTGGGAAATGCTGGTGTTCCCATTGGAAATTCTCTTTGTCTGTTAGGAAAAGTGCATTTAAAACTTAGTTTACTTTTGGTTTGCTTCTTGATAACCCCTTGTAAAGCACTAAGGCTAAAGTGCTTTACTAAGCACTTTACTAAGGCTAAAGGAGCTTAATTGCTGGAAGGGCTGGAAAAGAGGCTGGGGGGAAAGAAGGGAAATCACTGATTAGAAGCTAGGATTTGGGTTTAAAAGTCTTTTGTTGTTGGAAAGAAGGGGAAAGGAAGACAAAGTGCTGGGCTTGGGCTAAAGAGGATGTGAGAGCTGAGTCGTGGCTCTAAAATCACCCTGTTTGGGTAGGGGAGAGCCCCGATGATTTGCCACGTTCCCCTCCAAAAATGCTGCCCTGTGGTTAGTCCATTGGAAGGTAACGGGAGGGAGTTTCCCAACTGGATGGAGCAGCAGCCCCAGGGCAGAGGAGAGGCTGGGACGGGGAGAGGTGATGAAACCTCTTCCTTTGGCAAAGCTTTTCTTCCTTTCTGCTTCCCCACCCATGAAGCCCCCGCTTCCGCCGGCTGAGATTGTGCCACCGGGACCTGGGGGAAAGCAATCCAAGCTGGAAAACGCTGCTGGGTTGTGCCTGCATGGCCCGATGCTCTGGGCTCAGTGTGGAGCGGATGCCTCTGTTCCTTGTGCCCTTGGTGTGAGTGAAGATGCTTGTGCTCCTTGTCTCCAGCAAGGGGTGTGATAAGGAGCCTCGCTCCCTGCTCCGGAGCAGGAATGGGGTTGGGTTTGTTGCTGGGAGCGGTGATGCTCGGGGCTTGGTTTTTCCTCCACATCAGCAAAGGTTCCCAAAAAAGGAAATCTTTCCATGGCTGCTCATGGACGTGACAAGCAGCGAGGGAGCCGCCAGCAGCCGGCCCCGGAGAGCCGGCTCTGCCTCCAACATCTGGACCGCATTGGCTGAACACAGCCCATGAGGGCTCTGTGTGGGTTTGTTTAATTTCCCAGGGGTGAGGAGGTCTCTGATACTGTGCCCCCCCCCCCCCCCCCCCCCCCCATCCCTCCCTTTGTTTTTAAAGGGAAAGTGTCCTTATTTGTGCTCCTTCTGCTCTTTTCCCACCCACGTGGCCTCCGCAAGCAGCTCTTATCTGCTGCTCCATCCTGCTTTTGGACAAGAGAAGGATTTCATTGTGGTTTCTTGAGGCTGATGCAGAGGGAATTGAGTTTTATTTAGTTTTCCAGAAGTTTGACTGCTTTTACCAATAGATGTGCCCATCCACTTCCCTTTTCCGTTGGGAAATGCCAGCCAACCTGTAACACTGAGATGTGGCTTTAAAATCGTTTGGGAGGTTATAGGGACACATCTTCCAGTGCCTCACCCTCCCTGGTTGCCTTGGGGGGAAAGAGGGAGGCAAAGTTGGATCCGGGTTTTGTTCCAGAGAAGCTGCTGAAAGGTTTTAGCTTAATCTGCTGTGGCCTCTCTGCTTTGGGTCCTCTCCTGCATAGAGCTGATGCTCTATGTGGTTGCCTTGAGCATGAAAATGGAGATGTCCTGGGGATGCAGGAATTCCCACAGCCACCTGTGCTGGGAGCTTGGGAATGGAGCTGGCTCTGCCAGCACTTTGCCTCGTCTTGCCCTCACTCACAAGGGAAGCAGGCAGCAGTCCATCTTGTCAAGTGCTCCTTTAGTGCTACAGTGGCTTTTTCCTTTGCCTTTTGCAGTAGTTTTGTTGCTGGGGAGACTTCTGTGAGTCCCAGGTCGATCATCATATTTAGGGCTCCAGGGGAAGGGGTTAAATAGCATCTCCATGGGAATCTTGAAGCTGGAATGATGTTGTTAATCCCATAAGGTGCTGTGTGGCCTGGGAGTTTCCCAGGATCTCCAAGTATCACCTAAGAGCCCAGCCTGCCTTTACCCTCATGCTTTTCCAGTGATTTCTCCACCTGGGACAGGAATGTAAGCGGTGATGGATGGGATGTGGTGTAAACCAGGCATCTCTTCCCACAGCAGGGAGCCCTGTGGGGTTGGGTGGGTTCAAGGCAGCTAAATGAGAGGGATGAGCTGTCCTCTTGGGCAGCAGTGTGCCGGCCAGGCAGGGAGGGTGGGAGCAGGAGGCTGCAGGAACACGTCTGCTGATGCATTTGCTGATGTATCCTCTGGCTATCCCTTCACACTGTTTCCAGAGGGCTCTCGGCCAGCATAAAACACACGCATTCATTCCAGGGTTCAGGCAGCCTCGGATGATGTCCTGCATGGGGAAACTCGCCAGCACTGGGAGGCTGCAGTTAGGATCCAGCTGAACCAGCCCCAGCAGGACTTGTGCCACCTCCCTTTACTACAGGGAAAGGCTGTGCTGGTCATCTGCTGTAGACTTCAAATGCAGGAAGGCTTGGGCTGTGGGAGGGAGATGGAGAAACTCTTTGGAGGGGAGGGAGCCTCCTGGCAGTGTTGGGCTGGGAAAGAAATTCCTCCCATATCTGTCTCCATGAGAAGCCAAAGCGACCGGAGCCCTTCTCAATGGGCTGTGATAAGGGCGAGGAGCTGGGAGCTTTCTAGGAAAGAGGGACATGGCCAGACCCCATCGTGACTCCACACGTTGTGCTTCCGGCCCCTGATGGGCACTTGATGGCTTCTCCCACAGCCCTTTTTGCTCTTTCACTCCTTTTTTGGTTCTCCTATCCTCTGGCTGGCTCCATCCTGCAGGAAGCTGGAGAGCTCGAGATAAGCCTGAAGTGTACTTGCACAGGAACTGAGCATTGCTCAATGCAATGGGCTCCCCACAGCAGGGACCAGGACTGAAACAGAAGGGTTTCCAAAGGCACAGCAGATGAAAGTGGGAAAAGGTGGCTCATCTTTTGCCATGGTTGAGGATATAATAGAAGTCCCAGCCTCTGTTCCTCATCCCCTGCTATGTTCACATCCCTCCTCACCCTCTTCTGGCCATCCCACATAAAGGGGCTTTCCTTTTAGCTTGGCCAAAACCAAACCTGAGGCTCCAGCTGCCAGCAGCTGGGAGTGCATCTGGCAGGGATCCTTTATCCCTTACTCCTTGGCAGGGTGGAAGTCAGCAGACCAGAACTTGCCCTGAACCCCAGCAGGACTTGCCTGACCTCTCCCTTGAGCAGAGGCACCCTGCCCCAAAGCACCTCTTATCCTGGTCTCCTGCATTAGATGTGCTAAAGGAGCTCTCCAGTGGAAAATGGGGCCCTCCTTGTGATGTAACCATGGGGGTTCCTGGGGGAGCCTGGTTCCTGACCATGTGCTTTTCCCACAGGTGCTGGCACAAGGGTCTCCTCGCTGTGACCTGCGCACCAACCTCCTGGAGAACGGCTGCGGGCACGACTACATCGAGTCCCCCAGCAGCAGCGTGACCATCCTGGAGGCCAGACCCCTCAGTGACAAGGGCTCAGGGAGCTCCATCACCACCCAGATGAGCCCCCAGAGAATACGGCTGAACCTGCGGCCAGGTGAGAGCCTCCAACTGCCATGGGAAGGGGGATGCAGTGGCAGTAACTCAAAGGGCTCAAGTGATGAGTGAGCCATCACTGCTCACCAACTCGTGTGTCCATGGGGGGCAATGCCAAGCTGGGAGCTGCACCAAACCCTGCAGGAGCATCCCTGCTGGCAGCCAGGCTGACTGCAAACTGATCAGTTTCTTGGCTCAACCCTGCTGTATCCCAATGGGCAGGATGGGATACAGCAACTTAAGAACACATGGGCTTATTTTATCAAGCCATTTAGACCTTGGCTACTGCTGCTGTACTCTAAATGCTTTGGTGGAGGTCAGCTCATGTCTAACAAGCTGTAGAGCAGCTGGAAGGGTTGGGCTGCCAACAGGTCCCTGTGATTCCCTAGGCTTGTTTTGGACAGGCTGGAGACAATTAACTGTGATGGTCTTTTGCCAGCATGGAGGAGTTCCAAGTGATGCCAAGCAGGAGGCAGAACTAACAGGCATCATTCTCCCAAAGTCACAAAACCAGTTTGGGGATGTGGAGCAAGTGGTACCATCACCATGCTCTGTCCCATGTGCAGCCCACTCCCTGCCATCCATTCACAGATGACTCTTCTAGTCTCAGCAGGAACAATTTTGGCTCCTTGTGCTCATTAAAGCCCAGATATCGGTGGCTGATTGCACATTCTTGGGCCTTCCAGACAGAAGTCCTCATCTTGTATGTCCTGTATGTCTAAAGTGTCCCCATGCGATGGGGACATGTAGCTGCTAAGTGGCCCTTACAGATATTGGGCAGGTAGTTGTGGTGCTCTGGAGAGGAACAGATACAGTGCACAGTGCTGAAGCTCCTGTTTCTTGGAAGCAGTAGAAGAAAACCCCAGTTGATCTCTGTCCAATCAAGACTTGGCATGAGTCACTGGCCTCGACCCATGAATCAAGACCAAATGTTAAAGGGATTAAGTAGGACAGGTCACAGCCCATGGCCCACAGGCTCAGAGTCCTGATCTTAGCTCTACAAGGAGAAACAGATGTTCTCTGAGTGCTAAGTTGGGCCCCTGACTGTGTGGTGACAATGTGGAGGAGCTGGGAGGAGCCAATAGGGATGGAACAGGGATGGGGAAGGGCCTGGGAGATGCTTGGAGTTCTTGGTTGCTCAGAGAAGTCAGAAGCAGCCCTGGGAACTGCTGTATCCACACAGTTTTCCACTGACTCCATCCAGTGCGTGTTGGTCATGCTGTTCATGCAGCTTGTGGCAGTCAGCTCTGGGCAGGAGGTTTGGAGAACAGGACCTATAAGCACATTTGCCATCTCCAAGGTGCACACTGTATCTCCCGTGCAAGCACCCTGCCCAAAGGGCTTTGCCCCTTTGTGTACAAGTGTGATGCTCTCCTCCCAGGAGCTTTAAACCATCTCCTTGGGTTCCTGCTGACCCCATAGGTTGATTTTTCTCCCTAGTCCTGCAGTGATCCCCCCCTGCTCCTCCTAGGAGAGGATCTCTCACTCCCTGTCACATTACAGATGATTCCCAGATCTTCCGTGTCCAAGTGCGTCAAGTGGAAGACTACCCCGTGGACATCTACTACCTGATGGACCTGTCCAACTCCATGAAGGACGATCTGAGGAACATCCAGAACCTGGGCACAAAGCTCGCCAGTGAGATGCGCAAGCTCACCAGCAACCTACGCATCGGCTTCGGAGCCTTTGTGGACAAGCCCATTTCCCCCTACATGTACATCTCCCCTCCAGAAGCCATCATCAACCCTTGCTATGAGTAAGAAAGCGACTTCAAAAACTCCCAGCAGGACAGAGCCCTTCTCTAGGACATGTGGTTGCTTCACCAGCCTCTGGCTGTGTCCTTGGGCTCTTGGGGTGGTTGGGCCCCTCCAAGCATCCTGGATGGGCCCATGGGAGGTGGGATCTGATCCCCATGCACTGCCTGATGTCCTGTAGGATCGGGGAAACCTGCCTGCCCATGTTTGGGTACAAGCACGTCCTGTCGCTCACGGATGAGGTGACCCGCTTCAACGAGGAGGTGCGGAAGCAGAGTGTCTCAAGGAACCGCGACGCGCCCGAGGGTGGCTTCGATGCCATCATCCAGGCCACCGTGTGCGATGTAAGGGGCAAGAAGACCTGGTTGGGGCTTGGGAGATGGTCATCGGGTTGGGGCTGGTGGCTTAGCAGAGGCCATCCAAGCCCACCAGGTAGGGAACATAAACCCTGTGGTGCTGCTGCATGGCTCAGATCTGCAGAGGATGCATTCAACTTGAATGCTTCTAGACCAACAGCCAAGGCAAGGGAAGAGCAGGGCCCTTACATGGTCCTGGGAGGAGAGAGGAGGAGATCAGGTACTTGGGAACTGATGATCACAGAGTCATGGAATGGTCTGGGCTAGGAGGGACCATAAAGCTCATCCAATTCCAATCCCCTGCCATGTGCAGGGACATCTTACACTAGAGCAGCTTGCTCCAAGCCCCATCCAACCTGGCCTTGAACACTGCCAGGGACAGGGCATAACGATCCCATGTCAGCCCTGCAGTAACGCACCCAAAAGGGACATTATCTCCTGTGCCTGCACCTTGATTTTGCTGGGAATGGGAGGGATTGCAGCCCAGATCCATGACCTGGGACATGCAAAGGCAGCAGCAGAGTGCTTGCACATAGGGCTGCCACACAACTGGGAGCTGTCTTTCACTACAGGAGAAAATCGGCTGGAGGAACGATGCTTCCCACCTCCTCGTCTTTACCACGGATGCCAAGACCCACATTGCACTGGATGGCAGGCTGGCTGGCATCGTGCAGCCCAATGATGCCCAGTGCCACATTGACAAGGACAATTTCTACTCTGCCTCCACCACACTGGTAAATCCCAGCCTCCACAATGGGGTTGTGGAGACCCTGTGGGTACATGTTCTTTGGGTACAGCCTCTCCTCCTCCCCAGGACTATCCCTCTCTGGGCCTGATGACTGAGAAGCTCTCCCAGAAGAACATCAACTTGATCTTTGCTGTGACAGATACAGTGGTTGGCCTCTACCAGGTAACAGCCCCTGTGCAAAGTCACCTTCTGGGGGGGGGCCCAAGGAGCAACCTTTGCAGCTGGCCGTGGGTGGCCCCATATAGCTTGGAGGTCTCCTGTCCTATCAAAGCTCATAGGGAAGCTCCCATGTGCCCAGACAGGGTTTGGCTAAGTCACAAGCAACCCATGCTTATGATATTCCTGCAGAACTACAGTGAGCTGATCCCAGGCACAACCGTGGGCACCTTGTCCAGAGACTCCAGCAACGTCCTGCAGCTCATAGTGGACTCCTATGGGGTGAGTGTGCAATGTGATGGCCCCACACAGCTCTCTCTCTCCCAAAATAGCCACTGCTTCACACTGCAAACAGCCCACACAGAGTTGGCAGCTCCCCCAGCCCTGAGCATCCTTCCTGGGCCAGCTGTGAGCATCTGCCTCCTCCCATGCATGCGGGAATGCTGGGGAAGGGAGGTCACTGTGTTCACTGCCTGCCCCTTCCCATCCTCGAAGGCATTTCCCAATGGGGAATGATGTAGCCAAGTCCTGAGAAAGACTCAATGCTCTCAGCTCCCTTCCCGTGTGCGTGGGAGCATCGTGGTGGAGCAGGAGCCCCATCCCAGGGCCTGGTCCCTGCCCAGCCTCTGCTGTCCCTTTCATCCCTTCTCTCTCCTTGCCTAGAAAATCCGCTCCAAGGTGGAACTGGAGGTGCGTGACCTCCCTGAAGAGCTGTCCCTGGCCTTCAATGCCACCTGCCTCAACGACGAGGTCATCCCTGGGCTCAAGTCTTGTGTGGGGCTCAAGATTGGGGACACGGTGAGGATCCTCTTCATGGACTTGGTTTTTCTCCCCCTCCATGTAGAGCCTGGTGCTCTCTACCAGCACCACCTCCATGCCCACCACCTCCCTGGTGACACAGGGGTCTTTGCAGTGGAAAGAGGGGTCCAGCAAGGATGAAAATGCTTTTTGAGTCTGCTGGATGAAAACTCTATGGTCCAATAGCCCAGGCCAGGCTGCTGGGTGCTGTAAATGGGATTCAGCCTGGTTACTGTGGCAGGCCCAAACCATGTTGGGACAGCTCTGAAAAGCCCAACGGGATGTGGTGGGTCCTATTTCTGGGCTCCCTAAGCTCGGGGTAGGTACCGTGACACGGTGCTGCTGTTACTGATGGCCAAATGCTCCCCTGTGCCTCCAGGTGAGCTTCAGCATCGAGGCCAAGGTACGGGGATGCCCGCGGGAGAGGGAGAAATCCTTCACCATCAAACCCGTGGGCTTCAAGGACAACCTGACCGTGGTGGTGAACTTCGACTGCGACTGTTCCTGCGAGAGCCAAGCAGAGGCCAACAGCTCATCCTGCAGCGGAGGCAACGGCACCCTGGAGTGCGGTGTGTGCCGTTGCAACCCCGGGCGCCTGGGCTCACACTGTGAGTGCTCGGAGGAGGAGTACAACCCCTCGCAGCAGGACAACTGCAGCCCCCGGGCAGGACAGCCCCTCTGCAGCCAGCGGGGGGAGTGCATCTGCGGGCAGTGCGTGTGCCACAGCAGTGACTTCGGGAAGGTGACGGGCAAGTACTGCGAGTGCGACGACTTCTCCTGCGTGCGCTTCAAGGGGCAGATGTGCTCGGGTGAGTGATGGGCATGGAGCGGATCAAGGTGCTCACAGCACCCAAGGGCATGGAGAAAGGTGGCATCAGCTGTTTTGGGGGTTAGTCCAAGGCATTGTCCCTGCCACTGGCTTGTTGTCCAGCAATGGCTCTGCCTGGACCACAATAGAAGTGATAGGATAAGGGTGATGGGTTCAAACTGAAACAGGGGAAGTTCAGGTTAGATCTAAGGAAGAGGCTCTTCCCTGTGAGGGTGCTGAGGCACTGACACAGGGTGCCCAGAGAAGCTGTGGCTGCCCCATCCCTGGCAGTGCTCAAGGCCAGGTTGGACACAGGGGCTTGGAGCAGCTGCTCCAGTGGAAGGGGTCCCTGCCCGTGGCAGGAGTTGGGGCTGGATGAGCTTTAAAGTCCATTCCAACCCAAACTATTCTATGAGCAGCCCTGGGTTTGAAGCAGTGCCCGGGGAATTACTCCCTTTTTGCAGTTGAGGTCACCTCCTGTGCCTGGGCTACAGGGTTAAAATTGTCCTTGGTTAAGACTCAGAACTCCCATCAAGGGGGCTGGTGGGCACCCAGGGGTGCACAGGGCAGGGACCCTGCTTGAGTCACAGCACCCAACACATCAGAGGTATTGTTCTGCAGGAGTAAACCCCAGGGTGGAGGGATAGGGATGGGGAGAGGCAATTTTTATCCTGCACTCAGTTCTTGAGGACCTCTCTGTTGGCAAAAGCATTGAGGAAGTGAATCCTCTCCCTTGCTGGCCTTGCAGCATCTCCTCTCCTGAGCAATCATCTCCTCCATGTGCTACCAGACTGCCCTGCTCCAGCCTTGGCTGCTGCTTCTCTCCTCACTGGTGAGGCAGAACCAGGTCCTTGGGTTCTCCTATGCCAGGCACTGGGGAAGGAGTCCCTCTCTGTAGAACTCCCATCCCAGCAGTGGTTTCAGATGTCCTGATGTGCCTCTTCCCCATAGAGGGTTTCTCCCATCCACTTCTTCAGTAAGCACTGGAGCTCTGAGTTAACCCCCAGGCTCTACCCCATCCTCTCAGGGGATGCAAGAGGGGTAGCAGTGCCCGAGACTGAGGCATGAAACTGTGGCACATCCCAAAAGTGATTCAAGGAGGGATGAGCAGAGGGGCAGCCACTCTTTTCTGTTCCCAGCCTCCCTCTGTATGTCCCCAGGTTGAGTTTTTGGGACCTCACCTGCCCCTCAGCCCGGTGTCAGTGGGATTGATGCTTCACCTTATCAGCCTGCTGCTAACACAGGCGGAAGCGTTGGATTTTCCCTCCCCCTGCACAGTCAGTGCCCCTGTGCCCCCGGGCGCCTGTTCCTGCCGCCTGTTTGCACAACCACTCACTGCCTGTTTGCACAAGGGCTGCTGATGCTCTGCCCCAGCCTGGCTGAGCTGTTAATTAACCTGCTCTGGCTGACCCTGCTGGCATCCATCCCACCCCACTGAGCCACTGGAGAAGAGAAGCTGCATGGAGACCTCAGTGCAGCTTCCAGTGTCTGAAGGGGGCCTATAGGGATGCTGGGGAGGGACTCTTCATTAGGGACTGTAGTGACAGGACAAGGGGTGATGGGTTCAAACTGAAATAGGGGAAGTTTAGATTGGGTATAAGGAAGAAGTTCTTTAGTGTGAGGGTGCTGAGGCACTGGAATGGGTTGCCCAGGGAGGTTGTGAATGCTCCATCCCTGGCAGTGTTCAAGGCCAGGCTGGACAGAGCCTTGGTTGCCATGGTTTAGTGTGAGGTGTCCCTGCCCAAGGCAGGGGCTTGGAACTGGATGATCTTAAGCTCCTTTCCATCCCTAACTATTCTATGATTCTATGTTTCTATGCCCTGCCACCCGGTGTGCCACTGCCTTCCTGTGACTCAGCCCCAGGTCCTCATTCACAGGATTACACATTGATTTCTCATGCCAGTGTCCCACAGGCCATGGTGGGGATCATTCCTGGCCAATCTCCTGCTGGGAGCAGCGTTCCTGACTTGCCCCAGTGCACTCAGGGCTTGGGACTGGTCGGCGTGTGCCAGCTCCATGGCGTTCCCATCGCTTATTGTGTCTTTGAGCTGTAATCAAACCACAATGCAAATAGCCCCAGGCTTTGGCAGGGTTTGAGCATGTCTGTCTGTCTGATTAAGCCAGTCTGAGAGTGCAGAGCTTGTTGGGCCTTTCTCAGCAGTCAGCTTCTGCTGCCTGGTCTGGGACTGGGAATAAAGCCCGATTTGGGGGTTTAACCTGACTCAGTCTGAAATTAAAAGCCAAAGCCAAGCTTGACTAACTCAGAGCTGGATCTGATTGAGCATCTCCAGCTGCTGCCGGCAGTGTGGGTTGTTTGGGTAGAATAAGAGGAGCATTGGGGTTGCAGCAGAGGTTTGATGTGAGCTGTGTCCCACCCTGTGGACAGTAAAAAGGGGTTGTTTTGGGCCCTGCCATGCCAACAACCCCATCTGCGTGATTGCGATTGGGATCTATGGGGATGCTCAAGGGTCCTGATGGCTCTGGCTTGTCCCCAGGCCACGGGCAGTGCAGCTGTGGGGACTGTCTGTGCGACCCGGACTGGACTGGTGACTACTGCAACTGCACCACGCGCACCGACACGTGCATGTCCAGCACTGGGCTGGTGTGCAGTGGCCACGGCTCCTGTGTCTGCGGCAAGTGTGACTGCACCCAGCCCGGCTCCTATGGAGACACCTGCGAGAAGTGCCCCACGTGCCCGGACGCCTGCACCATCAAAAAGTGAGTGAGGGCAGAGCTGGGACTGGTCCTACCCCACTGGGGAGCTGGGGTGGGTCATGGGGATGTCACATAGGATGGATTGGGTTGGAAAGGGCCTGAAGAGAGACCTTCTATTGAGCAGCTGCTCCAAGCCCCTGTGTCCAACCTGGCCTTGAGCACTGCAGGGATGGGGCAGCCACAGCTTCTCTGGGCACCCTGTGCCAGCGCCTCAGCACCCTCACAGGGAAGAGCTTCTGCCTTAGATCCAACCTGACTTTCACCTGTTTCAGTTTGAACCCATCACCCTTTGTCCTATCACTGCAGTCCCTGATGAAGGCCCCTCTCCGGCATCCTTGTAGCCCCCTTCAGACACTGGAAGCTGCTCTGAGGTCTCCACACAGCTTCTCTTCTCCAGGCTGAGCAGACCCCATCCCTGCAGTGCTCAAGGCCAGGTTGGACACAGGGGCTTGGAGCAGCTGCTCCACTGGAAGGTGTCCCTGCCCGTGGCAGGGGTTGGAACTGGATGAGATTTAATGTCCCTTCAACCCAATCCATCCATGGTATCCCATCAGTGAGCCGGCAGCAGTGACAGCAGGAGCTCTCACACCCTGCAGCCTGGCTGGGTTGGGATTGCAGTGATTTCTGCTGCCTGAGATGCACAGTGTGGGGATAGGGGTACTCACAGCACCTCTCTGCTCTCCTGTCCCTCAGGGAGTGTGTGGAGTGCAAGAAGTTTGAGCGGGGGACACTGGTGGAGCAGCAATCCTGCAGCCGCATGTGCCGCGATGAGATTGAGACCGTGCAGGAGCTCAGTAAGAGAGAGCCCCAACCCCTGTCCTGAAGAGTGGGAATGGGGGGGGGCTGCATCCACCACCCACTTCCCCTCCCCATGGGCACCCCTCTAACCTGGGGGGCTCTGAACCTCTTACTGTGACAGTTGACAGGGGCAAGGATGCTGTGAACTGCACCTACAAGGATGAGGATGACTGCGTGGTGCGGTTCCAGTACTATGAGGACTCCAGCGGCAAGTCCATCCTCTATGTTATCGAGGAGCCCGGTAAGAGCCAGCTGGAGGGATGCAGAGGGAGCTGTGCTGGGTTGCTGTGCTGAGTGGGGAGGTTGGGCTTGATCCTAAAGCTCTTTTCCAACCTACTGAATCTATGCTTTTGAGTGCCTGCTGTACCTCCCACCCCAAGCAGGCTCATGGGCACAGGGGCTGAGGGAGGTTAAAGAGCTGCTTTGTTCCCTGCTCCATGCCACAGGGTGTGATTTCCTGCCTCTGTCTCATGTTTCCCCACCTCTTGGTTATTTCACACCCTGCACTGAGGCCAAGGCTGGGAGCTCAACCTTCCCACTGCCCTCATCCTGCTTCTGGCTCCATAGGGTGATGCTACGTGAGGAGCAGACAGGAGCTGGCTCCCATTAGTTAGGGCTGGGATACAGCAGAGCATCCCTGGGATCTCCAGAGACCTCAAGGTCTGAGCCGGTGGTTGCATATCCTTCCAAAGCAGGGCCATGGAAGCAGCCCCCAGCAGGGCTGCAGTCCACCCAGAGAGGAGCTTGAGGATCTCAGCATGTGCACCCCATGGATGGGATCCTCCTATATAGAACCTGCTGTGCTCAAGGAGGGAGGCTGCTGCTGTCTGACAGGGCAGGATGAAGCCCACCTAATACCAGAGCAGCTCCATGTACTTATGGGCAGGCAGCCCCAGAGCTGAGCTTCCCCAACCCTGCTCTTCTCCCTCCTCCAGACTGTCCGAAGGGGCCGGATGTCCTGGTGGTCCTGCTCTCGGTGACAGGAGCCATCCTGCTCATCGGCCTCGCTGCTCTGCTCATCTGGAAGCTCCTCATCACCATCCACGACCGCCGGGAGTTCGCCCGTTTCGAGGAGGAGAAGGCCAGGGCCAAGTGGGACACGGTGAGGACCAGTGGGTTGGGAGTCCCTGGATCTGAGTAGATCCAGATCCCAGTGCTCCCAGCATAAGAGCCCAGTTGTTGTCTGTGGTCCCAGTGCATGGTCCTTAGGGACCAGCTTGCTCCATCCCCCTGTGAAGCGGGATGGACTCAGGGTGACACTGCCCAACCTGGACACCCCTTCCCTGAGCCCATTGTGGTCCCAGAGGATGTGTGTATGGGTGATAGCACATGTCCCACAGGATTTTCCCACCTCCAGCTTATCCCCAGCATTGTCACCAGCATGACCCTCTTACTCATTGCCCACACCAGTGCTTCCATCCTGTGAGCAAGGCAGAAAGTCCCTCCTGCCATGGGATACTGGAAGAGCTGAGGCACCCAGAGCACAAGGGCTGGGATAGCACCAGTGCCTGTCCCTCACTTCCTCCTCTCCCCAGAAGGAAGGGATGGAGAGGCATGGGATGATTCTCTCAGGAGCTCCTGCTGCCTTTCTCCTCCTCCACAGCAGCATTTCCCTGCTCTCCCCCATGAAACCTTATGGGCTGAAGCCTTGAATGGAGAAGACATGGATCAACCACTCCATGCTGAACTGGTGCCTCAGTTTCCCCAGCTGTAAAGTAGAATGAATGCTGATGCCAAGCACAAAATGATGATGCTCTTTTTATTCCTTCTCCTTCTTCCAGGGCCACAACCCTTTATATAAAGAGGCTACATCTACTTTCACCAACATCACGTACCGTGGGAATTGAGGATGCCACATCCAGCGCTGCCATGGGATCATCCTGTGTGCTCTGTTGGAGTCCAGTTTACAGAAGAGCTCGAGTGTGTTTCTGTGTGTGTGTGAATGTCTGTGTGTAATTTAACAACCCATTGACTGCCTCCAGAGCCCTATAACCACAGGGATGTGCTTTCCATGGCAAACCTCTCATCCTTACCTCGGTGGGTCACCCCACAGGAGCTGGTGGCCCCTCCATACACTGAACACGGAGAAACGGGACTTTGTCTGCCTGGCCAGTCTGTGAACCCTTTGGTGCTCATTGGGCCAAGTGGATTTCATGAGCAGATGCTCAAACCAAGTGTTGAGCTGTGATCTCCTCCTTGCCCCATGCTGGTGAAGCTCTGCCTGCTTCAAGCATCGCTTTGTGCACTGGACAGATGTGGACCCCATGGGTACAGGAGCCACCACTTGGCTTTGTGGGTTGAGGACACTGCTTGAGCAACTCATCAGCCCTGTGTTTCTGGCAATACTCTGGCTCAGGGTACTGTAAAGCAGCATCCCAGCACCATGGTGCCCTTCCTTTCATGTTCCACCATTGGCCAATTCTATGTAGCATCAGCTGTCCCCCTCCATTGTCTCCATGCCACAGTGCACACAGATGCACAGGCAGCAGCCTCAGGAATGCTGTGCTGCCCATTATCCCCTGAGCCTGGCCACCTTTCTTCCTTTGCTGTGCTTTTTGGGCTGTGTAACTGCACAAAGCTACTTTCTGGTTCTAGAGGAGCAGGCACCATTCAGGTCTTGTCCTGCTGCCTGGAGTTCTGTTGTCCTGTTGGGAAAAACAAAGGAATGTTTTGTAGAGTTTGCTGTAACAGTGCTGCTGCCCTGCCCCAGGGAGAGCACAGCGGCTCTAAGGGGTAGCTTCATCCCCCTTAATTGCACCAAAAAGCATCAGTGCCTGGTGTGGGGCTGGCCCCGAGGGCCCCCATTGCCTGAGCTGGTGGTGGCTGTGTCTCTGCTCCCTGGCTGTGTGGGAGCAGGGGCAGGGGTTGGATGGGCAGCACCAGAGCAGCAGTGATTCACACCGTGGAAATGACCATGGATACAATAAAAAACGCCAAACACAAAAAGATGAGGGTGAATTGTGGCTCTTGGGGAGAGCAAAGCCTCCTGTAAGGCTCCTTTTGTTTCACTTATGGGCTAAGTGAATCCAAAGATGCATTAACTGTTCCCAAACGGGGTGTATGGTGGAGGAGGGCAGCATCACCACCTGCCTGCTGAGTGTATGAGAACTGTCAGTGGCTTTTGGGAAAGGGAAATTCTGCTTTTAGTGATGCTTGAAATGAGCTTGTTCCTAGGGGTAATTCCAATTCAGAGAACACATTCAGGTGATGGTCAACATTTCCTTCCAATGGTTGTTTCTGGCGGGTTTATTTTACTGTCTTTATTCCTTGCTATAATCTAATGGCTTTAGCCTGTCAGAGAGGGGACTGAGCTGAGCTCTTAGGCAGAAGCTGTTCCCTGTGAGGGTGCTGAGGCGCTGGCACAGGGTGCCCAGAGAAGCTGTGGCTGCCCCATCCCTGGCAGTGCTCAAGGCCAGGTTGGACACAGGGGCTTGGAGCAGCTGCTCCAGTGGAAGAGGTCCCTGCCCACGGCAGGGGTTGGAGCTGGAGGAGCTTTAAGGTCCCTTCAACCCCAACCAGGCTGGGATGCTGTCTGTGGTGGCTCTATGAAAGCCGGGCATGGGGCTGCGGGGACACCCAGCGGCCACTCTTCAAAGCAGCATTTTGCCTGTCCTGTGCTCCTCCCTCAGCCCCGCACCCTGGACCACGCGGTTCAGGGGCTGATCCTGTGCAGGGATACAGGTAGGATGTTCTCCCCATCCCTGTGCCTCCCTGTGCCCCAGGTATCCCACTGTGCCCCATCACACCCTATCCCAGCTTGCTGGTGGTGCAGAGCTGAGCCTCAGAATGTCGCTGGTACTACCAGGAGCTCTGTGACATCAGTCAGAACACAGCGTGCTGCAGGGAAACAGAACAGGGTTGAAGTCCCTGTTACAGCAGGGCTGGGTTGAGGAGGAGATGGATTCCAGCAAACCACCAGATTCCCATGAGCCTGTAATCATCGAGGCCCTGCCACAGGCATCACAAGATAGCTTAACAGAAATACAGGGTAGTCAGGATGAACCTGTGTGCTCAGAAGCTCCACCAGGCCCCACACCTGCTGATGTCCACAATCACAGCAAGAGCTCCAGCAGGACTTCCAAATGCAGTAAGAAATCCTCACTGAGCAAGATATCCACATCCAGCAGGGCCTCCACATCCAGCAGGGCCTCCACATCCAGCAGGATCTCCATATCCAGTGACACCTCTATGTGAGTGAGGGGGTGCCTCCTTGGATGGAGGGAGCCCACATTTCCTGTATTTCAGTCTCCTTATGTTCCCTGCTTATCCAAAAGGCAGAAAAGCTGCAGGGCTTAAGGGGAGGGTGATGGAGAATGTTGTCAATGTTGCAGGGAGTCTGGCCAACGGCACTTGCTGTTCATGGTTGAAAGTTTTCCACCTAGGCAGGTGACATACAGGAAGAATGTGACAGGAGAACATAAGGACATGAAGGTGAGGATGGGCAGCACTGGGCCCCACACATATCCACATGAGCTCTTTCAGAACCATGCCCACACCCCAAAACTATGTGCCCATCACCCCTACACACAGCCCACATCCCCAGGGATGCAGCTGGGTCATGCCAGGGGTTGTATGTCTGTATATTATCCTGGGAAACACAGACAAGGATTTGGTCTGGAGATGGATCTGACCACTGCTGAGCATCCTGATGTGGCCCCACTTGGGGTGGACTCCTGCACAGGAGCTGGGGACCCTCCAGAGGCCCCCCAATAGAGGCCAATGGGTCCCTGTCATCCCCCTCCCTGGGCTCAGCCTATGCTCAGGCAGTGTTTAATGGTGCGGGTGTACCTGCCCCCAGACCCTCTCTTCCTTCAAGCTGTTACCAACTAAATGGCCGCTACGGAACAAGAAGCAGAAGAAGAAGAAACGGAAGACCACAAGAGAAAGCCAGGAGCAGCCACAGCAGCAAGCCTCAGTGGTCAGCAATATCAAGGGGAGCACTTCCCATGCATCACAGGCAAGAGCCCCCAGCATCCCTAGGACAGCTGTCACAACCCAGGACAGGTAATGAAGGGACCATCTCAGGTTGAGCCAGTCCCACCCTTGAGGCTCTCCAAGGGTGATCTGGGCCCCCAAGGCAGAGGGACATCTCACACTTGCCCCTTGTCTGCTCCCTTAATAGGAAGAAAATGTCCAGTGTGAGCATGAGGCAGTACAGTGAGGTGGGAGGAAAGCAGGATGAGGCCGTGCTGGAGCCAGAAGGTAACTCTGTTCCTCCCCAGCCATTTCAACTGTGTTTGCTCCTCTGAAATCCTTTGTCCCACCTCGATGATGGTAGAGAAACCAGAGTGATGCCATGTGTGCAGTGCAGGCAGAAGATCCCCATTTCCCATTGAGCTGGGGGGGTGAGGCAAGACCCCTGTTCAGCTCAGGTTCACTGCCCCTTGATGCCAGTGAGCAGGGCTGCTTGCAGGACCATGAAGACCAGCTTCTGGAGTGGCTTTGTCCCAGAAACCCAGGGCTGTGTCACTTTTGGGCAGCATAAAGACGTGTGAGCACCAGAGGTACCTCCTGGGGTGGGTGGTGAAGGCAGTGGTTGCTCTCAGCTACATTTGCAGGCAGCAGTAACTCCAACCCTGCTAAACCTTCACGTTTTGGGCTGCGTTGAGGCTGTTGGTGTTAGGGACCACTAGATGGTGATGTCTGTATGGGCTTGGGCACCTTTCTGGGCTGTTTTCTGATCATCTCCCACGGGGGATGGAGATTCCCAGGGGAAATTTCCCCCATGGAGGTTTCCAACTGGTGGGGAGGGCTCTCAACCCACCCCACAGACACAGCTCCTGCAGCAGCACTTCGGGCCAGGGCTCCTTTTGATGCTACTTTTACTTCTGAAAGCACTGAAGTGCTTCCTCTTCTTGGAGCCCATTAATACATCCTATAAACTGATCTCTGGTAATAAATCCAGGCATGAGCAAAGTGATCCCTGCTGCAGCAAGGAGATCATCTAAGGTGTCTTCTATCCCCTTCACAAGCCAGAACTGTGTTTTCCAGGTCTCTAGGAAACTTTCTGAAATGAAACATATCTCCCCATTGGGTCTAGGGAAGGGGGACAGTGTTGGAGAGGTGAAGCCTCAGCTGCTGCCAGAGGAAATCCACTTTCCAGAAGAAATGCACTTTCCAGACCAGGATCAGCTACCCCCAAAGGCAACCCACTTACCAGGCCAGGATCAACAGGAGGCACTAGAGGATGGGGCTGTGGATGGTGAGTGTACCAACACCCCGGGATTGTTCAGGATCTGGAGCATCTGCTGGGCAGGAGGAGTAAGACTTGAGGGCCAAAAAGAGAAAGAGCTGGAATTAAAAACCAAAATGCTGACAGGACACAAGACCACAGGATAATTGAGGTTGGAAGGGACTTCAAGAGGTCTCAAGTCCAAAGCTGGGTCAGCTGTGAGATGAAACTGAGTTGCTCTGGGATTTATTCCTATAGGACTTCCAGGGCTGTAAAGGAGTCAGGGTTAGCCTGGGACGACAGTGTCATGCTCTGGGGAAAGCCTGGCACTGCAGCCTACTTCTGGCCAAAAAGGCCCTGATTTGGGAAGCAGTTTTGGGGTGAGTTCTCTAAAATCACCAAATCCTGTGTGGATATGAGACATCTCAGTCTTATAAACTGCTTTCTTGGTGAGACATTTAAAGCTGCTGCCCTACAGACTCTTGTATTTTGGGCTCCGCTTCCTCAAACCCACTTTCCCCACTGACTAAGCCTCATCTTCCCAGATATCCCAGGGGACACAGCTGACATCCACACTGCAGATTCCAAGGTGGGCATCACAGACTTTCGCTCAGCCAAGGAGTTGCTGCTGGAAGTCTTAGAACACACCACAGGTGGGGACCCCCATTTCCCTGCCTTGCTCCCTGCTCCTACATGGTCCCTACAGCCAGCATCCCAGTGCCAGGAGCATGGGGAGGCTGCTGGGGATGGGCCACACCAGGCACTCAGAGCTTAAATCCTCTCCCTTTCTCCCCTCCCTGTAGTCTTGTGTTGAATTTTGGCTTTGCTTTATTTGGCACATAGTGGGACTTGTGTCTTGGCAAGATGGAAATGCCACCCCTCAGTGTATGAAAGAAGGGGGCTGTGCTTAGAGCCTGCACATGTGGTGCAGCACGGAGGGAAGTGATGGGTGATGAATGGCCATGGAAAGGGAATTTAATCCTTCTTAGCCTCAGCATCCCACCCTGCCTGAGGGGAGGGAGTTTCACTGCATTATTGTGGCTACAGTGCTTTAGATCCTGCGAGGGAAAGAGTAGGTGAAAGGCAAAAGAGTCTCTATAATTATTAACAACCATTTTTGCCAAGTGTCTCTGCCAGCATGCAGAGGAGCTTTCCAACCCTTTCTTGTTACAGAGGGGATGGACACTGAGAAGAATCAGAGCTCTGACCTGGGCACAGTGGTGAACTACTTCATCTCGGAGCCAGAGGACTTGCTGTGTCTTGCTGCTGTGGATGATTCCTCTCTGGCTGCCCTTTCGCTGTCCTCGTCAGAGCCTGACAGCTTCATGGAGAACCAGGCCTCGCTGCTGGAGGGATGCCCTACTCCACCCAAATATTGCCCAAACCCTACCTTAGAGTACGAAGATGACACCAAGGACATAGAGTCCATCCTGGAATCTATGACCAGCAAGGTCCTGACCAGCACTGAGAAGCTGGAAAACTCAGGACACATGGGAGGTAAGGGCAGGTCTTTTTCCTTGGAAGAAATTTAGAACTCTCTGGAAGCGGACGAGCTAAAAGCCTTGTGCATGCCTGTACTGGTGCTTCTCAGATGACAAGGACATGATGTTAACACAGAAGATACACAGGGCAACTGATTCCTTAAAAGGAATCTTGAGTGCCGTTTTTCTTCCTTCCCTTAGAAGGAAAACAACTCTCAGAGGGTCTTTTTGATTTTCCTAGAGGACAGAGTTGCTGCCATCAGTGAGGGCTCCATCCGGCACACCCCACAGATCCATCCAGACCCAAAGAAGCTGAAAAGGAGAAAAGTGAATGGTGAGTGCATCATAAAAATGCTGATGGCAAGGAGCTCCTGGAGGCCTCCAAACCAGCCTCCCATGTGGAGCCAGTTCTTGTCTCATATCCACCAGCCAGACCAGGTGTTGGATTAGCAGAGGAAGGACAGTATCTGTGACAGAGAGCTTGGTGTGATGTTAATCCCCTCCTGTGACTAGTCAGCCTTTGGCTACCATGAGCAGAGGGTAGGGAATGCTGGGAGGACACAGGGTTTCCATTGCTGGACAGCCTGATGCCCATAAACATGAAGAGACAGTGAGTTAATGCTGCAGTAGCACAAAACAGGGAGATGTGCTATCACAGGGTCATTCCAGCTCCTCTGGTGATGGCTACAGCTGTGAGTCCTGCCTGATAGGAAGCCTGTGAGACTCTCCCCTTATTTGTCTTTCCACATCTAGAAAGAGTTGTTTCTTCTCCTGTCTGGACTTCCAAAACCAATGCAATGGCAAAGCCTGTGCCAATGAAGAGGGTGGTAAAACCTCTCCCAGAGAAGCCAGTGGGGTAAGCATGAAGTTGGAAACTGGGTGTTTGGAAATGCTGCTGTCCCTTCTCTGTTCTGTGATCATGTGCAGGGGTCGTGCCTTCATCCACATCTCTACAGTGCTGTGTGTGTTGGCATTATCAGTCTAGAGAAGAAATACTGAGGCATGCTGCTGGACTGGGACAGGCTTCTGAGCACCAGCCCTAACAAGGGCTGTGGGTCACAAAGCTTGGCTCATCCACTGTTGTAGTGTGGTCAAGGGAGGTTTCCATGGCTGCTACCTCCTGGCTGATGTTCCTGCATCCCCACACACACCAGGGTGGCCACAGCTGCCCTCTGTCAAAGCTGGCCTGAACTGGGGAAGAAAGTGGAGATCCCATTATCATTTCTGTGCAGCCTTGAGGTGCCACAGTGTTTCACTCCCATCACTGTGAGCATGGAGCTGAGTGGTGAGCTCTTCTCTGGCAGTGATTCCACCACCATCTGGCCATTTGGGCTGGGAGGAGGACTGGCACCTGCATTGCTTGCTCCAACTCCATCAGCAGGACATGTTGTCTCTTGCATGCCTCTCAGTTGTCAATCTGTCCATCTCTCTTTATGCCTCTGTGTGTGTGGCAGGGACATATCACATACCCCTCAGGAGAGAACTGAGTGCAAAGCAGCAAAGAACACGACAAGGAAACAACAGAAAGGTAATGTCCCTTTGTTATGGGCTTCCCCCCAGAAGACCTATTGCCAGCATGGCCAGGAATGGTTTGACCTTCAGCTTGGCCCAGCAGCATTGCATGATCTTCCTGAGACAATAACCAGAGTACAAAAAGGAAGGGACAATCCTCTGCGCTAAGGATTCGGGGTCCCAGTGACTGAAGGAACCATCAATACCCTTTTTGACAGAGCTAGAAATCAACCACCTCACCCAGTGCCTCAAGTTAAATACAGGCTCACCTTTCCTCTGCCCAAATTCTCCAGCTCCCCCTCAGTAGCTGTTTAGAGGCTGATGCTTTGCCACTGGCCATAAAAAACAATCTGCCTCAATCCCAGTCCCAAATCCCCAGTGGTTACAGTTCATGGTTTCCAAACAAATATACAGGCAGTGCCTCCCTCTGGCCCATTTAATCCACTGTCCTCTGTCCTCTCAGCATCCTCTGATGCTTTCAACTTATTCCCCAAAGACTCAAGTGGCAATATTAAACCTCACAGTTCGGAGGTGACCACTAAACAGCTGGGAATGGCTTAGAATCATAGACTGATTTGTGTTGGAAGGGATTTTAAAGCTCATCCAGTTCCAACCCCTGCCACAGGCAGGGACACCTTCCACTAGAGCAGCTTGCTCCAAGCCCCATCCAACCAGGCCTTGATTTCCTTAAAGACACAAACAAAACTCCCTTAATAAAGCCCTTTAGATTAACCAGGCAAGAAGTGTACAATGATCTGGTGTGTGCAGATGCTGAGGAGGAGTGCACCAGACCACACATTACTCTCTCATGGGCTGTTCCAAGTCAACTTCTGAGCGTGCAAACCAATCCTCTTCCATGTGCCCTCATACTGCCCCAGGCAATACTGTACCCAGATGTTTGCTGTACTTGGGCTGCTGCATTTAGTACTTACCTGGTTTAGCTTTCATGGCTACATGTGGCACTTTTGGACCTCTTTATGCATGCTGAAGCAGAAGAATCCACAACCCAGTTACAAGTGGAAAGCTTGGACAGCTTTTTCCCTACTCTTAGATTCTAGTAGCAAATCCTTCTGTGGTACCAGCTCTGAGCTGCTCCCCCCAGCATTGCATTACAGAAAAGCCCTGCCCTGCTAAGAGATGCAGGAGGCAGACCACTGGATTTCTCTGACTGCCTGGACAGTGCTACCAACAAGATGAGTTTCGCCCAGTATGCAAGAGACATACTTTTGCTCCACCAAAAGCCTCCCTTACCCAGAGATACCTGAATTTACCTGATCCTCAAGACAATTGGTATTTACTGAGCAGCTGGGACCCAAAGAAATGAAGGCTGCTCCATTCAGACAAGACAGTGATAGCTCAAAGGGCCATGATAGGCCAGCTCAGCGTTAGCTCTGCCCCCATGGCTTGCTGGTCTCAGGGACAGGGGCAGGAATCCAGCATTTGGTCCAGATATTCCTGGCTGGAAGAGCAGAGGCCAAACTCTTCTCTTACAAGATGGGACACAGAAGGAGCAGACCTCACCTTCTTTAGCTAATCATAAGCTTGAGGGAATTGTCCTACCTGCTAGATACCTAACCACAACTCAGCAGATAATGGGGATGGATCTCCATGGCATAACTTGTCCAGGCTTCCCTGGGAGCTGCTGTGGTCTTGGCTCCTTTTGAGCTCTGTGAAGGTCAAGATAAGGCTCAGTCACAGCTCTGACCACTCTCTTCCCCTTCAGTATCTTGGAAAAATCACTCAAGCAGCTTCAATTCTGCCAGTGACAGAGGAATGCTCTTCTTAGAAGTCTTCTTGAAGCTGGTGGAGTTGGCAGCTCTGCCCCAGAAAACTCTGCTTGACATTATCAGGTGAGCTTCCTTGGCTTATAAGATAGATGAAGTAGATCCCTCTTTACCAGGAGATTCGTGCCTTATAAAACAAAAGAGACTGGATCTCCAGAAACGTTTTATATCTACTCAGACATACACCTGCATAGCTCAGACACCTGCTCTACAAAGACACTGTTGTAAATGCCACCATAAACTGTGTCTATCACACAGTTTAATATCCTTTTGCAGTTTAAAATATCCTCACATGAACCAGGTCTTCCCAGATATGCAGGTGCACAGCAGCCAGTGCTGAGTGAGGCCTTGGGCTGTGTTTCACGGGGCAATGACGCCCTCTTTTGTCTTCTAGTCAGTACCAGAGGAAGCTTAGGGACCAGAAAAACAGGATGGATGATGACGCCCTCAAGTGTGACAGAAAGGTTTGGAAAGAGGTGGTTTACCGTACATCTTCCTTTACAAACACTGCTCGTGACTCAGCTGGGAACAAAAAGAAGGCAGCAGCTCACATAAAGAGCCACAAAGGTATGGCTTGACACTATCACTCCTACTGTCCAAAAGGGAAGTCACTGGATCTGTGAGGGTGACAACTCAAGCGAGGCCTTTGCTACAGCTTCTCTGTTCCCTCCTGGCATGTGGCCTTCTCCCAAAGTGCTTCTGGTATTACGTTCAGCAAGGCTCAGGGTCAGCCCTGCATTAGCAAACCTTTCCCAAGGTAATTTCCAAGAGGATCACAGAAAACAGAGCTGGAGCAGAGCTTGGGAGTTCATTCAGCTCAAAACCCTCCCAGGGCGAGAAGCTGACTCAAACAGTTGTAGTGGGTTCTGATCATCAGGGGGAAAGCATCACATTCTAGAGTGTCTGTAAACAGCCTATTACAAAGCACGTAGCAGTAAGTGGGTTCTGGGTCACCCCAACACCTAGAGGCACATCTGTGCCATAGATTGCTGCAGACTAAGCACTCAACACTGTAGTGAAGGGACTGGTGCCTGTGTGGATCTATGCCTGCTAACACTGGGCATGCTGATGGTAGCTGCTGTGACTTGTGGTTCAGAGGAGTGAGGAACTCAGGACTCACTGAGTCCTTTGCAAGTGAGAAGAGGAAACCAAGAGGCAGGGCTGCACAGACATTGACTCTGATTCCTATTTCCCTTTGCCCCCACTCAGGCAGCCCTTACACTCAGGTCCCCATCTTCCCACGTCCTAAACAAGGTACTGCAATACTGAGGAAGACAAAAAAGAGCTTGCAGAAGGCAGCGAAGAATAAGGCACAGTCCGCATTGTTTGACACCCGCTGCTTCTGTGAGAGGAAACGGATGCAGAAGGTGAGAGACAAATGAGGCTTTAGATGTGTTACAGCACAACAGGAGGTGCAGGACAGGGCTGAAAAGCCAGGCTTGCTTTCATCAGGCAGCTGCTCTCAGGCCTCCTGCTCCCTGCAGGAAGTGGAGATGCTCCCTCAATGTCAACGCTGAGTGCCTAAATACATCACATTACCTGAGCAGAGAGCCCAGCCAGGACACAAGTCCTGGTGTTAAACACTGAGGGCAGGTGTTACACATTGTAGTATGGGGAGTGCAATTAGAGCAGCACTAAGAGTGACTGGTCACTCATGTAACCTATACATTAGCTGGCTACTGAATGCTTTAACTAGATATGGGTATTATTGAGCAATTGCGTCCTAAGTGCAAAGAAAAATGAAACCAAAAATATAATAAAAGCTTACTTGTTTATTACCGTTAATAGTCAGCATGAATGGGTTATAAGCCAACTTGTGCCAGGCAGGTCTGTACCAGCACCAGTGTGACAGCGGGACCAGGGCAGTGTTTGTGCCCCTGCACTGCACACTGGTGAGGCTGCACCTCGAATCCTGTGTTCAGTTCTGGTCCCCTCACTACAGGAGAGACATTGAGGGGCTGGAGCAGGGCCAGAAAAGGACAATGGAGCTGGTGCAGGGCCTGGAGCCCAAGGGTAATGGGGAACAGCTGAGGGACCTGGGGGGTTCCATCTGGAGAAGGCTCTGGGGGGACCTGATGGCTCCCTACCAGTACCTGAGAGGAGTATGGAGCCAGGAGGGGCTGGGCTCTGCTCCCAAAGAACAAGGGATGGGACAAGAGGAAACGGCCTCAAGCTGCACCAGGGCAGGTTTAGATGGAGCTGAGGAACAATTCCTGCCCCACACGATGCTCAGACATTGGAACAGGCTGCCCAGGGCAGGGCTGCAGGCACCGGCCCTGCAAGGGTTCACACCCCGTGGAGACGAGGCCTCGGTGCCATGGGTTAGGGGTGGCCTTGGCAGTGCTGGGGTAAGGGTTGAGACTGCGTGAGCTTAGAAGTCTTTTCCAACCTGGTTGATTCCATGATTCTATTACCTGCCAGCAGCACACCGTAACACATCACTGAGGTGCTCCTTCACACATATACACGTGGTGCGTGTCCCCACATGGGCAGAGCTGTTTTCCCCACCATGATCCTGTGCCTGATTCCCACTTCCCTCCCTCCCCTCAGAAGGCGCAGGCAGCCAAGCAGCGCCGGCAGAACCCAGCCCTCTCCCAGCACAGCAGCCTGCTGAAGCTCTGGCACAAGATCAACGAGGACCACACCGACAGCCGGCTCTTCCACCACACCGCATGCACCTGCTCGTCCCTATGCAGCGCCGGACACGACCCGGAGGCAGGCACTGACTTCCGTGGGCTCCGTTACCTCAGCGCCCGGCGGCAGCGGGCGAAGCGGAGAGCAGCCATGGAAGTCAAGCTACGATCGTGGCTGGATGACAGCACCACAGACCTGTGAATACCGGATAACAGCGGCTTGAGCCCCGGTGTGTGAAACGCGAAATAAAAGCAAGTAAAAGCAGCTTTATCGCCTCTTCCCCCCCACACACACGGAGCCAGACCGCCGCCATCACTGAGGCACAGGCCTCCCCTTCCCCCCCTCCGGCCCGCCCGCCGCAGTCCTCTCTCGCGTCGGCGCTTCCGGTTCCGGTGACGCTCGTCCCGTCATGGCGGCGCCCAGGGAGCGGCAGCGCTTCGGGAGGCGCTTCCTCACCGACCCCGCCCGCCTCTTCCAGCACAACGCCTGGTGAGGGCGGCCAGCGGCTCGGGTCGCTCCGGAGCCCCGGGCCCTGTGCGGGGACACCCGGGGCGGCGCTGCCCTGGGCGGCGGGGGGAGCGCGGGAGGCGGGGGAGGGCCCGTTCTCGCCTGTGGGCTGTGGTGAGGCGCCATGGAACGAGCCCGGGGGCTGTGGGTGCGGGCAGGCGGGGAGGGGAGGCCGGGCCGGGCTGTCGGTGAGTCCTGTTCGGGGGTGCTCATCCCCGTGGGGTCCCGAGCCTTGAGGCTTCAGGAGAATGGGTTGGTTTGTAGCGATTGCTTGATTGTTGTAGTTAATAAAAGTTAAACTGTCTGCTTTCAGAAATCCCTAAACCCTTCTCCATCCGGTAGTGACTAAGGTATAGATTGTACAATGATCATGGCACCGTCTGCTCCTGGAACAGTGTGAGGTGATGCTAGGTGTTAGCTTGGAATGGGAGGCTTCCTTTGCAGAAAGCTGGTTTCAGTTATGTTAAACACCCGAATTTCCTGGGAACTGAAGGTGTTTTGCATTTTGGATGGACATACCTCCACTTTTGGTCTCTGGCTGCCATTCCTTGTTAACAATTGAGTATGTTTAATGTGTAATAAAGGGAGTATGTGCATGTGTCAGCTTGTCATTCATTTTGGACTCCATTCTACCAAAGATAGGTTGCAAAAGCCTCAGTGCTGACTTCCTGCAGAAACTCCTAGTAATTTAGTTTTTCCACACACTTGACACTTAAGTTTCTGTTTTGTGAGCTAATATCAAAACACTGATTCCTCCTGAGGCCAGAATAATGCTTCTTGGTCTTTGTATTGTGCTTTTCATTCACTTGTTTTAATGAAGAAAGGTCAAGTGAATCACTTTAATGAGTCCACAACTGTGCATGCAGATTCAAGTTATTAATGCTTCTTAATGCTTTAAAGCTTCCTGCATATTTTTCTCATAATTGGATTTAAGAGAATGCTTTGCCTTCCAAATAACTAAGCTACCTTTTTTTGTTTAACTTCAGAAAAGGTACTTTTCTAAGGCAGATGGTCTGCATTGGTGACCCATGTGAGTGAAAACACACAAGCACCTACCCGTCCATCACCTGCATAGGAACAAGTGCTTTTCACCCTGTGAGGACTGCAGTTCCTCTCTAAGGAGGCCTGTTTGTGCTGAGTGCCCTCCTGAGTTTACAATAAGGGTTTACTTCCTCTCAGCTTGCCAGAGCATCAAATAGGCAACAGGATTAGGGGACAGATTGGGTGTCTCTTGGGATCCCTCCCAGTTACATTGTTTGTAATATTATGAGTGCAGTTCAGAACGGTGCTGATGGCTGTAGTACTGCTGCTGCGCTGGAGTTAGAGACTGCGGAAGAGCTCTGAACTGTTAGGAAGGTTGTCTGGACCTTTCTTTTTTCTCTCTGTCTTTGCCCTGTGATTCTCAGCTGAGTAGTTCATCTTATGTTTCACAACAGGGATAATGTGGAATGGTCAGAAGAGCAGGAAGCCAGTGCCAGGAGTAAAGTTCAAGAGAACAGCTCACAGCTATTGCCACAAGATAAACAAGGTACTTTTGGGCAGTCTTCTAATGTTGAGTCTTGACTTGTGCATACAAGAGTGGAACTGTGGCCAGAGCTACATATGCATCATCATTTATTCCTCCCTTCCCTCCTCTCCCAGATTGTTCAAAATACATTACCTAGTTGTTGATAATGAAAAATGGAGGAGGAGGAATCTTTCTGTTCTTAATTTACCTCTTTGTAATTCCTCTACCTTCTCCAGCAACTCATACTGCTGGAAGAGAAATGGTCTTAGTTTGGAGGAGTCATCTTGGATTGAGCTTCTTTGTTCATGCTGTGTTATGTTTAAATACTTGTTAGTGTTCCTTGTCAACAAGCTTCTTTTGCTGTAGTGCTGTTGCCTCTGCTTACTTTTGCTCTCTAAAACTTGACTTCTAACAGTCAGTCTTCTGTTACTTGCATGCTGTGGAGCTATCTGATAAAAGCCCAGTTTTTCTCTTCAGAAGGTCTATTAAAGTAGTGTCCATATCTCTCTACCAAGTGAGTAACAGCATGCTAATGGTTAAATGAGAAATGAAGAATAATTATCTTATCGTGATGGATGTGTTTATCATCAGAGAGGCAAAAGAAAAGATTGCAGAGTTTTAATTCCCACAGCCTTGGCTTAAAGGCTATTTATATATCCAAAATGCAATGCTTACCTGAGTCTGAGTCAAGCTAAAGGTGCACACCTCTATAGTCAAGTAATATGGCTGAGGCTGTTCCGATTAATAGTGAAGCTGTTCTGCTTAATAATGCATCTTTCCTCCACACCTCTTAGATATCATCCAGTCCCTTAAATGAGGGTGAAATGGCTTCCTGTTCTTTGGTATGATAAGAGACTTGTTTGATGATGATCATGTTCTGTCCTGCTGAGTTCTAGGATGGATCTGTTCCTTTTGTTCAAATTAAATTGAGTGTGTCATCTGTAAGGCAATGCTGAACACTACTGGAGCTATTGAGACACTTCCCATATAGCTTCCAGTTGTGTTCACAATAGCAAATTTAATTATACCAAAGAGCAACCCTTCTAATTTCTTGGATTCCCAGAAGTATCCAGCGGTTTCTATTGTGATGCCCATTGTGTTGAGTTCATTTTAAAATCTGGTTAACATTAAAGGATGCTGTCTGTCATGCTTTGAGAACCTATATGCAACTATGAAATGGTGGAGCAATTTGCTGTTAGAGCAGTTTGTCAGGTCTTCATGATGTATTTCCCAGACTGAACAATGGAGGCCAGTCAAATTTTGATGGTTGCTATTCAGTGGGAATCGTGTGGAGACAATGGGATGGCTGAAACGTAGGGAAGCCAGCCCAGCCAACTGTGCCTGAAGGGTCTAGTACTTTGAGAATCGCTAGTGTCCAAGCAGGAGAACAAAGGCAAGCTATTGGTCATTATGGTTGTATTATTCTGTGGACTTCTTGGGGCTGTCAGAATTTGTTCTGAAGAAGGAGAGAAGTTCTGTGGGGTATGTTGAAGATGTGTCTTCTGGCTGGGAACAAAGAAAGAAGTGGAAGAGTTTCTTGGTTTCCTTTTGAGGCTCCATAATTACCCCCCCCTACAATTCAGGGGGTCCCTGGTTCTCTTCCTGTCTTTTGTGAACAGTTACTTTTGTTTGCCCTTCTTCTGCAATGTGAAAGGGTGAGTATGGGCTTGGCTTTGGGGGTGTCCTTACAAAGACGAGCAGCAAAGTCAGGAGTCCTTATCAGAAAGATCTCTGGAGGAATCTGGCTCGCACGCCGATGTCCCCATGAGCTAATACTACAAACAGGATTTTGAAGCAAGTGTTATGTGAACTTTTCTGGCATAAGTTGTGCAGGAAAGTCAGACTGGAAAATTAATATGGTCATTTTTTTGCTTTAAATCTGTTTCTTGCATGATCTTGCATTCATATTGTTACTGATCCTTTATTCCAGTGCTTTGAAAACTCTAGGCTATGAGGTAAAGGAACTTCAAATAAAGCTTCCACACATGCAGGTTGCAGTATAACAGCTCTTCAATAGTATAGCATCCACCAGAATTCCACAGGAAGAGCACAATGTCTTGTTCTGTGTTAGACTGTGGCAAAAATGTGGCTAATCCAAAATGGCTGGGCTGGAATTTTGCCCCAGCACCTAGGTAAGCATACCATTGCAGTCAGGCTGTCATGGGATTTTTGGGGACCAGCCTTGCATATCCCTATTAATACATGGAAGAAGTGACAGTTTAGGAAGGAGTGTGCCAGGGGATGAATCAGTAATGCTCCTTCCTCTGCCATTAGCAGTCACTGAGTTCTCCTATGCAGATAGTAAACTGACTTGACCCTGCTTACTTGGAGCTGTGGTGAGATCATAACGCAAGCTTACTGCTTTAGTCCAGTATCAGACATTAAAATGTCTTTCAGCTTGGTGTTTAAGAGCAAGGCTTCTTGAAAGGAGAAAATTGTGGTAGTTGAGATATTGTTTTTCTGCATAGCTCTTTGTGCTTCAGGGATAGGTCCTATTTTGTATTTTTTTCAGGCATTCTTGGTTCATCTTAGTATCTCCTTTCATGTATCTTCTAAACACTTGTATGCTTTTCAAAAAGACAAAACTGCAGTTCAGATACTAATGCTGCTTTTTCTCTTAACCCTACTCTTCGTAGATGTTGGAGAGATGTTATCTATTCTCACATACAGTTGTTATCTCGAATTGGGGGAGAATCATTTGTATTCAGCAATGCACTCCTTGCTGTGCAAAGATGGCTGAGGAGCTGCATGTAATTGAAACACACTTGGGATGTAAAGCACAGGGTGCTGGAATTAGCTCTTCTGAGGGACAGATAACTCATCACATTGGTGAGAATTCAGGAAGTCAGTTGGATTTGTAACTTCCCATGGCAAAAAATAGTTTCCCTAGAGCTGTGCTTCATCTGAAATCTGTCAAGGTGTGTGGAAATAATTCACTGGATGACTTGAATTTCATTAGATCACAGCTTTGTGAATGTTCTTCCAGCTTTCTGTAATAGTCATCTTGCTCCAGGAGTGTGTCCACTTGCTGTGAAATGATAAAGTTAATTCTTACCGTCTGCAATCTGTCCTTCTTAGCTCTTCACTATTACTTTAATGGCAGGGGTCACTTTTGTTGATCCTCTTGTTTTCATTTCATAAATGTGGAATGCTCTAACATGCACAGAACTGTGGAAAGCAAAGTGCTTCAGACTGGGCTCTAGCAGTATCCAAGTTACTGTTAGAGATGGAAGTAAAACCTGGATTTCTTCATTCCAGCATCATTCAAAGAGGCCTTTTCTGTAGACAGCTTCCTTTAAATCCTGCCAGGAGACAGACACTTTCCTCTTCTGCCTCTTTTCCTTATTTTAGTCCTAACAAAGTGACAGTGAGGATACAGCTGAGTGTTGATGTGAGCTGGCAGGATTTAAATAAAGGTGATTTTCAGTCCATGACCTTACCTATTAAAGCAGATTGCTGAATAGATGGCTGCAGTGATCATTCACTGTCTGAACCGATTAAACTCTGAGACCTTCTGATTTGACTGCTGGTGATGTTTTTGTTTGTGTTCACAGAGGAATATGAGGTGAATGCTAAGAGGTACTGGGATGACTTTTATAAAATCCATGAAAATGGCTTCTTCAAGGACAGGCACTGGCTGTTCACTGAATTCCCTGAGCTGGCACCTAACAGGAACCCATGTCAAAATGGGGATTCTCTGCATGAATTTAGTAACAAAGAAGAATCCAGCAGTGAAGAGCTGGGAAGCTGTGCAAATGGACATTGTTCCTTGGAAACCAGGGCAGAGAATGAGTTAAACCTGATAAAAAGCACACCTAAGATCTGCACAGAGAAGTTGGCTACACAGAAGTATAGTGAGCTGAATGAAGGTGATGGGGATTACCCAGGATCATCTGCATCTTACCGTATATTAGAGGTAATAGCTATAAAACAGAGTTACACATGGAGTAGTCCCTTGTGTCAGTGTCAGGGTGACCTGGACTGTCACATGTATCATTGGCAGACAGCAAGTGAATGTGATGATTGTAAACTGCAAGAAATAGAAAGCAGCTTAAAACTGAATTAAACCATTAAATCTGTTGGGATTCTTTTGGTTCAGACTCTGAATTGGCAGAGCACAAGGGCCATAAGAAGTTTGGGAGTTTAAAAGACAAACTGACTATCAGATGTTGAAACAAGCATTTAAAAGTCACCTTCTGAAGAAGCTGATTCCTGTCTGTATAAAGCTTTTCCCTTGTCATTTATGTTTTATATGTTTGTGCTGGCTCTTGTCACATCGGGGGTGTGAAACAAAACAATGAATCCATGAATGTAAAGATGCTGTTTGCTTTGTTCCTTATGGCCCTTGTAGTAATGGGGAATCTCACATACAGGCTTTGTCCCAGAAAAGTCTGTAGGACTTGTAATAGCAGACTCCTGACAGCTACTAGCAACCTTTTGCTCTGTCACCTCTAGTTTGCTCACTGGGGATACCACTGGTTTTGTTGAATGCTTCACCTTCTATGTAAGTTACACCCACCCAGGGAGAGTCAATATGAATTGTCCTTCAGGTTTATTTAATCTGTGGCTTGAAGATTCCCTCAGACTTTGACATTCATGGTCATTGTGGCTTTCCTGTCTCATCTGAATCCTTCAGTAACATTTGTCACTGCAACCCATCCATGGTGTTTTCAGCTCAGTCTGTTCCCATTTTACTGATTCCTTAAACATACAGAGGCCAGTTCCTCAAACCCTTCTCTTAAAATGGGAACAAGTAGAAGGAATAATAAGGCAGAAACAGTATAGGCCTAGTTATAACTTGAGGCAGAGCCATCTAGTGAAGGAAACTCTGAAACAGCAAGTTGGAATTATAGGAAAGCGAAGTTCTCTCTGCATTGCTCTGATTTTCTATGGAAGTGAATGCAACTAATCCATGGCTTTTGCCAGTGCTTCAGTGACTCATACTGGCTGTTATGGTTGGGATTCCAGCAATAACAGTTTTCAAAGGAGTAACAATATATAGCTTGTTAGTGAGATCCCTATGAGAACTGGCTTAGTGGTTTCCCACAAATGCTTATACATAAACCTGCTCCTCAGAGCTGAACATACTCAGATCTTGCAGGGAGATTTGCAAACGGTCACTGCTGTACTCAGCTATTACTCATGAGTTGCTCCTTGGTGCATGGCTGTAGGGGGATGATTTGGAAATAGCTGCATGGGAGATGCTGAAGAAGTGATTTTCATTCTGTGTACATCTGCTTTGTGCAGGTTGGCTGTGGGGCTGGAAACACAGTCTTCCCAATTCTACAAACCAACAAGTAAGTAGTTCTCAGTAGGTTTTTACCTGCATGATGCACCAGCCTCCTAAAAAACAACTGGCAAAATGCTGCGTGTGTTCTTAGTTTAGACAGTCTCAGATGCTTTTGCCATCTGCAACTTCAGGTGACTTTGGTCTGACCTTGGAAAAACCTGGTCTTAGAATGCAACCCACAAAACACAATGCAAGTTTATATGTCTCATTCTGAAAGCATTTTCACACAGGCCTTAGCGCCTGTTCTGGAAGGAAAAGTAAGCTGTGAACTCCATGTGAGAATAGCTGGGGCATAAAGGAGGGACTTGATCCACCAGATTTTGCACAAGGCATTATTAAGAGAGATAGACTAAAGCCTGGGATTTCTGGCTCCCGATTCCTTACTCTGTGTATTTGAGACATTTCTTAATCCCTGTGCAGCACCTTCATATAAATGATGATCATTTCTTTTCTTTCTTTCAGTGATCCAGGCCTGTTTGTGTATTGCTGTGATTTTTCTACTACAGCTGTGGATCTTGTCCAGGTAAAGTCAGTGATGACTTATGCAGGTAGGAAGTACATGATGCCAATTGCATGTGAACACAGATATATCACAGCTGTGCAGCTGTGTTGGCAGCTTGCTTTTCTTTAGCTAGCCCTGATGCTGACCCTTGCTCTGATAATAAGGCAGATGAGCCATGAAAGATTGCAGAAATGAGGGAAGTTGAAGCTCTCAAAATGTCACATTGGCAGCAGACAGCTCAGCCAGATTTTCTTTCCCCAGTGGTTGGCAGCTTTTTTAGCTGAGTAACTGCTCAACCTTGAAAACAGTCAGGCTATTTTTTAACAGGAACTGAAGCTGGTTTTGGTTTGTGTGTGTGCTGCTGGCACTGCAGTCCTGGGAGCGTGGTTTGGGTGCTTCTGCACAGGCAGCTGAGGAGGGATACTGTTATCTGGGGAGCAAGAGGATGGAATTTAATCAAAGGACAAAGATTTCAGGTCAGAAGAGAACTGAGAATATATGAAGTATCAAGTGTAATCAGTCATTTTATGAGAGGAGATGAGATGGGAAGCACAGCAGCAGAGGCAGCTTGCCATTCCATCCTCTTAAGGTGACACAAGCACTGTTTATAGAAGCTACTGCAATCTGTAGCAGCAGCTTTAGAAAAATACACAACTTCAGGCAGCCAGGTTTGATTTTGGTGTATAGGGAGTGGTTTGCTTGTATTTGAAATGAGTATTGATTTCAGAGACACTGAGAGAGGCCCTGACACTCTTACTTTTGTATAGATGACTAGTTTAATAGTGTAAATCTCTCACTTTTTATCACTATTAATGGAAAATCTGACGTTATAATAATCCCTCAGTCCAGTACTGGGGTTTTGATAGGGCTGATTGCCTGACTTGTTACAAGTCCAAAGCTCTTTGTAAATCTCCCATAAATACTCCCACATCCAGATAACATTGAGATCAAGGTCTGCTGCTAATGTTCTTATTTCTCTCTTCTTAAATACAGAACAATGCAGAATATGATTCTTCTCGCTGCTTTGCGTTCGTCCATGACCTGTGCAATGACCAAAGTCCTTTCCCAATGCCAGACAAGAGTCTTGACGTTGTTATTCTTATCTTTGTCCTCTCAGCGATTCTCCCAGAGAAGTAAGTTGGAATAATTCCTTCTGGCTGCAGAAGATAATGCATACAGAAGTTGAGCTCTTTCACAGTAGCTCCCCTCATAGCAAGGAAAAGTTCTGGTCCAGTTTTCCATTAAGCCTCTGAAAATGGCATTTGCAGGTACTTTCAGTTGTAACAACCCTGGGTGCAGGATAGGTGTGATTTGAAAGTGGGAAATGGCTATAGGTACACTTGCTCCCCACTTCCGAACCCCAGCCACACTGAGCACTCAGCACCCATTTGTGGAATATATGCTGCTAGATTTTAAGGCTCAAAGACTGCATTGACTTCTCAGATGGGAGGTGGTGAGAAGGGAGGGGACAGGTTCAGAAGTGCTGTGATTTTGGTATGACTGTTACAGCCTACACTAACTCTGCTTTTTGTTCCCTTTGGTTTTATTTCGCAGCATTTTTCTTCATGTTCACTCCTTGTTTTCCAGAAACCAGTGGAAATCCTTTTGTAATCAGTAAGAGAGAGCACTTAATCCTTGCTGTGGCAGGCTAAGTTATCATTGGACAGAAAAACCAAGTAGAATCAGGGAGTGTCAGAAATAAGGCAGCCAAATAAAATCAACTCACCTAAGTCTGAGAGAGCTCAGAGAAGTGCTGGCTTTTGGCTGCTCTTTGTATGAAATCAAAACACGTAAAACTTGACACTTTGTGGAAAGCACAAGCATCATTTTGCAGACTGTTGGCTACTTCTACTTTGTTCTTTCCTCAGGATGCAAGG
This sequence comes from Melopsittacus undulatus, assembly GCF_012275295.1. Lineage (NCBI taxonomy): Eukaryota > Metazoa > Chordata > Aves > Psittaciformes > Psittaculidae > Melopsittacus > Melopsittacus undulatus. The sequence continues at coordinate 1,729,129 of NC_047543.1, read as the reverse complement.
CATTGTTAACAGACTGAGTCGCCTTCTGAAACCAGGAGGGATGATTTTGTTGCGAGATTATGGCCGTTACGACCTGGCCCAGCTTCGGTTTAAGAAAGGTATTTTCCACTCAGTAGTCTTGCTGCATCACTACTAGGTGCTACTGCTCTGGAGTAGTGTCTGCCCCATGTAGAAGACACACAGCGTGTGCTGGGAGAAATGCCTCTTGTTGCATGGCAGTTGTTGATATTTAAACGATAGCTGGTAACTGTTTAAATCCCTCTTCCCCTTAGGTCAGTGTCTGTCTGATAACTTCTATGTGAGAGGTGATGGCACCAGAGTCTACTTCTTCACACAAGGTAGGAGGCTGTAAAACATGTAAAACTCTGACTCTCCTCACCTCTTTCCGTCCCTGTGCCCTCAGGTTTTGCCACTAGCTCTTTAAACCCTGTCTTTCTTGGAGCAGGGGGGAATGTTCAGGTGTCTCTCAATTGCACAGGGACCTGGGCTTGTCACTTGCTGATGTGAATATGGTGTGCTGAACTCCATAGTGGAAAATCCTTCTAGAGAAAGACTAATGTGTTTCCCACACTGGGAGGGGTGGGACTGGAGGAGCTCTCCTTGAATCTTGTGAGATGGACATCACTTGGAGGAACTTCTCTTAGCTTCAGTATCGTCCTGTGAGGAAATAGGTAGGACATAGTTGAGCACTGAGGCAGCCTCTCCAGTTCTGCTTCTACTTGGTGTTCAGCAGAGTTGTGTTCTCCCTGCTTACCACCAATGCTACCTCCAGTCTCTTCCACTCTGCCCCTCTGCATGGTCAGTTTTAGAGCAGTGACACAACTGCGACAAACTCTTCCCTTCTGCAGTGCACAAGTCTGGTGTTTAATGCGTGTTTGGCAGACGCTTCACGATGGCAAGCATCTGATAAAAGAGCACAAGCTGGGACCTGTTACCCTTTTCTACAGAAACTCCATACAAATCACGTGCTCCCAGCCTGCAGTTGAACAAGCTCTCTGCTGCTCAGCAGGACTTGCTCTGGCTTTGCCCACAGCCAGTGTGCTGGGGCACCATGATCCTTATTTGCTTGGTCAGGAATACCTGCCAGTGTAAGTGCTGCCAGCCTCGAGGGCTCTTAGTGCTTTGATTGGGCCCCAGCAGGGTGTGGTTTCTGTAAGGATTTTATTCCTAAACTTAACCTTAATGAATCCCATTCCCCTCCAGCCTCTGCAGCACACATCTCATTGCCACCATTTAAAAGCACAGGGCCAATCCCATTCTTTGCTCTTGCAGACTCTGAAATTCCTCTGGAGAGAGTGGGGAGGGGGGAAGGAATGGATCTGTCCTTACTCGCCAGAAGATGCTCCCTTAATCAGTTACTAGAGGCAATACCCATGTCTGAAACTGCTGCTGTTTTCTCTTTGTCAAGTCTGTGTAATACTAATTGTCTTCCACCTACTTCTTCCCTTCCTTGCTAGAAGGTAACTGAAAGGAAACTAGAGAAACTGTGATCTTAATCCCCCCATAGCAGATGACTTAAATCCTGTCTGATCTTTGCATTTCCCTGCCAGAATGAGACAGTGAGTTTCCTCTGGTTCATTTTTCAACATAGTTTAGCCCTCACTATGAGCAGGCATCAGTTAGATGAAAGCTCAATCTCCTCCATCTCCTTTCTGCTTCCAGATGAATTAGATGAGCTCTTCACAAGAGCTGGGCTGAAGAAAATCCAGAACCTGGTTGACCGGCGACTGCAAGTGAACCGAGGGAAACAGATGACTATGTATCGAGTATGGATCCAGTGCAAATACCTCAAGCCTGCTGCCTCTGAGCCGTGAGGACACATGGCATGCTGCTTAGGTTGGAGTCTCTTCGTGGCCACATACAATATCTCCTCCTGGTGAGATGTGGTTTTACAGAGTTCAACACACATGAGACCTCAGTGCCTTTTCCAGTGCCTATCATCACTTCCAGGGAGTGGAAGGATGGATGCTTTAAGAGGAGATCAAGCAGTGCTTTAGATGTCTTGCTGCTGGTCTGAGTTTTTAAGTTCTTTATGGTTTTAACAACTTAAGGAATGGTTGTGCTGTCTTAACAGCAGCTGAGCAAGTTGAGTAGTGAGTCACTCTTACTCTGGATTTCCACATGAAACAGGAGAGCTTTGACCTTACCTCTGTGTTGTGTACTCTTGTCTCGGGAACAAAAACTGTACAAATGGTAAATCTCTTCTGTGCAGCTGCTCATGAGGCCTAATAGGAATCCCTTACCCAGCTTATCTCATGCAGCTCTCTTCTGCTCATTCAGGTTTGTGCAAATCCACAAGTTAAAAATGCCTTGACTGAGAGCAGGAGCTGAGACCATGCTGGTTTCTCTGTGCCCTCCTCCTCCTGGATGGTGTGCACATAATCTGTGAAGAAAGCAGATTATGCTGCCTTGCCATCACTGCCCTCAAGGGTGTTCATATAGGGACCTAGCACACTATAGCACAGGTGCCACAAACATATATAAGGCAGGGTCAGGTGTTTGAAGAGGGCTGATGCCAGTTTTGGGGCACCTCCAGAGGATCACAAGCAGCTCATGGGAGCAGGGTTTCCCCAGAATTCCCTGCTTTTTCTGCTTGAACAGTGAGAAACTGTTCTTGCTGGTTACAGCTCCAGGTCACAAACTGCATTGCCCTGTCATGGTGGTGTGCTAAACCCAAGCAGACAGGACACCTATCTTCGATAAGAAGTCTGAAGTGTTTCTCCCACTCTTGATTCATTTCTTAGAGGAAGCCAACACTGTGGCTTTCTGAAGGTATTCCCCCACCTTTGACAGCAAATATCTTTTATCTCAGCTTGTTTTCTTTTGTTATTTTTAGGGTGTGGTACAACAAGTGTTAGAATAAAGTTTGTGGTAAAGCTTTTCAGTGCTGGTTTGATTAATATAAATCAGGCTTCCCCAGAAACTCACATGCTTCTGCACGCCTGATCTGAAGGATTTGGGCCACCGTTAGGTAACTAAAGCTTTGCTCTCATGTGTTATTCTCATCTCTCAGGAAAGGAAAGCCTTGACTGATATCTGCTCCCTTGTTTTAGATCATGAAGCACCAAAGTCTGTTGCTTGTGCGCCGCTGGCTGAAGAGCAGTTTGTGCTATACAGAGTGTGTATGGTTTGTTAGCTAGACACTTGTATTTGTAGCTTACACTTGCCTAAGAATAACTGTCAGCTCTGGCGACACAGGTTATGAAATAACTGCTGTCTTGAAACAGAGGAGAAAGGGTAAAAAGATGAGGAAATGCCATTGCTATCTTTGGAGAGACAGCAGGAGTCTGGAGAGTCAAACCAGAAGCACCCTGATATGTTAAAGGGGTTGTAGCAATACTCTCTGCTGGGCATGTGGCAGCATGATAGGTTCACAGCTTCCATGTTGCTGGGTCACCCTGCATATGTTAGTGTGTGTGCTGCTTCTGGGTATGGACACTTCAGCCCATGCTGTGGAAAGGTGACCCAGCAAATCCATCCATGCCACAGAGGCAGGCTGCACAGCTGGGGTGGGAATAGAAATGCACCAATGCTCTTTTTAATATATCTAGCTCTTCAATAATGTTGGAAGGGAATCAATCAAATAACTGGAAAGAGCATTCCCATTCAGCTTTTTCACTGTATTTTCTAAAGAGACTTTCCAGTGTCTGAAATGGAGATAAAGATTCTTTCTTTATAGGCACATTTGGTTTCTGCCAGGCACAAGCCTGACCCAACCCAGAAGCTGTGCAGTCATTGCTGTGTTTTCATGCTAAACCTACAAAGTCTGGTTCCTTGGCAAGGTTGGTACCTCAGGCAGGGTCTGGGCAAAACAGAGCTCAAGGCTTCTGGGAGCTGAGCAAGCTCATGTCTCTTCATCTTATCCAGGCAAAGACTCAGGCTTAGCAAAAGGAGTCCTGTGAGTGTTTGACATGATGTGATTCATGTAACCAGCTCCGTCGCTTCCAGTGAGAGACCTCTCATGTGTTACTGGTGCCTTCTGCAGTTCCCTGGGGTCCTTTCCCTCTTGGTCCCTGGAGGGAGACCTCCTCCTGGGATAGCTTTATCTCCCTGGAAGGAAAATTATTGACTGGGGTAAACAAGCAGCATAATTAGAGGGAATTAAAGTAATTTGAAAAATGCCTTATTAATCATCCAAAGGCTTGTAAGCAGAGCAGGAAAATATGTTCTTAATTATAAACATGATTTATTTGAAGTTGATGGACTCCCCTTTAAATTTCAACTCCCAAATGGGAGAAAATGAAGGCTAGTAATTTATTTGTTTCTGCTTTCAAGGCTCCATCCCATTTGCCTGCCTGGTTTTGACTTGGGCTTCATGCAAAAACTTGCAGCCCTGTGAGCCTGCAGCCATTGAAGTGGCTCTTTGCCTTTCTTAATGCTCTTCGTCCTGCTGGAGTATTTAAGCACTCACTTGACATGAACCATGCTGGGCAGACATGCTTTTGTTTCCAGTCCTGCTCATGGTGTTCAGAAAGCAATAAGTTAATGGCCTTGAATTGAGCCAGGCCTCCTACAGACAGGTACTGCCTGAGCTGCCTTCATTAATCTCCGCCAGCTCCTGTTCTCTCTGAAGCTGCTGCTCTCCTGCCACTCCAGCCTTGCCTCCCACACAGCTCTGCTCAGGTACCTTGGTCCTGACTTGCAGCAGCTTCTGCCATTCCCACCTTGGGCCTGCTGAGCAGGCTGGGTTGCACAACAGCTTCCTAGCATGTTCAAAGGGAATCTCCAGATTGGCTTTTACCATATTAAAAAGCCAGGTTAAGTGCCTTTTTTCTCTTCCTTTTTAGCAGTGTAACATTAGCTTTAATGCCATTCTGAACATATCTGCTCTGGTTTTGTTTCCAGCATTCCAGTCTTGTGGTCTGTGGCTTGCAGGCAGTGCCAGTGTAGTTTGTTGAACCTCCCAAGCAGAAGAGATGATTTCATTGCTCTTCAGAGGCGCTGCCCCTTCGATTCTGAAGCCAGACATTGTTCCACTTTGGAAAGTCTGGTGCTGGCTCTTGCCAGAGGATGGTGGATTTCCTTGGAGGTTCATAGATTGTTTTGGCTGGAAGGGAACTTTATCATCACCTATTCTGACCCTTTGCATAACCCTTTCATGTAGGGATTATGGCATTAAGCCTGTCCTTCAGAAAGGCTTTTCATTCCAGCCATGATGCTGAGGGCTCCAAGGAATGGCAAAGAACCCTTTGTCATCAGTCTCCTCACAGCATCCTGGTTGGAAACTGGGAGGCAGGAAGGGAACAAGGAAGGTAAAGAGGACAGGAGGCTGTGGAGTATATCTGATACCATTACTTCAAACATAAAGAAATTGTAAATTCCACTGAAAATTGGAGCTTTCTCAGGATCTTCCCACAGAGAAGTGGGAAACAGCAGCAATTCTTAGTGATTTGTATTGTTACAACAGTACTCATCAAAATGCTTCTGACAGATGTATGTGAGACCAGACGTGTCTTCTCTCTCAAATACTTCCGCTCCACCTTCTCAGGGTATGGCACCACCATTTCTAATTCTGGACTTGGTTGTAGAGCTCCAGGATAAATGAGACCTGGTTATTTTCAATAAAGAAAGAACCTCCATGCATGCATGCCAGTGGCTTTTGGCATCGCATCCTAACTAAACCCAAAAGAGCTTCCTTTTGTTGTTGGCATTGGGATGAGCCCTGACTGGTCCCCAGCTGGATTCCCTGCAGGAACCACAGACCCAAACTGAATGTAACTTTGTCCTGAGCACAAATGAAAGATGCACAGGATCCAGTGCCTTAAAGTGAGGGCACAGATGGGGATGTGGCTGCAGGGATTAAGTTATTAAGAGGGTTGTGGAGCATCCTTCCATCCCTGTAAAGGAAGATGGAGGGAAACTGAGTCATGCAGTCTTTTTTGTCCTGATCAGTCAGCTAGGCCTGATTTGTCAGTCCCAGCAGTGCCACCACTTTTGGTTTGGTGCCATAATGGGGAAGATTAATCCAGAAGAGAAGACACATGGTCAGGATCAGTTTTGCTGTTGTAGCTATTCATCTGCCTTGACAGGGGGTGTGCTTGGCACATGTCCTTTGGTAACATGTACATAGGATTCTGACTCCAACAGTGCTGTCATATCTGTTTTCGGGGCAACATGGAAATTACTACAAAAGCAAGGAGAAGGAAGGAATTTTTTGGAGAGCTCTCCTGTGCTCTAGAGGCAGAGGAATTTTGAGCTCTGTGTTTCATTTGCTGAAGGCAGTAGGTTCCTGTGCTAAGTGCCTTGCTGAATGGGAACTTGTATTGCTGTGAAAGTGGGACACAGCACAGGAAATTACCTGTGTAGGCAACAGTGAGTGCTAATCTGAACTAAATAGGATAAGCCATCTTTGTTATGGAGAGCATAAGCCAGCCCCGGCAACTTGGCTGGAACACAGGCAGTGAGAAGAAGGAAGGGAATCTTAGCCATGTGTGCCTCTGCTTTCACCTTGTGCCCAAAGGCTGTCTGCTATGGCAGGAGGTGTCATGCCAGTGAAAGCTTTTACTCTTGAAACACAGTCTTTGATGCTCAGTTGGATGAGAGGGAACTGACTGCGGTTGATGGCAAAGATCACTGGCAAGTCTGACGTGTCAGCACCTGTCTGGAGCTCCCAGCCTGTTGGTCCATAGCTGTTTCCAGGAAGGAAGGACATCCTGCTGAGGTTGGACCCTGCTGCTCTAAACTGCGCTCCCTGCTATTGAATAACCCGAAGGAGTCTTCATTGCAAACACCAACACAGCGTGTGAACAGCAACTTGATTTTGGGGTGGGGTGTGAACAGGACTGCAGTCTCCAGGTTGGTTTAAGCGTTTGTAGTTCAAAGGATCCTTGTAGCTCTTGCATTTTCATGTTGTTTTTCAGCTCATGTGGAGTGGGAAGTTGTGGTTGCATCCCAGGCCAGGCTTACACCTCTCTGGTGGGAAGCAGTGGGTGATCTGCTCTTCAGCTGTGAGTGCAGAGGTTCCCTGCCACCCTTCTCCAAGGGCACTGCATGTGGCTCTCCTCATTTAGAGAGGAAAACTGGTTGATCTCCCCTCAGACTACATCATCATCCATGGGACCAAGCACAAGGCATGATACCCAACCTGCAGTCTCTGCACAGCCACGTGTTTCTTTCCACACTCAGTGCTAAAGGTGGACGTGAAGATGTCGATGTCAGTTGAGGTTGGATGGATAACTAAACCTAGCTTTTGCTTAACTTCAAATGACTTCTTCCCTACTGAGACAGGCCTTATGAAGGTTGGGATGTATTTAACAGACAGTCACACAGAGGCTGAATATACTTGCAGAAGAAATGTGCATGCTCCAGCTTTACAACAGGAAGTTGATTTAATTTTCCTCTTACACAAATCTCAGAGCAGTTTGTTTAATTGAGCCTTTCAAAAGCCCTGTAAGGTAATGTGCTATTATGCTCATTTCAGGCAGGAGGAAGAGAAGCAGGGGGCAAATCCTGATAAGAATAATGCCCTCTTGTATTCTAGGAAGCTGGTAGTGAGGACAGGGAAAGACTTGCTGGCACACAAGGAGAATCACATCATTTCAGGTGCGTGCAGCAGAAAACCAATGGATTTTGCCAGTACAGTGTGCTTTGGGGAAGGTGGCACAATCACAGTGCTATGAGTTTTGGTTCCACTCAGCCAGGCCATGGTGCTTGTGCAGATCCAGGTACCCCTACACAAGGCCTGCCTCCTCCAGCAGGCAGGACATGTGCTCCCTTGGATCAGGGAACTGCTCTGAGGTTGCACTTGGCTCGCTGCATGTGTGGAGGTTGCAGGACCTGGATGCGTTCCTACTGGGTTTGGGTATCAAAGCCTCCCTAATGGGATACCTGAAGGTGTAGACAGAGGGAGGGGCAGGAACAACCTCCCAGATAAACTCCATTGTGTGGGAGGGTGGAGGCTCTCGGAATGGCCTCAGGAAGGAGTCAGGCGATGGCATGTTATCTCTGAGTAGCTGAGATACCAGTCTTCTCCCTGTCTAATGGAAATGAGGAAAAGACCCTCTTAATGCTCTTAGGGGAGGGAAAGGCTGTGCTGGGAGCCCTGCCCTTACTAGACACTGGAGAATCCACACAAAGGTGAGCTGTTTTGAATGCCCCAAGTGTGGTCCACTTCGCTTGCAACTTAGGTGTGAGAGAATCCACCCTGCAGACAAGGGTTGGCATCTTCTGGCTGTGATGCTTAGAGGTGAGGTCACCCAGCAGTGCTAAAGCCTTAAGAAACTTGTTAAGAGCTGAAATATTGTGAGCTTTATTCTCTGAATGGCTGTAAAATGTTTGGATTTGAGAGGACTGATGCCAGGTTTTAGGTTTTAAAGGCTATTTGATGCTCTTCTCAAGTCCCCAGCTCCTGGTGTCCTGCTATCACCTAGGAATCTCAGCTCTTTTTGTGTATGTGTTACGTTAGGTCAGTACATTTCTAGACCTCATGGCAGCACAGAAATGCTGTGGAAATCTCAGAGTATTTGACAGCCTGGAAAGCAAGTGCAGGTCACAAAAAACACATCAAAAAGAGCAGAAGCTTGGCTCCTGGTGTTTTATCTTCACAAAGTTCAAGACAGGGGGAGCTTGTTACATGTTGTGTTAAAATATCTATCAGATCTTTCCAAGTTCTGGTCCAATCTGGCATGGGTTAACAGTGGAGCTGGGGTGTGAAGGCAGCAGTTTGCCCTTCTGTTTTTAAGCTTATGCTACAAGGAAAGGAAATTAAAGGAAAGGAAAGGGAAAGGAAATTAAAGGAAAGGAAAGGGAAAGGGAAAGGAAAGGAAAGGAAAGGAAAGGAAAGGAAAGGAAAGGAAAGGAAAGGAAAGGAAAGGAAAGGAAAGGAAAGGAAAGGAAAGGAAAGGAAAGGAAAGGAAAGGAAAGGAAAAAGAAAGGGAAAGAAAGAGCTCCAGTGGAGTTCAGTGACAAAGGGAATTGCTGTGGCAGCTGAGTAGCTCTTCAAAACATAGAATCCCAGAATGGTTTGTGTTGGAAGGGACCTTAAAGCTCATCCAGTTCCAACCTGTGCTACAGGCAGGGGCACCATCCACTGGAGCAGCTGCTCCAAGCCCCTGTGTCCAACCTGGCCTTGAGCACTGCCAGGGATGGGGCAGCCACAGCTTCTCTGGGCACCCTGTGCCAGCGCCTCAGCACCCTCACAGGGAACAGCTTCTGCCTTATCTCTAACCTGAACTTCCCCTGTTTCAGTTTGAACCCATCACCCTTTGTCCTATTACTCCAGTTGCTGATGAAGAGTCCCTCCCTAGCATCCTTGTAGCCCCCTGTAGACACTGGAAACTGCTCTGAGGTCTCCACGCAGCTTCTCCAGGCTGATCAGCCCCAGTGTTCTCAGCCTGGCTCCATATGGGAGCTGCTCCAGCCTGTGAGCATCCTCGTGGCCTCCTCTGGACTTGTTCCAACAGCTCCATGTCCTTCTTATGTAGAGGACACCAGAGCTGCACACAGTGCTGCAAGCAAGGTCCCAGGAGAGCATGATACAAATGCAATGTGCCAAGGATATTGCTGACACCCAAGGTGAGAGCTGCCACAGGGGATGTAGCAGGAAGCATCAGCACCAGCTGATGGTGGACCTGGAGAGCAGGAGGAATCTGACAGAGGTGATGGTGGACAAGGGCTGGCTTGCCCCTATGAATGAGGTGCTGTTTGTTCAACCATATATGATCTGTGTTGCTTATAAGTCGCCGGCTCTCAAACCAGATCCTCTAAAAGGACCAGAGCTCAGGGGCTCTTACAAAGTGCATGAAAAAGGGGGAAAAAACACAATAGTTTTTGTGTCAGTCAAGTATGGGCTGGAAGAAGGAGTTTTCCTGCATGAGAATTGTGGAGGTCCAAATATTCTCTTCTCTTGCTGGGCCAAAAAGTCAAATGTACTGAAACTGTTCCCAAACTGAAATACTATGGGGAAAACCAAGTTGAGATCAACACAATTTTGCTTTGCCAACCTTAATGGTTTTACTTCTGGTGCTTGATAAGCTTTTAGAAGTAACATCTTAAAAGTTGACACTCGAATTTTTAATGGAATCTGAAGTTTTCTTAGACAAAATGATTAAATTTTTACCTATTTCAACCACTTTGAATTAGAAAATCTTTCCCTGTGAAACCAAAACCTCACAAACTCCCTTGTTCTTGCCAGCACATTCCAGTAAGTTGGCTTTTCTTATTTAGAAAAGAAGCTGGAGGATTAGCTCCTGCAGGAGATAATGCCATGACAATAAAGATCCAAGTGTGCCATGTCTTAACCACTGATAAATCTGTTTTTACCTTGGAGACCATTGCTGTTCCAGGGAACCCAGTCCCCTGCTATGGGTTGGAAGGGACCTTAAAGCTCCTCCAGCTCCAACCCCTGCCACGGGCAGGGACCCCTTCCACTGGAGCAGCTGCTCCAAGCCCCTGTGTCCAACCTGGCCTTGAGCACTGCCAGGGATGGGGCAGCCACAGCTTCTCTGGGCACCCTGTGCCAGCGCCTCAGCACCCTCACAGGGAACAGCTTCTGCCTAAGAGCTCAGCTCAGTCTCCCCTGGGGCAGGTTCAAGCCATTCCCCCTGTGCTGCCCCTATTAAACCTGGAGGCTTTAAGGGGCAGTGGGGCAGGGTCCAGGAGACCTGAGGGGTTTGATCCCTTTTACAGCTCCCAGATCTCCTCCCTCCACCCAGCATCAAACAGAAAGGTACAAACGCACTACTTCCCTGACCAATGTTTAGTGGAAATGGTACCAATCAGCACTCCCCCAAATGGCTGTGACGAGTTCAGCTAGTAGAATATTGCTGTGAAAGACAGAATTCAGGAGTAACACCCCAAAAACACAGCACACATTAAAAAGAGAGCTTAAAGCACAGGAAACCCAGCTTGTGAGAGCAGGCAGGCATCTCCAAAGCCGTGTGTGACACCAGGTTAACACAACCAGGCTGGGAGCACAGTGTTCAAATACAACTTCCCTCCGTGTCGCCCTCGGAGAGCGGTGTTCCCGCGATGCTCCACCAGCTTTCCCTCTCTCCATCCCGCTTCCAGATGGCTCCATGGCAGAGCGGAGGTGATGGATGGACGGACATCCCTCTGCTGGATCCGCATCCATCGCTAATCCGCGCCTGCCTCCCCTTGGACAGGCCTGGCCACTTCCTTTCCCAACAGTGCTCGGGTTTATCCCCCTTCTCCCGGGTTTGTTTGCTGATTCAGCCTTAGAGCCGAGCGGGTTGTCCCGCCCGGCGGCGGCATTCCGCATCCTGCTCCCATTGCTGGGAATGAACCGGGATGAAGCGGGAGGGGAATGCTCCGGTGCGAGCCCCCATTTGTCATGTCTTAATCGGGGGAGGGGGGCATTTCCCTGTCCATGCCCGGCCTTTGGAATGCGAGGCAGGGCAGACAACGGGAGCTGCTGGCACCAGGGCTGCACTTCGGAAGCGATACCCAAACACCATCAGCCCCATAGAGCGGGGCCGGGGCCATGGGGGGCTTTGTGGGGGTCCCCGAGGGGGGGAGGGTTCAAGCACCCTCCCCTGTGGGATGAAGGGAGGTTTGGGATCGCGGTAGCTGGGGGAGATAGGGGCAGGAGAGGGGGTGAAAAGCTGGTGGGGGTACATGGTGCGCCCCCTCTATGGGGCCACCCTGGGGGGGGGACAGATGAGCCTCTGACTCCATGGCACACCCTCTCTTCTCCCCCTTCAGCCTCAGTAACCCCCCCCAGGCCCATGTGACCCCCCACTTCAGGCTCTTTGCCCCCCAACCTGCCTGACTCCCCCAAACTCCTGTCCGCCCCCAGTCCTATGTGACACACCCCCCCCGCCTTCTAGGCCCCCAAGACCTGCCCTGACCCCCCCAGGCCTCCTGCCCCCCACCCCTACGTGACCCCCCACAGACCCGCCTTGCCCCCCCCCGCCTTGCCCCCCCATCCCTACGCAGGCCCCGCCCCTCCTTAAGCCCCGCCCCCCTGACCTGCCCCCGCCCCCTCCCCGCGCTGACCTGCCCTCCCCGCCGTGCAAATCTCGCGAGACGCCGCGCGCTTTCACGAGTGCGTGTGTGTGTGTGTCTGTGTATTCACCAATCGAGCCGGGCCGGGCCCTCAGCGCCGCGGGGGGGGGGGGGGGGAAGCACCGGCCCCGACACCTGCCCGCAGCCCCCACACACGGCCCCGAGCCCTCCGCACCTGACCCCGGCACCGCCGCCGCCCGCCGAGCCCTCCCCCCGGGCCTTTGTCCTGCCGCGAGGCCTTGCGGCTGTCGCCGGCCTGCGCGCACCCCGGCCGGGCGAGGTTCCTTACGCGAGGCCGGGGATCTGCGGCCTACCCATCCCTTTCCCCCCCACCCCCTCCATCTCCATACCCGCCCCGTCTTCCTTCCCCGCCCCGGAGCCGGCGAGGGGCGAGCCCCCACCTTCCCCCCCCTCCTGCTGCCGCAGCCCCCCCATCCCCTCCGCCCTTCTCCCCCGCGTGGAGCCCGGGTGCCCGCAGCGGCGGCGGCGTCTGGCTCACGAGAGGCCGCGGAGCCGCCCCTGGCCTCCCCCTCCCGCCCGTGCCGCCGCTGCTGCCGCCGCAGCAGGTTCCCTCCCTCCCTCCTCCTCCTCCTCCTCCTCCTCCTGCTCCTGCCCCCGGCGGCGGCGGGATCCGAGCGGTGCCCGGGGAGCGCTCGGCCCGGGCAGGAGGGGAGAGGAGCAGCAGTAGAGGCGGCAGCGCCAGGTGAGACAGCCCCGGGGCGGCGGGGGAAGCGCGGGGACCCCCCCTTCGCCTCCCGCCCCGGTGCCGGGCCCGAGGCCGCCCTAGGGGCGGTGGGGCCGGGGCGGAGGTGGGGGTTGCGGTGGGTGGGTCGGGGGAAGCCGGGCAGCGACCCTGGGCCGCGGGGGCCGCAGGGGGCGGAGGCTGAGGAACGCTCCCCGGCGGTGGCTGCGGCGGGGCCGGGCCGGGGTCACGGCGGAAGGGCCCGAGGCCTGTGCCCCGAGGCGGAGGGAGCGAGGCCTGGGCCGCGGGTGGCCGCCTCGCCGGGGCACGGCTCAGAGCAGGCCCCGAGGGCTCCAAGCGCGGCCCGGCCCGACGGGCGGGGGGTAAGAGCGGGGTGGAGGCCATGGGGGGGCCCGGCCTGGGGGCCGTGGGGCGGCGGGGGAGGTGAAGGGGCTGGGCACGGCCTGTGGATCCCCGGCCTGGGAGTTGAGGCGGTGCTGCCGGCGGTGCCGGGGAGGAGGAGGAGGAGGAGGAGGAGGCAGGCCGAGGCGGTGCAGCAGCTGGCAGCGGGGCAAGGCTGCTCACTCACCGGCTGGTGTGCAAACGCCTGCCTCTTGTTCCCCGTAGTGGGGAAGGGAGCCTGGGACAGAGGAGCCGGGGAGGGAGCTCGGGGCAGCCCCCCAACGGGGAGCTCGGCCCTTTGGAACTTGTGGCAGCCCCTTCCCCAGACCGGCATCGCAGTGATGGGATGTGATTCCCTCCTGGGTGGTTGCCCTCTGTAATGGGGGAAAGACCTAGGAGTACTTTAATATCTTTGCGTTCATGGCTTGTCTGTCATTTTCCTCGGTGCACAGATTTCCTGTTTTGAAAACTAGGCTGCTGGCTTTGATGGGGTTTTAAAGCCCAGAGTACAATTAGGTTTCTCTAATAACCACATTCGGTATCCCATTAGTTTGGGAGGCTTGTTGCTGGTTTGGGGGAGCAGTTGCAAATGCCCCCTGGGATGAATTCACTTTGCCCCCCTAGAACTTAGATCTGCAGGGTTTGGAGGAAACGGCAGGGACAAAATGGACAGTTAATAAAAGGAACAATTGTACACTGCCTATTCTAGAGGGCACTTGCTGCCCTTCAGGAACTTTCCTCATCGCCTCTGCTCTCCATGCAGAAAATCTATCTTCTCTTTCCTTTTTTCCTCCTTTTTATTTTTTTTCCCTTACCTTAGTCCAGAAAATGAAACTGGAACAGACATTTCTGGAAATGAACTTGATTGGTGCAGTTGGGAAGATGTGATTCACAGTTATAATGAACATTGAAATTTGGCCCATTTTTTTTTATTCGCAGTTCAGGCTTGGAATTGTGCATTTCTTCATTTTTAACCTGTTTATACTGATTAAGGGGTTTTTTTACAACCCTTCAAATAATGGCATTTCTTGTGTTGGATTGCCAAGAGGTACCCAGGTACATACAGTATATAGAAGCAGCTGGTTCACTGAAGGTATCTGATGCTTTACTCTAAAAGCTTTAAATGAGCCTTGTTTTCTTCTAATCCTTTTCTGCGCTTGGAAGAACTGGAGCTGTTGGTGAAATGTGGAGTTCAGGAAGCTCCAGGATTTCCAGGATTGGCCAAAAATAAATGATGGGGTAAAGAGCGCTGCTTTATTTTTTGCCCTCCTCATCATGGGTGAAGAGCTCTGAAGGTTTTAGTCCCAACACTCTGGTCCCATGTTTTCCATTTAATAAAGCATCCAGTGGGAGAAATGCGACATAATTGGTTTCTTGGATGTAGAGATCTTGAAATGGCTGGTACAACAGATAGGAGAGGAGGCTCTCCAGCAGGGTTACGGTTTAAATACAGTAATATGGTGGCAAAGTCATGTTATTATTGCACAGTAACCTTGCTTTTCTCTGGCAAGAAAAATGCTTTCTACGTGGTTATGCTGCAGAACAGGCAGTCTTGAGCCTCCTCAGTGGCACGGAATATTAAATCTCTCTCCTTTCCTTGCATTGCATAATCTGAATGTTGTTCTTCCGTAGCAGCAGAAATGATGGAAGAATTGCATAGCCTGGACCCACGAAGGCAGGAACTACTGGAGGCCAGGTTCACTGGAGTCGGGGTTGCTAAGGTGAGTGTGAGTATCTCTGGTAACGGGCATGACTGCTTGTCCATCCTGCGCTGCACTGTGGTGCTTTAATCTACACTGATAGTTTGGCTTTGCTAGCAGAATGTTTTATAGCAGTAGTTGTGTTTTGACCGCTAACTTGCTTGAAGTATGTTGAAGAGGAATGAAAATAGGACCTCTATGAGCAGACGTTTTAACTAGACAGAAGATTTTGGGTTCTGATTCAGTTCTTAGGAGTTGCTCCATCTTAAGACAGTGTGTACGCCCGCCTCAAAACCCCCTGTGACAGCTTTGTGGAAGTGGGAATCTCATCTGTCTCCTCCTTTCTCAAAGAAGGCACTCCAGAGCTGAATTGGGCCACTTGTTGTTAGATAGAGTTTGAAGTTTATTGTGTTGGATACACCATGTTACCAGACATAACATACCCAGGAATTTGTTCAGTTCTTTGTGGGTGCAGTGGGCTAAAGTTGTGTACTTGGTCGCATAGAACACACACACAACTTGAAGGTGAGCTCTTCTGTGTCTGTGACCCACAACCTGCTAGTAAAATCCCATCTTTGTCCTCACATACAACTTCCTAACTGTTCAGCAGCTGCCTTTCTTGGTTGAGGCGCTTAACAACACAGTGTCGTTGCTTGATATATTATTGATTAATAATTAGCTGTTAGTTCTCCAGATGTTGTTGGTAGCATTAATTGATAGTCTCTGAGTAATGAAATGGTGGCAGAACTCATCTTAAACTAGGTCAGTGATAAGGAGTTGACTTTTGAGGAAGATACTGAGTTTTGGGCATTATCATTGTAGATGGTGAAACAATATATCCCTGAGAGATAATATTCAGAAACCTCTTAGAATTATTTGGAGAAGGAACTTTGTAGATGCAAAGCAAATCAGAACTTGAAAAAGGGTTTTGTTTGAGTTCATACTTCTCTTTCTGCGCTTCAGGCAGGACTCAAACAAGGTTAAGGCTTTGAATGAAGTGTAAGTAAAATGCTCAGCTGTACAAGGTAGTGTAGGAAGGAAGGTTAACACTACAAGTTGTTAAGAGGTAACAGTTTCAGTTACTGAGGCAAGGGGGGGGGTGATCTTTTCCCCTACTCTTAAGCCTTTAATCTTAAGGCTTTTACTGGCATAAAAATATATGGTACATAATGTATTTATGATCTTGAAAGATGTGTTTTACACAACATTACCACTTTTAATGTACTTTTTCATCAGTTTCTTGCCTCTTTCCCCCCATGTATGTCACTTTAACACCCTTAGCTGAACCAGTATAGATAAAGCCAAACAACTTTCTAGGTTAGTGGAGACTTAAGCATAGATGCTGTTGTTGCCAGCATACTCAGCACTCACAAAGAATGTTAGCAACTATTCCTTTTAAAGGAATAACCTTTAAAAGATACAGGAAAGCAAGTCTTAATTATGTTTTCAATATGTTTGGAGCAGAAAGTACATGCCCTTTCTGTGTATGGATGAATATTAAAAACTCATTCTTGTTTCTAAGGCATAGCCAAGTAAAAAAGCCTCATTTTTTGGAGGCTTCACTTTGAGCAAAGCTGTTCTGTTACTGAGTTCTATTTTTACCTGTTGTTATGCAGTATAGTGTTTTACTTTGTACTAGTCAGTAAACTGTTAAAGTGCATTACACTTACTTCAGACAATTTCTATTTATTTACTTGCATACTTAGTAATTTGCAATAGATCAGCCAACCATTGGTATGAATTAGCATGACTCTACTATGTTGCAGCAAATCTTGGTTGCAATATTAATCTCAGATACTACATTCCCTCCCAGGTTGGTGCTTCAAATTCCCTCCCTACCCCCCCAAGTCTCCGTCCGTCATGCTCCGCACTGGCATTGGTAGGTCATTGTCTTAAAGGGAATATATTGGGAAAGCTGTGATACAATTTGTATGATTCAACTAAGATTTTTAGCTCTCTCCAATGAAATGTTTAAGGGAAAGCTACATAGAGTAAGGCAGTGCCATCTAGTGGGACCGGGCCTGGCACATCCTCCTGGGATAGAAGGTATTCTGTTGCTGTTTATTGCATAAAAGGAAGAAATGTCATCTTAGATGCTCTCCTATTGGGTGAAGGCAGCAGGCAGTTGTAACTGAGCTTCCTGCCTTCCACTGACTGGGTGGATCAGTGTGTTTGGTTAGGTTTCTTTAATGCTTAAAAACACAGGCTGTATTTTGGACCTGCATAAAACTAAGGAGCTAGTTTACAATCTTAATACAACTGCAGCTTTAAAGCCCACTTTGTAAACATAATTACAGGTGTTCCTGAGAAATGAATGAGACTGAGCTCATCTAGAATAATTTTTTAGGTTGGAAACTATTAAAAAGCTGGAGAGTGATGGGATTCTGGAAGAGCTTTTCCAGTGACAGTAGTAGAGGACAGAAATCTAAACTACTTTAGAAACAGCTATGCTGTGTCACCTCTTATGGTAGCTGAAGGCACAACCCAAAGACGGAGGTCATTTGCAATCCCCAGTGCCTCAAAATGCTGTTGCAGTTCTGTGATGAATTATCTTGGTTAGGAGCTGGAAAAGATATTTCTCTAGAAGCTTGGAGTTAATGCATGGAATCAAATTTGTGAGCAAGGAATGTTTCTAGGCAACTGTTAGACTCATGTGGTTCATCCAGGTCACTAAATAGCTTCAAAAAGCCAGTGATGCTTTAGATGTCTATTCTTGCCATATGGTAAAGTGCCATTCTTCCTCAAATTTGCAAAGCAAGTCCTTGAATCAACATGTGACTCTCTGACACCTACCAGTATTTCTGCTTATTTAGCTCCTGTTTCTGTTTACTTACTTGGGGAAATCTAAGTGCATTCACTTGAGGTTATTCTGACTAGCCACCCCAGACATCTTCCTTGGGTCAGTAGGTACAGAACACAACATGTAGTTTGTTTCTGTAAATAACATTGTTTAATTTGGTCTCTTCTTATCTTCTGCCTCCCTTCCCCCTGTTTGGGTGCTGCCTTTATGGTATCAGGTGGGTTAACTCCAAAGGGGTTTTGCCATTTCCACAGGCTTTTTTGTGGATAAGAATTGGAATAGGTAATTGTGATGGATGACTCTGTGTTTGCACATGGCTTGTCTTAGGCTTAACCAGGGTGGGTCATCGCAAAAGCACACCTATGTTTTACGAGTGTGGTCTTCGAAAGATCTCTGAATTAAGTTGTGTTATTATAGCTAAACTGAAAAGGCTGAAGTATTTCTAGAGAGTAACCTTCTCTGTCATGCTGTAGGAACCATGTTGATCTCCATTCAGATGATTGTGCTAGAACTGAAGAAGTATTGGTCTTCTTGGTAGCTAATCCTCCCTTTCCTCCTTTGAGGTATTGTAAAGGGGGAAATGAAAATAACTTGAAGAGCGTCACTTATGTGGCAGAGCATCTGCCTCTAAAAAGAGAGTTACTCATAAAAAAGAACTGTGTTTATCTGTATTATTTTGGGGTTTACCATTTCTCTCACTCTAGCAGCCTGGCTCAGCTCAGTAACTATCACTTGTGGGGTCTACTTAGCAACACTTTTAGCAGCAAATTTACTGAGTTGGGAAGTCATGTTTGAGAATTATCATGTCTTCCTCGGAGGAAAGTGGTGCTGCAATGGCCATGGTCCTTAGTAGGTGTCGCATGCCATCAGAGCTAGTTAGTGAGAGTTCTGAAACTTAGATTTGAATTTATCAGCTACCTCAGAATGTGCCTGGACTTTATGCCAGATACTTGAAAACTGCTTGGATGCTTCCATGTGCAACATTACTTATTTCAAATGTGCTGTCTGGCTGCTAGAGCCCAGACATAGTTGTCAGGTCTCAGCTCTATTTCTGCCTCCGAACTGAGGCTTGGGGTGAATTGTGTGACCCTCCAGTTCAGTTTGCCATCAATAAAGTAAAATACTGTTTTTCAAGTTGAGAGAACTCTTGAGATGGAAGCCAAGTAAATCCTGTTGCAAATCTGCCTACCCATCTGATACAGTGGAGGTTACCTGTGAACATCTGAGAGTAGATTAACTCCTCATGGCAAAAAGCCCTGCGTGACTTAAGGGGTTCATTATTGGCTATACCACTGAGCTTTTCTAAAAGCGTAGTTAAGCAGAAGGCTGTAATTCTCATACATGATGCTTGAAATAAGAGTATGTCAATTAAACCTGCCTTATACAGTAGCACTGGACCATAGTGACTGGAAAACCATTTCACTTTGGTGTAAGCCTGTGTAGAGTGAGCACTAACTTTTAGTGGAACTGAGGATTGCCTTTTTCCCTTTGAAATCTCTTGATGTGCTACAGACTTCAGAAGAACTCGGGTTACCTTGGCTTGAGGTAATGAAGCATGTCTCTGCCATTTAGTTAGCAAGAGGATGTTGCAATGCACATTGCTGTAAGTCCATGTTGGAGATTCTGGCTAGGCAGCTTGAATTTCTAGAGCTCCCTTCCAATCCACAGAGTTGGAGAGCACAAAATGGAGACTGCCCAACAGAAGAGTTGCTGACAGGCCTGAAGGATCATTTTGGGAGCTTGGAGATGCGGAGGGAATGCAGAAGTCATGCAAGGCAATAGATAGGCTTGAACAGGAGATGGGTAAGAGCAGGCTGAGTCAGGCTGGCTTTTCTATGGGAGATCCAATTTGAGCTATTATCAGGCTTGGTTGTTCCTATTGAGACTTCAGTCATTGTGCCTCATTTGTGGCCTTTCCAGGGCTCCTGCAAAGGGAGAAATGACTAACCAGCTCTTGTGAGTGGACAGATTCGAAATACTTGCCTTTGAGTAGGAGTCTTGAAAGCGCCTGCTGCTGCCGCATCCACTTCTTGACATGGAGGGTTTGTTGTGCATAGGTAGGTCACGGACTTAGAAGCAGCAGTTGATAGGTGAATCACAAGGGAAAAGAGCATGCCTGCTTATCTCGGAAAGAAATTCCTTGCGGAGGAGGAAGTGTGTGCTGTTCTTGTGCTTGTCATTTGGGTAAACACTATAGAAACTATTAGCTGCTTCCAGATGACCCACGTATTCTGCATTTTTGCTGAGCCCCATCACCAATTCTCTTGACAGGGTACAGTGGATGAGTGGGCTGGAAGTGATAGCAGAGAAGTGCAGTATTATCCCCAAGTAGACGGTGCTAGAAAAGCCAGATGCCAGTGCAGATGACTTCTTCTGGAACAAAATTCATAAGCCCTTTCCTGTGTAAACTATTGCATGCTTATTATTCCCAAGTGCTCCCTCCCTGGCACCATTCTGATGGTGTTCTGTATTCTTTGCCATTGCTTACTTACCATCTTTTTCCCCAAGTTTAGGTTCATTCCTTTAATTCCTTTTGTGTCATGACCACTTTAAATGGGATGCTAAATTAAGGCCCGCACATTTATCCAATGTCAGTTGCTGAGTTAAATATAAACAGTCAGGAATGATAAAACATCAATTTGAATGTTTTTCTTTTTATACACACACTCACTGGCTGTTAGTTGAGGGGGAGATACTCAGATGGATGTTTTCTTATATCCATTGTCTAAACCTGTTGCCATAAGCAGTTGATAACATGTGGGAAACTAGGAATCTAGCTGGCTGATCAGGAAAACTTGCCTTGCCTTTCCCTTGCATAATTGTATGAGAAAAGAGGTGCACCTGAGGACTAGACCATACTCCTTAAAGATCCTGGGTATTGCCTCTTTACTGCACGTTCTGCTGAACAGTTTGTATTTCTGTAGCCAGATCACCTCAAAACAAGACTTTTTTGTAAACTTTGACATGAGCAAGATGCTTCAGCTCCTTGTGTGTAAGAGAGGTCTAATACTGTGAGAAAAGCTTCAGTAGAAGGCCCTCGAGAAGGTAATCGAGGGAAAGGAAAGCTCATGCAGTGGAAATGAGTCAAAACATGTCTACAAAGAATTAATTCTGCGTTTATGCACAATATCAATACACATGGCTGTGACCTTGCTCGATACTTGTAGACAACTGAAAAGCTGTTCTTTCCTGGTTCTATAACAGAGCAGTTAGCTCCTTTTCACCCTTTCAACTACTGCATTGAGGTCGATTTTGTGATGTTAGTGTCTAGAGGAAGTTTGAAGTAAAGGGAAAATAGGTTTCTTTGATCTTCCAGGATCTGTGATCAGAACTGAGCTGCTCTTTTGTTGATGTGAAAAATGGGATTGATTCCAACTGCTGGAGCTGGAGGTTTCCCACGCAGAATAGTCAGTACAGGTAGTTGTGGTACTGGAAATAAGAAAACAGAGTGGATTTTGTATCGGGCATTTTTCCAGCTGCTTGCATTCCAGAACTTTACATTCAGATGCAAAATCAGTGGAATTTTTTATACTAGAGAGGATAAACTTGGATTCCTAACTATAAATGGCTTCGTCAGTTTATTTCTCCAGGTGACCCTAGAATACAGCTCCATTGCTGAGATATTGGCCCTTCGTAAGCCACTGATGTATCCTGCCAACCACAGTGTTCCTGAAAAGCTCCAATGTGGCATTTTGGGAGCAGCTGTTCCTGTCATTTGCTATCCATGTGTAACATGGAGGCAGTTGGGTTTAAGCAAATGTGGGAACAACTTTCACTTTAATCTTCATCATGTCAGAACCTCAGCTTGTCTGTCTGAGACCAGCAAATGCTCCTGCACCTAATAAAGCTTTCACGCCTGCACAGAAGGTTGATGTCTTGGACATGCTGCTCAGGTCTGAGTTCATGGGAGGAACTGAAGGAATTTAGAGGACAGCATTTGTGCAGTTTATAAACCAGCTTTTTACATGGGTGAAAAGATTAACTTTCTGTTGCCATTTGCCGTATTTGTTACTCTCTTTTTCTGTCAATGAGGCCATCATGTACTTGTAAGTAAGCTTAGTGTTATTACTGCTGTTAAGTCATGTTGGCCAAGAAATAAATCCCTGGAATAGCCCAGAGTTCATAGAATCGCAGACTGGTTTGGATTGAAGGGACCTTAAAGTTCACCCAGCTCCAACCCCTGCCGTGGGCAGGGACACCTTCCACTGGAGCAGCTGCTCCAAGCCCCTGTGTCCAACCTGGCCTTGAGCACTGCCAGGGATGGGGCAGCCACAGCTTCTGTGGGCACCCTGTGCCAGCGCCTCAGCACCCTCCCAGGGAACAGCTTCTGCCTCAGAGCTCAGCTCAGTCTCCCCTCTCTTGGGCAGGTTCAAGCCATTCCCCTTGGCCTGTCCCTACAGGCCCTTGTCCCAAGCCCCTCTCCAGGTTTCCTGGAGCCCCTTTAGGCACTGGAGCTGCCCTAAGGTCTCTTGAAGCTTTCTCTTCTTGAACAAGCCTGGAGTTGTACCAATCACACTGGGCTGTGGGGAGCTTGCTTCTTTGTTGAAGAGATGAGGTAAAATATCTTTCTGGTCTTGAGCTCTTTGTGTGCTGAGTTGAAGGGGTAAGAGATGGCTTAAAGAGTATAAATCTGAAGTGTTTCTGAGAGTTTGTTGCTTTTAAAATGGAGTTATAAATGTGGAGCTTCTTGAGTTATTCAAGTGGTCTTTGTTGGCTTGTTTGGGTTTTGTTTGAGTTTGGTTTGGGGTTTTTTCTGCTGAAGCAACTAAGCATGTCCTTTTAGGAGAAACAAATGTGGTAGTTAACACTCACAGTGTCCTGCAGGAGGTAAACAGGACTGTTACTTCCTGTGGATGCCTGCTTGGAAATTTGGATTCGTAATAGCTAGCTTGTGTCACAAGTGTAATTTGGTGGTGGTGTTTGTGGGATTTGAGAACTGCTCCCCTCACAAGTAATCCCTGGGATTTCTCTGTGGTGTTAAGGCCTTTCCCCACCCCACCATAAGTTTTCTGCTTAAGTATATGATGATGATAAAGTGGCTTTGCCTTCAGGAAAGGTTGACTGGTGGGAAGTGGTAACCACAAAAGTAAGAATGCAAAAATAGACTGAGTTTTTTGGGGAAAGATGCTCACTAGTCCTTAATGAAGAGGTAGCTTTATTGTGTCACTATTCCAGGAGTAATTGTGTATCTTGTTTTTCTGTCTTTGTCAAATTCATCTGGATTTCTGAAGTTAGATCTGTAGGAGGCCACTTTTGTGTCAGAGCACTAGGCTAAGACATGGTGACTTTGCATGATTCACTTTCCTTTCCTTTTAAGACCAGTTTTGATGCAGATCTTAAATAATCTTCAGACTGCTTGGATATGTAGAAATGCAAATGTGTATCCAGTAGAGCCTGTGAAGATGCAGGCAGATGCTTGTAGGTACCTGGATACTACATTGGTAAATCTCTTCCAGCCTCTTGAATTTGCACTTTAGCCTCGTAGGAGCAACTGTGCTCTGTTGGCAGGTCAGCCACAGGTCCATAACATAGCCTAGTGGGAAGGATTGTCTATGGTGTTCACTTGTTCACTTTCCTAGTATTAAAGAAATCATCAAAATTATGCATTGAAAGAAAAATCAGTGGCACTGCCAGCATCTGATAACAGTAATAGCTGCTTTGCCAGATGGAAGATGCCTCTGAATTCTTAGCCCAGGGTCAAGCAGATGCTTGCCTGAAGAGCCGAGCTTGGAACTACCACTCCTCAGCAAATCACAACCTTTGTTTCTCCAACCAGTTGTCTTAGACTTCCATGAATACTGCCTTAGCTCTTTGTGGATGTCATCAAATTGAGCAGTTGGGGTAGAAATTGATACAGAAATATCATTGCAAAGGCTGAATCAGTATACAGAGAAGAGACTGTCCAACTGGCAGTCCAACCTCTGTCTTGCTCCAGACAACTGGTGAAGTTTTTAGTGCCCCATCCTGTGTCTAGGTATTTACCAGTGTTACTGCTGTATCCGTATGATTTAGAGCAGTGTAGTTAGCACAGAGATGCGGTGTTTGATAGGAAATATCTGCCTTGTGTGGAAGTTGTTTCTAACAGTCTTTGCTTGTTTTTCACTAGGGTCCATTAAATAGTGAATCTTCCAACCAGAGCTTGTGCAGCGTGGGTTCTCTGAGTGATAAAGAATTGGAGGTAAGCAGGCACAAATCCTCATGGTAATTGGGCTTAAGGTGGAGATATTTGATCTCAAAACCTAGAAGGAATTGTGTGATAGTGAGTGACAATATTCCTCCTTTGGGGTGTGGAAGGCACTAGTGGAAGTATTTCATCTGGGGGGATCTTACCCCTCCAGTCTTTGGGCCACACTATGCAATGGTTCTTGAAGCTCACCACAGATTTAACCAACTCCAATAACACAGTATTTGTAAAGCTCAGCTTATGAAATTGTTTTCAGCTGTGTTGTGATCCGCTTGTTGGCTTTGGATATGCTTTGGGCCAAATCAAAAGCCAGAGAGCATTAATGGAAAAGTTTGCCTTACCTATCAAATACGTGAATTCACTGAAGTCTGGACAAAGAGGAGAGCATTTTTATGAATCGCTCTCTGCAAGTGTGGGGAGGTGAAAATTTATGCCTTGTCTCTGTTTAATCTCACTGCTTGAGGATTAACTGCTTTGAAACGCTTGCTAAAGCAGCAAACTCAATTGTAGAGTTACACTTTGACTTCGCAATTCCACATTAATAAAGCAAAATCTCAACCTCAAATGCATTTAAAGAGCTTTCTGCAAGGTTATCAGGTAAGTTTGGGATTGTATTTCCTTCTATTACATGGCAGTACTGGTATGAGGTGTCTGGTGAAGCTAAGTCTTTTGAGAATGCAATATGTTAAACTCCTTGCAAGTAAGTATAGTTAATAGTGGAAAAGTGAGTATTTGTTCTTCTTTACTTGGGGTTTTTTATGCCCATCTGTGGAGTGATTTGAACTGACCGAGCTGACATAATCAAATCTTCCATTCCTTGTTTTTTCAGGCTGTAAGAGATAATTTTGTGTGTAATTTTTTGTTATGTAAGTACTTGAATGGAAAACACAACTTAAAATGAATCACATTAATATGCTCACAGCTCCATGGAGGCTGTAATGGAGCCTGTGGTGTTAAGAGTCACGCCAACGCTGTTCAGGAGTTGCTCTTCACTACGCAGTGAGGAGGCTATGTCACCTCCTTTTACACATACAGGAGCTGGTACAGCAAGTCTTTAGATAGCTATGGAGTTTTCAGTCCCCTCATTCTTGCAGACATGATAGCCACCTTTGAACAGGCCCTTCATCCTCTTACCAAAGCAGTGACATGTCACTCACTGCCTAGCTGCTAACATGGAGCTGTAGATGTCCAGCAGGCAGGTTGAGATTCTGGCTGTGTCAGCTTTATCCTTTTTATCCTCCTAGAGGAGGTAGATTGATCTCTGTGCTTCCTGTGTGCAAGTCTTTTGGCAGAGATCCTTAAACAGGATACTTTAGACTTTGGTTTCCAAAGAGCATGAAAGTTAGGTTTACCACAGACTTTCTGGCCATAGTTTTCCCTCCCCCAGAGCTGTGCTTTGCACATTGTGGTTTTTTTCCTGCCCCCAGGCTATAGTTTAGTGGTAGCTGCAGTGATTGTAAGGCATACAGCTCAGAAATGATTAGGGACCCTTTGGGATAAGAGATGTTTTTATAATGACGTTGGTGATGGAAATGACAAGATAATCTGTCTTTCCAAAAACCTCAGTAGGCTGCTTCTGGTGCAGTGCTTCCTAATGGTTTCAGCAGGTTTGGCCACATAAGTGACCCTGGTGATGGGGAAAGCACCATGACAGGGTCTCCTCCACTCTCACGTGTGCTATATATTATGCATGAATAAATCACTGTCCACTGGTAAGCTGCTCCTTGCATCTGTGGTTGCTCACAGAAATGGCAGATGCAGCTGACCCTTGACTTTAATGGGAGCAGATGAGGAATAAACCAAAGGCCAGGTGAACTGCAGCTTTCTCCTGGTCTGGGGAGATGTGCCTTGTTTTGTGTATGGTTGCTGTTGTGCACCAGTGACAGGATAGTTCTTGTAACCATCTGCAAAGGGCCTTGGGAAGAAGCATTAGCTGTAATGAATTGTACTGGTAGACTGTGAGTAGCCACTGGACTGCAAATTTGGATGTCTGCTCAGACCTCCTTGTACTCAAACTCCTCTTGTACCAGTACTATGATCACTCTGAAATGGTTTACACAGGCTTTTTGTAAGTGTTTGAACTTGTTCTGAAGTAACTGGGCAGTAGAGGCCGGTTTGCTGCAGCTGAAATAGAGAGAAACCTGATTAACCTCACTGCTAACCATGTTCTCTCCCTTCTGCAGCACATATATTAGAAGGTAGCAGCTATTTGAGAGCGGTTGTTTCTTCAAGTACCAGCAGTAGAAATAAAGGCACCAGAGAAATGAAATGGCCACGGGGGAGATGGAGCAGATGATTGTGTTTTGGCATTTTTTTTTTCTGTAAGTCTTGGAATAACTGCAGAAATGTTAATTTTGAAGTATTGTTTAACAGACTCCTGAGAAAAAACAGAATGACCAGCGGAATAGGAAAAGGAAAGCAGAAGCCTATGAGACCAGTCAAGGTAATTCACTCTCCTGACCCTGCTGTAGGAGCCCACAGTGGTTGGTAATTTGTGCACAGTCAGTGTCCAAGGAGACGAATGGCTCTTCTCAAGGGTGTGTCAGGCAGCTTGTTATAAACTATGCCATGATGGTGTAGTTTCCTTCTGGGAGCCTTGTTATCCTCATTGGCAGGAAATACACAGCTTATTTGCACAAACTCTTGCATTTTCATGGACAGACTGCCCAAAGGCTTGATATGGCTTCTCTTAAGTGTTGGTTTGGTCCCATGTCACTACATATACAACAGCCAGACTTAAATACAGGTGGTACCCTCTCCCTTGCTTTCTGAGATGTATGCCTGCCTTGGTAGAGTAAGTCCTTGCCACAACAAATAGAGCACAAACTGTGCCCAAGTATAAAGCAGGCAGTGCTGCCTCGGAGTACTAGGAAAAACCCAGTGTGTCCAAGTTCAGATTTTCTAGCAAATGGACAGATTTCTATTTCTTTTATTTGTCACCAAGAAAGTAACAAGGGTTGTGTTGACAAAACTGCTTTGGTAATATTATAATAAGGGAAAAGAGCTAAGTTTTAATGAGCTGGTATTAAACCACTGCTAATGATCTCTCTAACTCTTATAGGAATGCTTGTGAGAGATCGAATATGCAGTAATGTGCCTGATGGCAAAGGGGTAGAAGTGTCCTTTGCTCTGTCCTTACCTAGAATGAAGGTTTGGAGAACCTACACAACTTTCAATGCCCCTTTAGTGTTTTCTAAGTGCTTTAGCAAAGTGCAAATGCTCTTTGATTGGATTTGACATGGTTGGAATTAGGAGTTAATTGAATTGTCAACTGTAGACCCTCCCAACAACAGAACAAGAGCTGTAACCCTGGGGCAGTCTTTTGTGCAGAAGCTTTTGTTGTGGAAGGTGTTGCCCCTTTCTGCAGGGAAAGGAGTGTCAAAACATAGGAGTAGTTTTAACATGGCATCTTCTGTTCTTACTAGTACAATTCTTATCTTCATCCTTTGTTTTTCTTTTTAGGAAAAGGCACCCCTAGGGGACATAAAATTAGTGATTATTTTGAGGTAAGCATCTTTACATTGTCAGACGTCTGGTGACTTCTGTTACTGATCCCTTATTGGAGTTATTGATTGATGATGTTGCCCTGATGTGCTCAAGTGTGATTAGATAGAGGACATGAGATTTCTGGGAGCTGATTTTTCAAACAGTTGATAAAGCTATATTTTAACAGAGGAGCCACATAAATACAGGTTTGAGATTGATTTCCACTGGAACCTGGAGCTGGGATGAGGATATCTCTGAGTATCCAAACCTATAAGTGTCCAGTGCTACTAAAGAACCTACCTGCAAAGTTCTGATTCAAGTAGGAAGTTATTTATAGGGTTCCATCTCCAGAAAAGCTTGCCATGGGATGCTGGTACCACCTGGGAGATGGAGACCCTCCCAGACCAGTGATGAACATCCTGAAAATCACTGTTCTTTTTTGATTGTGTAGTTTCTGAAGCTTTTCTGTGTCTGCACAACCCAAACCTCTTAAGTTTGTTCTTTATTTTACTGACTAATCAGAAATCAAGTGCTTATTGGTGTTTACTGCTTTCCTGGCTCTAGTTTGTTGTAAGTTTGGTGCACAGTATGGTGCAGGAACATAAGGATTTCTGTACTAACTAGACCAGCTGCCCATCTGCTTACTTATCCTGCCTTTAGTGGTGACTAGCACGGCTGCTTCACTGGAGATGTACAGTTCTTACCACTCCTGTGGTGCACAGTTAGAAACAGGGAATGGGCTTCATAATTCTATACAGTAAATAATAAATCTGTAGGCAAGTGTGCAGATTTATATCTTTTTGTGTTAAAAATGTACTCGCTGCAAATATGTTTGTCTGAAGTACTTTTGCTATAAGTTTTGAAAACGGTGCATGAAATGTGAAGGTTTTCCTCTTAGCTTCTATGCAGTTTGTTTTAATGACTACCTAGAGCCTATAAGGTGTCATTTTTAAGATTGATTCATCTGTCTGTTAAATTTGCTTCAATATAGTATCTCTGTTTAATTACTCATGATCAAACCTGTTCCTTTGGCCAGTTTGCTGGGGGAAGTGGCCCTGGAACCAGCCCTGGTAGAAGCGTGCCTCCTGTTGCCAGGTCATCACCGCAGCATTCCTTATCCAACCCCTTGCCGGTAAGTGTCTTCCTGGGGACAGAGCTGGTGCTGTGGCACTGATTGGGTCGGTGGTTGTGCTTCAGACAGGTAATAAAGGTTCTGAATAGAAAAGTGTCTCTGAAACTGGATTCTGGCAGCAAAGCCAGGTGTCTGAAACGCTGTAACAATGGCTAGTCCAGTTGTAACTGATACAAATAACTGAGCTTAAAGCATGCAAGATGAATGGTTTTAGCATGCAGATAGATCACTATCATTACTAAAAGGTGGAACACACATGTTAGTTATCTTGTTTTCCGTTGTAGCTCATGAGCTTCTTAGAGTAGAGAGGATATTGTGTGTTTGTATGGCACTAGTACAATGATACTCTGATCTAGATTGGACCCTTTGGGTATACGGAAAACCGTGCCTACCATAATTACGTTTTGGGACGGTCTTTTGCTGCTGTTTATGTGCATGCAACTTGTAAGGAGCATTAGCGAAAGCTTGTAAAGAAATGTGTGTACATGCACATCTGTTGTTATTTTTTGTTACATAATTCCCTTTTGCTGTCGCAGCATTTCTGCAAGGTCTGAATGTGAAGAAAGAACCAGGAGTTTTGAGGCATTTTAGCACAGAGCAGCTAAAGACATTGCTTTCAACTAGCAAAGCAATATTCAGAAACTCTGGTGTCTTGAGTTCTAGTTTTGACCATTGCCTGGGCTCCTCTTTAATTCTCAGGATTTGAGTGTCCCAGACCCACAGAGCAGTGTGGGGAAGGTTGGTATTCCAAAACCCAAATGCAGAGTCTTTCCTGATGACACTGTTCTGCAGAGACCTTTGCATAGCTCATGAATTTGTGCTGAACTAAACCCCAACACTGGATGCTCTGCTCAGAATTCAATGTGTTGCTAGATTTTGGAAGCTTTGTAATACTGCTTTAAGGGAGAGCTTCATGTATGCTTCCAGATACTTATTATGTGTTTAAAAATTGAAATAGACCTCATTAATTGAATGGCCTTTCCTTCTATCTTGTATTAATTCACTAATACATCTCTCTAAAGAGAAGTTAATGAAAGAAATACCATCTCTGGATGTTGCAGATGTGTGAGGTATTAGGGACAGTGCTTTATTCCAGCAGATGAGATACCCTCCAGGTGTTCATTATAGGGTAGATTCTTCCTCTGGTGTCCTACACTGTGTATGTATTGAGTAGGCAAAGGCTGCGCAGAGTATTTCCCATGTGGTGAATACTGATGGTGCAGTTAGTTTCAGCTAGGCCAGGTCATGTCTCTCCTTATACAGGTGCTCTTTGTGTTTCTTATCTTCTGTTCTTCACTCGTGCAGCTGACCCTGTAGTATTTGCTTATTCATAAGGAACTATTATGTGTGTTTTCAAGATCCTCTTCTTACAAACTGAATAGAAATGGTTAAGCCCCCCAAAAGAAGGGGATGAGAGAAAGTTGGGGAAGATTGAGTATCTTACCCATTATAGGTGGCAGTATGGTTTAGGAAGAGAGCAGAGTGTTAAAATGTCTTTCACAAACCTCCTTCAAACCTGTGAGTTAATCTGTATGGGACTGGAAATTGTCCGCAATCAGAACTTGCAGAGGAATTGTAATGGCTTTGGGATGTTACTTCTTGTCTTCAAATCTCTTGACTGCTTTGAATTGCCTTGCTTCTCCTTTGATCAGAATGATCTGCAGGTCTTCAGACTCTTGCAAGGTCGCTCTCATATGCAAACATTCTTTTTGGGGCAGAAAGCACGCTCTTGACATTTGAAATGTTAGGCAGAAAATATGCTTCAGGTTACACTTTAGGTTGTTAAGGAAACACTGAAGTCTGACCTGACTGTTTGCTTTCAATGTGGCATATGCCTGGCCCAGAGTTATAGCTTGGAAGGACTTTGATAGTACCCAGTTTTGGCAGTGATGGGCTGGCTTTTAAAGCAAGGGCAATGAGGTCTGAGTGCTGTAATCAATGTAGCTCAGATGATTCTTGTTCTTACTGAACCTGGTTGCTGTATCAGTTGAAAAATGAGTCTGATGCAGGAGAAAGGAGCTGGCCTTTAAAAGACACAATGCATCCTTAAAAGATTTTTAGTGCTTTGCTTATCTTATAGGAGATTGGTCCCAGCTATAACGACAGAAATGAGCTTGCTGTGATGCCTGGGTCCTGAACATGGTTATGTTGCTGACATTTAGCAGTTCCAACTCAGTTTACTTCACTGGAATGAGCCTATGGTGACATTGGCTGCTCTAAAATGAGTCCTTAAAAAGCATCCCCTAGTATAATTTTGAATGCATTGACCAAAATCCTAATGCACTAAGGTTGTTGGATCTACAACCTAGTTTGCTCCATTGGCTCTGAAACCCATGTATCTGCAAAGGAAGAAGGGGTGTTAACTGACAAGGAATTCTGTCCTGTGTGTTCATTTGTTCCTTTTGGTTTTTTCTTGTTATTCTTCATCATCTTTTTGGTGTCTGCCATTGGAACAGTCAGTCCAAGGAGTTGTGTTTTGAGTTATCAGATCCTCACCACGCTGCCTGCCCATTCCTGAGCTGCTGCTTCGCTGACAACAGTTTTGGCAGAGTCAGAGAATTGGTTTTGGTTTGTTTCTTTTTTAAAGAGGAAAGGGGGGGCCAAAAAAAGAGTTCATTGTATTTTTCTTGCCTGTGTTACAGCGGCGAGTGGAGCAGCCGCTCTATGGGGTAGACGGCAGCACAGCAAAGGAACCACAGGAGGAACACTCTGCTCTGCCAACGCTGATGTCGGTGATGCTGGCGAAGCAGCGGCTAGAGAATGAGCAGCTGGCACAGAGGGGAGGTGGCCTCTGTTTTACTTTTGTCTCGGTGAGCAGCTCTGAAAAGACTGGAATCCTGAGGGATGTTTCTAGTTAAGGGATGGGAAACTTGCGCTTTTTCTGCTCAAAGACAGTAGTTCAAGTGCAGCCTGGTGTGTTGATGGCCACCATCATCTGGTAAGTTCATCTTCTTTGAGAAGAGTTTTAGGTCCCAGGCTTTGCTTGGTTAATAAATGAGTTTTAACTTATCTCAGGGTCTTATGTAGATCAAAATGATAGCATCTGAGAGGCTAATCTGATAGATGCAACAAAGCGAAAGAATGAAGTATAGTCTTGCTGTGAGAAGTGTTTGTTTTGGCCTCGCTTAATCTCAGCTGACATGAATTACATTAGGCTTTTAAAAGCTTTGTCTTTTAGCAGGTTGGGCCAGGCTTCCTGAGAAACTGACTCTTGTTTTACTGAACTAAATCTCTCGAGCATTCTTAAATCTTAGCATGAAAGTATGGTACCCAGGCCAGGCTGCACCTCCCATGTAAAGAGAAGTGTATCTGCATGGGCACTAGTGGTCATGCTGAGGAGCATATAACAATACCCTAACTTTCTTTTACAGGCCCAGCAAGGCAGCCCATCTTCTACCGGATCAGGGAACACTGAGCATTCCTGCACTTCCCAAAAACAGATTTCCATCCAGCACAAACAGTCACAGGTATAGCTCACTAGACGATACATCTCTTGGATATGAGATTGGAGCTTGATGCAGCTTGTATTCCACACCAAAGGGTACTACCTGTAGTAAATGTAATGTTTCTGGTGAAAAGAATAGTCCCAACTGGGTCTGTGACTACTGATTGAAGTAAATCACTCTGAACTTTGTTCCTGATTCTGTAGAGGATGTTTTCAGTTGCTGCTATTGGAATTGGCCCAATCTGTTACTGGGGTTTCTCTGTGTCAATATGGTGGGCAGTTCTTCAGCCATGCGTGAATGTGCTCAGGAGAGGAACACCTTAGCCCTGGCTGTTTCAATTCTGGTGTATCCTGAATGTTCTTCCTCTCTTTGCAAGTGAAGATATAAAGGAAACCTGAGTGATAGTTGTGAATGCTCCTGTTTAAGCACTGGGTGCATCCATGCTGCTTATAGTACAAAATCCACAGTCTAGCTGGAAGTTCTTTGACCTCTGCAAAGTGCACCTATGGAATAGTTTGTCTTGTCAAGCTGGAGCGTGATATGTTCCTGTCTGTGCTTCTCAGCAACTTCACTGACCTAGAGTTAAGATGAGCAGTAACTCTTTTGACTGTACTGCTGTCTTTTTGGTGACTTTTTGATTCTTCTTGTGACTTGATGTCAAGATTTGCTTTTAGCTGTGTCATCTTCTGTTGCGTCTAAGGATGTTCAGCTTTATCTGCAATGCACCTTGCTTATTTCTTCTCCAAGTCTGCTTTTAATCTTCTGTTGATTTTCATCTCTGATTTCTCTGTGACTGACCCTTCCCTTGAGTGAGTTTAAACCATCAGTTCTGTGTCAATCATTTGCTCACACCAGCCTGTGTCAGAGATGATGGTTTTATTGCTGGGGGAAGTTCATTCTCCATTTCCCCAGCAGGTGGTACAAGCTCTTTGTGCATGAAGGACAGCAATTCTGCTTCTGGGGATACCTCCTAGCTTAAGTCTCTGAGCTCTGCTGTGTCATCAGGGTAACATTTGTCATCTCTGTTGTTGTCTGTGAAGATTCCTGTTTCTTGCTACTGCATGGAGAGTTCTTGTGTGAGAATGACACCATAACTCAAAAACTCCAAAGGTTCAATCTTTGCTATCCTAAAACTCATGCTTAGAATAGTGGTCCCACCTGAAGTGGACAAGATTGTTTTATTCTCTCATGTGCTTAAGGTGCTCACGAGGTCCATCTTCTTGGAAAAGGGTGAGGTATTACCTGAGCAGGCTTTCTGCCAATGCTTGGCTTCGTCATACTCTCCAGAGGTTTAGATGTCGCATACATGTAAGGCAAAGAATACAGGAAGATGCTTGGCTGCATGATGAGGACATGCATATGTTGTTTTTCCTTTCCAAACCTCTTTGGAATTGATGGGGTTAAGAAAAGTAATCTTTACTGATTCGACTCATTTCTGGCAATGAGAGGAACAAGTCGGCATGAGCATGGTTTCAGTTTGTACTGTGGCTCTTCAGCACTGTGAGGCAAGGGGAGCTGTGATGAAGTCACACCTTAGAGTGTACATCCTGAAACATGACTTCATCTGACACAGCACAAGCACATCTGGGCATTTGGCAAATGACATAAATCACTAAAGAAACTCTCTGCTGCTTGGTTGAGGATGTGTAGAATAGGTTCTCAACAGCCAACTTTCATTGCCTTTTATCATACATGCTTTCTGCAGGCTGTCAGGAAGCAAAAACCAAGTTAAGGCTCAAGTGAGGTAACCTGCCCAGGCTTTCTCTTTGTCTTTTGGGATTTAGGCTCATCTTGCTTGATGTGCAATGCTGGCAGGTTTTGATCTTTCCCATACTGAGCATATGTAGAGAAGCAACGGTAAGCTAAGTTTGTCTCTTTCTTCATGGGGTTAGCTTCCAGGCAAGCCTAACATATGGGGAACGGTTCCATAGCAGCTCCATAGGTAAGCCTGTGCTAACCCTTCTCAGAATGAGGGTGGCCGCTTGCTAGTCATAAATGTGACATCTGTAAGTCATGGAGAGATCCTGTGTGTTGACTTGGCTGGTGTAGCTGCTGTGTTCATGTGCATGCTGGCTTCTTACACTTTGCTTCCCCACCCATTAATGTGAGTGCTGAGTCTGAAATACTCCTTCTGCTAGAGAATACAGTACATGTCTTTTGTCTTCTGTTTCTGGGTATAAATCTCACTTCATTGGTGAAGGTATTTGAGATGTGCTGCAGCCCATAAAGCTTTCCAAATAGGTTTCACTCAAGAATTATGATGCTCCTGTCGCTTGTGGGCACTAATATATCAGTTTGTCAGAAACAAAGGCTTAATATTCCTGCTGTCAATCTGTTACAGTATTTCAATATGAAGACCTGTGTTTTGTGTCAAGATCTCCTTAGAGCCCCCAGGTCTTGTCTTTTGTCTAGCAAGTGGTTGTCTGTGGCCCTGAAAGATCTTGTATATTAAATATTCCAGCTGATGGTTGGCATTTGGTGGTTGGTGGGGTTTTTGAAGCCTTTTTCCTGTACTAGCACTGCAGGAAAGGACAGTGACTGTCAGAGACCACCAAGGAGTGGGCGGAACTCAATTATAAAGACAGAATTTGTAGGACATGGTGTATTGTGGCCCTTTATCTGTTACCAGTTTGTGTTCTGGTATTACCATGCAATAAGAAAATGAAGAATGGAGAAAGTTCTTCCCTGACTGCTAGGATGCAGAGGATCAGTTCCTTCTTCTTAGACCTAATTGTTCAGATCAGATGGGGTTACAAAGCAATATTACATGCTGACTGTCTGATATACTTGTTTTCCTTAAATGTGGTCTGTGCTGATTTTTTTCTCTACAGTCTGACCTCACAATGGAAAAAATATCTGCACTAGAAAACAGTAAGAACTCTGACTTGGAGAAGAAGGAGGGGAGGATAGATGACTTATTAAGAGTAAGTATTTCAAGTGGAACAGCTCTTCAAAAAGCTGCTATTTAAAGATACCTAGAATGCATGTGCCAGCTAGGCTGCAGAGCAGGACTTTGTATATGATCTGTAGAACCAGTTCTCACAAGGTAAAACAGCTCCACAATCAGCAAGAGAATTGTGTGGCTTGTGGCAACTCTGGACCTGTTTGAATCCACAGGGACTGTAGCTGTGCAGTGAAGTTGTAGCTCAAGTGTTAGTGCCTCAGCAGTGTTACACACTTGTGTTTTGTGGACTAACCTAACATGTTTCTCTGCAGAATTATTCCCCTCTTCTAAGTACTTAGCAGGTGACTCTGCTTTTTGTTGAGCAGCCTGTTCAGTAGCCTCTCAATAGACTGAGAAGTTGTATTCTGAAATGCCCATTCATGGAAGTCAGTGACACGTATATAGATAAGGAGAACATCTTTTGGTCAAACAGAAAGAATAAAGCTCCTCTTAACCCACTAGTATTCTTCAATAAAAGATAAAAACCTTTAAATCAAGGATCTTGTCTTAATGGAGGAGTTCTAATTGATTTAGCTTTCATCAGCTGGAGAGGCATCTCTTGCGTAGTGTTGCAAAGGATTAGAAAACACATTAAAGGGAGAAGAGGGGAAAGGAAGGGGCTCTTGTGTTAGTGTGTATCTGGTCTCAGCACCTGAAAGAGCTGAGACAAACTTGTACAGACACCCTTTGCTGTTTAATCAGCCACCAGATTGACTGTTGGTTGGAAGGGGGATGGTTAAATTTATCTTCTTAGTGAAAACAGTTGCACATAAAATCCTGCTGTACACCGTGGTGGTGTTAAAAACAGCAGCTGTTGCTGGGAGCAATCTGTATGTGGGGTTGAGGGATAGTAACTCAAACATTAATTTAATTGAAAGTACAAAGGGAGTTACCCCATCCTTTTCCTCTGCCAGTATTGTGGCAAAAGAACAAGGATAGATCAGGGGTGACTCAGCTGTTTTGAGACTTGGGAGCTGTGGCAAGGTCTTAAGTGTTTAAAAACCATAAGAATTAAACACCTTTTGCTTATGTTTAATCTCACTGTACTTCAGTTCCTTCTGTGTAAACCAGGATGATGGCACTTGCCTGTTCTAGAGGGCTCTTAAGATTTGGGTGGGTTAAAGACTGAAGAGCTTGGCTTGAATGCTTTGCTAAGGAACCTAGTCGTTTTTTACTCTGCTGGTGTGCTTATTTTAATCTAATCCCTAGAGCTAACTGGAGAAACCTCTTCCTAAGCAATGCTTAGTTTGGCTCTTTGAGTGGTTTAAAGCCAAAGGGTTTTCTTCTCTGTTCACTTTCAGGCCAACTGTGATTTGAGACGACAGATAGATGAACAGCAGAAGATGCTGGAGAAGTATAAGGAGCGGTTGAATAGATGTGTAACGATGAGCAAGAAGCTGCTTATAGAAAAGGTGAGCAGAGGACTAGCCACGTCTCTGCAGTCACAGTTCACACCCTTGAAAACTTCTCTCTTCTTTTTAGCATTGAAAACCTGCTCCTGTTGGTTTGGTGTCTTGAAATACTTCTTTGCAAATAGGGATGTCATTAAGACTGAAATGGTTCAGAATGCTTTGGCTTGGTTACTTTTCAGTCTGGGGGAGTGATCTCCCTTGCTAAAGTGAAATAGTCTGAGCTGTAGATGCAGCAGCATTACTTGATTTGGAAACTCATACACCTGAAAAGCAACATTGTCCAGCTCTGACAGTGCAAAAGCAGTATCCCATTGTGCAGTGAAATTGCCAGATATACTCTGTGATGTGGGCAAGTGATTTAGACCTTTCCTTCTTCCAAACAGCAGAATTGGATATCATTGCTTTGTGTAACATGCAAAACAACACATTAAAGACACTGGGGAAAGTGCCAGGCTGGTCTTTACCAGTGTCCAGCCTGCTTTGGTGTTGAGAGATTTCTTGATGGTTAAACAATGCGAGGTTTGATTGCTCTTTCACCTGCAGGCCTATTACATCTATTGTTTGTGGGCACTGGATGGGCAAAACTTCCAGGGTGCTGGCCAGTACATACAGTCTGTTTGAGCTGATTTTGTCACAGAGCTGATTGTTCTTGGCTGACTCCCCTTTCTGGGAGGATTTGTAACTGTGAGCTAGGTGTTAGGTACATCTGGGTTTCACACAGGTGGTCTAGAGCTCCAGTGAGGAGCTTTGCTGCTTCATCTTTAATCCTAACTGAGTGAAACTTTGCTGCTCTCATCTCAGGCCTTGGAAATTTCCTTTTACTTAACCAGGAACACTCTGAGACAGATACCATCACCAGTTTTGATGCATTGGTGACCTAACTGAGATGGTGTCACATTTGGGTGTGGTGCCAGTCTGGGATTGAGCTGGCTGATCACTGTATCTTCCTCTTAACGGTCCTTCAAGGTGCATTTTTGTCCCCCATCTCCCATTTGAGTGAGTAAGAGGCTGATCAGACCACACTTGTAATCTGGCTAAACTACTGGTACAAAGGGATAGTTTTAATCTTATTGCTAGACTGATTTCATAGTCATATTGCATAGACTGATTCATGACTGTTATCATAGAATGGGTGAACTGCCCAAAAGGAGTTATGGGGAGGTAAAAATGAGGCTGAAATGTCAGAAAGGAGGCAAACAAATGCTTGTCAAACCAGTGTGAAGCAAGCAGTGGTTTTCAGCTGGGTTTCAGGTAAGCAGTACTGGAACAATAGAAAGTGAGAAGAATTGGCAGTGATTTAAAGCACAGCAGAGCTCTTAGTTGCTGATTTATGGCTTCTGTTTTTACATGTGTTCTGTTCTGTTTTCAGTCAAAACAGGAGAAGATGGCCTGCAGAGATAAGAGCATGCAGGATCGATTGAGGCTAGGTCACTTCACCACGGTGCGGCATGGAGCGTCTTTCACCGAGCAGTGGACAGATGGCTATGCCTTCCAGAACCTCATCAAGTGAGGACAGACAGACTTGTCTTTAACTTCAGAGGCATAGACAGAAAAGCTAAGCAGTTGTGTGTGATGTCTTGCATGTCAAAATGTGAGAATGGTGTGACTGATGCATGAAAGGATCAGATTGGAACACAGCTACTGACAATGGGAACGTCTTGGCATTGAAGTGAGAAATGTGTTTCCACTTAAAACTCCAGAGACTTGGCCTGGAATCAGATGGTTTGAGCTGGCCTTTGGGTTGGAAAGGAGTAGGCTGCCCCGTTGGGTATTCTTGGTGCACTTACCTGGCTGTGCAGTGCTTAGGGCACAGGAGTGGACTAAATACATATATTGTGAGTCGATCAATTTGATTTGCATACTTGCATATATTAGTCAATGAAGACTAATTAGCTTTTCTCTTTTTTTAAGTAGAAAGTAGAGAAGCTTAAAAGAGAAAATTCGTGCTACTAAACTTCTCTTGCCTCCTGGTAACAGTGATCAAAGGGGCTGCAGAAACCTGGAAATGAAGATCAGAGACCCTTTTATGCAGGATGTTAATGGAAATACCCACTCAATTCCCACCTGGCCTAGACCTTTAAGTAGGACTTGGCAAATTAATTGCATTAGAGAGAGAGCTATGTGTGATCCTTTAAAATCATATCACTTCTCCAGAGTCTGATAGGGAGGTGCAGTTCTTGTTAGGTGCAGATTAAGGACTTCATAATTCTTCCTTAGGTTGTGCTGTAAGACATGGAAGAAATACTTCTGGCATATTTACCTGCAGTCTCAGTCTCTTTAAAAAGTGAATTAAGTACGTCAATGCTCAAGTCATTTAGACTTGAAATGTCAAGAGTGCTTTTATCCCTGTAAAATGTTTTAAGATGGTCCTTTTATCCTGGAGGAGAGACTGTTTTCTCAGTGAAATTGGGAATGCTGTTTATGTTTTAGAGAACTAAGGATAGTTTAAGTGCACCCCTGAGCAGAAGGGTACTTTTTCAGACAGTGCCAGACTTCAGGAATACTTTAACAGGAAAGTCTGAGATTTAGAACAGAGCCTTCTAGGAAAAAGTGTGTGGAAAGTTAGTGCCTAACCATGGATCCCTGGCTTTTCCGTGAGGTTAGCAGCTCTTGGGTTTGGATATCCTTGGCATGAATAAAACCTTTCACTTACTGAAAGGTTTCTGTGGGCCAGAAAAAGAATCCCCTTCTATGTAAAAATACCTTTAAAAATATGAGTCATGATGCTTGGCACATCCTCCTTCCCAGTACAAAAATATTTTGTTACTAATCTTACAAGTACAACTGATTGGAAAGTCATTGCTCCAATCTGTTCAGAACAGATGCTGAAGAACAACCAAGTACAGACCATTAGTTCTCTGCTTCATGGTTTTTTCCCTACTCTCTTCTTTCCAGACAACAGGAAAGGATAAATTCCCAGCGGGAAGAAATAGAAAGACAACGAAAAATGTTAGCAAAACGGAAGCCACCTGCAATGGGACAGACCCCTCCAGCCAGCAACGAGCAGAAGCAGCGCAAGAGCAAGACCAATGGAGCAGAAAACGAAACGTAGGTTCCATTGCCTTCTCTGTGCCTTGCAGAGCTGCATGCTTTGAGCAGAGCACAAACTCTCCTGGGAAATGGAATCTTGCCCTTGCCTCTAGGCTTCACTCCATGCACAAATGAATATTGTGGAATTAGCCTGGCATTCAGCAACATCTGGCTGCAGTTCTAAATAGTTTTCATTGGAGTAAAGCAAGGAGCATTGCTGAGGCCAGACTTTTGAATGCAGTGCTTTTTCAGTGTTCCTGTTGCATCAAGTTGGGAAAGTGTTGCAGCTCCAGAATGGATTTCAGTGTCACTGTATGATACGTGATGTTTTTTTAAGGACACAGAATGAGAACCCATTTAGAAGCCTTTTTTTCTGTGCCATTTCTGGAGAGGCTTTTCGAACAAGTAATTGGGTATACTGAAGAAAATGATGCTCTCTCTAAAGACAGTGTATTAAGCATTGGCCTGTATCTCCAAAGCTGTCCTTTCCATTTCCCTGACTCAGGTATCCACAAAGGTAATTGAAATGCTACTTCTTACAGAAGATTTCTCCCCCCAGCACCTCTTTTGAAATGACTGATGCTCCAAGAGTCACAATGTTCTTGTGAGACAAAGCTTTTCTCTTCAAGAAATTGATAACATTATTTTTTGGAAGTTTTTGTTGGGTGGGAATCCATTCAATCAGAGATTTCCCGCTACTTTCTGCCTGTTTCCTTTGCAATCTTTATTTATTGCTGTTGGCTGATACCATAACTCAGTGATACTTTTCTTGCACTATGACATCTCCTGGCCATGACTTGACCTCAGGAGTTCCTGGACCCCTTTGAATTCTTGGTCTTGGTTGAAGCAAAAAGCTCTCACTGCCTCTTGCAGTCACAGCGGAGATGACGCATAACTGGGTGAATCCTGATATTCAGGGTGCTCTCAGCCCCCAAATCAGGTGCTGGTTCCTGGAGATCACGTGTGTTGTACCGGAGGGCGCTGTGTGCTTTCCGCAAGTGAGTGGCTTGAATAGAGACACTGAGCCCTCATTCTGGCTAAGAGAGCTTAAAGAGAACTAAATCATGTTCTAAAGCCATCCTTTTCCATTGCAATTTGAGTTTAGAGAAGTAAATTGGATGCCAGTGCCTGGATATTTTGAAGTGGTGCTGTTCTTTGTGGTAATCTTTCACTTATAAAGGGCAGGATGAAGCTTTCCCCATTTCTGTTGGGGCAGCTGTAGTGTGGCATATTCTGAAGACATGGCAGCACAGATCCTGATGTCTGGAAATCATGACAATGTGATACCAAGTGAGCTTCTGCCTATGTTGTGAGCCTGCCTTGACACAATCTACCTTTACCTGGGTTTGATCAAAGCCTTTCTGTGCTCCTTGACTGATATAATTCAGGGTTTTATCATTGTGGTTTTGAAGAGCTTCTAGTGGTGTTGTTGAGGAAAACTGCTTGCCAGCATATGGATCATGTGGAATGGTTTAGCTTGTGGAAACATGGGTTTGCAGTTCAGCTGAAGCAACTGGACTGACTAACTGCTTGCTTAAGCATAGTGTGGAAATGCATTTGTTGGACTGCTACGTATCGGGTACAAAATGTTCTAGCTTTTGGAGGGAGTCTTTTAGGCAAGTTGAATCTAAGAGTTTCTGAAAGTTGAATGGGAAGCAGCCAGCCAGATTCCTTCCCCTGAGTTTTGGGTCTTCTTTGCTTCATGGTTGTTGCTGTGTCTGAAAAAGGAGAGGAAGTTCCCATGATGCAAATTCAAACACGTGCTCTCCTGAAACTGGTTTCTAGCCTCTGAATGAGAAAAAGATTTGCATTCAGGAGCAATAATCTGGGGTTGGGGCTTTTTGAGGTCTGCTAGGGCAGGTTGGGCACCCTTTGAATCCTCAGCTGCAGTAGAACTGGTGTGTTTTAGAGCCTTCTTGATATTTGCAGTGCTTGCTGCTAACAGGCAGCTATTTTGGGCACTGGTAGCCTGGTGGTACTCATTACATCTCTTGCTCAACAAGTAGACTGTTGGTGTTCAGGCCTTTATTTCATTGTGCACAAGGATATGTGGGAAGTTTGTTGCTGATTGATTCAACTGTCTTTTTATTCCTTTATACAGCAACACCAACAAAGACCTAAACTTTTGGGATGTTTTTTTAGGTTAGCTGGAGCTGATTAAAGTTCAGGCTGTCAGGGGTGGATGGCGGGGGGGGGGGGGGCTGAATTAGGATGCTTTCATATGAAATGAGACAACATGTAAACATTTATGGTCCTGGCTGTCTTTTCTGGCTGTAATTTGTAATAAGCAGTTCCTTATGGTTGTGATTCTTTCAAAAGGAACTTGGCTTGTGAGTTTGGGGTGAAATGCATCAGTTAACAACTGCTTAAACACTTACTGCAGATATGTGGACCCTTGGTGTTATCAACAGCAGAGAGAAGTTGGGGCATTTCAAGATGAGCATGTAGCTTAATGCTGCCTCCTCTTGATTCACTACACAGTGAGCCAAGGTCCCACAGCCCCATACAGACCTAAGACTCATCCGCCTCTTGAAGCTAGCTGTGGTGTTGATACTGTGGAGACCACATACTTCGTGGTATGCAGAGCATAACTATTGCAAGAGGAATCCTTCTGGGATAAGTTTTGACCTCAGTTTAGTTTCACAAAGAATAGTTGTATGCGGTCATGTGCATATTCTTGTTTACAAAAGAAGCAGAAACAGTTGGTATGGGCTTCACAGCTTTATGATCACGTGTGTGTTCTGCAGATTGTTAACTTTATCCTGTGGGTTGAAACCTAATGCATTGGATCTGTCTCTTTTATGCAGGTTAACGTTAGCAGAATACCATGAACAGGAAGAAATCTTCAAACTCCGTCTAGGTCACCTTAAAAAGGTAAGAACTATCTGCAGGAAAGGCTTTTAGGTGGGTTTTGATGCAGTGTTCTGTGAACAATAGCATTTCTCTGATAATTGAGAGGGTTTTCTTGCTTGAAAGGGATGGCCACGATTTTGTAATGATTTTTTTTTCCAAGGCAGCGGTATTCAGGGAAGCTGTTCTTTGCTTTAATAAATAGATTCCTGTGTTCTTACATACCATTTCATGTGGGCAGTTCCACTGTTTTGATGCATCTTATCCTGTCACTGTGACCTGCCTTGTGGTAGGCGCTGTGTGTGTCTAATATGGGGGAATAGGACTGAATGGATCAAGGGAAGAAAATGATGAGAACACACCAAAAGCTGCAACTATCACTGACTTTCCCATTTCTGTGCAATATCAAGTAGCCAGCATCATCACTAGCAGCCCAATAAAACCTCTTGGGCTTTGGGAAGCTAGGACTGTTCATGTGGTTGTGGCGCGTATTTGTTTTCGAATACACGGGCTTCAGTAGGAACTGTACCTGCAAGTGAGGTTCTCTTTAAATAAGCTGTTGGTTACCTTGAAAGTGATTGCAATAACCTATAAATAAGTTTTCTGGGACACTTCAACAGATGAGGTACTGAAACAAAATAGATGCCTTCTGTGATTTTCTCTTTAACCATGATCTCCACTGAGGCCATAGAGTTTTCTTTCCCATATGAAACAAAGAGGAAGGATGCAAATACATTGCTGGAGTGCCCTTTCTTTTCTCAGGTGGTGCCTGAGCTCTCCACTTAGTTTTTTCCTTTAACCTTGACACCCAAGTTGAATGCAAGGCCTCATTAATGCTGCGGTGCTCCTTGTTATTTTCAGTAGCAGGGGAAAGTTAATGCACCCATAGAATCTGCTGGCACTCTGCCCATTGTGTTTTACTGACTTGTGAACAAAGATGAGTGATATGGGCAGCAGCATGCAGAAGGCATGCTTGTTCTACAGCTTCCACATTGCTGGAGTGGATTAATTGCAGATCCATCTATGCTGGCATGTCGTTTGCCACCCTGGAACAGAGGAATCCATTTGGAAATGGATCTTAATGGAAAATGAAGTAATGTTCTGGGATCGTGGCATTGTCTGAGTCTGTGCTTATCCTTCTCCACTTTTGGAAACTGGCTCATTCTTTATGCCTAAAAATAGATCAAGTTGAGAAGAGAAGGAACAGTCACAAGACAAATGGGTAACTGTGTCCCTTGAGGTATATATACCAAATAATACAGCTCAAGGCAAGTGTTTTAATTGAGGTTTGTAGCCCTGTCCACAGTGACGTGAATTTTAGTGTCGTGCTTGAGGGCACTAGAACTTCAAGCTTTACAAACAGGGTACCAAAACCTCTATGTGGCACTAAGTTACACTCTGACCTCTCCTGTCCATCACTGCTAATAGGACCTGATGTCCTTTCACATTCTCCATCCTCTCTGGATGCTGCCCCTTTCCCCTGTGGCATCATGACATCCTAGTTCCTTACTTCTGAGGGCCATCCTCTATCTCCAGTAACTTCTTCCCAAGTGGAATTACATCTGTGTTTCCATAAATGAGACAGAAATGCTAACTGCATTGTCTTACACAGCATTGTTTTCCTTTTGTTTTTCCTTGTGCAGGAAGAAGCAGAGATCCAGGCAGAGTTGGAACGGCTAGAGAGGGTTAGAAATCTACATATCAGGGAATTGAAAAGGATACATAATGAAGATAATTCACAGTAAGCACATGGGATCTGGGGACAAGAATGTAGAACAATTTCTGTGTTTGTCCCCTTCAAATGGGAAACAGTCTGCTTGAAATTGGTGTTACAACTTAGTATGGCACTTGACTGGGGGGGTGGCATGGTGATCAACTTGAAGTTCATGTAAAACAAAGGCTTCCAAGTGCATCAAGGTACCATTATGTAGCTGTTCATCAGTAGAAAGTGATCACATGGGATCAGATCTGTCAGTTGTTAACACATTTGTAATATTTCTCTGTCTTAATGTAAAAATGTTGTTTCTAAGCTGGGTAATAGCTGTAACCTGTTGTGAGTAGATCCCATCAGTTCTGTCAGTGCTCTTAAACTGTGTCTTTCTCGCCAGATTTAAAGACCATCCAACGCTAAATGATAGATACTTGTTGCTACATCTTCTGGGTAGAGGCGGCTTCAGTGAAGTATATAAGGTAAATGTGGAGTGGGAATGTGTGCTGTAATCTGAATCTGCAGGGAAACAGTACAGTAAGCAGCATTTTGTGCCTGTTTTCTCAATGGTGTATGGTTGTAGAGGGAAGAAAGGAGGATGAAGCACATGTTGCATCTGACTTGCATTGGGCAGCAGTTAAGGTTTTTAGGTTCTGCCCTTGTCTTCAGAGGCCAGATTTTGGACTTCATGAAAACGCTGCACCAAATCTGCAAGTTTTGTCAGGTCAGAAAAGCAAACCACTTGAAGAGGCAAGTGCTACATGCAGTATACCCAAAGTAGCCATGTTCTGTTGAGTATGGCATAGCAAGCCTGAACCTCACTGTAAATGAGAGAAAATACCTCCACTAATAAGAGCAAAGGCTGCATTTCCTGGGGGTAGGGGCCTTGCTTTCCTTGTGTCTTCATTTACACTCTGAAGTAGCAGACTGGGGAGGT
Source organism: Melopsittacus undulatus (assembly GCF_012275295.1). Taxonomy (NCBI): domain Eukaryota; kingdom Metazoa; phylum Chordata; class Aves; order Psittaciformes; family Psittaculidae; genus Melopsittacus; species Melopsittacus undulatus. The sequence continues at coordinate 1,684,452 of NC_047543.1, read as the reverse complement.
ATGTTTAGTCTTGGGACTTCCTTGGAAGTGTGTCAGCTCTCTTGCATGGTCAAGACCTGTGATGCTTTGGTGCTTGCTATTTGACTTATGTTTAGAGCCTTTCCAGTTCAGAATATTCCCTGTATCTGTCCTCACTAGTTTTTAATCCATGTGGAATTGTCTAGAATTAAAAGAACTATGTCAATGCAAAGATTGGAAACTTGAGGGTGATTTATTATCTTGATGCAGTACAATAGGTCTCTAAACTAGGGAGGGTGGGACTACTTAGGTAGTGAAAAAGAGAATGTGAGATGTGCTCTGAATTGCTGCCTTTGCTGACTAAACAGAAAGCCTTGGTACCACAGCTGAAAGCAAGAGGGTATGAATGCTTCAAAACTGTCTGTGCTCAAGAGTTGTAACTATGGTATTGAAACAAAGGGATGCTTAGCCCTTCTTCTTCAGGGTCTTGGCCAATCTATTAAGCCTAAGAAATTAAGTATACAACTTGTAAGATGGACACAGATTATCCTTGTCTGCTTACAACAGGATTTTGCCCCATCCTATAATTACTAGCTGTTGCTGCTCTCAGACAAGGTAAAAGCTTCCTGCATTTTCCAAGAGCACAATTCCAGAGATCCATTCTTTAAAGTCTGTTTAAATAGCAAGAAACTGGAGGGGAAAATAACAGCACAAGATTTATGCAGTGATGCCACTGAATTCTCCAGCTTCTAATTAAGATGAAACATGCTGCAAGATGGAGAGCTGAGCTACCAATGTGAAACAAAGTATTGGTTTGGGGTTGTTTTAACTGAGTGTAGAAAACGAGTTAGGGGGGAATAATGGCAGAGCCTTTTCCTGTGTGATGAACTGTCTATATTTTGGTAATTTGGCTTTTCTGATCCCATTGTAGCTTTGGTGGTAAAATGTCAGTATAAATGCAGCATTAATTCGATCCCATGGGGAAGGTCAGATCAAAGCAAGGCATATTCAATTGTTTTCAGAGTTGCTTGGTTTCATTAGTGAAACTAATTACATCAAAATGTGGGTTTGCTCCTCGCTTGGTATGTCGTAATGCTGATTTCCTGGGTGGGGATATTGGTTTGTTAGAGCTTGTCTGCTTTTGCAGTATTAACTTGAAGTTGTGATTCCTACTGATTTGCAGCTCTTCTCTCTGCAGGCATTTGATTTAACAGAACAGAGATACGTAGCTGTGAAAATACACCAGTTAAATAAAAACTGGAGAGATGAGAAGAAAGAAAATTATCACAAGTAAGTAAGGCTGTAAAGCGTTTCCAGGCTCCTTCCGCATTGGGTTACCCAGTGTCTAGTAACAGGCTGCCATTTTTTACCTGTGTTCTGCCACACTTCGAAGTCCACTCTGTCTCAGTAGTCACTTGGAAAAGTTACGGTCGGATTAGGAATCATGGAATGGTTTAAGTTGGAAAGGACCTTAAAGCTCAGCCAGTTCCAACCGCTGCCATGGGCAGGGACACCTTCCACTAGAGCAGCTTGCTCCAAGCCCCTGTGTCCAACCTGGCCTTGAACACTGCCAGGGATAGGGCAGCCAGTGCCAGCGCCTCAGCACCCTCACAAAGAAGAACTTGTGCCTAATACCTGATGTAATGTTTTAAGTGTGCACACACAGAGACAGTGTTCTGTAAACACCAGGTTTCAAAGCACCAGTAGTTCTCTATGAAGAAAGCATTAAAGTGGCTTCTCCTCTTCAAAATGTCTAAGCTCTGCTCTTACGGAAAGCAGTTGTTCATGCCCATCTTCCAGGTATGCACCTGTAGCTGTGCTCCACAAAAGCCTTCCCCTTCCCTAGAATACTCAACCTTTCACAGATGCTTAGGACTACACGTATGTCATGGCCTAGAAGGGAAGTAGAGGAAGCGTTTTGGTGTTGGTTACACTTGCTCCCTAAGACCATGGGTTTGCTAAGCTCTGCAGACTGGCAGCCAAGCCTTCTCCACAGAGCTTCAAAGATAAAGCTGTGATCTTAATTCCCCAACAAGTCACTGGGAGAAACTTGAGCTGAATAATATGAAGCTTGGAAGTTGGGCAGTTGAGCATCATGGAATTCTTCTAGAACTTGCTGAGTTTTGTGTTCTATCTTGGATCACTATCTTGGATCCCTTCACGATTAGTTATGAGGTTATTCTATTTTGGCAAGCAATACCATTAATCAAGATTAGTTATTTTGTAGCATGGCCAGCATTTGAGACACACTCTGATTCTGTGGTTCTTAACACAGTTCCTTGTTTGCTGTCTGATTAATAGTCATGGGTTGGACTGATGTTGGACTGCTGTGTGGTATGTCTGGGTTCGCTATCTGCAGAACTTAGAATTAAGTCACTTGCATGACTAATGCTCAGACTTTCCTTTTCTCAGACATGCGTGTAGAGAGTACAGAATTCACAAAGAACTGGATCACCCTCGAATAGTTAAGCTATATGACTACTTTTCGCTGGATACTGACTCGTAAGTTATGTTGCTGTGTCCTTTGTCTTGGTTTGACAGATTCACTGCCAAGTATTTGGTCTCTTAAAACTTCCGAGGAGAGTCCAGAGAATGTCCATGCCAATGTTACAGACTGTACTGCAGATATCTGAGGCAGTTTGAACACATGTGGGTTTTCTAGTACTGCATTATGTCAGATGTGGTGCTTTACTAGTAGATCCTGCTTTTGGTTGGCTTGGGCAAATGCCCCAGCTTCTGGACCTAGCACTTAATGGGGAATCTCTGACCTTTGTACTGTTGAACACTGAGGGCTGTGTCCCTGGTAGCTGATCTTTAGAAAGGGATTAATAGACTGAAGGACTCTTAATATAATATATGACTGAATAAACGAATTTGGTTTCTCTTGGGTGCCTGAATTACAACAACTCTTATTTTGCCTTCAGGTTTTGTACGGTGTTAGAATACTGTGAGGGGAATGATCTGGACTTCTACCTGAAACAGCACAAGTTAATGTCGGAGAAAGAGGCACGATCTATTATCATGCAGATTGTGAATGCTTTAAAATACTTAAATGAAATCAAACCTCCCATCATACACTATGACCTTAAACCAGGTATGTTGTGTTGCTGGCTGCCGTGTTTATGGACGTAACTAAAGGTAATGGGTTGTAAGTAACGTGGGGAAGTTTACTTTGGTCAGATGGCAGAAAGCAGACAGGACTGTCTGGGAAAACTAACTTGAAACCGGAGAAGAACCCTAAAATGCATGGATCATGCTGTGAGAAGGGTATTGTCTCCCAGAATTGCAACATAGAACAGGGAAGCAACATTCCAGGAAAAGTAGCCTCTTTGCTCAGAACAAGCCCTTGAAACCACCAAGTGTCTGTGTTTGGTCTCTTAATGTCCCACTTGTATTCTGCTGTTGAGAGCTTCTGTTATTGCTTCATAAAGGTTCCCATAATTACTACTGTGTTTCATGCTCCCCTTCTTCTGGCTTATTCTTTCTGTAATCATCTGCCTGAAAACTCAGTGGCAGAAGCTAACTTGGAAGTGTTCATTTTATACAGCGTGTGGCAGCTCAAAAACCTCAGGTCTGCCTTTGAGTTCAGTATCATCTGCCATGTAGAAGGTCCTGTCCAAATTGCAGATTTCCCTTTGCCATTGGGCAAAATGAGGAGGGGAAAAATGGAAGTGTGTCCTTGTAGGGTGATGGATATTGCCTACATAGCATTTTCTCCTCGTCCAGTAAAATAAAGCAATCTCTTTGGACAGTTATCCCTGGCTCGTCTCCCTGTGCTGGTGGCACTTCATCAGCATTGTGTAACTGGTGTCTGATGTGGTTTATTGCATCAGCATGAGGAATCTGTACGGGAGGTGGTGCTGTTGCACTGGTTCTAGTGACCCTGTTACTTTCCCCCCCTCCCCAGATGCCTGTTCTCCTGTTGTCTGAGCATGCTGCAGAGCTCTGCCTACAGTTTGTCTAAAGCTCCAATTCATCCACTGCCATCACGCACAATTCTGCTGCTTTATTGTAGGCTTTGAGAGAAACAGTGATGATCGGACTTCTTGATCCATGATGGATTTGTAAAAGACTCTTGCCTAAGCAGTAATTGTGCTTTTTGAGCTTAGAAAGCCATTGGGGAATGCTGCCAGGAAGGAGAGAGTTTCTGGCTTGCCGAGAGACCAGGGCAAGTCAGGACTTCTGGGCAGAATGAGTCACTACTGTGTATGTGTACTTCTCTCCTTAATCCTCCTTTTTGACCTGCCCTTCCAAGGGGACCTTTGGGAGGGGTCAAAACAGACATGAAGCTCATTTGGCTAATAGGGCTCAGAATCTGGAGGCTCCGAGTAACGTCAGGCCACAGGGTGGTTTAGGGTTGGACAGATCAGTTCCAGCACTTGGAGGGAGCTGTGTTGTATGTAGAGCTCGGGGTACTGAGTGCTAAAACAGCATGTTCAGAGTGCCAGAGTTCACTGCAAGTTTTATTATTGCTTTATTTTCCTGCAAGATGTGTATCGTAAAGGGTTCTTTATTCCCTGTTTAGGTAACATTCTTCTAGTCAATGGTACCGCATGTGGAGAGATAAAAATCACAGATTTTGGGCTTTCCAAAATCATGGATGATGACAGCTACAACTCTGTTGATGGTATGGAACTGACATCGCAGGGGGCTGGTACTTACTGGTAAGCATTGCCTGGGGCACTTGCAAGTTACAGATCAAGAACAGTTTATAAACAGCTTTGGATTTATGTCAGCTCTCTGTGTGCTGCTGTTGTCTGTGACAGATTGAGACACTGGAGGTTTGAGACCCTGGAAACTGCTCTTGTTGTCACACAGCTCCTTTTGAGGCTAGCAGCTTTTTACGTTACAGTGGGTTAGTGTTTGTACATTTGAACACCATTTCTTATCCAAAGGGCCTGGTGAAATACTGCATATGTTGCTGAGATAGCAAGCTCTGGAGTGGAGCTTGGCTGCTATTTCACAGTCCATAATGGCATTGTCTAACAGTTTAAGCAAAGAGGAGGAAAATATTGGAAATATTGGCCTATTGGAAATATAGGTACATCAGGAGATGGAAGGAGTATTCTACTGCAATGAGGCGGTGAAAATCCATAGTTAGCTCTTACAAAGGATGTAAAAATCTCACAGTGCTGTCGTCTATAGCCAGAGCTTCCCTTTCAAGTGTCACATAAAAGATGTTTTCAGCAGTACTTTTATCAGTACAAATGTTGTCACTGCACTGAGAGCAAGACCTAGAGTGAGTGCCACTGAATCTGATTCTTAGCTGTTACCCAAGCTGCAGACTGTCACTATGGGCAACAGCTGTACAGCAGCATTTGTTAAGGTATTCTGTATCATACAGCTTTGTTCTGTTCCTGAAGATGGAGCTAACTGGTATGAGCAAGGCTGAGTGTCTCTAAGTCGGATGTGGCATCTGGGGTTGTATTTCTAGAAAGATGTATTTTGACTGGAATTGCTGGCTAAGTCCTTTTAACAACAAATACCAGTTCTGAAGGCAGAAGAAAATGGGGCTATTTTGTTTGCTGAGTAGCTCTTACCACAAGTGTCCAAAGAGTCCTTGGGAATCACTTCCCAGAAGGGATATGCCCTGATGATCTTGACCCAGAGATACACAGGAGTAAAATTGAGTCCCTCAAGTCCTGACCTCAGAAGCTTGTTCCTTCCTTTCTAAAGACATTGACTGAAGTTGTTTGGAGATGCTGCTTACAACCTGTTGTCCCTTCCTTCTAATCAGGTATTTGCCACCAGAATGTTTTGTGGTTGGGAAAGAACCTCCAAAGATTTCAAATAAAGTTGATGTCTGGTCAGTGGGAGTCATCTTCTATCAGTGTCTCTATGGCAGAAAGGTAAGAAAGCATTTCACTCCCCTCTTATTGGTAATTCCCAAACCTTTTGGGAGGCAGCCCTGGTTTCTGCTTCCTTCTCCTCCTCAGACTTAGAAGGTGCTTTTGTCTTGTCTCCTTCCAAGGTAATAAAGGGGAGAGAATTTATTAGATTGTGTTTCACTCTACATAGCACTTCCTTCAGAAGCATTGTTCTGGAGAGCATCTCTTTCCACTGGGCATGTTCCCACTAAGGCCATTATGGGCAGGACAAGTGTATCATTCAGGGCCTGATACATGAAGTTTTTTGTCTGGCATTGATTTGTGATGTTTTCAGTGCACTCTTTGTGGAGCCTGATACTGCTTGATGGCTGCACGTGTTATAGGAACAAAAGAACAGTAGGTACAAAGACCCACTCTAAGAGATCTTTAGGATGGGGTTTGGAAGGGAAGAGTGTGGATCAGGTCCTGAGAAAAGGTAATTTGGTTTATTGCAACAAAAGAAATAGGTTGGAGAAGGGTTCCATTAACCCTTGTTTTCACAAGTCTTTGGTTGTGAAAGCCTGGCACACACATGTGCTGTGCTGCTTCATTTTGTCAGTCACACAAATGATGGAATCGGCCCAGCAAAGATTGAAGTGGGTGAGTCTCCTGTCAGATTAGATAGATGAAGGTGCTCTTGTATGTGAGGTCTGGAAGCAGGTGGAGATCCATCTGAGCTAGAGATACCCTAGACGTGTTCCAGCTTGTCCCTGTTGTTCAGTTGAAGCACAGGAGCAATGTGTCCTGCTCACCTGGGTGGAGTCTGCAGCACCTCCACAGTATTCGTGGGCTTCTTGCTCAGGAAAGTGCTGATGTCAAGCTGATGAGCAGTAATATCAGGGGTTTTTAAGGCCTGTCACCAACCTTTTAACAACTGTTTTCCATGTTTTCTTGGTAGCCCTTCGGTCACAACCAGTCACAGCAAGACATTCTGCAGGAGAACACAATTCTGAAAGCTACTGAGGTGCAGTTCCCTCCAAAGCCAGTAGTCACACCAGAAGCAAAGGTAAAGCTGTGTATGTCAGTGATCAACACTGGCAGCTCTATCCTCTTGGTCTCCCTAAACCAGCAGGAGCCCTGTTTAATGCTTGCATTGAGTGGTCAGTGGCTTTGCATTGTTGTAGGTGCGGGGATCATAGAATCATAGAGTGGTTTGGGTTGGAAAGGACCTCAAGATTATCCAGTTCCAGTCCTCTGCCACAGGCAGGGATGCCTCGCACAAGACCAGGTTACTCCAAGCCCCTATGTCCACCCTGGCCTTGAGCACTGCCAGGGATGGGGCAGCCACAGCTTCTCTGGGCACCCTGTGCCAGCGCCTCAGCACCCTCACAGGGAAGAACTTGTGCCTTGGATCTAACCTGAACTTCCCCTGTTTCAGTTTGAACCCATCACCCCTTGTCCTGTCCCTACAGTCCCTGACAAAGAGCCCTTCTCCAGTGTCCCTGTAGTCCCCTTCAGAACAGGAGGGCTGCTCTGAGGCCTCCACACAGCTTCTCCTCGCAGCCCAATTTTTCATAGCCTGGCTTTGTATGGGAAGTGCTCCAAGCCCCCTTTTCATCCTCATGGCCTCCTCTGGACTTGTTCTAATACCTCCATGTCCTCCTTATATTGGAAACACCAGAACTGTACACAGTTCTGAGCAGTTGAACAGTGCAGTGTGTGCTTTTGCCCATGCTTCCTGGTAAAAGGTGAGCTTCTGGTGCAGGAGGTAGGCTGCCTCTGTGGTCACTGGCAAAGGGATTGCAGGGTGCTTGCATTGTCAGACTGGCCCTGCTCCCAAAAGTGTGACCTGACAGAGAAAGCTTCCTGTTTGTGTCCCATCTACTAATTCTTGCTTTGCCTTTGGGGTGTCTGCAGGCATTTATCAGACGCTGTTTGGCCTACCGAAAGGAGGACCGGATAGATGTCCAGCAGCTGGCCTGTGACCCGTACTTGCTGCCTCACATCCGCAAATCTGTATCCACAAGCAGCCCAGCTGGAGCTGCTATTGCATCAACCTCTGGATCATCCAATAACAGCTCTTCAAACTGAGACAGAGGAATAGGCCAAAAACAAACTGCTTGAGAAACAGGCAAAAAAGACTTCGAGAAACAGCTTTGGAATAAAGGAATCTGCAAGGGTCTGAAGATACCTGTACCAGGTGCTTTTTTTCTCTTGCTTTTTTCCATCCATAGAGCATGACAACATCAACTCTCATCAAGAAAACCTTCGGCATCTAGGCCGAGCCATGTGGATAGGAGATGGCTTGAGGTTTATCCAGTAAGTGACCACAAAAGGGTGGCTGCTCTGAGCAAGGAGGGGAAACTCAAGAACATACAAACAAAAAAGATGTGGTTCCATGTACTGTGAACTTCTGAACATGCAGCCTTGGGGAATCCAGGACGCCGTGTGTGCTTCATATGAAGAATGTGGACTTTGGAAAAAGACTGGGCTAGTCCAGTGTTGATATTTAAACATTGTTCTTTTTCTTTTAATAAAGTTTAGGTAACATCTCCTGAAAAGCTCGAAGCACCAAGGTTCAGCTGGGGATGGTATATGACTCTTTGCCCTTTGGAGGGGAAAAAAGTTGATCCTGCCTGTTCATGGCACTAGAGTTAGTGTTTTACCCCTAATTAATTTCAATTTTTAAAAAACGAAAAAAATAACAATTTTTTTGGAAGAAAACAGTTTTCTGGTCTCAAAGTGAAACCCATATTAGCAGGCTCCTGGCAGTGCCCGTGCTGCAGATGGGGCAGCTCTCTGCTCCCTTGGGAAGAGGGCAGCGAAGCCCACAGGAAATGAGGCCTTGTGTTGCTCTCCTGGGATCAGAGTGGATCATGGCTCCTCTGCCACAAGGTTTTCAGCTGCTGCTTCACAGCTCTCACAACGGTTGCTCCTTTTTAACCTACCTCAAGTGCTGTTCTTTTTGCAAACACCCCTGACATGCCCAGGAGGTGTTCCCTGCTCTCGTGAGCATGAGACTGGTGAAAAGGCAGGCAGTGGACAGGAAGGAATGGGAGCACAGCTCAGTGATCACAGGTATGATCCGTGCTCACACAGTACTGTACATAATCTTGTTCATGTTATACAGATCCCAAGCTGAAGCTTTATCTCGGCTCAGTGAGGTGACTTGGCAGCAATGCTTCCTCTCTTCCTTAACACTTCCCTTATAAAACTTGCTGACTTTCCTAAGCTGCTGCCCGTTTCAAATGAGATGGAATGAGAGAAGGCTCTTGAAGGGAGCAGACACCTTAAGTATTGCTCTCGTCTCCCTTCTGTAACCTGCCTAGAGGGGTCTTACCCCTTCAGCTGTAGCCTGCCTGTTGTGAACGCAAGCCTCTTGTCCCTACTCTGCCCCTTTCACCACCCCCATCTAAGGAAGACTGAAAACACACACAAAAAGCACAGCACTTGAACATGTGGCAGCCAGGTTGGAGCGCTCTGAGCATGTGGCAGGAGCTCAGAGCCAGAACCATTTAAAGATGCAGTGTTGGAGAGCAGGGTTTGTGGTGGAGGGAGCAGAGCAGTGCGCTACTGCAGTTCAGGGTGGTGGTTAAAAACCAGATCACCCTGTGCACATTTAACCCACTGTGGGGTGGACTGTGCTCTACAGCACCTCCAGGGTTGTCCCCACAGCTCCAGCAGCACGTGAGTTGTTTGGGACACTTGGTGTTCAAGTGGTGTTATTGTGGCAAGTGATGTTCTCCATCATGCCCTTTCAGAGAGCTGCTGCTTGCCTGCCTTATTGTAAGCCATCGTCTGCAAATATTATGCTTAAACCTTGATCAGGATTTTTTAGTTAACTGAAAAGCAGAGGAGTCTGTTGGAATTAAGCAATGGACCTGGAAGTGGAGAGAATGCTGCTGCTTTGATTTTTGTTACTCTTTTGTAGTGACTCTTGGGCTTTCAACTGGATGTTCTTCACTCACAGCTGCATTAAGGTGGTCTCAAAACTGTCGTGTTTTCAACAAAGAAATACTGCATCTTTAAATCCTCAGCTGTAATTTCTAACCCTTTCCATCCCTGCTGCTCTGTTGCAGAAGTTAACTGTTTAGCAAGCAGCGCTTTGACATGTCTGTGGCAGGCAAAATCAGGATTGATGTTTCACCCCGTTTGCTGGAACTGATGATTTGGTATCTGTCTACATCAGGGAGGATTCTACAAGGGTTTTTCTGTCCCAGCCCTGTTGTTTCTGGGACATGCAGCGTGTGCTGTCCCTGTGGGTGTGAGGAGTTGTGTGTCAGAAGCATTTCTTCCCACTGCTCAACACCCATCCAGGGGCCTGGGGACAGTGTTGGCCTCTCCTGGGGCTGGCAGTGGTGAAGAACCCTGGTAGAATTGTGCCTGTGACACCTTCCTTGTTAATATGGGTTTCACTTCCAATAACAGACCCCATTGCCACACTGTTCATTTACTTCAAGGAAAGTGTATGAAGAATTTGTAACTTAAACCAGGCCAGACTGTTTTGGCTCTACCCAACAGATGAGACATGGATATTAAAATAAGTTTTAAGAAACACATTTGCTTGGCTCTTACTCTTTTGCTCTTCAAGCATTGGCAGGAGCTCTCTTGCAGTGGTTGCGTGGAGGTGACATGGGGCAGGTTGAGGAAGGCTGCACATACAGCTCGGGGCAGTGAGATCTCTGCAGTTGAGTGGGGAATCAGTGTCACTGGTGTTGATCTTGGTCTGGAACATCAACACAGATGGAGGTGGGTTTATCCTTCATTTCCCATAGAGTAGTAGCTGCCCTTAGAAGCTATATATGTTCAGGGGACAAAACCAGGCTGTGGGGCAGCCACAGCTTCTCTGGGCACCCTGTGCCAGTGCCTCAGCACCCTCACAGGGAAGAGCTTCTGCCTAAGAGCTCAGCTCAGTCTCCCCTCGGGCAGGTTCAAGCCATTCCCCTTGGCCTGTCCCTACAGGCCCTTGTCCCAAGCCCCTCTCCAGCTTTCCTGCAGCCCCTTCAGGCACTGGAGCTGCTCTCAGGTCTCCCCTTCAGGAGCCTTCTCTTGTCCAGGCTGCCCCAGCCCAGCTCTCTCAGCCTGGCTCCAGAGCAGAGCTGCTCCAGCCTTCGAGGCAGCTCCATGGCCTCCTCTGCACTCGCTCCAACAGCTCCAGGTCTCTCTTGTGCTGCTGCCCCAAAGCTCTTCTCAGGCTGCTCCATCTGGTCTCCCCCAGCCTGTGTTTGTGCTGGGATTGCCCCCACCCAGGTTTAGGTCCTTGCACTTGGCCTTGTTGAACTTGAGGGAGTTCTCATAGGTGCACATATCCAGCCTGTCTTACACAAACACACAAGAGTACATGCAAAAGCAGCTTGGCAGATGTGGATTCTGCTCACCTCTGGGCTAGTAACTGAGAGCACCAGTCCCTGCCCTGCTCCTCCACAGGCACATCCCACCCTCTATGCAGGGCATCCTGCTGTGAAGCAAGGCAATCCCTGTTCTTCCAGGGGGGGATCAGGGGTCAGCAAACCTGACATCAGCCTCCTGCACTTCAAGTCAGCCTTGGGCAAGTGAAACCGAACACTGAGAGCAGCTCAGCTCCCTCCCTGCTCCTGCAAGTGATTATCTCACAGTGCTGATTATATGCCAGTGCTGATGATGGGACACAGACTGGAGCAGGAGGAGACAGCAGCAGCGGGTGCACAAGGATCCTGCGGTGATGTCCAGACTTTGGGACCAGATTCCACATGCAAGGCATGCCTGGGAGCAGGGATGTGTATAGGATCACACACTCAGCTTGATGCCAGCAGAAGGGAGACTGGCAGAGGGGCTGCCTGGGAGGGATGCTTCGCCTACTGTATTAGCGGTTGGAGTCAACGCTATGAAATGAGCTTCCTGCTGCCAAACGGGGCAGTCCCAATTTGCTTTGTGACCTGGCAAACCCTCCTCATGAGGTTTTGGTGCCACTGCCAACATCTCCCTGGGGTGTGCTGCTGGAGGATGCTATTTTCTGGGTGCTACACAAGCCTGGATTTAAGCCCTCCAGCACTGAGAGGAAGAGGAGGCTCGCAGCATGTGGAAGTGAGACCCAGCACAGCCTTGACTCCATCCATCCCAGAGATGCCTTTTCCTACTAAATGCTGATGACTCCATGCACCAGGACCCTGAATTCCCACTGCCTCATGCGGCTGTGCCCATGGGCTCTGCTTCACCCTGGCCCCAGCAGTGCCCTTGGGGGCAACCGGGTGCCAATCACCCTGGGTGGGGGTGAGAGGCCAAGCAAACACAGCTTCCCCTCGCCACATTCGCACCCAGGAACTGGTGTCCTGGCCACAAGGATCCCATTGTCTGCCCCAGATGGGGAAGCCAGAGGCAGGACCAGGGCTGAGACACTTGTTTCTTGCATTAGCTGCATGAGGGCTCAAAGGATGGGAAAAGCCACCAGGATGTGCTGTTGGTGAGGAGCTGCACTCTCCTCTGTGCTCCTCTTCACCCCAGCCCTGGCATGGGTTACTGCAGCCCTTCTTCCTACACCCTTCAGCTGCGGCTCAGTGTTTCCACTGCTCTGTGGCTCCTTGTTTCCAAATGCTGTTGGCTGCTGGGGCAGTGCTTCGAGCTGGTCCAGTATAGCCTGAAAGCAGGTAAACCATCATCTGCCCCACCAGTGATGGATGAGCCTCACCAAGCAGCCCTGGCCCTGCTCTGCCATCTCCTGCAGGAATGGGGCAGAGCAGTGCAATGGTCCAGCAGCAGCTCCAAAGGCATGAGATGGAGCTAAGAACGCAGGGATGCTGTAAGGAGCAGCAGGGAGGGGATGGGGACACCAGAGGGCAGATCCCCCATCCCCACTTGAGCAGCTACAGGGAACGCAGGCAGCAGGGTTAGGAAGGGCTTGGTTCTGGTTCACATTCATGGGAAGAAGAAACCCAGAGCTCTGCTCAGCCCTGTCCTCTCTTGACCGAAGCTGCTGCTGTGCGGGAGCCACAAGCTGCCGTGTCCGCAGCATCCTCCTCGCTCTTGGCCTGGCTCAGCTCTGCAGTGAGATGAGGGCTCAAAACCTGCTTTGTTCAGCACTGGCTCATCCCGGCTCCGGCTAATCCTGAAAATCCACCCGCTCACACCCAACCCCAGGAGAGCAGCTGGGATCGGTGCCACAGCCCCTCCACACCAATGGCAGGGATGGAGGTGGAAGGGGATGCGCCTGTGGCTGTGAGGTGAGGCAGCAGCAGAGATGGAAGCGATAAAGCTGGGACCCACTGAGTGGCCACTGGACCACACTGCTCCTGTAGGACAGGGTGGGATCTCCACTTCCCACTCCTGTCCCTACTTCCGGAATGAGGAAGATGCCATTCGGAATGTGCTGTCCTCTCACTGCTCTCCAGCTGCTTTCCTTGAGTCATGGGGAGAAAGCAGCGGTGTCCTCAAGGGCAGATTCCTTGCAAAGGGCTGGAATTCCTTTGCCCAGGAGCTATGGGGAGGGAGCAGAGGCAGGGGCTCGGGGGGCAGCTGCTCCTTGGGCAGCCCCCGGCAGCGGAAGGGCAGGATCTGAGCCCTTGGATTCCTTGTGGCAGCTCTGAGCGAGCACATCTGGTTTCAATAGCTGAGCCACGGCCTGAACTCGCCTGACTCTTGAAGGGCTGCAAGAAAAGAGCAGCCAAAGAGCTGCAAAAGCTGCAGTGTGGGGCACCCACAAAGGGACCCCCTTTGCCGTGTGGGGAGACAGCAGAGTTGAGGAGGGTCTGGGTCTGACCCAAGGTTCCAGCGGCTGGCAAAGCCCCGTCTGCTCCTTTTAAGAGCTGAGGGGATGGCTTGGAAGAGCAGGGAAACGGCCCTTCTTTATGGCCAGGATGATTCTATCCACAGCTGGGTGTCAGCAAAGCTGGGGCTGATCTTAAACACTGTGCTTAGGGGAGGAGCACGAGGAGCAAACTGCCTTACAGGCCCCCCAGTGCTCCCAGCACCGGGATCCCTCTCCCAGCACCAAACCCATTGGTGCTGCAAAAACCAAACCCTCGGGAGCATCAGCATCCTCATGCTGGGACCACGGAGGAGCTGAGCCCCCACTCACGGCTGCAAGAGCAAACGGGGGTGAATCCCTGTGCACGCTGGGGCCGCCTCCAGCCCCGCATCCCAGCAAGGAGGGTGATGCTCAGCCCCCCGCCTGCCTCTGATGAGGGGAGAGCGACGTGGCCTTCGGCTGCTGCCGGCGCGGGGGCGAGGAGCCAGCAGACGCCAGGACGGCCTCTTCCCTGAGCAGTGACCTCAGCGCAGCGCCTGCCAAGGGGGGTGTTGATCTTGGCCCGGACGGTCCCATCCGGGGGCCAGGATGAGGCCGGGGCGGTGCGGATGGAGGGGTGAGCTCGCAGCGGGGCCTGGCAGGTGCTGCTGCTCCCCCAAGCCCAGGGCACCCTGCGCTCCTATGGAGAGCAAAGGATGGGGGGAACACACATGGCAGAGCACAGCTGAGCTGGGCATGCAGCCCCCCTGGTCATCTAATGCACCCCCATGTTCCTGGGAACATCAGAGGTTGCTGGTGAGTTGGTGCAGATCCTTCAAAGCATTGAGTCTGGGGGTATGGACACTGCTCTTGTGCCCCACAGGTCCCCAGATCCTGTCCTCTACCACCTCTGGCACAAGCTCCATACCAGCCCCAACCTTGATAACACACAGGGTGCCATAGACCCATAGATCGGTTTGGGTTGGAAAGGACCTTAGGATCATCTAGTTCCTATCCCCCTGCCACTGGCAGGACACCCATGGAGCACCTCAGGGTTACCTTTCCCATCCCACAAGGCTTGGTCCCACAGCTCAGTAGTGGCACTGAGTTTCCAGCCTGCAGGAAGCTGAGCATCCCGGGTGGACCTGCAGCCGAAGGTGGGCGAGTGGCATGGATCCATCCCTGGGAATGTGTTCTAAACCCAGAAACATTTATTCTCCCAACTAAGGGGACTGCCACAGATCCTGCTCTGGCTGCAGGAACTGGGCACAGATGCCACATGTCCCAGATGCTGGATAACCCCAGGATGAGCTCGTAGCCCCCATGCATTGTCCTGGACAAGGCACAATCCCGGCGCCACTGTCGCCTGTCCCCTGCACACAGCCACATCTCCTCAATCTGACAGCAATTCCTTAGTGCCGGAGAGGTCAGACAGCTTGGAATGGTCCCAGGAGAAGGGGAAAATGCATTTCCTCCCGATTCACTCCAGTGAGTAACAACTCAACTGGTACTAAACTGGATTAGGAGGCAAGGAACTGTTGGCCCGTGTTGGAGGAATTAATAATTAGGAAGTGCTAATTAGCTTCTAATCACACCCAAGACATGGGATGGACCAGGTGAGAAGGCAGCAGTGCTCTGAGGGATCTGAAGCCTTTCAGCTCTGCCCTGTCCTTTGGATGGGGTTCAGCTCCTGGGAAAGGGATGGATGAAGGGTCCCACTGATGGGATTTGACGGCTCCATCACATCCAGCTGCTGATGCCTTGGTGGGTGGCATCCCCCAGGAGCGGGCTCCAAGGTTTAGGGATGGGACTGAAGATCCGGATGATTCCCTCCCCTCCTCCAGGTTCATTCCCAGCAGGCAGCCCCTGGTGTGTGTCCAGCCATGGAGGGTGACTGCGGCTGTTCCCAAGCACTGCCTCAATTAAAAGTAATCCTTGGCTTAAAGAACCCAACAGCCCAAATGCTGATGTGCTTAATTGGGCCCTCCCGGAGGGTTCACATCCCAAAAGCCCATCCTGGCACTGCTCTCCAGGCCCTTCCTGCCTTGCTTCATTTAGTTCTGCAGGAACAGCCCAACAACACATGGTTAACTCAGCATGTCTGGGGACAGATCCTGCTCCCCGCTCCAGGGAGCACTGCCATCCCTTTGGGCTCATCGGATTGTGGCACTGTATGTATGGCACAACCTGCGTGCTGCGGGCTGCCCAAATCCCTGACAGCTTGAGGAAGAAGTGAGGCTCCTGCATCCTCAGGGATGCTCCTATGGGATGGGCACCATGAGCATCACCCTTGTGGGTGTAACCAAATCTTTGCACTACAATATGAGTGTTCCCCCCACACCTTCCAAGTTTTCTTCATAGAATCCCAGCCTGGTTTGGGTTGGAAGAGACCTTAAAGCTCCTCCAGCACATCCTTCATGCTGTGTGATGCTGGGACCCCTGTGCTCCTCACTGGAGTACTGAAGAGCTGGAGCCCACCGTGGCTGGAAGCATGGGGTTACTCTTGGGGTCGGGAAGGTG
This sequence comes from Melopsittacus undulatus, assembly GCF_012275295.1. Taxonomy (NCBI): domain Eukaryota; kingdom Metazoa; phylum Chordata; class Aves; order Psittaciformes; family Psittaculidae; genus Melopsittacus; species Melopsittacus undulatus. The sequence goes on along the minus strand of NC_047543.1, from coordinate 1,668,468 downwards.
TAATGAGCTGTGCCCAAACTCAGCATTCACCATTCACAGACAAGACAGGAGCTGCCCAGCTCTGTGCTGCAGGGTGGATGGAGCAGGATTCAGCTGGGCGGGCTCAGCAATACAGCACTTGGGATGGAAGAATCATGGAAGGAACCAGGTGGGAAAAGATCTTCAAGATGATCAAACCCAACCACTCCCAGCACTGCTGAGGCCACCCCTAACCCATGGCACTGAGGGTGTGTGAACCCTTGCAGGGCCGGTGCCTGCAGCCCTGCCCTGGGCAGCCTGTTCCAATGCTGAGCACCCTGTGGGGCAGGAATTGTTCCTCAGCTCCATCTAAACCTGCCTTGGTGCAGCTTGAGGCCGGTTCCTCTTGTCCCATCCCTTGTTCCTTGGGAGCAGAGCCCGACCTCGTCCTTTTCCATCCTCCCTGCAGGCAGAGCCCGAGCACCAGGAGCTGCACCCGAAAACGCCCCCAGGAGCCAGGGGCCGGGCAGGGGAAGGCGGGACCCGCTGTGGGGCTGGGGACCCATGGCCCAGGGGGTGCGGGTCCCTCCGGGGCGCGCGCTCCGTGATGGCTTCTTTTTTTTATTATTTTTTCCTCTTTTTTTCCCTAATTTTTACTTTTTCTAAAACTTTTTTCCCCTCCCTCTTCTCGCTGTCCCTCCCCCTCCCTCCCCCCCCTCCTCCTCCTCCCCCTCCCCCTCCCCCCGGCCCGGACGGCGCGGAGCGGCGCGGAGCGGAGCGCGGTGCGGCCGGGGATGGGGCGCGGCTCCGCGGGACCGCGGCCCCTCCGCGCCCCCCTCTGCTGCCTGCTCGGGCTCCAGCTGGTGCTCAGCGCTGCGCACCCAGGTAGGACCGCGACCCCCCCCCCCTTATTATTATTGGGGTACCCCCCAACAGCCCGTTCTGGTGCGGGGGGGTGCAATGCATTTGCCGTTGCTCCCGTTTTGTTTCCTCCCGGGATGCTCCGTTGCCGTTTCTCGCCGCTTGTTCCGCTCCATCCTCCCGCGGTCGCCGTTCGTTCCGACGCGTTTTGTTTGCTCCCGTTTCGCCGCGTGGCGGCCGTGTCCCCCCCGCCCCGTCCGCTCGCTTGGATGAACTCTCCCGTTTGACTCCCAGCGTCTGGCCAGAACGGCGGAAACGCTTCCGTGGGGATGGGGATGGGGGGAACGGGAGCCCCGGCCCACAGCGCCCGCAGCCCCGCTCCTTTTGTCTCCCCGGGGAGCGCAGTTCGCGGAGCGGGAGGTCGGGAAGGATTTTGTTGGAGGCTTCCTCCATCTCCCATCCTGCGCCCCCATTCCCATTCCCATCATAGGGCGCGGGATCGGGCTGTTTGCAGCCTCTCCTTTATCTTCTGCCTTAGTTTCTCGCAATCAATTGGTCGCATTCTGGTTTCAAACCCTCTGGAAACACCATGTGCCAAACGCCTGAGGCTCTTCAGTCCTGGATTTGCCGTTTAAGACGCTTTTTACCCCGGGATAGTTTGTACCAGCAGTGAGGAACTGCTCCTGTTGCTGCCTTGGATTCATTTGGCCCTATTGAGAAACTTTATTTATTAAAAGAAGAGCACAATTGGCTGCTTTTGCCTGAAAATAACCCCTTGGCCTGGTTTGTTCAAGTATGTTTAGCAAATCCAAAGCGGATTTGGGAATGGCAGCATGTCAGGGATCCTGCTCCCTGCCTTGCCCCTGTTTATCCATCTCTTCCCAGCCCAGCAGCTCACCAGGGCTGAACACAGCCAGGGCAGGACCTGGTGTTGCTGGTGTGATCCCGATGGCATCAGTCCCATGCCAGATGAGGGATCCGTGAGCTTTGGGGGCTCACGGCTTGGAGAAACTGGAGATGGAGAAAGGAGGAGGAGATGGGGAAGGAGTCCCCTGTACCCCAGAGCATTCAGAAGAGCGGTTGCCAGTGTTTGGAGACAGCCGAACCTCCAGCATCCTACAGCTGAATTCCCGTTAAACCTCCTCATAATTTACTTGAGGGCCATGAATTCCTCCTCCTTTTGTGGTTTTCCAAGGGATTGCTTGATTCCAGTAGGGCTCAGCTACCTGTAAGGACCCATTCTGGCTGCTTAACCTGAGAAATGCCAGTGGGATCCGAGTCTGGCGAGCACCAGGACAGAGGCAGCTCTGTCCCTGCGCCAGGGCAGGGCAAGGAACAAGGCAGCTTTCAGCAGGCTCCAGCCCTCGGTGCTGAGCTGCTCGCACTGAGCACCGTGTTAGCATCCTCAATGCACCCACTTCTCCACTGCCTTCCCCATCGTCATCCTCACTTGGACCCAGGGGATGAAAGGGATGGTGCCTATGGAGGTGCCACATCCGAGGTGCCCCAGCACCAGGCTGGGTTTGCAGCTCAAAAAGGATCCGTGCTGGGATGGGTTAGTTCCAAGATTCCCTGTTGTTTGCAAGGATGCTCTTGGAGGGGTGGCTGGCCCAGCAGACAGCATTGCTTCCCCTGCGGAGCTGTCACTTCGTGAGGGGTTCCTGCCAAATCCCTGCCTTTGGGACAGCTGGGAAACTGGAGCAGGAGGTTTGTGGCTCCTCATTGGAACGTCACCATCGGCTGCCCATCTCTGCAGCATCACTTGGGTACCCACGCTCTTGTCTTGGAGAAATTGAGGCTGCAGCTCCTGTCCTGCTGTGGCTGCAGGCAGGATGAGGTCCTCCTGTTGATGTGGGACCATGGTGTTACTGATGCTTTGGATCAGCTTCATCTGTGTCTATGGGACCATGGGTGCGAGCTGCTGTGTCAGCTTTGCACCGAGGGGAGGGGGCAGAAGGGATCCCAAGGAGAATTTACAGCCTATAAACCAAACAGAGCAGCATGAAGCTGCATGAAGCTCCCCCTGGTTTGCAGTGGAAGTGACTTGTTGCCTGGCAAATGCAACTCCAAGAAGTGATGACTCGATCTTTGGATTATTTAGGAGGGAAGGGGGATGCGGTGTTGGTTTTGGTGCTGGGAGTGCAGGGGCTGGGTGCCTGGCAGTGGGACCTCGCTGCCTCAACAGGATGAGACTGAGATTGCGCAAGTCACAGCAATGAGAAGCAAAGAGATTGACCCTTCAGTGCAAACCTCCCCCCAAAGGCACTGGATGAAGTTTCACACCCTGAGGCAGCACATGTGAATGCGTTTTGAGGTGTGAGGTCCTGGTGATGGTTAAAGCCACGTTGCAGGTTCCTCTCTTTGCCTTTATTTCTGGCTGGGTTTCGCACCTCTCCCCAGGGCAGAGGCACGCTCCTGCCTTCTGCTTCCCTAAGTGTTTTCCAGGGAAGCTTTTTGCCCCCAGATCAAAGCAGAAAGCGGCTGAGGGGCTGTGATTGCTGTCTGCTAAATCCAGCGGATAGACCCAGAGCAGGAGAAGGACAGCAAAAGGCTTTTGCCCGTGTTGGTGCATCACCGGTGCGTCATACCCTGCTCCAGTGCACCCAGCTCTCAGGTGGGAGCAGGAGCAGCCCCTGAAGCCTATCCTGTTGTTTCCTCTATGGGCGTTTTAAGCCGGTCGGGAGATGTCCTTCACGTGCAGGCGAGGAGCAGGGGTTTGGTTGCTGTGAACTGTGCCGAGCCCGCAGAGCATCCACATTTTTCTCATTCTTCAGATTGCTCTGAGCCCAAAAGGGACCCACACAGATGCGCTTTTCCTTAAAGGATCCATCTTTAATGAATTAAGGATTAGAAAATGATGAGGGGATTGACTTGTAAATTCCTTAGGGTACTCTTTAGCCCGGGAGCGAAGGTTTGGCTGTTTGCAGGGGGCACGGGGTATTTTCCAAGCTGGAGCTCAGTCCTCTGCTGCACCTCGTGCTGTTGCAACAGGGATGTAAGTGGGGTTTTCCATGTAAAGCAGTGGGTTTGCAGGATGATGCTGGAGCTGGGAGTGGGGAGATCAAGCCCTTTAGATGAGCTCTTAGGCAGAAGCTCTTCCCTGTGAGGATGCTGAGGCACTGGCACAGGGTGCCCAGAGAAGCTGTGGCTGCCCCATCCCTGGCAGTGCTCAAGGCCAGGTTGGACACAGGGGCTTGGAGCAGCTGCTCCAATGGAAGGTGTTCCTGCCTGTGCCATTGGAGTTGGAACTGGATGAGCTTTAAGGTCCCTTCAACCCAAACCATTCCATGATAATGCTATGAAGATGTCTAATTTAGAGCATGATTGAAAGGGAGGAAGTTTCAATAGTATTGAGAAGAATTGCAGTTTTCAGCTATCTGGAGCCACATCCATCAGGACACGTGTCCCATGTATCCCATTGCGCCCCTGGATGTGGCCATGGATTTGCTGCCTGGGGGCCTGTGGTGCTGGTGGGGTACACAGGTTGGGGTGGTCAGATGGGCCAGAGCCATCCCCAGGACAAGGCTGAGGATGCCAGGCTGGATGAGAACATGTATATAGGACAGGATATTCGTGCTGATCCTAGCCATTGTGTCCTGTAGCCTGTTAGATGGATGGCACTGCCTTTCTCTCCCTGCATTCCCAGGGAGTCAGCAAACCTCTGGGTACCAGAGGGTGGATGCTGGGGTCCTTGTCCCCTGCAGTGGCTGTGGCTGCATCACTTGACTTAGCCATAGGCCAGCATTCCCTGTGGAATGTGTTTGTTTGCATCCCAGGCAGGGTGCTGGAGAATGGGCTTTTACTGCCTGCAGAGAGGCTGCAGTGCAGAATGTGGGACCCCATCCAAAGCCTTTCCAAGCAGCAGGGTGAGCAGGGTGCTAGGTAGCCTGTGTGGTGGCAGCCAAGTAAGGAGCTTGTCTCATGCAGCTCCCACTGTGTAAACAGTGGCTTCTTGGCGAGCCAAGAGGAGCTGCTCAGCTCCAAGTGCAGGTCCTGCGGCTTCAAACCCTGAACCAGGCCATTGGGAGCTTCGCTTTCTTCCCTGGGGAAAGGGAGGGATCTGCTCCTGCTCCCTCAGGTTGCTTTTGAAGCAACTCCAGGCACTGACCCCTTTTATTGACAGGCTGAGAACATTGGGGCTGTGAAGAGAAACTGCAGAGACCTCAGAGCAGCTTCCAGTGTCTGAAGGGGGCTACGAGGATGCTGGGGATGGACTCTTCATCAGGGACTGGAGTGACAGGACAAGGGGTGATGGGTTCAAACTGAAACAGATGTAGGTTGGATCTAAGGAAGTTCTGTACTGGGAGGGTGCTGAGGTGCTGGCACAGGGTGCCCAGAGAAACTTAAGATCCAGAAGCATCTTAAGGTCCTTTCCAACCCAAACCAGTTTGGGATTCTGATTCTGGAGTTGGGCTTGGAGCACCCAGAGCTGCTTCTGGCCCCAGCTGAGCCCTGGGGATGTGCTGGGTTTGGGGGGAGTCTGCAGGACATTGGGCAGCATCACTGTTTGGATGCAGACCTCTAGTTGAGGAGCATCAGGGGTTGTCTTTCCTCACGTGGAGGTCTGGGTCTTGGAGCCCTCATGGCTTCCCTTTCCAACCCTGGAAGAGCTCACACCCCGTGTGGATGAGGCCCTCAGTGCCATGGGTTAGTGGTGGCCTTGGCAGTGATGAGGAATGGCTGGAATTCCAATCTAGTTGATTCTAGGAGCCCCCTTTGCTGCTGTGCCTGGGGCACCACCCTGGGTTTTGAGGATCTACAGCCTTTGCCTGTTGATTTGGGGCAAACCACATCCATGGCCATGTCTGCAGCACAGAGAGCATCATCTGCATTGCTCTGTGTGCCACTCTTTATGGCAATGGCCATGCTGCTTTTGCTCTTTTCCATGCCAAGATCTTGGGGATGGCATCAACCTCTCCTGGAGTGGTTGCTCAGCGTCCTGCACAAAGCAGGATTGGGGCTGGAGCTGGATGGGGTTCTGCCATCAAATGGATGCCACAATGGTCCTCCAGAGGCACCAAAGGAATGGCAGGGATGCAGGCACATAGCTGAGTGGCACTGCCATGCTGGGACCAGTGTGACTATATCCCTCTGGGATAACCAGGACTGGGCTCCAGCAGTAGCTTCAGTTCCCTCTTGGAATTTATCCCCTGCATTTGCAGCTGGTGATGGAGGGTGACAAAAGCAGCAGAGCAGGGATGCTCTGGGTATCCTGGTGTGGATGGCCAGGCTGGGATGCTTCTCCATCACTGCAGAGCTCAGCCACTGGTTCCAAGGCTGATTTCTCCCACTGTGCTGGAGCATGAGCATCCCGGTATTTCCCATGAGGAGGAGGAAAGCATCAGTCCCAGCTCCCTGCTGTCCCCACCATCACGCTCCCTCATAGCTCAGCTGGTTTCCATGCTCATCCCAGTAAGCCAGAGGCAGCATCCTGGTGTCTGTGGTGTCTGTGTGACAGCATCCTTCTGAAAGTGTGGGGTTTTGCTTTGCTTTCACAGTTCCACTGTGCTGGAGGAGGAGCAGGACACGATGGAGCAGAGCTGCTCGGAGAGGACTCTGCTCCAAAGATGTAGGATGCAGGAGGGAGAGACATGGGGTGTGCGAGAGCTGTGTTTGCTCTGCAGGATACCAGGCTGGGAGAAGGGATTCATCAAGACAAACTTGGCCCATCCCATCCAACTCTGCATCCATCCCAGTCATCAGCAGCTGGGTGGGAGAAGGAAGAGCTCACTTGAGTGCTGAGGTTGGTGGTGGTGCTGGAGCTCTGTGGCCCAGTGTCCACATCTGCATCTTGGAGTGGCTGGGAGATGGTTGGGACCATGCAAAAAACACTGGAAGCCATTTGCTCCATAAGCATTGAAGCCCATCAGGGTTCAGGAGGTCAGGGAGGCTGGAAGCTCCTTTTGGTACACAGGGGCCTGTCCAATGTCATGGACACCAACAGGGCTCAAGTCAGCTCCAAATTCCCTATAAATAAGTGTTGGACATGGTCTAGTGAGAGGTGTCCCTGCTCTTGGCAGGCATTGGAACTGGATGATCTTCATTTCCTTTCCAACCCAAACCATTCTGTGGTTCTATGAAAGAAAAGTGTATTTTGGGTGAAGCACAGCACGGGCCTTTGCTGATGTGTGGCGAGCTCATGCTGCTGGTCCCCATGCTGCAGCCTCACTGACATCAGCACACAGCACATTTGCAATGGGAGCAGATGGGGGCACTGGGAGGGGTGAAGGCTGAGCTGGTGCTGAAGCTTTCCCATTCCTCCTGGCTCAGCAGGGATGGAGCAGGGACACGTTGGGTGGCATCTCCCTGCTTGGAGCTAAGGGCCCATGGCTGAGCTGCCTGCAGCGTGCGGAGGCAGCCCCAAACCCTCAGCCTGTAATTTCCTCCCTCCAGCTCTTCTCTTTTTAGAGTTAAATGATACCTTGTGCTTTTCCAGCCCTGGGGCTGCCCCTCCAGTCTGGACAGCTTCCTCTGAGCCCCGTGCTTCACCCTTGCACAGTGCCACACAGCCCCAGTGCGGTGCTGAGCACCCTGAGGCCAGCTCCTGGGGTGGCTCCAGGGCTTCCCAATGTGCTGTCCATGTCTTCCTCAAATCCAGGTTAGCAGATACATGGAGAAGGGTGTCCCGTTGCTGAACCCTAATTGTGAACTGGTGGCTCATGGTGGAACAGCCTTTCCTATTCCCAGTACCAACGGGCTGATGTTTGGCTCCTTTGAGAGCACTGTGACCCAGAGAGGCCTCATCCTGACCGAGTGCTGATACTCGGGCCCATTGAGATGCAGCACTAGTGCAGAAGTGCTTTAAAGTGTCCTCCATGTCCCTGGTGATGGGTTGCACCACCCACTGCTGTATGGGGATGCCATGGGAGATGCTGGCACAGTGAGATGGGTGTTTTAGGGAGGATGATGATGCCTCCTGATGTGCTGGTTGGGATCAAGCTGGCCCCAGTTTAAGGGACCAGCCTGAAGGCAGCTGGAATTGGCCCTGTTGGAGTTTTTGCTTATTTTGCCATGATTTGAAGGATGTTTTCTGAGAAATGAAATGTTTCTTCTTGCAGACCTTGCCTTTTCCTGCTGCACGTGCACGGCCTCTGCTCCTTGGGGACCACCGCACGAGCAGGCTTCACTTCTCTTTATTTGAGGTCATCACTGATGTCACCTCTGCTGGGGAATGGGCATTATACATCAGTGCTTTCCTGCAGCTCTGGGATGAAGTGGGGGTGTCTTGGGGGTGTCTTTCCTCCTCCATTCCTTATTTCCCTTCAGAGACAGCACAGGGAAGTTTGCTGAGCAGGGGTGTTTGTTGCTCGAATGCAGCAGGGCCGCCTGCAATAACATAGCTGGGGCAGGGTGAGGTTGTGGGGGAATAGGAAATGAAAACCTTTCTAGCCCAAAAACATTCATACAATGGCAAGAACCCAAAGCAAACCCAAGCTAAATATAGCGGGGCCAGAGAGCTCGCCTTGACTTCTGCTGAATGCTTGTGCTGGAGCAACAAATGGGTTGCTTTTAAAGCAGAGAATACCCCACAGGAGCTCTCTTGTGGTTGTGCTGCTTTGTGCTGGGCTGGCGAGGCAAGAAGTGGCTGTTTGAGGTCCCCAGGGGTGACATTTTAGCTTAGAAATATGGCTTTGGAAGAAGAAATGATCTCTGACCAGTGACACGTCAGCTGGGGCTGTGTGTCCCAGTGTAACATCCCAGGGGTACTGGTTCATCCAGGCTTTGGGATGGGTTGACATGCTGGGGCTCGGATTGCTGTGGGGATGCAGGGTTGGAGCGTGGGATGTGCGTGGAGCCGGGGTTGGGATCAGGTTCTCTCCCCTCCGCAGCTGCACCAGTGCTTTATCTGCTGGCAGTGATTCCCTCGCTCTGCTCCTGCCTCCCAGCGCCTGGGCTGGGATTTTGGGGGGTCCTGACGCCACGTTCCATGCTTGCTGGGGCTGTGCCCGTGGGAGCTGTGGCTGCGAGCAGGCGTTTTCCATCACGCCCTGTTCACACGATGGGAGATTCACCCCAGAGTTCTTTCTGCTGTAACAGGTCCCCAAATGCACATAAAAATGACGGAAGCGCTCCCTATTCCCTGCTCTTTTCCTCCATCCAGAGCAGATGGCCAGTGCTGAAGCCATTGGCGTGGGCTCCTGCAGCCGGCTGCTGCTGCTGCTGAGAGCTCAGGTTTGAGCAGCTCTGATGATGCTGTTGGCTCTGATGCCCAAACACTGGTGCTTTGTGGGGATGCGACGTTCGGTGCAAACACCCATCTTTGGAGCCCAGCACCAAACAGGACATTGGGGCAAACTGCCCATGGCAGGGGGATGGAACTGGATGAGCTTTAAGGTCCCTTCCAACCCATTCCATGGTTCTGTGAATCCCGGGGGTTATTTTTGCAGGGAAGTGGTGGTCCCCAGCGTGCTGGGTGCTGTACCCAGGGATGTGCCCTGAAACTTCCTGTGTGTGGAAGGGGAGCCAGGATGCTCCAAGCCTCTGTGTCCAACCTGGCCTTGAGCACTGCCAGGGATGGGGCAGCCACAGCTTCTCTGGGCACCCTGTGCCAGCGCCTCAGCACCCTCACAGGGAAGAGCTTCTGCCTTAGATCTAAGCTGAATTTCCCCTGTTTCAGTTTGAACCCATCACCCTTTGTCCTATTGCTCCAGTCCCTGATGAAGAGTCCCTGCCCAGCATCCCTGTAGCCCCCTTCAGACACTGGAAGCTGCTCTGAGGTCTCCACACAGTTTCTCTTCTCCAGGCTGAACAGCCTCAATGTTCTCCATTTTTACTCATTGCTTTAACCCTTTTCACCCTTTCTTCCCCCCTCCCCCCCAGACTCCAAAGTCTTCCTCATCTTCAACACGGGTGCTCAGGGCTGCCTGGAGACCAAGGACTCACTGGTGCGACTCTCCAAGGGCTGCAACACCAGCGCCCCGGCCCAGCAGTGGAAATGGGTGTCCCGAAACCGCCTCTTCAACGTGGGGGCCATGCAGTGCCTGGGGGTGTCGTGGCATGGGGCCAATGCCACGGTGGGGCTGCACCCCTTGGCCACCTACGAATGCGACCGGGAGTCCGTCAACATGCGCTGGAGCTGCCGTGGCCTCGGGGAGCAGCTCTCACAGCATCTCAGTGCCCGCCCAGGCAATTCCTCCCTGGATAGAGTGGACCAGGCACGTGGCTCGCAGTGGAGGACGTATGGCACCGAGGAGGACCTGTGCTCTGTGCCCTACTCTGGTAATGCCTCATTGGGCGCTAATGTTATCCCATAATCCAAACAGGGTGCCCCAAGAAGGGGGGGCTGCCCCTTCCCTGTTAAAGACCGGGTTGGATGGCGATTGGAGCAACCTGGTCTAGTGTGAGGCATCCCTGCCTATGGCAGGGGGTTGGAACTGGATGGTCTTAATGTCCTTTCCAATCCAAACCATTCTATGATTCTACGAACCAAAACCAATGCCAAAATGTGAGCAGTTGGGTCCTGCCTGGGGAGTTTGGTCTGAGTTAGTTGGATTGGGGTGATGGGAGGTGGGCACCTCACAAGCACCGACACCAGCACCCCTCATCCCAAAGTCCCTCCAGTCTCCCATAGACACAGCCTCAAGCAAGGGCTCCTCTTTTCCACCAGAGATTTACACCATCCAGGGCAACTCGCACGGGAAGCCCTGCACCATCCCCTTCAAGTACGACAACCAGTGGTTTCACGAGTGCACCAGCACGGGGCGAGAAGATGGGCATCTCTGGTGTGCCACCACCCAGGACTATGGCAAGGATGAGCGGTGGGGCTTCTGCCCCATAAAGAGTAAGTGTTGTGGTTGCATCCCATGGGGAAAAGCAGAAACCCAGTTCTCATCCCTCCTGCAGGAACTCTCCTGCCTCTCCCTTTCCCTCCTGCCTCATCTCTCCTCCTGCAAGCAGCCTGTAGTGCTGGAGCAGCCTGGCTGTTGGGGGTTTATCAGTGGGGTGTTTTGGAGCCATGGATGGACTCTCTTGGGTGCTCACCCTCCTTGGCCCCACAGGCAATGACTGTGAGACGTTTTGGGACAAGGACCACCTCACCAACAGCTGCTACCAGTTCAACTTCCAGTCCACACTGTCCTGGAGGGAGGCCTGGAATAGCTGCGAGCAGCAAGGGGCCAACCTGCTGAGCATCACCGAGATCCACGAGCAGACCTACATCAACGGTGAGACAATGGCAGCCTGGGCACGCACTCATCCTCACCTGGGTGCCAGGTTGCTCTGCCTGCCCCAGGGATTGGCTTGGGGATGGTGACAGCTTGAGCTGGGGACACTGATCCTGCCCTTTCTGGCTATGTTGGCCCCAGGGCTGCTGACCGGGTACAGCTCCACGCTCTGGATTGGGCTCAATGACCTGGACATCAATGGAGGCTGGCAATGGTCAGACAACTCGCCCCTCAAGTACCTCAACTGGGAGAGTGGTGAGATAAAGGGGTTATGGTGGTAATGGGAATGCTGGGGAACAGCCTGTGAGCACTGGAGATGGCCTCATAGAACAGAGAGCTCCATGGGGCTGTGGAGCAGCCTGGGACATCCATGGACCTATGGGGAGACACAAGGAGCTGGAGTGGGAATTGTTCCTCTGCAAGCACCTGGTGGCTTTATGGATAACCTGGGCTGAGCTTCCTTGTTTGGGGGGTCATAGAATCATATCACAGAATGGTTTGGGATAGGAGGGAGCTTAAAGCTCATCCAGTTCCAACTCTGGGCACCCTGTGCCAGCACCAAGCACCCTCTAAAGCTCTGCTCTGTCAGGTTAAAGCCATTCCCCCTTGTCCTGTCACTACATGTCCTTGTCACAAGTCCCTCTCCAGCTTTCCTGTAAGCCCCTGGAGAAGACTCCAGAGACCTTGTTGCAGTCGTTCAATACCTTAAGGGGTCCTACAGGAAAGCAGAAAAGGGTTGTTGCACCCAAACAGTACTGGCATGTGGCTGAGGAGTGGTCCCCAGCCACAGGTGCCCATCTCCAACCCTGGAGTGCTTGTGGGGCAGAAGGACCCCCTTTATTCATGCTCTTCCCCAGCTCCTCAGCACCGTGTCCCCCCTTATCCCCCATCCCAGACCAGCCTGACAACCCCAGTGAGGAGAACTGTGGTGTCATCCGCACCGAGTCCTCTGGGGGGTGGCAGAACCGTGACTGTGGCATCGCTCTCCCCTATGTCTGCAAGAAGAAGCCCAACGCCACCGTGGACCCATTCCTGACGGGTGAGCAGCACTGGGAGTGATGGGAATGGGTGGTCCTGTGTTCCATCCCGGTACAGTCAGGGGATGCTGCCCATGGAGATGGCTGTTGGTGTCCTCAGCTTGCTGGTGCCTTGGGTGTGTGGAGCTCCCATAGGATGTCTAGATGAGTAGTGCTTGGTAGGGGAATTGAGAGCACTGGGAGGTCCCCCATGGATCCCATGGGGTGGGTTGCTCTGCTCCTCTGCAAACAAAAGGGACTTTCTTTGTCCCCAGAGCTCTAAAGCCACCATTGCCTGCACCTTGCCATCGTCCATCATGTTTTAGCTGTAGCTTTCCCACTGTTGCTTTGCCTTGGTCGTCCTGAGCACCCCAAGGGACTCCCTCCCTATGGTCCCCTCCCTGCCAGACTCATGGTCGGAGGTGAAGGTGGACTGTGAGCCCAGCTGGCAGCCCTTCCAGTCCAACTGCTACCGGCTGGTGGGAGAGAAGAAGAGCTGGCAGGAGGCAAAGAAGACCTGCCTGCGGAGCGGGGGGGACCTGGTCAGCATCCACACCCTCTCCGAGCTGGAGTTTGTCACCAAGCAGGTCAAGCAAGGTAAGGGGGAGCTGCTGTGTCAGCAGCATATCTGCTGCCTGATGATGGGCTCCATGGGAAGGTCACTTCTGTGTGATGCTGTGAAGTTGAATTAGTCCGTGGCTATAAAGGGAGTGGAACGCCCAGGCTGGGAGCGATGTGTTCCTTGGGTCCTTCATCCAGCAGATGGAAAAGCTGTTCCCAGGAGCCTGCAGTGCTTAGGAGGAAACCACACAGCTGCAGCTGGGAATGGCACCAGGCCCAGCTGGTTGGATGTAGAAAAAGATGGGAAAAACCTGCTTGTGCCACCCCTCATTAGGGTCACCCCCAGGTTGGGTTTTGCTGCTCCCGTACGAGTGCAGCCCACCAGCAAGCCTGCATCCCGACCCTTATCCAAAGGGAAATGCCTGGTAGCCAAACCTGCCATGGGGACATCGGCAGACTCCAGTGGGCACTGGGGAGGGGCTGAGGAAAGAATGGAGTTAGTGCTGGGGAAGGCAGGAGCCGTAGGAGATGGGGGAAGGAGGGGACCATCCCCAGGCTGGGAGCAGACTGGGATGGGAAGGAATGGTTGAAAACCATTGGACCTGAGCCTGTGGGTCCAGATTTTGACCGTTCTGCCCTGAAACTGCTGGCAAATGTGCCTGTATTTGCCCACTCCTTGCAGGCAGGAGCTGCCCTCCCTTGTGCTGCTGGCACCACTGGGCTGAGGGGCTGAGCCCTGTGGTGGTGTTTGGTGCTTTGCAGAGACCCAGTCCCATCACTGGGGCTTGTGTGCTGGGGGTGGGGGTTCTGCGAGATTTCAGCCAAGCAGAGGTAATTCCAGCCCCAAACCTTCCTGTCTCGGCAGATGTGGAGGAGCTCTGGATTGGCCTGAATGACCTCAAGCTGCAGATGAACTTTGAGTGGTCGGATGGGACCCCCGTGCGGTTCACGTACTGGCATCCCTTTGAGCCAAACAACTTCCGTGACAGCCTGGAGGACTGTGTGACCATCTGGGGACCGGTGAGAGCCTGCACAGGGGGTTATCCTGCAGCACCCTCATGGCCAGGGGAGGGATACCTTGAGGAGCATCTCCAGATGGGGTTGGACCTGGCTGGGATGGGAGGGATCCAGCACAGCATCCTTGGGGATTTGGTGTAGAGAAGCAAAGTCTGTAGAACCAAGGTGGGGGTGAATGGTCTGGGAAATACCCCAGATGAGCTCACTCCTGCCTTTCTCCCTGCTGTGCAGGAGGGGAGGTGGAATGACAGTCCATGCAACCAGACCCTGCCATCCGTCTGCAAAAAGCCTGGGAGGGTGAGCCAGGAGAAGGAGGAGGATGACCACGGGTGCCGGAAGGTGAGGGGGACCTGGGGCAGGATGCAGCTCTGCCTGATGCTCAGGGATACGGGGGGGCCTCTCCCTAAACCCATTTCAGGCAGCCCTGACGAGCAGCGCCAGGAGCTGCTGCTGTGCTGAGGGGCTCAGCCCCTCGCTTCCAAGGTTGCATGAGGCCGCAGGAGGAAACTGGGACAAAATTCCCGTCTCCATCATCCAAGATCCTCCCCCTGGGGCTGGCCTGGCTGCCAGCAGGGATGTTAATGTATTCATTTCTCTTTGCGCCTCTCTCCGTGCCAGAACCCATGGGACAGAGGCAGCTGCCGGCCCCGTGCTTGGCACGATGGGAGGCTGCCTTTCCAGGCGGGATATGGGCATTCCAGGGATGCTGCCACCTACGTGGTGGGTTCTCACCCGACCATGCTCTGCCTCAGTTTCCCCAGCCATTGAGCTGAGGCCACCCTATTCCCACGCTCACTGGGAAGTCGCTTTTGTGCCTGTCCCAAGGCTCCGAGCAGCCAGGCTGGCATCGCCAGTGCTTGAATGGCTCCCAGCATCTCAGAGCAAGCCAGCGTCCACTGGCATCCACACTAGTGACAGCTCCAATGGGCTCCTTCACCCTGGCACAGCAGAGACAAACCTTGGCTCTGTGGGAGCTGCCAGGCAGAGCCAGTGTAATCCCAGTGCTGGGGACAAGGTGCTTGATGGCAATGTGCACCCATGCACTCATCCTGAGGGCTAATAGCGTGTCCCCATGTGGATACAACCCTCCTGCCTCGCTAGCCACAGCATTACCCTGGGTGCCCAACAGAGATGCACCCGGTGGGGAACAAGCTGACTGTGATACATGAACCAAGGAGAGGCATTTCCCATCCTTCTCATCCTCACATTTGCACCCAGACACAGAGGCAGAGGGAGAGGAGGCAGCATCTTGCTTGGATGATCAGCCCCGGTCCTCTCTGCCCCCATGCTGGGTTTTCTTGGTGGCTTTGCTGCTCTTTTTCCCCCTTTTCAAGCCCTCTTCACTTTTGGAAGAGCCTTAAAGGAAGCTGGGAGGGGATGGAGGTTTAGGCAGTGGAAAGGCAGAGGTGCAGAGGGATGCAGGGGCATGCCAGGAGCTGGGGGCAGCAGTTGGGATTGATGGTCCTGGCCCCTTTTCCTTGACTTTGGGGAAAGGCTGCAGGAGCAGGAATTTGGGAGGAAAAAAGGTGGGATTTGGGGTAATTTCCCTCATGGTCTCCCAAAGGTGCTTTCCTCCCCCCCACGCTGCTGTTACTGCAGATGGCATGAGCCCTGGGATAAAGCTCTGGTGATGGTTTCTGCCATGCCAGGAGGGTCCCTGAACCTCCCCCCCTCAGCCCCTTCACCCTTCCCACCCTTGCTCCTCCTCTCACGGGTGATCCCATATGTCCCTCCCCACCACTGCTGCCAGCCCCAGGGCCGCCCCGCTCCCTGCTCTGGCAGAAGACAGGAGCTATTGTGTCTGCAGCCCCGGAGAGGCTCCAACATCAACAAGGCGGGGGATTAAAGCAGGCTGCGGTGGATTCGGCCCCATGGCGTATAGAGGAGGATTGTGCTCCCCTCCCTGCACCCCAGCCAGGCTGGACATTGGCAGGGACAGACATTCCCTGGCTTTGAAGCTGCCTGGGTGTTTGTTTTCCTTGCAGCCACATCCTCTGGGAGCAGGGGTTTGTTAGAGCTCAGAGCTGAGCGGGGTCAAGCTGGGGTGGCCGAGGGCAAGAGACCTCCCAGGAGAAGGCAGAAGTGGTGGTGGGCAGAAGGGGGACGTGGGGCTCTGCTCTCAATGCCTGGGTTCGCTCCCATCCTTCTGGGATGGGCTGGGGTGAGCAGTGGTGGATGCTCCCTGTCACCCATCCCCAGGGCTGGAAGTGGCACAGCCCCTCCTGCTTCTGGCTGGGTGAGGACCGTGTCCCCTACAGCGATGCCCGCAGGACGTGCTCTGACTATGGCTCCACACTGGTCACCATCACCAACAGGTCAGTGCCGCACCAGTGGTGGTGGGTTTGCCCCATGGCAGGGTGTGACCCCGCAACTGGGCTTTTCATGCTGGGCTGCTCAGCACCTCTGCTCACAGCATCGCCCATCCTCGCTGCCTCTCCAGGTTCGAGCAGGCGTACGTCAGCAGCCTCATCTATGGCTGGGATGGGGAGTACTTCTGGACAGCGCTGCAGGACATCAATGAGACGGGTGCTTTCCGCTGGCTGAGTGGCGATGAGGTCATGTACACCCACTGGAACCGCGACCAGCCCGGTAAGGAGATGGCCATGGGTGGGATGGGGACAAGTCCCCCATGCAGGGTGGGTGCTGGCGGTGCCGCTTAGCAGGGTCCGACCCTAAGGCAGGCATCCCCCCGCTCCCGTGAGTGCTCCAGGTTACAACAAGGGTGGCTGCGTGGCCCTGGCCACCGGCAGCTCCATGGGGCTGTGGGAGGTGAAGAACTGCAGCACTTTCAAGGCCAAGTACATCTGCCGGCAGAACCTGGGCACCCCGGTGAACCCTGAGCTGCCCGGGCCATACCCCACACCCAGCCTCACCGCAGCCTGTCCTTCGGGATGGAGCTCTGACTCCAAGCTCCGGCACTGCTACAAGGTGAGTCCAGGTTGGATATAAGGAAGAAGTTCTTTATGGTGAGGCACTGGCACAGGATACCCAGAGAAGTGGTAAATGCCCCAACCCTGGCAGTGCTCAAGGCCAGGTTGGAGCCTTGGCCCACATGATCTAGCATGAGGCATCCCTGCCCATGGCAGGGGTTGGAGCTGGTTGATCTTAGGGTCCTTTCTGTAGGTGTTCAACTATGAGAAGCTGCAAGAGAAGAAGACATGGATTGCAGCACAGGAGTTCTGCCGGGAGCTGGGGGCCCAGCTGCTCAGCCTGGGCAGCTATGAGGAGGAGCACTTCATTGCCAACACCCTCAATAAGATCTTTGGGTGAGGTTCTAGCCCCTGTCCTGCTGCCCGAGTGCGCTTGGCATGAGCCCACACCCCCATGGATGGAGCAGTGATGTGGCTCCCTGAGCATGAGCTTGAGGGTGCCTCAGGTTGGCTACACCAAAGGGAGAAGTGCAGGAAATTTGGTGTCATTTGGGGATGGAGCTTGGGTTTGAAACTCCTTCAGCCCTGAGCTGCTGTGCCCAAGGTACTGCCTTTGGGTATTGTGGGGACAGTGGGCTTTGAAAGCAAGCAAAAAGGCCAGGTTATAAGTGGATATCTGTATATAAATGTACATGTATTTTTATATCAGTATACAGTGCTTCTGTTTGGGGGGGTTGTTCTCATCCTTCCCCCTGTCTCCCTGCAGGGAGTCAGAGCCAGAGCTCCATGAGCAGCACTGGTTCTGGATTGGCCTGAACCGGCGGGACCCAGCAGGGGACAGGAGCTGGCGGTGGAGCGACGGGCTGGGGGTGAGTCTATGGGGGTGCCAGCAGGATGAATGGCATTTGGGGTGCAGCAGGGGGCAAATGAGGCCCTGCTGGAAATGCCCAACCCCACTTGTCTCTCTCGACCCCCAGTTTTTCTACCACAACTTTGACCGCAGTAACTACGATGACGATGACATCCGGAGCTGCGCGGTGCTGGACCTGGCCTCCCTGCAGTGGATGCCGATGCAGTGCGAAGCTCAGCTGGACTGGATCTGCAAACTGCCCAAAGGTACCAGCCAGGAGGCCCCCAGACCCTTCTGTTCTGGATAACCTGGTGCAGGATGGGCTGCGGGGTGGTGCAGAGGGTGTGGGGGGACCCTCTGTCACCTCCCTACTGAAGGTTGCACTGTTCTGGGAGAAGGCTCCTTAAGGAGAGACCTTAGAGCAGTTCCAGTGCCTAAAGGGGCTGCAGGAAAGCTGGAGAGGAGCTTGGGACAAGGGATGGAGGGACAGGCCAAGGGGAATGGCTTGAACCTGCCCAAGAGAGGGGAGACTGAGCTGAGCTCTTAGGCAGAAGCTGTTCCCTGTGAGGGTGCTGAGGCGCTGGCACAGGATGCCCAGAGAAGCTGTGGCTGCCCCATCCCTGGCAGTGTTCAAGGCCAGGTTGGACACAGGGGCTTGGAGCAGCTGCTCCAGTGGAAGGTGTCCCTGCCCATGGCAGGGGTTGGAGCTGGATGATCTTAAGGTTTCTTCCCCCCCAAACCATTCTAGGATTCTGTGGTATGATTCTGTGATGAGTCCTAATCCAGAGGCTGGGAGAGGCACTTTCCATCCCAGGGGGATTCAGGAGGGCATCTCACACTTGGAGCCTGTGGGTGGTTTGCACCCCAGACCCACACCCCCTGACAGCCTCCCCTTGCTCTTTCACCAGGTGTCGATGTGAAGGAGCCAGAGATCACAACCCAAGGTGCGTTGGTCACAAGCCTGTGTCCATCCAGCACGGACCATCCTCCCTGGGCATCTGCCACCCATCACATGGTCCTTGTGGGACATCCCTGCACTGCGTCCACAGAAGGATGGATCCTGTGCAGGGTCATAGGAGGGAGGAGAGCCCCAGAATCCTGCTACTGCTCCTTGCTGCCCAGCCAGGCAGGATCAGGCTCCTTAGCTGCAGCAGCAGGGCAAAAGCAAAGCAGGGGACTGAGGGACAGGGTGGTGGGTGCTGGTGGATGTGGCAGGGGTGTCATGGCCATGCCATGACACTGGTCCCTGCCTGCAGGCAGCAAAGAGTGGGTGAAGTACCAGGAGGCTGAGTACAAGTTCTTTGAGCATCACTCGACATGGGTGCAGGCACAGCGCATCTGCAGCTGGTTCCAGGCAGAGCTGGCGTCAGTGCACAGCGAGGCTGAGCTGCGCTTCCTGGGCCAGAACCTCAAGAAGGTACCAGGGGATGGGGATGTCACTGTCGGGCTCCACTCCCTCCACTGCTTATTGCATCCTTTGCTGGAGGGACCTGGGGGCAGCTGGACTCTGTTGGGGTCATGATGATGTTCGTGAAGCAGCTGCAGTTGTCCCCAAGGACTCCCCAGTCCCTGCAAGGCACTGATGTGTCCTCTCCGGGTGCAGTTCTCCAGGGGCCAGGAGCAGCACTGGTGGATCGGGCTGCACACCTATGAGAGCGATGGGAGGTTCAAGTAAGTCAGAGATAGAGGCGCTGCGTCCATGCATGTCCCCATCCCGCTGCCCCCAACTCTTAGAGCGCTGCAGCTCAGTGCCTGCATCCCAGGGGTCTCATCCTGGAAGTTCCTCCCCAGTAGAGGGCAGTGGTGTGGTGAGGGTGTGCAACTGGTCCCATTCACCAAGTCACTGCTTGGCTTTGTGCTGCCACTGATGCCTTCCCCAGGTGGTCCGATGCATCCCTGCTCAACTTTGTCTCCTGGGCACCGGGCAAGCCCCGGCCCATCAACAAGGACAAGAAGTGCGTGTACATGACAGCAAGCAGAGGTGAGGGGCAGGATCTGGCTCTGAAGGGGCTGGGGCTGAGCAGGGATACCCCTACCCCAGTGCAATAGGGGGATCATGCCTGGCTTGTCCCTCCCCACAGAGGACTGGGGGGACCAGAAGTGCATGACAGCACTGCCCTACATCTGCAAGCGGAGCAATGGGACAACAGCGAAGCCTTCCACCCCACCACCGCCTGCTCCTTCAAGTGGGGGCTGTCCCCATGGCTGGCTTCCCTTCCTCAGCAAGGTGGGGCAGGATGGAGAGGGGGTGGCTGCTCCGAGGTGGAGATGGGGTGGCTGAGATGCAGAAGGGTGGAGAGGGACACGTGCATGTGCTGTGGGGATGATGCTGGTGGATGTGTGGGGATGCAGGGAGAGCTGCACTGGGGGTGCGGGAGGGGATGGGGAGGGTGCACATGGATGCTGGAAGAGGTGTGGGATGGCAGGACGGGTTGGGAGGCTGGCAAGCTGGGTGCAAAGGGGAGAAGGACTTGGGGCAGAATGGGGCTGGTGGTTGAGTGGGGAGGGTACAGCGCTGACTGCATACCCTGGACCATCCTGTGCCCCCACCCGTGCAGTGTTTCAGTTTCAATGGCCATGACAAAACTGAGATAGTGAAGTGGCCAGAGGCGAAGCAGGCATGCGAGAGCCAGGGCGCTGTCCTGGCCACCATCACCAGCCCCTTGGAGCAGGGTAGGTCCCCCCCTCTGCCTCCCCCTGGCACCGCTGGCTGGGGACCTGCTGGGGGTGGTCCTCAGTGTCTCACCAGTTTCTTGCAGCTTTCATCACATCCATGCTGCCCAACATCTCCTTTGACCTCTGGATCGGCCTCCACGATGCCCAGAGGGAGTTCCAGTGGGTGGTGGATGAGCCACTGCAGCACGTGAGCTGGGCACCCGGAGAGCCCTCGGGATGCAGCGCCTCCAGCCCCCGTGACAAGCCAGTGAGTGATCCCCCCCCAGAGCATCCCTGTGTCCCACCATGAGGATCATAGGTTTGGGCTGGAAGGGACCCAAAGCTCATCCAGCTCCAACCTCTGCCATGAGCACGGACCCCTTCCACTGGAGCAGCTGCTCCAAGCCCCTGTGTCCAACCTGGCCTTGAGCACTGCCAGGGATGGGGCAGCCACAGCTTCTCTGGGCACCCTATGCCAGGAGGGAAGGTTTTAGGGTTCTGGGGTGGCTTTCCAAGGGGTCTGGCCCTGCAGGGTAGGGGTATCCATGGGATGGGAGGGCCATGCTGAGGGCAGTGCTGACCTCATGGCTTGTCTGTGCAGACCAACTGTGTGGTGGTGTGGCACGGCTCCCCCCCACACTTCACGGGACGCTGGGATGACCGGAGCTGTGTGGAGGAGAAGCACGGCTACATCTGCCAGCAGAGCATAGGTACGAGGGGGACAGCCCCACCACCACCCTGGTGCCCCATGCTGCAGTGGGGCACTGGGTTCAGCATGAGGTTGCTCCCCCCAAAAGTCAGTGTGGTCCTAGCTGTTTGTGGGGTAACCCCAAACCGGTGTACCCCAGCCTGGTTTGGTGTGTCCATAGGGATGATGGATAGTTCGAAGGTGGGAATGGCATTCGGATATCACTGCTCATTGCCCATGGGGACGTGGCATCTCTGCTCTCCCTGGTCACGCCGGGAGGTCCCTTGGTCCCGTGCCCTGTGCACAGCGCTGCCACAGACACTGGGATGGACAGGGTGGGGATGAGGAGCTGAGTGTCCTCCATGCCCTCTGACCATGTCTCTTTGCTCCCCTAGACCCATCCCTGAGCCCCCCGCGGACGCCGTACCCCCCCTCGCCCACCGGCACCCTCTTTTACCACAACAGCACTTACCGCATCCTGCAGAAGCCCCTCAGGTGGCACGAGGCACTGCTGCTCTGTGAGACCCTCAATGCCACCCTGGCCACCATCCCTGATCCCTACAGCCAGGCGTTCCTCACCCAGGCTATCAGCAGCCTGCGTGCTCCGCTCTGGATCGGGTTGGCCAATGATGAGGTGAGGGAAGGGGGCAAACACATGGAAGGGGTTTCCCCAGCCCAGGTCACAGCAGCCCCCAAAGCTTCTCCTCCCCTTGGTTCTGCAGGGAGGCCGGAGCTACTCTTGGCTGACGGAGGAGAACCTCTTCTATTCCAACTGGCAGGATGGGGAGCCCAAGCAGGTCTCCGGCTGCTCTTACATGGATGTGGATGGGACGTGGCGCACGGCCGGCTGCGACACCAAGCTCCAGGGGGGCATCTGCCAACTCCAAGCAGGTGCTGGTTGTGGGGGGCCTGGTGTGGAGCAGACTGGATGGGATGCAGGGTTGGAGATGGCATCCCACCAGGGACCTTCTGCACTGTGTATATGTGTGTGTGTCCTTGTGGGCCTTGTGCTACCCCCAGCATGCTGTAGGATGCTGACACCATCCCTGGCAGCGTTTCAAGGCCAGGTTGGAGCAAGTTGCTCTAGTGGGAAGGTGTCACCACCCATGGCAAGGGCTTGGAACTGGATGAGCTTTAAGGTCCCTTCCAACACAAACCATTCTGTGGTGCCCTGCACCCTTCTTCTGCCCTCAATTCACTGTGTGCCCCCCAGGTGTCCCCCGCACACACAAGTGGAGCTACAGTGGCAGCTGTCCCAAATCACTGGAGGACTCATCCTGGATCCCCTTTCGGGACCACTGCTACACCTTCCACATGGAGATCACTCTGGGGCAGAAGGACGCCATGAAGAGGTGCCAGAAAGGTATGAGAGGGGGCTATGGGGGTGGAGGGAGTGATGCATCCTTGGGAATGGAACAGGGTGAAGTTCCATCCTCTGAGGTCTGGGTGCTTCCCTGACCCTCTTTCCTCTGCAGTTGGCGGCACAGTGTTGTCCATCCAGGATGAGATGGAGAACGTCTTCGTGTGGGAGCATCTCCAGGCATACGAGGGTCCATCCAAGGGTGCCTGGCTGGGCATGACTTTCAACCCCAAAGGTACAAGGGAAGAAGTGAGGTTTTATAAATTCCAGATGCCACCATGAATTCCCAGCAAGTCTTCAGTGAGCAGAAGTCCTTGGTGGTGGCATCAGTGGCACATGTGCCATGTGTGTCCTTCTCTGCCTTGGTGGGATGGCAGTGGTGCCTTTAAAGGCCAGAGCCTCCTCAAGGCCCATGGAGCCTGCACCTTCAGGAAGATGCCCTTCAGCCCCCAGTCTTCTCCATTGCCCCGTCGCTCCATAAGCCCTCCCCATCACACCTTTCCACTGCCCCATCACACCTCCCTACTGCTCCATGGCACCTCCCCATCACTCCACCACTCTAAACTTCCCCTGTTTCAGTCTGAACCCATCACCCCTTGTCCTATCCCTGCAGTCCCTAATGAAGAGTCCCTGCCCAGCATCCCTGTAGCCCCCTTCAGACACTGGAAGCTTCTCTGAGGTCTCCAGGTAGTTTCTCCAGGCTCACCTCCCCATCACACCTTCCCAGTGCTTTCTGAACCAGGGCACAGATGGGATGTGCCCTTGAACTGTAATTCTCCCATTTCCCAGGTGGCACCTTGGTCTGGCACGACAACACCGCCGTCAACTACTCCAACTGGGGCCAGCATGACACTGGGCCCAGCATGCTCAGCCCGAACAGTTGCTACTGGATCCAGAGCAGCAATGGCGTGTGGCGCCTGGGCTCCTGCACCAACGTCACCATGGGGGTCATCTGCAAGATCCCCAGAGGTAAGGACCCCCACTGCTGTGCCTGGGATGATGTGGGGTGAGCTGGGGGTCGGGGCAGGATGCTGCAGGGCAGAGCTCTGCTTTGGGTAGGTCCAGGGTAGGGGGTTGTAGGGGTAGGGGCTGGGGTCTGCAGGTCCCCACTGGGCTCAGTGGTGGGCTCTGCGTGTCTAAATGGCTGGAGCAGGATGAATGCAGCAGCAGAGCAGCACCAGAGTATGCAGGTACATCACTTCGTGTTTGTGTGGTGCGGCACTGAGAGCAGTGGAGGATGTGGGGCTGGTGGGGCTGGCACTGGGAAGAGCAGAGAGTGCCATGGCCATTCACTCATATCTCTATGTTGCCGTTGCAGTGGAGGAGAGCAGCTTTTCCAGGGCAGGTGAGTGGCACCTTTAGCCTGGGCATGGGACCAGGACCTAGTGCCTGGCTTGTATCAGTAGCCAAAGAAATTATGTTTGTGGGTGGGAAATGCCATTTCCAGGTGGTTTTGGCCCTCAGTCAGGGCTCTCCATCAGCAGGAGCCATCCCTCCATGGAGGATTGTGTCCAGCCAGTCCCTTGCCAGGCTCTCCTGCCCTTGCCCACAGTGCCAGGCCAGGCTGGGAGATGTGGCTGCCCCATCCCTGGCAGTGTTCAAGGCCAAGTTGGACACAGGGGCTTGGAGCAGCTGCTCCAGTGGAAGGGGTCCCTGCCCGTGGCAGGGGTTGGAGCTGGAGGAGCTTTAAGGTCCTTTCCAACCCAAACCATTCTATGATTCTATAACATCTTCAACTAGACTAGGTTGCCCAGAACCAAATCCAGCCTAGCCCTGAAGAGCTCCAGGGGTGGGGCATCTTCCATGTCTCTGGACAACCTGTCCGTGTTTTACCACACCCCTTGGAAAAAATCTTCTTCACATCCAGCCTGAATCTCCCTTTTTCAGGTTTAAACCTTAAAGCTCAAGAAGGTTAAAAAACCTTTAGGTTTTTTCCCCTGTTTCAGTTTGAACCTGTCACCCCTTGTCCTATCACTAAATTACCTGATGAAGAGTTCAACTCCAGCAAACCTATGGCCCCCTTCAGACACTGGAAGCTGCTCTGAGGTCTCCATGCAGCTTCTCCAGGCTCACCTCCCCATCACCCCAAAAAAAACCTTTAGGTTTTTTAGGGTTAAAACCATCACTCCTTGTCCTATTGCAACACGCCCTGCTAAGTCTCCCCTCATCTTTCTTATGGGTCCCTTTCAAGAACTGAAAGGCTGCAACAAGGTCTCCCCAGGCTGAACAACACAAACTCTCTTACAGAGCATTTCCTCATAGGGAGGGATGCTCCATCCCTCTCATCACTTGTGTGTCCCTCCTTTGGACCAGCAGGTCCGTGTCAGACAGCAGACTGCAGGCGGGTGTCCCCATAGCAGGGGGGCAGAAGCGCTGTGGGACAGCAGGAGGGGTCCGGCTCCTTCACCAGCCTCTTGTCGCCCCGCAGCGCTGCCGGAGAACACCGCGGCCGTGGCGGTGGTGGTGCTGTCGGCGCTGGCGCTGTGCGCCGTGCTGGGGGTCGCTGTGTACCTCTACAAGCGGCGGCGGAGCGCGGAGCGCGGCGCCTTCGAGAGCGCCCGTTACAGCCGCACCACGTCCAACCCCAGCGAGGCGGCCGAGAAGAACATCCTGGTGTCCGACATGGAGATGAACGAGCAGCAGGACTAACGGGCACGCTGGGGACGGGGACCTGGGACCTGGGGGGGGGGGGGGGGGGGGAGGCACAGAGCATCAAACGCTATCCCCACGGCACGGGTTGGGGTTGGGGTCCGGCCTGGAGCTGGGGTCCCTCCTGCCCCGCGGGTCGCTGCTGCCATCTCCAGGCTGGTCCCCAGCTGTCCGCAGGAGGCAGTTTCAGGGCTAAAAAGCTTTCCGATGGCATGGACAGGCTCCGAGGTGCCTTCCCCTCGGGAGAAGGCAAGTGTGGCTGTTCAGGGCCTTGCGGTGGGCTCGTTCACCCCGGAGCTGGTGTCCGAGAAGGCATCCTCCTGGGCAAGAGGTCCCTAAAGCCGATCTACCTCCCCTCTGCACACAGCGTGAGGGCCCTGCCACTGCGCTGCTCCTCTCCCCCTGCTCAGCATCGTCCCCCACCTCCAGCAGAAAGCAGAGACACGGAGATGCCGATTCGAGCGTGGACCCTGCCAGCGTCACTGATGGGATCCTCCCTCTTCCTTGGCATATGCTGGGGGCTGCAGCCAGAGCCTGCCCTCCTTTCTCTTTCCTTTGGGGGGGGGAATGCGGTGGGAGAGGGGGGGGGGTGTCCCAAATAACTGCACGGGAGCAAACTGCTGGCCAGGCTCCTCTCCATTGGGAGCATCCCAGGCTCCGCGGGAGGAGCTGGGTGCTGTGGCAGGGCCCCCTCTGTCCCTTGCCAGGCAGGGATGCATGGTGCTGGGGTCACTGGTTGCCTTGTTGGGACCGGAAGGATGAGTATCAGGGCTGTAGGGTGGGGAGAGGTTTGGAAGCTTTGGTGGTTGTTTTGGAAGTTGGGTGTTCCTCTGTTTTTTAAGGAAACGACAGCTTTTGTTGCTATGCTGTAGTGCGTGCTGAATATATACGTTCTTTCACACAGCTGGCTGGGGTATTTGTGGCTGCCTGTTTTGCGTGTAGGATGTAGAGGAGGAGAAAGGTGATGCAGGGCTTTGAGCTGTGCAGGCAGGAGTGGGTACCCTGGGGCTGAGCCATCCTCCATCAGCTGCCTGCAGCAGCAGCATCCCTGGTGCTAGGGTCAGACAGAGGATGCAGACAGTGAGAGACGTTTGATTCCTTGCTAGGAATGGGACCCAAGGAGCCCCTTCAGGTTCCAAAATGGGGTGGCACAGCCCTTAAAGAGATGTTGCATTTAGCCCTCTGCCTCCGAGGCTTCAGCTGGGGTTTTTGTTGTGAGGACAACAGGAACTGCCTCGTTGTTGCTCTCCTTTTTGACATCTGTGTGGGTTTTCAAATCTATTGATTTCACTTAAGCTGGACATTAAGTGTTTAACTGTTTGGGGGGGTGGGATGGGGGGAACAAAGGATCATTGGGGTTTTGTTTACTTTTTGGCAATGTCCAAAAGCAGCCACGATATTTCAGGGCGAGCAGAATCTGGAGCTGCCCCAGCTCCATTTCTCTGTCTTGGCTTTCTCTGCATTTATTTCCTGAGGTCCTTTCTGGTTTGGAGCTCTTGGTTTTGTCCACGGGCCCATGGGTTCCTGATATGGGTGCCAGATCCTGAGCAGCCGAGTGTGAATGCCTCCTCATCCCCAGAGGGTGTGGATGCGTACCCAGCAGCCAGTCCCTTCAGGAGGGATGTCAGGGTGGAAGCAGTGCTGCTGGTGGGGATGGAGAGCTGGGATGAACTTGTCCTGGATGAGCAGAGCTGTTGGGAAGTCCTGAAGAATAAAGGCTGAGGATTGGATCAGTGGGAAGGAGAGGGCAAGGAGCGGTGCTGAGCTTGAGGGGTGCAGCTGGGCAGCACTGGGGCTCGTTTGGAGAAAGACGTGAGACCTTGGGAAGGTGGGAATGGCTGGGATGGGATGAGTTACTGAGAGGTGTGGAGTGCTGGGGTTAGGCACATGATCCCATAGAGGCATCACACCCAGCTTTCACACAGCCCTGCTTGGGAATACCTTGTTCAAGAGTTGCTTTTTTTCCTCCTTGATGAATTTGTTCTGTTTCCTCCTCCTTTGCTTCCAAGAGAAGGAATCTCTACAGTCCAGGGGAAATGTATGGGAAGAGGTTCATCAGCTGTCAGCAGTGATCAGGATTCCAGGAAAAACACATATATGGTTAAGTGGTATTTCCTATCACCATTAGAATAATGTGAAGAATTGCTTAAAAGGACCCTGTCAATTATATATATATATATAATATATATATATAGTTTTGCATTTTTTTAACTCTCTGTGGTTTGTAAGATCCTTTTAGAAGCTTGGAAATAAAATTTCCTTCCCCACCTGTTTTCCTCCTTGGGAAAGTCCCATTTTCACTTGGGAAAACCAAAACTTGTCTTTTTCTGTGTCCCTTACAAGGAGCAAATACAAAGCTGGAATTACACCTACCTGTCTCTAGCAGAGGAGGCTCAAAGGCTGCCCAGGTGAGGGGGATGTTGATCCCTGACAAGGGCTTGTAGGGACAGTCAAGGGGGAGTGGTTGAAACTGGATGAGCTTTAAGGTCCCTTCCACCCCAAACCAGTCTATGATCCCATAGCTTGTGTGAGAGCAGTGAACAGGCACATCCACCATAGCACCAGCATTCCAGGCACTGCAGGACTGAGCTGCACCATAGCCATGGCACAAGAGCTCTTCTGAGGCAGAGAGTTGACAGCATCACCCAAGAGGTGAGAGGACCTCATGGGGGCAGCCAGGGCTGCTCCAATGAACCACAAACAGGAGTGGAAGCAATGCTGAACAACTCCACACTGAAGCAGGGGAAGCGGTGCTCCAGGCATCCTCCTTTAGGAGCTGAAATGCTCTCAGAGTCAGCTCTCAGCTGACCTGGCTTCAGGAACAGGGTTTCTCTTTAAAAGAAACCTGGTAAAACTTGAACTGATGATTTTAAATAGTGAAGCACAGAATATGTGTGTGTGTGTATATATATATATATTTAACCTAAAAGAAATGCAGCCTTTGGAGAAAATAGTAGCTTATAGTAACCAAAGACCCTTTCTCACTAAGATGAAGTCTCCACCTTTTGTCTGCTTTTCTGAACTTGAATTGAGCACAACCCTTTTTAAGAGTCCATGAGGTCTGGTCCAGGTTGGGTTCATCTGAGAAGGATGTGAAATAACCTTGTTATTTTAATCCCCTTTAATTACTGGCTATTTAGGGATCAGAAAGGGAAGGCCGCACCTTAGAGGCAGACAATAAGGACACTCAAGTCACTGTCAGGGATGCTCCTTGCCAGTCCCTGGACTAGTGGTGGGGGTTCCAAAGAGGAATGTTGGGTTTATTTCCAGAGCACTTTATAGCATGTCTAAGACGTGCAGCACAAAGCACCTCAGCTCCAAGGTGGGCTTCATCTCATAAACTCAAGTCAATCTGGGGTGTTGGCACAACCTTAGGCCCCCATTGCTGGCAACTCTGATGCACTCCTTGGCTACTAATAGGACTAAACTGGGTGAGATAACAGTGACCCAAAGGGTCAGTTCAGAATGGAACAAGAACCCTGTGGCATATGATAAGCTGCAGCATTTACATTGTACCTAATGTTGGTGAGCAGAATCCTGCCCTAAGAGGTTAATTCGCTTGATTTCCCCTGCACTGATAGGTGAGAGCAGACCTCAGCTGCTTAGGACTCGCTCATCATCTACACCGAGTACTTTTAACCTTGCACTGAGATGTTCCCAGGACCCACAGTGCATGGGAAGTGCCCAATTACATTTGGGAGCCCTACGACAGCACAGGAGCTGCTGTGCCATGCTCAGCTCTGTTGAAGGCACACTGGCAGCGTTGTCTACAAGCTGTAGTAACCAGTGTGCAGGGAAAGGGCGAGGAGCCTGCCCTTTACGGCTCAGCTCTGACAGTGTCAAACAGTCAGGACAAAGAATAGACTCGGTGGCTGTGGCATATCCATGGCTAGGGCTCTTCAGAGTCACAGCCTCACATGGATGTGAGCAGTGGATGCTGCCCTTTAGAAGCAAATGGCAGTTGGCAGCTGCTCTCATTTCACCCCATGCTAAAAACCGCTGCTCTGACAAGAACCAGTTTGTGCACAACGAGTAACCACGAGATCTTTGTTTCCTCATTCCCAGAATCCAGGCATGAGCCTGACTCAGAAATTATTCATCTTTGCTGGATGAAAAGGAGGAATGCGCCGTCCTGTGGATGCAGTCTGCTTAGTAAGTAGCTTTGTTCAGGACTAAACACAAATGTGCTAGGAGCTCTTCACTTGGGAAGTTATTTGTCATATTAGCATGTGTAAGTCTTGAGTACCTTCTAATCCATTTAGTAGTTTGTAAGGACCAACTTGGAGCCTAGTGAGCACAGCCATCCTTCCAGATGAGCTTTCCAGTGATGGACAATAACCAGCACAATGTTAGCACACAGCAAAGGGATATTAAGTGCCTTAAGACCTGCAAAATGACACCCTCTCATCACACACAGTAAAAAGAACTGTAATTTATTAAGTCATAGGTTTCAAAGTTCTGTGAAATTGAGTTAGGAAGTGTGTTCATCACACAAGAATTTGGAGGGCTCATGTACAAATCTGAGCAGAGCCTGAAAGAATTCATACAGCAAATTTGTACCAATAAATCCAATTTCTTGCTGTTATACAAATCCTCCAAGCTTCTTCCTGTACAGTGCAGTGAAGCAATGTGGAGCCATGCCACAAAAGACAATTAACCTAAAGGCTAAACCCAAGCCTCATCTACACTTTAGCTTAGGGAAGTCACAAAAGCTCCAACTCAACAGCAACCTGCTCCCTTCCCCTGCCCACAGAGACCACTTCTTGAAGAACCTCTCTCCCACACCCACCTTACAGCTCTGTCTGAGCCCTCCCCAAGCCCAGACTTG
Organism: Melopsittacus undulatus; assembly: GCF_012275295.1. Classification (NCBI taxonomy): domain Eukaryota; kingdom Metazoa; phylum Chordata; class Aves; order Psittaciformes; family Psittaculidae; genus Melopsittacus; species Melopsittacus undulatus. The sequence goes on along the minus strand of NC_047543.1, from coordinate 1,638,992 downwards.
TACCTGAGCTTTCAGAGGGGCAGAGGTCCAAAGCCATCCTCCAGCAAAACCTCTTCTCACCTCACTGCCATATTCCTTCAGTACCCACATTCCTCTTCTTCATCGGCACAAGAACACACAATAGTACATAGCTTATCAGTACCTTGACCAAAGGTGACCTTTGCCACAACTCCTCCTCCTGAGAACAGCCACAGAGTTCCACAGAAGCTCTTCACCACCACCAAAGATAACAGCTATAAAAACAAAGGATAAAAACCCATCAGAAACATTACACAAACATACTTATTAATGTCTGCACTACTAAGTCTTGACATGCCCTGAAGGTCTTCATTCAGACAATACCACTCCAAAGAACTAAACCAAATCCAGCCCCTGCTGCTGTCACACTGGGGGTGCACAGCAATGAGCTCAGGACAGCACAGCTGATTGTGTGAGCGTTCACCTCAGCCCTGGCTGGAGCTGTCCTCGGGATCCATGGAGCAGCTCCATGAGCAACAGCCCTCCCTAACCCTGGGGGGCTGAGAAACAGACCCTGCATGGGGGTCTGTGGGGGGATTGGGGGTCTGGAGAGGAATTATGGGGATCTGTGGGGGTCTGGAGACACTACATGGGGGTCTGTAGTAGTCTGGAGTCCCTACATGGGGTTCCATGGGGGAATAGGGGAGGATATGGGGGTCTATGGGGGTCTGGAGTCCCATTATGGGAACCTGTGGGGATCTGGAGTCCCTACATGGGGGTCTATGTTGGGATTTGGGGGTCTGGAGTCCCTACATGGGGTTCTGTGGTGGTCTGGGGCCCCTTCCTGGGGCTCCATAGGGAATATGGGAGGACGATACTGGCGTTTGGGGGGTCTGGAGTCCCGACATAAGGGTCTATGTGGGGATTTGGGGGTCTGGAGTCTCTCCGTGGGGTTCTGTAGGGGTGTGGAGACCCTTTATGGGGGTGTATGGGGGAATACGGGGTATATGGGGTCCCTAGATGACGTGTGGGGGAATACGGATTCTGGAGTCCCTAGATGACGTTGTATGGGGGAATATGGGGGGGGGATACGGGGTTCTTTGGGGCTTTATGGGGGGTATCTGGAGTTCTGCAGCCCCATTATGGGGTTCTCCGGGGGCCCTGCGAGCCCCGAGAGGAGGGAACGGGACGGAAGCGGAACTTCCGGCCGCACCGCGCTCGCCAGCGCCATCTTGGAACGAAAAATGGCGGCGGCGCAGGCGCGGCTGTTACCACGGCAACGCGGACGCCATGAGGCGCCGTACACAAGCTGGCACCAAACCAATATGGCCGCCCCCGGGTGCCGTACGTCAAAATGGCTCCTAACTAATTTGGCCGCACCCAGTACCCGTACTCACGGTGGCGCCTGGCCAATATGGCCGCCCCCGGGTTCCGTACATCAAAATGGCTCCTCAGCAGTATGGCCACCCCCTGGTGCCGTACGTCAAGATGAAGCCTAACTAATGTGGACTCTCCCGGCACCCGTACTCAAAATGGCGCCTCATCAGTAGCACCAACGCTATGGGCCGGGGACGAAGAGTGAGGGGCGGGCGGGAGGCAGCGTTGCGAAGCCAGGCGTGCGCTGAACAAGCGCACCATCAGTGCCCCCTCTTGGCCCTCCGGCCCCGGGAGTGGGGGCCCGGCGTTCGGTCAGGTTTGCAGGGAGCCCGGGCCCCCGCGCCCGGGGCCGCAGAGCCAGGAGGGGGTACTGGTGCTGCGCCTGTTCAGCGCACGCCTGGCTTCGCAACGCTGCCCCCCGCCCGCTCCTCACTCTCTGCCCCCGGCCCCCAGGGCCGTTGCCGTGGGCAACAAGGCC